>NC_061520.1:24103750-24822500 GCF_022379125.1 Scophthalmus maximus | reverse complement strand
CACACGCAGACAGGGAAGAGGTCCAGGGTGGCAGTGAGTGATGGAGTCTAGGGGGTTGCCTGACACACATAAAAACCCACAGAGGACAACTCTCTTTCTCTCTCTTTCTAATAACTCAGGGAGTCCAGTCGGAGGAGTAGAGGACGCCGTTGGCCGTGCAGCACGGTGATCGCGGCTGATCGATGCATTGCTCTTGATGGTGGATTGGTTCGTAGGGTTTTTGCACGGGGAGGGGGGAGGGGGGGTTTAGCTGGGAGCTGTGTCCTAACAGGCAACCCCTCTGGAGGACTGTAAAATTGAGCGGCGCTTAGAGAAGCACTCGCGTTGCCTAATGTACTTGAAACTGTACTTAAATCTTTTTGTGGAACTGTTATCGGTGCGCCCACAGATGTTACGCGGGGACCTCATTCAGCTGGAGAACATCTCAACCTCCAACCGAAAGAAAAAACCATATGCACGAGAAAAAGAGTTCGGAGAGAGAGAACAGCGATCGGTTTGCACCATCTTGTTTCAGTAAATGGCGACACTTAAAACCAAAGTTACATATGAAAGCAATATGGTGACATTGATTGAAAAATGACGTGAATATTACATTAATGCAGTATGGATTATAAAAAAAGAAGAAATAAATGAAAAGATAAAACATGGAAAATAATAAACATGTGAGAATGAAATATGTCTTGCTGGATTTATTTGGAAACAAGACCAGGGTTCAGAAATGAGATGAACTGACAGCAGCACAAGTTTAAAAGTGTGTGGCTTTACACCAGCTGGACTGTGTGGGTGTTTCTGTTGGGGATATATATTTATTAAATTACATTCGCAACCATGCTCACTAATTAACCTGCTTTTTTTTACTTTGACATAGTGGGTATATACAGATGATCACTCTTTTCCAGACTTCATGGTGAAGCTAAGCTAAGTGCTTGCTGCATGGCCCCAGCTTCATGCACCGTAGTACTGGTAATAAAGAGAATTTCCAAGACTATTGAAATATTCAATACATAGATTATACACATTCATACGCAGCTGAAGACAAAAAGCATGTCCCATTTCAAATGAGGCCTTTTTAGAGGAAGTGGTGGGAGAGGGGCGAAGAAAAATGGCCAACTTTTCTCAATAGGTCAAACTGTTGTTTTTTTTTTATCTCTGTTTGAACCTTTTACAGTGCTGGAAATCCGTTTATCTTTGTTTTTTGACTCGACTAATTGGGAATGCAGTTTTCGGTTGCTAAGTAACCACAGGTGCAACACTAGCACAACCTCTAGATTGCTCTTGGATGAAAGCGGCTTGTCGTGGTATGATGTTCTATGATATACAGTAGGTGTTTGGCAACAAATTATATCTCTATATATGTGCTTGGAATCTGGAGCGGATCTCCATGAAGTCGGATAGAACAGGACACAGCAGATTCTATAGCCTCACCCGGTGGATCGGACCCGACAAGGCCACGGGCTGTAGAATGTATCCGTTCAGCTTTGTGATCATGCTGAGGGCACATCAGGCTTATTGATTCACTTCTTATAACAATACGAATACAGTACGAGCACATCACGAAGGAAAACTTCACCATTAACAATGTTACTTGACACTCGTGTGAGATCAGCGAACAAAACTCCTTCTCTCTGTACTTCTGTCTCCATCGTAGGCTGTGCAACATGCGTTATGTAACTTGTGATGATGTTTATTTCTTTATTTCTTTTACTTGACAATCTTTTTGGTTCAACCTCAGCACAAAAAATTGTTTCAGAGAACCACCATATGTCATTAGATACTTGTGCATGCATATCATTTTAGTTTTATGTTGCCAAAATAGTCCAAAGCAAATGTCCGAATGAAATGTGTTTCCTGTCTTGGTTTCTCCATATTCATAGCATGTATTGGAAACACACTCAGTAATTCAAGAAGTTGGGCGGGAGGCAGAGTTCATCTGTGCTTAGCTTTTCACTTCTAAAAATGTTTTTCTTGCCAGGGTCAAGCCTCAGACTCTTTGGGAGCAAAAGTCAGATGATGCCTTTCCTCCATTTTGCCAAGCCGAGGTTTTTCAGCCTCCTTTCTGATTTCTTATTTAATATCACAACTGAGCAACATGATTGCATCTTTCACCCCTTTGACCTTTACCTTGACTAAACCATTTTGATTTATTTTAAAGGAATGGGACGACAACTTAGACATTGTTGTTCGCAGTCTGATCAAGAGTTGAAAAAGAGACGGATCAAAAATCAGTTCAACCTCAGTCCGCTACAGTCCAGTGTATTGGACCACGATGCGATGAGCCAAGCTTTGCACAAACTGGCCAAACAAGACCTTGGCAGAATGAAAGGGTTTTAAAGGACCAATGTGTAGCATTTATTGGCCTCTAGTGATGAGGAGGCAGATTGAACCAACAGAATATCCCTCGGCTTCACTTTCTGAACATGTGGGTAACCATCAAAATGTGAATCCAACATTTGGTTTGTCCGTTCTGGGCTTCCGTCGTGACATGGTGGTGCAACATGGCCGACTCTGTGGAAGCTAACCTGCCCCTGATGTAGATGAAGGGCTCTAACCATGTTTTTTAGTTGTTGAGATTGTCATTTATCTTGTTGTCACACTGCATTGCTCCAACACTTTGCACATCTGAACGGGACGCAACCATGTGCAAAATGGCAAATGACCTCAGAGCAGCCGCACCATCAGCCCCGCGTGAACCCGGTCCGGATCCGTTTTACAGTGAGCGACCGCGTGCGCGGTGTTTCTAATAATCTTATGGGAACGAGTCGGATCACTGGACTCATATTAGAGATGGACGTGATATTGATCCTCTTATTTACTTCGGTGAGCAGAGATGAAATGTATTTCACTACGTGTCATTCCTCTGGGTTTCTCCTCCTGAACGTGAGGCAGCCATTTTCGTCCGCTGACCCCAAAGAGAGGCGATCGGGGCTGAGCCGCCGCCAAATGGAAGGAACGTGACTCGTGCCACTCAGCCGGTGCTGTGTATGTTTAGTCCACAATTCCATCTTTGACCCACTGAGCTGTAGCCATGGCAGCAGGACGGAGACTGCGTGTTCTCCTCATGTCGTCCTCCGTCCTCCTCCTCTCCTGCGTTTCCTCTGCCAGCCTTATATATCCGAACGTGCCACCTCTGCGCTCAAGGACATACTGCAGGGGCGCGCGGCACGCTGTGCCAGGTCAGCACACACACACACACACACACACACACACGTACAGTACAGGTGCGTGAGCTGGTGTTGTGTATGTTTGTGTGTGCATCTGGGTGATGCTCCTCTCTTGTCGTCGACCATATGGAAACGTGCCTGGAGTAAGGGAAGGGCGCAAACCCTGCTAGGACAGTTGACACAGCGCAGATGCTCGGCCACACGAGAGCACATGCAAATGCACAGAGAAACACGTGCGCACACGCACGCACACACACGCAAACTGCAAAATGCGTGGTGTTGTTTGAGTGGCAATGAGGCAGGAGTGGGAGGACGGCTGGTGTTCCTCCCACTGCCTTATGCTGGGGGAGTTACCCAGCTCGCTGGTGAAATGACAGAGAGCCAGCCCAGACCACACACACACACACACGCACACGCACTCACACACTCACACACACACACAAAACACAATCAGTTTCCACTGGGCACGTGAGCAACACTGAATACCCCTCGTTTATTAACATTAAGAAATGTCACCATCCAGAAATAATGGGCGAATATTGGACCAGTTTAGCGGGAAGAGAAACCCTTAATGGTGCGATATAAATCAGCGGTCGGAAAAAGAGACAGCACCAAGCGCTGGGAGAGAGTCTACATGCAGTGGTGCTGCTTGTTTTTTTGAAGATATCAAATCACTATTTGAGGACACTAAAAGGACACAGAGCATTTGAGATATTATCCCGTTGATCATGTCAGTAAATAAGGATATTGGAAACTTTGTCTGTTCATTCAGCAAAGCACAGTGTCAGAGAAGCTCTGGATAGACTTCCATTATGGTTCGGCACATTTATGGTGATGTAGAAAAAATAAGCCACTCGCTGCTTTTTAGACATTTAACGTCTCAGCTGTACCTTTGGAAGCCTCCGTGCCGTACGGCCCACTGGCGCTGTCGGTCAGGTCGGGCAGCCAGGCGTCTTTGACCGCCGACTTGAAGACGTGGCGGTTGTCCAGGCTCTGGAGGGGCCGGAAGTTGCTGCGCAGATACTCCACCGACTTGACGTGGTCCTGCTGCTCCGTGGTGAAGATCGAGTAGAACGCCTCCAGCTGGTGTCGGCAGGGAGAAAAGTGCAGACAGGGAGAGTTTAGTGGCAGACGGAACACACTCCAACTCAGAGTCACTCGTGGTTACGTTCACATCCGTCCTGCAGCAGTAAGAAGCCCCTTCATCTCCCTCCTCAAAAACACAGATATCCGACTGAAACACACGTTTCTGATGATCGGCGTGAGCTAACTGGGTCTCTGCTGCGGCAGAAGAAAAAAGGCTTTACACAGAGCAGAACACTGGAAATGCATGACTAATAATGATTTGAAACGAAATCTCTTGGAGGAGTTCGACAAAGTGTGATGTGCAAAAATGGGCAAAACTTTTGCATACCGAATCCAAAATGGCTGACTTCCTGTTGGTCAGAGGTCATGGCTGCAATCCTTCTTTTGTAGGTCCCGACATGATACACGGGCTTTTTGGCGCAACTATTTGATTGATGAGTTTCCTTTTGCAATTTTGTAGGGGGCGCTATTGACTCATTTTGCGCAGCTAATGCCCAAGAAATTATTACATTTTTCTCCGGTTCTGATGTGTGTGCAAATTTGTACAGGTTTTCAAGTATGTTTAGCGCCTATAATTAGTTATTCATTGCGATAAACAAAAATAATGATAATGGACGCAATTTCAATAGGGTTCTTGCCAGCCTTACAGGCTTTGGCTCGGGCCCTAAAAAGTACACAATATATTCAAACATCAGTTTGGCTGCAAAGTTATCATTAAAAAATAGGTTGAAAAAAAACAAAACCTGAAAAAGTCACTGCTCATTTCAAACTCTAAAATCTCAGCTCCTGGAGCCAGACAAAGAGACAGTCAGTCATGTGTCCGAAGCCAATTCGGTTGGTTATGACGACAGAAAATCTTAAACCAAACCACTCCAAAAACACAAGAAAAAGCTGCTAGATTTGTCGCTAGTCGCTTTTTTGAAAAAGAGTCAAGACAAAGTCATTAAGTTGGCAGCACTGAGTCCTTGGAATAGTCAGTGTTCTGATGAACACATTTAAATAGAGTACTGCTGTCCCATTATTTGAATAAACTGTATCTGAAAATAAAAGTCCTCGCTTACGTAGCCAAAAGAGGCCTGTTCTGTCAGCAGAGCGGAGTGGGTTGAACCGAGCTGCCAAACTCACGGCAGACACATGATGAATGAGAGGGCTGCCTCTCAGATGCGGTTTGTACAAATCTGAAAAAGGAACCAAAGGAAGCCACCGTGTGCGGACCGCGGCACGTTCCCAATGCGATCCTCTGAACCAAACCCTCCGTCGGACTGAGGCGAATCCCTCGGTTGGGTTTGTGGAGCTGGGATGAATGTCTACGGTGAGACCACAGCCTCTGTCAGTGTCCAAACACCACACGCAGACACCTTCAAGAGGAAATCCTGTGTTGTTGACGAGAGTTCGTATCTGATGCGGTGAAACCGTCGCGCCAAGGTGGTTCCGATCGGGAACGCCTCCGCCACGCCGTCAGGCTGTGAACATTTTGTCCTGCTTTGGGGCAGATGCTGAAGTTGGCCTCTTCGCTGCGCGGCAAGACGGGCAAGCAGACACGGATTTGCACTGTGTGATTGGAGTGTCATCGCTTCTGCCTGCGTTGGCAGACGGATGCTCGGTGCAATGTGTTTGGAAGCAATGCGCTCAGACAAACAGCTTGTGTGCAAGTGAGCGCTCGGGAGGGAGCTGTGCTGAGAGGAAGATTCAGTTTTATTAAGGTAGAAGACTGCGCGCGGAAAAATATCTGAGGGCGGGCAAATTATCCTGCAACTCTCTTTGGGCTGCATGACGACCGCATGCTCTCAAATAAAACAGAAGCCGAAATAAGGTGTCGATCCTGATTCTGACTAAACGATGACTTGACTGTCCCTGAGCAGTTTTTATTTGTTACGTGTGTTCACAAGAAAACTCTTGTGGTCATTTCTGTCTAGTGGTGGCACTAGAGAGAGTGGCTGTACATCTACATTCGAACGACCCCTCTAGCACTTTGGGCACATTACCCAGCAGCTGCAGCGATTTACTGACATGGAAACTTTATTCTGATTCGGACGCAGCTCGGAATTCCACCGGGGACCACGAATATATCCACACCAAGTGTGAAATCAGCCTGTGCAGTAGGTGTCGAGACGTCTCCGTCTGAAAGAAAAGCGTTGAATGGTTTAACTGAAAAAAAAACCTCCCCCACCTACTGCAAGTGGAAAATAAAAGCTTTTTTCCCCGCAGCAGAATGTGTTTTGCAGCGAGCCCGAATCCCAAGCCGCTGCAAAACAAATGTACAACGCCCGCGAAACATCAGGCCCGCCAGCTCTGGCGACCGGCTTCAGGGGGGACTTTCTCCGGCGATGAAAGTCAAATGTGAGCGTCAAAGCAAAAGGATTAATAAGAAAAAAAGCCCCAAGTCTGATTCCACTGTTTGTCGAGCCGCAGTAAAACCCTCGGGGGTTTCAGGCCGGACAAAGAGTGAGGATGGAGGTCATGCTGCATGATGAAAAAAAATAAATAAATGAAATAAATACAGATCCAGGCGCAGCTCTTTAGCCCCGGTACCGCTTCGTGTTCCAGAAGGAGCAGGATGTTGTGAACTTTCGGATTCATTCATTTTGGCACATTTTCCTTCAGGTCGCAGGCTGCACGATGCCTTCGTGGAACGCGTGTGGGTTTGGGATTTGTCGTCGCTCTTAATTGAAGGTGGAATCGGTTGCTCCCCGGCCTAGATTTCTGCTAAAGCGCGGCTGTGTGAAGAGAACCGGGTGTGTTCCCATATACGGCACGCCAGGATATCAAAGTTTGTTAGTGTGGAGTAATGTCAGTGTTTGTGGTGCTCTGAAAAAAATATGTTCTTTGATATTTTTAGACATCTCTGCATAATTGTGCATACAACATATTTTGGATTTCAAGTGGCTTGCAAATCAAACTGTAGTCACTAAGGTCGGCCCTCGGTTCTCGGCGATGAATTCACTGACGGAAGTACTTATTATTACTAGTGTTTAACAGGTCTTTACATAGTACACAGTTTAAGGTCAGGCTGTTCGACAAGCAGCCAATATTAGTATCAGCAGACAACTGAGCAATTTCATTGCCAAAAGTGCCTCCCAGCGTATTTTGTACAGTATCGACAGACCAATGGTAGTATGAGTCTAACACACCGTCTGTGGCTATACTTACTAAGTATGACCTTATTTTGGTTAAGGTCAGCATAAAATGAATAATCATCGCCGTCCATGTAAACGTTTTTAAGAACATATTGATGGAAAGCAGTGAGACTGAAACAAACTGAACACGTCCCTGGGGGGGAAATGCTCAGGAGAGCTGATTATGACTATACACAACAACTGATTGATATCATGACAAAACTCTGTTTCTTCAAAGTGTGATATCATCCCTGCCTCCATGTTTGTGTGTGTGTGTGTGAATGATTACTCTTCAAGGCCGGTGTTTTACCTGCGGTGCATTGGGCTGAGAGCCTTCAGCCCTTCCTTAGTGTATGGCATAGGCGTGTCTAGCCCATTCGTGTCTAAGTTGTTGTTCTTTTAAACGCAAGTCCTTGTTTGACAAGCTTAAAAATGGTCAAAAACCATAGAACAATGGAAGTGCAACGGACTGCCGCTGTTACCGTCAGTCGCCGCAAATGACGCCGCGCTGCTGCGGCTGTTCACCTGCTCAATCCAAGTTCGATTCAGAAAGCTGAACACGCTGTCGTTGAATTGTGGTCTTAGAAATATGAGGAGGGAAAAAAAAATCACCTGATATATTGCAATATCCCCAGGAACTACTGCGTTCCTTAACGTTATACAAATTGCTACTTTTACCCAAAATTCCTGCAGGTACCAAGTTCAATATTTATGTTATCTTCAATTAATTGTTCATTTTAGTGAATCGTTCTGTGCTGTTTGAAGTGATATTTTTATGTGGGCGGGGTCAGTGATATTTTTGGGGATCGCTGGCTGCTCAGCACCCCTACAGCTCTGATCCTAGTATCGCCCCTGGCGTATGGATCAGCTGCAGCCTCATACCGGGCCATGTTGTATCTCCAGTCACAGTGGAGTAACTGTGGCGGATTAGGCAGATTGTGGGCAGCTTGGATCTGTTGCTATGGGGAACAATATCATCTATCAGGAAAAAAATGGGGACAGAATCAACAATGTTTTCCTCCACGCCGAGCTACCACTGCCCGGAGCTACAGCTGTTTCCCACTTTTGGAGGCGGTACATAAGACGCATTCTCATTCTACGGCTGCTTAAAGGAGAAGACTAAGCGTTTGCCTTCCCTCACATACGTACTGCATGTGTTGTTATTACTGCGGCTCGGGGGAAGAAATTAGAATTTCAGCTCAGAGTTATAAATCACTGCTGTGGGCATGAGCGATCAGAATTGCTGCGGGGCCGGGCGGGAATAGTTGGAAAACCCTGCAGGAAAGGGCAAACGTGTTTCTGCATATACCTCTTTGCTCTGCCATCGTTTCCACACAGCACTGGTTTGGTGGTTTTGCAGCTCAAAGAGTGAGAAGACGTCTTTCAAGGTATTTCTGATATATGTTCTGGTTTTCAATATCCACTACAAAAACTGTCTCCATACTGTATCCATCACAGTGAACCACGCATTCCAACACTTATCTATCTGTATGTGTGGCAATCAACGTCATTGCCTAGGCTGCTTTTTCCTTAAGATAAAAATAATGATGGCAGAAAAAAAGCAGGCGAGAGGGCGCGTTAATGACTAATAACACTATCGCCATGTCCTGCCTCCTGCATGTCCTACGCAGACGCCACAGAACCTTACGGGACTTGTCCGGTCGGTCTGACTGTTGGACAATCTCCTGCAGCGTTTGTCACGTACCGTACAAAAGGCAAACTCTGGAAAATGTCCAGACCCAATTATCTCGGAATCCTGATTTACAGTGTATGAATAAGCACATGACCAGCTTACCATACAATTTAAAAATCATCTAAGCTGCTCTCCATAAACCCCGCCACATGCCAGGTGGGAAACCATGAAAACAGTCCCACAAGTCCCACTTGGAATCGCTTCAGAGGGACGCACCTCACCAGTAAGTCCCACTCGGCAGCTCATATTTTGGGGTAACTGGGATGTGAGACCGGCATAGCTTGAGCCACCCAAGGTTGATAACATCTGAGACACATTTTCCCTCTCTCCCACGCGCACACCCGTGTGTGCGCGTCAGGGGAACAAATGCAAGTGTGGCGAGTCCGCTGCGTGTCTGTTTGAAAGGAAGGCATTTGAGGCGCGTTGTTGTGTAAGAGCCCCAGCATCGATCCACTTTAAAAGCAGGCCCGAAGCGACGGCCGTCTCTCCCGCTGACCTACTTCAACTATCATCTGAAAAACAAAAGGCCCACAGAACGAGAGAGAGAGAGAGAGGCAGATAGAGACAATAACCAGAGTCACCGTCAGTGTTAATTCTCTCTCCAACCTTTTATCTTTCTCCATCATGTTGTCTCAGGAGAGCACTGGGGAAACAGAAGTACTTCAAAAGAGGCTTTTAAACACGTCGAGACGGGCTGACGGCAGATCAGAAATCAGCAGCCAGAGAACAGGAAGGATGGACGATGCTGCCGTCGACTCTTTGTCGACCCACTTACCCATATTTTAATATTCTGCTGATTTTTGTACCATTTCCTATGCGTTTGAAACTTTGACATTTCGTTTTTTGTTTTTTTTATCCTGTGCTTCTTACAACCATTCAACGGGGTCACATGGTAGCCTCGGTATGATGTGGAAGAATTCATGTTGGAGGAGCTGTAATGGCTCGTCCACACGGGACGCAACGCTTTGCTCGGAACGAGTTTGATCGCTGAAACATTTATGTTTAATTGCTTGAATATTTGCCCATTCTTCTTTCCCTTTCTCCGACAAAACTCAGACAAAAAAGAGCCCAGTCCTAACGATGCAAACAGCATCGGCCCACACACAGCGACAGCAGTGATCCTCGATCCATTCCCGATACAATGACAGGCCGTCCGACGACAGTGACGGAGGGCGGATATGTCGCCCAAGGTCAAATATTTTGTTTCGACCGACTGAAGTGACCGTCGCCCGACTCAAGGACGCGAAATTCGCGGCTAGTCCCGTCTCTGCGTTGACTTTGTATGTGATCTGCTTGCGCGGATAATTCACGGCGCGAACGCACCATAAGTTACGGAGATATTATTGGGTGTCTTTCCAAAACTCTACCTGTATTTTCCCCACGAGATTCAAATGCCAATGGATATTGTTGCTAGTGACGACTGCATTAGGTGAGATGAAAAAACACCAAACAACCAGCTTCTTTTAACACACATGGTGAAACTAATTCCACAGCAGACGTTCTGCTCAGCATGGCACGTTTGTGTCCCGAGTGTAAGGGTATGATGTTCTGTGGGGAAGTAAGCTGTGTGACATGTCTGTATCACTATGGCCCCTTTTCAATTTCTCACGTGGTTTTCACATTGTCATTTCATTCGCTGTTATTCCAAAATACTGTCATAGCAGCCACAGGTGGTGAAGAGTGGTGCAGGGGTTGGAGCATGCTCTCTCTGTCTCTCTCTCTTTTTACTTTTGTTCTACACCACTAGATCACCTTTTTAACCCCGCGGTCTTCTGACGAGCAAAACACAACAGGTCCGAGAGCTCGGCTGACCCTGCACCTCCCGTAAGATGCTCCATCACAGTATCAAAGTTTACCCGCAGGCACATTGGCATTGTTTGATCTGTGACTTCAAACCAAGTTTGATTTCCGTTTCCCCTCGGTTCTCCACGAGATGTCCTTGCCGCTGTTTGTGCGGCGAAGGGAAAGCATACCGGCCCAGTGGAATCACAGTCTACATCTTTGATTTGTTCACTTCACACAGGTCTGCCGGTGGGCTCTCTTTTCCACTGGATAGAGAGAGAAAAAACATGACCAAATTGGATTCAATGAGAATTTCGATTTAAGAATGATGCCTTCCTACAGCTCCAGTTAGCTACGTAGCTACTTCAACCAAAAATATGTTTAGTCCGTCATACACACATACAGTCCACATGGTGGCAAGCGTGGATGAGATCCATGCAGCTGCACAGGTTCTTAGGAACTCTTAAATTGTCGTATTTCTTCGTTCCAACTTTCGGTTTTGTCAGTCGGGACACCAACATCACAACACATGATGAATCATTTGCATGATAGCGCAATTATCCTAAAGCCGCAGTGTGTAGTTTTTGTAATTTTCTGGCGGCATCTGGTGGTAAAGTTGCAAACCGCAACCAACTGAGCGACCGACAGGGGACACTTTATGGTGGCGTACCGCTGATTTCATTTTCTGTTTCCGGCAGCGTCTGAAAATTCAAAGTGAATGCGACGTATTCTGGACCGTTTAGTTCAACAACCGTATTCATCACGGCGGCTGTGACATCACAGCAGTTCACAGTTCGTTTATACTCGCGCTTCAGGCGCGTCTGTCACAGTGCAGTCTTCTCCAACAAAACACTACCTACACCGCTGGAGTCGCCACAAGGAGAAGAAGGAGGCGTCACGCACCATTGCATCGGGGACAGAGCTGGTGTTGGGATCGGTAGATTAGGAAGAGATTGTGCTTTTAAACATGCTTTCAGAAAAAGCGACGTAAAAGAAGAAGGTGGTCTGTTTGCCCTCTGAACGACGACAGACACGTCGGGGGCGGATTAAGTATCCTGGTGAAACCCTCCCCTCATTCTCCCTGAGCACTGTCTGGCTCTAGCTTTCACTTTTAAACTTCACGGTGTAGGAGAGATCTCAACAGGGCCATGAATTATGTTCTGTTTTGACCATTTGTGAATATCTGCCTCATTGACGCATCACATTGCCAGCGCCGAGTTACAAGAAACGAGAGGTGCACGACCTGGGGAAACGGCCTGATCCTGAACATGAACTGACCGTGTCCTGTCTGCTGTGGTTGTTTATAACTTGTCTTTTTCATATGTATTGTACTTCCTCTTCTTGCACTTTGAAGGCATACCTTTAGGATCTCAGCATGTGTAGACACTTTTCTTTTTATAAATTGAGAGACTGATTGATGATTTACACTATGTATATGTAATATTACATGTATGTATTTGTTAGTTGCAGTCCTAGTTGTCGGTGAGGAGGGTATGGGCCAACTATAACGAGGCTTGTGTGTTTCTTGACATTCTTGTCCGGCTGTAGATTGTTTCTGTCTCCGCTGCCGTCCTCGTCACGCTCGCTCCTTCTCCCCCGTCTCCCTCCGTCTCTGTCACTGTCCCCATCGCTGCTTAGCACTGACCCGTTCTCTTAACTTCAAGGAAGAGAAGAAAACACTTCATCCACATTTGTTCTTTTGCTCCTGAGCAACTCGTTGGGTCTCATTAGGGGACGAGTCTGCCAAGTGTTCTTTGCAATGGGGAAGGAAGATGAGAGCAGAAAAAACTCATTTCCCACAGACCCTTGCTCACAAACACTGTGCTCTGGAGCCGCCGTCCTGTTTAAACTGACAACTCTCTTTTCAGTTGTTCACCCTATCCTTCGAGGTGACGGGTGTTTTATAATCATGTGCTCCGGAAATGCAGCTGGAAATACCTCAACATTATAGTTTGTTGAGTTTTGACGCATGTATTTTCACTTATTCAGAGTAAACTTTGGTGAATTCTGGACTTTCTGACAAATTCTTGGCAAGGCCATTTGAAATGCTGAGCTCTGCAGAGGTTCTAGTGGGATCGTGAAAAAAGGGCGCAGTCGGGTTTGTTCACATCTTATCCTTATTTTCCTGTGGGGGATTCCAGTAGTCGGCTCTCGCGTATCACACCACCTCCCCGTCAGCACCTGCTGGCCATACAAAGAGTCCTCTGGTGGGAATCTGTCTTTATGGGGCAACACATTTAATCAAAATGATATAGTGTCATATATTAACTTGTGATGATTGTGCAGTTCCAGTCTTTTTCCTTCCCTGGTATTTCCTCCATCCCCATTCTCCCATTCCTTCATTTGTGTCCTTGGTAATTAAATTCCCTGAAACGCCAATGGGGCTAATTTGCCGCACCACTGACTGACAAAATGTCACACATTTAGTAACTTAAATCTTCAGAACTCTTTAAATAAACTCTTCAGTACATTAACCTTTTACAAATATAATAATGTAATATAATGTATGTAGAATATGTTTTACCTTAAAAAAGGGATCTCGGAAACACTGCATGTCAAGCATAGCATTGGTGCCATGGACGTAGATGTTCAAAAACAAATACTATAACTTTTGAACCATTTGTGATTGAGACGAGCTGAATCGTGACATCATCTGCTTCCCATTGAGAACTAAAAGTGCCTTCATGACATCCGGGGGACAGGAGCTCGCCGGCGCTCTGAGGGTGACATTTTACCGCCACTTGGCCCCGTGTTGATGGGAGCGTGCGGGTGTGTCACTGGGCCTTTGGTGGTGAAACTGTACATCCAAGTGACACAACCACAGAAGTGTCTGGTGCAAATACACCTTTTCTCCAGAATATTGAAAAACTTGTCTCACCGAAGACTTGTGTGTGTGTGTGTGTGTGTGTGTGTGTGTGTGTGAGAAAGAATAGGGGGATCTCATGAAAAGCAAACAGGGATGAATTGAAGAGATGCAAATGAGTTTGTATTCGTCTAGTATGTATATGGATTTTATAACCTATATAACAATGTATGTATTAATGACCAAAAAAAATCAGGCCACCAAAGACAGTTCACATTTTGGGGGTTGGCTCGGCTACGTAGATGGACCCAGTGGCGTAAGTATTGACGGTGCAGGTGTTGCAGGGCACCGGGTCCAGAGGCTTATGACGGCCCATCATTGGCTTAGACCGACATCACGTTTATGTCTGACTAGAGGGAAGCAGCACAATGTTTAGCGAGCGCAAACACAAAAGCGGCGCTCAAAAGAAGAGGGATGAAAAAGAACACGATCAGGCTACTGCTAAACGGATTAAATTGGACAGGGTTTGCAGTCATGCTTCGTCAAATACTAGCAATGTTGACGCCAAGATCAACAGCAGCCAGAGGTTCGTGCTAGCTCCCCATTGCCATATAGTAAAGCTGCACCTGCATCGGCCCTCTTGCGACCCTCCTCTCCACCACCGCCGTCTCGAACCACCGCCACCCCCGCCACCTCCACCTCTGTCACCTAGTAGCCGGGAGTGATTCTACAAAGTTTCCCCCCACCGATACGGGACTCTATGACGGTACTGTCACCGTGTGCCCCCGGCGCCAAGATCAAGAGCTATATTTTAACAACTGGTTCTCGCGGACCTACCACTCCCAAGAGACAAAAAGCAAGGAAACAGGTGTTCCTCTGACATTTATTACACTACCACTACCAAGGCGGGTATCAAACTTCAACCTTGGACTGTGCTCATTGTGAGCCTTGCTGGCTGTTTGCTGACCGGAGTGCGCCTCTCTACAGAGATGCGTGGGTCAAAGGAGTTTGAGACTGGCAAAATTTGTCGCCTCAGATCGACAAACTCACTTGCAATTCAGTCTTTAGAGGACACGGCAGATCCTTGGACGGGACCTTTCTTAGTATAATACAGCTCTTGGCATGTTACGATTTCGGTTCTTAAAGAACTTGTTGAGCGGCCACGAGGTTCTGTTAAATAATATTCCAGGCTGTCAACCCTGGCACAGTGCGCAGGACGATGCACTCTAAGTCTGAAATAGGAAAAATGCCCCAAAAATGTCAAAGGTCTGGCCATGGTGCTCATTGTGGACCGCAGCTCAATGGCACGATTTAGTGATGTTCGCACTGCACTGCTGTTATACCTCACCATGCCTGTCACGGTATGCGACCGCAGAGCGCTCATTCTCTAAGCTCAAGTTGATTGGCCATACTCTCAATAGAGAACAGCAGAGCCATGAATTTGGACACAAGCAGTGTCGTTTTGCTGAGCACAAGGCCCGGAGGATGAACTTTCAAAGGGTGAGCCCGTTTTGCTTTGCGAGTGGGATCAGCGATTTAGATCTATAGCGATGTAGTTGTTGTCCCATGTCGAAAAATGCGCACCCACTGTAATCTGTTTCTGTGATAACGTTAGGCCGCCGTGCCATTGATGACGAATGAAGTGATTGTGTCATCGGGTGCCGTGCGTTCACTCACGCGGTGTAGGCGTCCAACGAGTTGCTGTTCGTTTATGGATATTAATGGATCTGTTCTACCAGCGGGGAATCACAAATTTCACTTTAGAAATCTTGTCGGTTCCAAGCTATGTCCATGTTTTCTCTACAGATCAGGCTGCCTGAAAGCATGTGACTCATTCCCCTCTCCGGGAAACCACTCGTGCACTTCACGCCGCGAGGACAATGTCTGAACCGAACGGTACGAACACGACCTCAAAGCTGAGAAAAAACTGGTACTGCTGCGGCAAAATACATTTCTTTCTTCGTGGGCTGTCAAAGCCTGAAAAAGATGTTGTCGTCTGTGTGAACCTGAACACACCACAACAAAGCAACCGTGTGAACTCCTTCACAGAGGGAGAGACCTGTTGTGGTCTGTTTCAGCTCATCATTGTCTGATGACGACTTCATCTTCGGGTTGCGGTAAAGTGGATTGTATTTTTATTCATGAAGACTTAATTATTTCAGATGAAAAATAATGGGTTCGATACTTTTGGGAATCGCTGCGGCGGCAGAGCGACTTCTCCCTGACACTGAGATATATGGAAGTGATAATAACACACAGAAGTGCTGATCACAGGATAACTAATTGTAATGTCAGAAAAAAAAGGAACTTAGATCTGCGGATAATGACCTCACAGTTTTTGTATTTTTCGGGTGAAGAGATCTTGAGATGGTTTTCTACAGTTCTAGGCCTTTCTGTACGTCCTGTGTGTGTGCGCCTCACCTGTTTGTATGACACGTAGATGGGTCGGCTGAAGACGATCCACTCCACCACCTTGCTGCAGGGGGGCGTGGTCAGGGAGCCCGTGTAGCGATAGTAGCTCCCCAGCGAGGATGGCAGCAGGTCCTTCAGCACGAACGGCTCCAGGAACGTCTCCTTCTCTGTGTGAGGGAGGGGGACGGGACAAAGCGTTCAGATCGATAAGACACTCATTGTAAACCTCAGTGTAAACTCTGTCTTTCCGGAGCCGACCCAGGTGCTACTATTTCCTATAGCCTGTAGGGTGTGCCATCGATTTTTCATTTGCATTATGCCTGGGCCCCCGTTCCGTGACCCCTTTATTGACAGACATAATTACGCTCAAAGCCTACGGCACAAAGTCGCATCTCCAAGCGCAAATGTTGACACGGTGGAACACTCCACCCGGGGTGTTTGCTCCGGACAGACGTCGCCGCCGATATGAAACACAATCGCGCTCTCTAATGAAACGAAGACTGAGGCTTCGAGCCAGAACCTCCTGTTTATTCTTGAAATGATTCTTTTAGAGTGATAACAGCTTGGACCCCACGGATGCGGCTGTCCTTGAGCTCCCCCTGACCTGTGAGCAGATGTTCTTTACAGTGTGTTTTCATGGAGGACATTAGCAGCACTCGGAGCAAGATGACGCGTCTACAAATTTGGGTATTTTCACTTTTCTCTGAGTTGGGCCAATCATCTGCATCCGTAGGTTCTCATGTGTTACAAATGGATGATCAAGGGCAGATGAGAAATGGAAAGAAACTGAGTGTAGACAATGTGTGGACATAATAAAGCAAAATAAAAAATTGCCGTGCATATTGAGTTGTCGTGCATATTGACTAGCATTTACAGTGGTCAGTAGATCTCTTCATGCCTCCACGCCAGATTTGACAGCAGTAAAAAAAATGAACCTGACAGAAATGATGACAATGATCATACTGTACGTGCAAAAACAAGTTCTGAAGCCAGCGTTATATCTCCGCACACAAAAGGAGTAAATGCCCCCCGACTGCACACTTCAAACTGCTTCACAGCGAGACAAAAGACAATAGATTCGCTTTAGATGTAAAATGCCGTGTTATTGCTTTATTACACAAGAGCTGAATGAAAAATGACCACAGGGAAACAGGATTAAAACTGGTAAAAATATATATATGTATATATTTCATGCGGCCTTTAACTATGCAGGAACAGATGCTGGAGTCTTCAAAAAACTATAGTTTGTTCAGAATTTGAAAGCGTCTCCTGAGCATTGTCTCTCAAAAAAAAAACACGCATGCACAAACAAAAAACTAAAACAAAAGAAAGATCAAATTGGTCGCCATAACGAGAGTGAAAGTGTGAAGTCTCTCCAGCAACCACTGACGAGGGTGAAGCCATCGGGTTAGAATTCTCTTCCTGGTGATCATCAGATTTTTGTCATGCAAATACGTGAGCAAAAGAACCGCCTGCTCACGCATCCTGAGGACGGGGATCGACTTCGGCATTGCGGTGGTGTTTCATCCAACGTTTTCAGGCTCTTGAGTGGCTAGAGGTTCCGGGGTGTCGACGGCCGGCCCGGTGCCAAGGGGTGGCTCCGTCAGAGGCGAACGTTCGATCCATCCATTGTTTTAGCGTAATATGTTTCCTGCCTTTCCAGGTAACCACTTGTGGACTAGTCCAGCAAGTTCAGCAATTCGTACAAATTCTCCAATCGTAGAAAGTACACGGAAATGGAAAGGATGATGGCGGGAAGGGAAGTGTGAGAGCTGTCAGAGGACAGCAGGAGGAAGTGAACCGTGGCCAAAGGAAAAAAAAAAACAGGTTTTGAGTTAAAAAGAAGAAGGGGAGGAAGAGGAGAAGGAGGTGGCATTCCATCTCTGTTCCAATGGAAACATGCGAGGAAGGAGGATGACAGCAGTGGAAGCACGGTGCGGGGCGACTGTGTATGATTGTCTGCGACACGGGGCAGCTGCCTGCAGCGGGGCAGGTCACTCGACAGGCGGAGGGGGAAGATGCACTGTCTTTATCGGTGACCTATGGAACTCCCCGTCCCCGCTCTCCCCTCCTCTTCCTCTTCACCCCTTCCAGTGACAAGGCCTGTCTCACCGACGCCAAGTTCAGGGACACATTTTCAGCTCCGTCGAATCCATGCGACAGAGCGAGCCGGGGAGGGAGGACGAGTTGGAGATGGACAGGGGGGTGTTGATGGAGATGGGCTGCGGGTTGGTGGGTTGTACTTGGGGAATGGGAAGTGATGACACGGGTCTTTTTCATGATTTACACATCCGAATCTGTACTCTCAAACATGGAACACACCTTTTGGCACATCTCGCTCCAAACACACGGCTCAGGAAACAACTGCACGTATATGGGGGAGAAAAATGAATCTATCCCTTCGTAAACGCTTAACGCCACATGCAAGGAATCGGCGTTTGAAAGAGGAAGAAGGCGACGCTTCGGTGTGGCGAGGTGGATTGTGTGACAGTGTCGCAGCAGCGACGGTGCAGAAGGGCCCAGGGAAGTCTCACATTCGTCGGAACAGCATGGGGCCGTTATCACACGGCGAGTATTTTAAGCCCTCAGCCTCTGGCGAGGCGTCAGAACAGCTGTCCATTCATTTAATCGTTCCTTAGTGTCCCCAGTCAGGCCTTAATATTTCATTCCACAGCGAGGGGAAAGGCACACACACACTCAGCACAAAGTCACATTTTGGGAAGCGCCCAAGGACTCGATGGGTGTGCGTGACTGCACTCGGTGCCAGCATTGATCTTAAAACGGAGCCGTGGCCGCGTTGTCTTGATCCGGTCTGTGGCAGCGATCAGACGAACTTTAATGCTGTTGTGACAAAAAACCTTTAGAGAGCCGCACATCATGTGATGCCTGCAAAGCGGCACCTTCATTTGGTCATTGTGTTGCGAGGATTTCTTTGCTTTTGGTTGTTCAGCGCCTCTCTCTGTCACTGTCGCAGAACAGATTCATATGAGACCTATCGGCCTCAGGAGGTAGAGCCGGTCGTCCGCCTAACCTTTGATCCGAGCTTCCCCCAGTCCGCATGCCGATGTGTCCTCGGGCAAGACACTTTACCCCGGATCGCCTCTGGCGGCTCTTCAGGCAGTGTATGAATGTGATGGGGGGAAAAAGTGCGGGAAACAGCAGCGCTGTGTGAATGGTTGAATGGGACTTTGAGTCTTATATGACCAGAAAAGCGCTATATCAATATGGTCCATGTACCTCACCACCTCCCACTCTCATTAAAGTGTGGATAAATTAAAATGCCTGAAAGTGGGGAAAAAATTGTTAAAGGGATAGTTCAGTGATTTTGAAGTGGGGTTGTAAGAGTTACTTATGCATAGTTGATATGTTTCCTTATGGAGATGGTGATCGGCGATGTCATTTTATGGAGTTTGGAGGAGAAGTGGATGTAGCGAAAGTCCCACTGTTGCAGAGGGGACCTCCGAAAACGGCCAGTTTGCCGCCAGACAGACAATTATTTTTGCACTTTTGTTCAAGCGTACTTCGGCCATGTAGTACTACGCCAACTCGCACCGGTGCCACTCCGTAAATCAGCCGTTTGACTCAGAGCTACCGCGGCTGATTCAGGAGAAAATGAGAAAACTACATGTCATTCACTGTGGACGCAAGAGGATACCTTTATGAACCAGAAGAGTGAAACGCTGCTGCTCTGCACCGGCGTGAGTTGGCGTAGTAATTCATGGCCGAAGTGCGCCGGAATTTGTCTGTGCTTCAATGTAATAGGATTTGACTGAAAACCGGCCTGAGTCATGTGAGTCAAAGCAAGAGGCTGGTTCGGTTGAGGGCCGACTGGCCTCACGTCTTTCACGCACTGCTGTAAACGGTTCATTTCCAGCGGCCGAGAATGAGCAGCAAGTGTCAGAATGAATTCGATGTTTGTTTGCCTCCGGGTTACCATCAGCGTCATTAAGCATCTACAATGGGAGAGTGTAAATACGCAACCGCTCACGACCGCCGCTTCATTTACTCTTGAACTCCCGGACAGAGCTGCTGCGTGAGGACGGCAGCTCCTTCAGAGGGTCGGCGACCCTTCACAGAAGCAGACACACACAATTCATTTCGGCGTCCTGGACAATTTGAAGGGACAAAAAGAAGCGGCGACTCATTTATCTGCACTGCAGTCAGATTGCTTCATTTGCACACCAAATGAGGTTTTGGCTTTTATGCACTGATGAGAACTTTGTATTTTGCAGTGATGAGTGGATTTTTACTGCAAAAACCCGCAGCTAATGACTCCCTCTCCAGTCTTATCAACAGATGGCAAACGTGGGGATTTATAGTGGGTATTTATTCGGAACTTTATGTCATGTTTTATGGTTTTGTTTTTTTGTTGTTGTTGTTTTTAAATGTGTTTCGCTATTATGAATTAATTTGAGTGGATTATGGACATGAATTATGTTCCTCGTGAGATTCCATTAAACGTTTTAAAGTTAACGAGAATAATTGGTTGTAAGAAACTAGTTTCTCTGTATGCGTGGAGATAGTGTCTCCTCTTATACACAGTGATGCGTGTGCCTGTACAGTTGGATTTCATTCCAAGAACAACCCAAGGAAGTCAGAGGATTATTTCTTGTTCATTATGATTCTGTGGTGGGATGAATGAGACTATGGCAGGCTGCCACGACTGTGTAATTGATGGGAAACACCGGAGTGACGTCATTAATCATATGAAAAACGTCATTTATCATATGAAAAAAGAAAAAAGTTAGCATTGCCTGATTGTGGTATGAACCGAATGTGCATGGTATGTATAGGCCCTTTCATGATGTCTTTTGTTAGTGGACCCTGTGTTTCACTTAAAGAAAATGTTGACATTGGTTGGCTCACTTTAAGTGGAATAAAATGTATTAAACCTTAAGGTGTGTTCACACCGGACGCGTTGTGACACAAGGTAGATTACATACAAAGTCAATGCAAAGACGCGAATAGCGGCACGAATGGTGCGATGTGCGCGATGCGAGTCAGGCAAAATTCGCGGGCCGTCAATCGCTCGAGTTGAAATATTTGAACTCGGGCGACATATTCGCGTGACGCCATAGCCAATGAGCGTTGAGATCCTCCCTCCGTCACAGTCGCCATACGCCCTGTCATTGTATCAGGAATGGAGGATGTGTGAACGCACAATTGGGGCGTGTGTTAAGTGGAGCTAGGACTGGGAGGCAATAAACTCGTCGTTGAGGTCGTCCACCAACCAGCAGGGAAGAAGTAGATGTTCACAGAAATAACAGAAAAGATAAACCCATTACAGCTGGGGTTCAGGAACATATATATATATATATGAAAAATGTATTAGTATTAGTATTTTTTCAAGGATCTCTTTATAAATAATTCAATGATCTGATTTGATGCCTTCATTTAATAAAAGATAAAATTTCATTCATGTAAGCTCAAAGCTTGTCCTCTTCCTCCAACTGCCCTTTGGCAGACGGTCGAGGCCGGGCGTGATCTCAAAGGGCCGAAAATCAAGACTATATGATACAATTCAACACATTATTCCCACAACAGACGCCTGGGAACAAGACTTTACCCAAACACCACCCAGGATCTCTTAATCAGTCAAATTTACTCCTCGCCCACTCACATCCGCCTCCGGTTGCGGCGGTTACTCGGCGTCTCAAAATTTCACTTAAGCGAAGTCGTCAGAAGTGTTCTCGGTCTCGGGTGAGAGCTGTCCTAGATTTCCCGCTAATCACCAGGGACCACATGTGCTGTTCATGTAACTCATTCCAACAATTTTCTTCACATTTGAAGTGTGCCTGTACAGTACATTTTTCGACAGAACAATAGTCCCTAACTCTATATATCTTGCGATATTTGTCCCTTTACCAGTCAAATGCTGTGGCATTTACCTCACAGACGCTTAATGCTAATTCGATGGAAGGCGACCTGGCACCACCCTCTTTTATTTAATGGAACAAAGAAGTTATGAGGGGATCCACGTTGAACGGGTGGCTTAAAAGATAAAGAAGAACCTGCTTATGTGGGAACCTATCCCTCCCCCGCAGGTTGATGTCAAATTCCGTGCATGAGTTGATGCTCTCACCTGGTTTTTTTCTATTTATTGAGTGTGAACAACTTTGATAAACTTCCTGCGCTCCTGTTCTCCCCAAAAATTGTTAATAATGCCATAACTGATATCAAATATGTTGTCCTGTTGAGTAGAAAAAAATGAAAACTAAAGAGAAGAGTCTTCATCTTAGTCAGACACTTGTTATGGTGGATGTAGGAACTGGACCCAAATGCAGAGGTGTCCACGGGTGTGGGCCCTGATTGGCCATTCATTTTTGAAAGGGCATATACGGCTCACGGTGGTTCCCCCCATCGAGGTGCCTTTGTTTTCTTTTTCTGCAGGAGTTTGAAGAAGATACAGTCTGGGTTTGTTTCAACCGTGGGGGAGGAAGATGAGGAACACCATGGGGTGCTCGGGTGTAAGGCCTCTTATTCATCCTCTACACAAGACTTGGGGAACATGGATTATCGGTCAACATATCTGTCCTTCAGACTTTCTGGTGCGGTGTGTTGCTTCTTCTGTGAGGATACCCAAGTGTTGGAAGCTTGGATGGAAATGTTCTGTCTGTCTCAGAACAGATGCCTCATCCCACTCGTAAAGAACGATATCATGTAACACCCCCCGACGTATTTCATATTTAATTATTTTCTGTATCTCAACAGCTACAGGTCAGATTGTGGTGAACATTTGGCACCGACATCGATGTTCATCAACTCAAATGGATTTGATTTGAGATGTATCTACTGTAACGTGGTTTGTAATACAAATAATACAATTATTACCATGGATGTGCTGACGGGTGAGGAAGGGAGATTTTGTATTGGATCCCGAATGAGACAGGAAGCCAGTAGAGTGAGTGAAGGACGGGCGCGACGTGGTCATATTCTCCTATTTCCTCATCAGGATCCTAGCGGCGCTGTTTTGGACGTACTGAAGCTTTTGGAAGGCTCTTGCGCGGAGTCCCGATGTGGAGAGCGTTGCAGCGGCCTTGAGGAGACAAAAGTTTTTTCGGCATCTGACATACAAATGTTCCTGAGGTGACAGAAGGAGGTCCTGCACAAATTTAATATGGGCGTCAAATGTAGGATGAGGTTAGTTGATGCTGCACAAACGGGTGAGACCCTCGGTTGATCGGGACCTCGACACCGCTGCTCCGCTCCACGATCACGACTGCGCCGACTCAAACACCTGTCCGACGCCTGTGAGTATTCCAGATGTGTTGGTATGAGCTACTTTACTGTGATGATGGTGATCACTGCAGTGGTGATGAGGACATCTCCGGATAATATAGCGTACAGAATTTCCTCTCGTCCTCCTCCTCCTCGCTGCTGCCCCCTTCGTCTTCCCCGTCATCCCGGCGCATCATTATCAGTCTTTGCGTCTTCCTGCAGAACCCCGCGCAGACAATGGGCTCCTCTCTTCGGCCGCCGAGAGCCTTTCACGTGTCCGCTATGTAAATCGGGCCCGGCTCCTTCGTGCCGGGCCGATTCCACAGGGATGGCACGGAGCCACTCGCTGGCGCGGCCAGTCAGAGGTCATTTGTTCCCGGCGCGGTTTCATGTAAAATGCAGCAAGGCATGAGGCACAAAGGCAGCGGAGTCGGACCTGCGGTGCACGTCCGCCAGACGAGCCCGGCAACGGGAGAAGGGAGCGCTGTGAAAAATTTAACCACCCGCTGCTCGGTGGAGTAGCACTGGTGGAGACGGAGAAAATTAACCGACCGCCCTCCCTGTGGGAGGGATGGGAGTGTGGCCTTGATTGAACTGGAGTGGTCTTTGTGTTGGATGAATTATGGAGGCAGAGGAGCTTTTTTTTCTTCCAAGACAGCTGAGCCGGAGATAAAGAGCAAGTATCACGCCGTGTTTTTTTATTTCTTTTTCATATCAAAGTTTTATTTGTGTACGCCGAAGCTCTCCAAATTCACTCGCTCTGTAGTTGCGAGCCGAGCGGGGTCCTTTGGGGCGGGCAGACAGAACATTGCTTTAGGATAAATGTTTTGATCATGACAGGGATGAACTTGTGGGCTGGTGTGCGTGAGACAACTGTTTTTGAACGGAGGGCATACAGTGCGAACAGAAAGAAAACATGTAAAACCCTCCAATTTGTTAAGGGAAGAAAAAGAAGAAACAACACTGAATCATCCCAGAAGTCCTAATTTACTGTGTGAAAATACAGTATGTGAGGCACCAAATAATGAGCAGTGGAACTCTGCAATTAAAGTTTGATACACAGCAAAATACATCAGATGATCGTCCCATGATCGGTTTTCATTTGCATTTTCCACCGTCATGGAGAGGAGTAAAAAAAAAAATCAAATCAACATTACACACTGAGCACTGTTGAGAGACAGAAATGATATATGTTTGTCTAGAGATCAGAAGAGCAGGGAGACATGTAAAATATGCATGCAGCCATATGAGTGAATAGTATCTCTAATGATTTTTTGAACAAACTAAGAGATTATATTTAATTGTGCTGCTCGTACATTTACTGCTTGTACATCAACGAGTCAGAGAGAATCGTAGCACTGTGTGTGTGTGTGTGTGTGTGTGTGCGCGCGCGCCACTCACCATGATGGACCACACCCTTCAGGCCATGGATTATGGGGTCGACGGCAGGATTGTCCTTCCCCCCCACCTGAGGAACACAAAGAGAAAGACATCTGCGGTGAGCTACGGTGTTCGTCACAGAGCCGTAGTATCCATGGAAAACATCGCCGCGTACATTAAAGGATTATTCATATTATTATGAAGAACTCCCAGGAAGACGGCCAACAAGGCTACATGTCACCGTTGTTGGGATTAGTAACTGTAATGTAATCTCTGCATCTGACGCTGCTCATTACACAGAAGTAATCGCATTACTGTTACGCCTCCCTGGCCGATACTGACTCTCCAGTTTGAACCCACACGCTGCGTCAGTGACTCAGTTCCCCGCCAGGACCTGAAGTGTCTTCTTATCCAAGCTCATGTAATGCACACATCTATTTGTGATCACAGTGAAGCATCTTACGATATATGTTTCGATCCACCTTTGGAAAACAATATAGAGAGAAAAAAACAGATTGACGCTCAATGAGGAGAAAGAGATGGGGGCAAAGTGTGCGTGTGTGTGTGTGTGTGTGGGGGGGGTGTTAGTAAAAAGGCACAGCAGAGATACTGAGAAAACACATGCGGCGTAATGAGGAGAAACAATCAGCGGCAATCGACAGACTCTGAGAGGCTCCGAGAGTGAGCGATGCCATAGCAACGCAAATGCTCTTCCTGGCGTTCAATTGGAGCACCATTGTTGTCATGGAAGCCGGAAGAGAAAAAGAAAAAAAAAAGTGTGAATATAAAAATAAATAAATACATAAATAAATGGCTAAAAAACTAATGCCTTCCAAACTGACCCCCGAGTCTGATCAGCCTCCGCGGTTAAGCATCTGCTGAACTGCGCGGCAACAAAACGACAAGTTTCTGTTGCTGAAGTGTGAGACACTACAAAAAAGTACAATCCCCCATTGGTGGATTCTTTAGGATACTACACATTCACTGATAGTGACTGTGAGGGGGGAGGGGGCTCAGGCGTGACCTCCAGCTGGTCAAAGAGCCTAGAGAAGCGTCCGGAGAGGAGAGACACAGGAGAAGAGCAGTGTCGCATGGCATTTCAGTTGAAGCATGTTTTGAGTTGTGTTCTTAATAAAGAGCTACCGGGGAGCGCCTGTTGTTCTGGCGTGTGTTGGGCGACCCGGGGTGGCAAGGATGTTTGCCACAGTGCCATTACATTGCCATCAACAAAAATGCCAAAGAGTTATCTCCACACTCTGTGGAATGGCACCATGTGGGTGGCCCATATGAGTTTTTACCGCATGATCAATGTACACGGCAGCTTAAATAACATAGTCATTTCTTCATGGCTTAACTTCATGGCTTAACTCTGAGCCAACATGGTTCATCATTCAAGCTCAAATGTGAATGAAAAACATTTTTTTCTAAGGGTCTTGTCGCGTAATAATAAGGGGTTATCTAAAGTCTGTTTGTAACTTGATTGTGTGAAAATTTGCAAATGAGATTTGAACTCTACAGGGACGGCACACACAGTGAGACTGGGGGAAACAGCAAGAGGCATCTGCAGGTTACTGCCTCCTTAAATATGCCGTCAGTGCGAGCCGCAGGAATCGTCAAGTGAGGTTTTAATCATGCCTGAACTTTCGCAGGCCTTACCTACTGAAGGACTGCACTCCACATCCACAGACGTTCTTGCGGGTCCCGTGAAACGCTCTCTACAATAACATGCATTTGACCTTATCCAGATTCATCAACCAATCTAAGACCGTCTTTGTCTGAGGCCGCCTGTTCCGACTGTGACTCCGGAGGCTGGTGTCTCACGCCACAGGCGGGAAAACAAGTGGAACGAATTGAACCGCTAGGAAAAGCTAGGAGACCGTGTGACAAATGAGGAGTGCATGTCAGGTGGCACGCCATTGGAAAACAATTGTCTTTGTGGGCGGCTGTGGCTCAGGAGGTAGAGAGGGTCGCCCACTAACCAGAAATTCAGTAATGTAATCCCTGCTTTCCGCAGTCGGTTTGCCAAAGTGTCCTTGGGCGAGACACTTGTGTGTGGATTTGACAGAAAGAGTGCAGTACATGGCAACACGGTGTGAAAGTGCTGTATAAATACGCCGCCCTAACCTTTGACCCACATATTAAAAAGAAGTCGTTCAATCATGTTTCCTCCTGTTAAACAATTACCTCAAACATCAAACCAATGCTCTCACCTGACCTGGAAAAACTGACCCACACCCTCGACCTCTCCCGCCTGGACCACTGCAACTCCCTCCTCTCTGCTGTCAATCAAGAATCCCTGAGCTCCGAAAACCGTACTGTTCGTTGGAATGCTGATTTTAATTGTCTGTAATTTGTATGTCTTTGTGAAGGCACTTTGTGAAGCTGCTACTGAAAGGTGCTAAATAGATACAATTAATTGATATCATTATTATCATTATTATTATTATTAATAATAATATAAATACAGTCCAATCTCTGTGTGAGCACCCCCTAATGGACAACATGGGCTTGTTCAGCTGATGAAGCAGGCGAAACATTCAATTATTGGATTTAACTCAAACTTAATTGTGGTAATGTTAGACACAGTTTTGACTTAGCAGAAGTTCACAACTGGGACTGCAATAAGGAGCTTGTTTTTTCGGTGCAAAGGCGAGACAGAAAGTGGGTGAGGTGTGTGTGTGTGTGTGTGTGTGTGTGTGTGTAAAAGGAAAAGAGATTAAGAGAAATAAAGGCAGCCATGGAGACTGAGAGAAAATGACAGAGGGACAGAGAGGAGGAGAGGAACGAAAGGAGGACAGAGGGAATTAGCGTTTCATTATTAATGTTTGTCTCTGAAAGCCCACAGGCTCGTCCCCAGAGATCCTCAGCCACCAGGCCTCACTTCGCAATGTCCTACTCTCTCTCCCTTTTCCCTCTTTAAATCCTGCATCCTTCGTTCTTTCTCTTCATTTGTTCTCACAGCTCGAGCTCCCTCTTTCTCTCCAGGGACAGAGAACTGCAGTGACAGATCAGGAAAAAAAGAAAGAGGGGAAAAAACAGCACAATGTGACATGTCCTCATATTTCTCTCTCATCGCCTATCCCTTCCTCCCACTGTCATCCATTCAAGATCCGCCTTTCTCTCGACTTCCTTCACCTCCTTCTGCGCCGCACAGAGACTCACTTGCGCACTTACTCCTCTGGGCAACGGCAGCACTAACCGCTGATGAATCAATGGCATAACAGATGTGATGGTTGGACGTCTTTCAAACAAGACACATTGAAGTGCAGTTACTAATTATATGACCACTTTGTCAGTAGGTGGTGGAATTGGATTTGGCCCTGGTAAAATTCTGAATTTAGCCAAAAGGATAATGTTTGTAAGAGCAGGTCTTTTGCTGCATTTTACAAAGAGTGTATTGGATTAAAATCGCTTACTGCCCCTTTAAGTAGAGTGATGGCCATTTCATGTAAAAATACATACATCAGAATTCTGGGCCTTGTGGTCATTTCTGTATAGACGAAATGAAGCCATGCACTCTGATCATATTTAATTTGAAGTGATAGAAAAGAAGGAGAAAAAAAAAAATATATATATATAATACCTAGTGATAGGTGTAGTGGATAACGCTGTTGGCTCACAGCAAGAAGGTTCTAGGTTCAAATCCCAGTTCTAACTGACCAGGGCCTTTCTGTGTGGAGTTTGCATGTTCTCGTGACTCGGTTCTCTCCGGGTTCTCCTGGTTCCTCCCCCGCGACCATTAATGGATAAAGCAGTATAGATAATGGATGGATGGATAGATGGAGATATTAAAGTAAGATTTAAGGGAATCGGGCCTTCCAGGCATTGCTAGGTGCCGGTTTAGGGAGACAGACCTTCTAGGACTAGCACTAGTGCTTCTGGTCATAAATCTGAGTTCTGGTTATGCTTGGATGTCTACACAGGAGGTGTTTCAAACACTCTCATCTGTATCTGCAGAACATTCTGTCTTTAAGTCATCCAGCCATCTGCACAAGCTAAAGACCCAGAGCGTCTTTGTCTGTTTCCTTTGTGTTAAAAGTAACGGTGGATTTAAAATGGAATCCAGCTTCTGGTCATTCCCGGTGCTGATTCAGAACAGATGAGGTCAGTCCTCCTTAGACAAGGTAGGGACTGTGAAGTGGTGACTCCGAGTGTGACATCACATCGAATACAAATCTCTGTCTTTGATAAGTTGGTTGACGACTCATTCATTGTGTGAGACATAATGTTACTTTTTACGCTTTTGGTTTATCGGCTTTTACATAACCAGACTGTCCAAATAACGACCAGAACGACCATCGTCATATATAGGCCTTGGAGCAGGATGAAGTGGTATGGAATCTTCACATCATGTCTTTTTTAACGCTGTGCTTACTCTTGCTAAGGAACCTCGTCTTTGACACTGCTACCACCAAAAAGGAAGAATCACTTCAAATGAACCTCACTGTTTTCTAGGAAAGAAATATAACCAAGATTGAATATGCTGTCAATCACATAATCTAGTCTTATGTAGTGACAATCAGAATTCCCTTTACCAAATCTTCACTTCAGTATCTTACAACAAACTTTTTATATTACTTTAACCATCACTCTTTTCACTGACACCGTCCACCATGAGTAACAATCTTCTTTCATTATTTCACATGCAATTCATTGCAACCGGGATTCTCTACGTTAAAGCAAGAAGGGTTCACTGACGGGAATAAAGCAACAAGTCCTCATAAGTGAATGACAAAATACGTTGTTTGTCCATCCTTTATGAAATGGCACACGGCAGCGTCCTAAACAAAGCTTCAAAACGGCAGTTCGCAGACCAATGGGTGTCGTCAGGGTGGGTTGCCACTTGGTAGAAACACTTCTGCCTTTGGATTTGCTTGGACGACAAATCTTAAAACACAATTTCATTTCGAGGAACACAGAGCCCTTAAGGTGCCCAAACCTGCTTATTTGAAGCTTTTGGTGAAATGCCCCCCCTTAGTAAATTGGCTTTTGCTCTTGATCTGACTCCTGCATGGAACGTGCTGGAAAGCATACTTGCTAACCCTCCCGATTTTCCCGGGAGACTCACGATTTTCACTACCCTCTCCCGTTTTCCCCCCGGGGTCAAAATTCTCCCGCATTCCTGACAAGATTTCACACCTTTCCCCACTTTCGTTTTCACACCCTGTTCTGCGGAAAAGCGCTACATCCATGTCCGCGCCGGGAGTGGGCAGCAAGGATGCAAGCTGCCGTTAAATCCCTGAGTAGAAGAAGGAGACGAGGAAGAAGACGTGACGAGTTAGGGAGAAACCGCGGTGAAGTTAGTTTTAAGTTGGATATTCGACGGATATTCACTCCCGTCCCAGTCGCCTATCCAACTTAAAACTAACTTCACAGCGGTCAGGGAGAAATAGAGAAGAATAGAGAAAAATATACATGCAAATGTGTTTATTTATGGAAAGCGGAGTTTCCGTTTGTAGCCGACTGGCCCAGACCATTTTTTCCCTCAAGGACTTTGCTACAGGCTACAAGGCTTAGCACTTTTAACTACAATAAGCATTAAATTATGAAATAATGTTATCCAACATATAAATGTTGTTGAAATGTATTAATTTCCTTTTTTTAATTTTCATTCTTTTGAAGTGGCCAGAGTTTGGGAAACAATGTCTTTAAAGCTCAAACCCCCGCTTTGGTTTTGGAAATCTCCCTATGTTCTAAGTCTCAAGGTTCGCAAGTATGCTGGACAGAGATCAACAAAATGACTTGCTCCACATGTTTCACAATCTTTTTTGATGGTATCAATGCCATGAGGATGAGGCTGATTTAAAATGTGTTTAGATGTATTGTCTTCGTTCCTTGTCATTGTCTAAATAAGTCATTTTTTTGTCAGCACACGAGAAACATTTCCCTTTATTCTCTTTGTTTGTTCTCCTCCCTCCCCCTTCCTCTCACTTTGTAGTATTAAATGAGTTGTGGATGCTTCAGAATCATGTGAAAAGAGACTCAGCATCATTCTTGTGTTAACTTAAGGAGCAAATAATAAAAAAAAGTATGTGTTTCATATGATTCACATGGCAGATGAGCCTTGCTTTTTGCATGTCTCTGCTTCTAGTTGAGAGCGAGGCGAACGGCGGAGGCACGCGGCGCCGTAAATAAGCAAATAAAAAGGGCAATGATTGCTGTTTACAGCCGCCATCTATTTCAGTCAGGGGCTGCGCTGCAGAGCAGCGGTGGGTCATACAAGCGTGATTCCCAAGCTCAGTCGAGATGATGGGGCCAATTTGCCCTGTAACTCGAGTGTGATGATTTAATTAATACATGACACTGACGCAACTGTGTAGCTGCTGCGGATGCACACTGACGGGCTGGGGAGGGAGGGGCCCATGGAAGGAGAAATACTCGGGGAAGAAAGAAAACAGGACTGCGTTAGCACAACGTCATTATATATTGAACTTTTGGTCATTTTACTATTGATGAAAATTACATTGCAGCATAGTTTTCAATGATAGCGATAGAATGACTTTAACAATTAGTATTATTGTTTAATTGACCCCATCCTAACGCGTAGACGCTGTCGATCTGTGAAACTGGATCCACTATTTCTTTCCACATGAAGGGAATTACAAGAATACGGTTCAACCTTTGGCTGAGAAGGATTTAGATAATATGTGTATAGAAAATATTAAGTTGAAAAGGCAATAACATGGCCTTAAAGAATGTGGGTTAACTAAACATTGTTTGAATAATTGGCTAGGATTAGACTGTGCGTATTTCAACGAACGTACACTGGGATGGAAAATTAGTATAATCCATGTCAGGAATAGTTAAATAATGAAAATGGCATTAAAGGGAAATAAGAAGAAGTTCAGTCAGCAGGAGTTAAGTTATGGACTTAAGCAGATATGCATCAATGTTAAAATGAAAATCACTTTTTAAAAAAACTCGCAACAGGTCTAGGTGAAGTCTCTGTTACTGATATGGATGAAATAATACGTGCCATAACCGGCGATGTTGAAGAGACATATGTTCTGCTGCTGCTGGAGCAGTTCACCTTCGTTTATTGAAATATTTTACAATTTGCAGATGAAATTATTTGACGTGCCTTCTGTGGCGTGTAGAGCTGACTGTGCTTCACCACGGCACGAGTGCACATATGACGCTTGTTTTACGATGCTTCTGTCTCGTCTGCGGGTTGACGAGAGATGTCCTGCGCTAATTTGAGTGAAGTTTGAAGAAATTATGTGAAAATAGTTTGCACGGCGACAATAAACAACTGACATGTCGCGTGAAAACGTTTAACAGGTACATTAATACATGTAGCGTTGTATTATAATTCAAATTGCAGAATTAAACAGAATAATGTCAACGTAATGAGGTGAAATTGATATATTTTCATGTTCATAAAATTTAGTTCATATACTTATAATTGCTTCAAAGTGATGAAAAGGGGAGAAACTTGGTTTGATTCACAGCAGACCAATTCACTTGCTCATGCGACGGGTCTGGACCACTTGTTTATACTGTGTGCGTATTTGAAAGAAATCTCAAAATACGAGAAAAATGGGGGAATGCGGGACATTCTCCTAAATCACCCCCAAAAAACAATCTTTCTCCAAAATCGCCTACTGCCCCTTTAATGCTGGTGGGATTCCCATTGACGTGTCAATGAAAAGACGTGTTCCACACTTGTTCAATTGCCTTGAAGAGGTTTGGTAATGAGTTCACACCGTAAGAAAACTTCACAAGGTTGAACAACTCGTCTTCCTCTTCTGAAAGTTATACCACGGGTACGTCTTTTAAGGCTTCTGTCAAGGATGGTGTGTTTTGAAGGCTCCAGCTACAGCCTTCTTCACACAGGACGGATTATGAGGAATTCCATACCTGCCATTAAAGCTGACGAACAGCAACTAGCCTTCAGTTTCACTGGATCAATCTGGTGTGAAGTCTTATTTAACCTTTTATATTAGTGCGCATAAACGGATGAATGGCTCTTGCTGTACGAACGTACAGCTGAAGCAGAAGACACGGTGTGTGGTACAGTCCATTTACCATGGGATGAATAAAAAACTACAATCACAATCATTGACTGTAACACATGAGAACGTAATAGCAAAATTACACTGACCTGAAATGTAATTTGTTGAGACCAGCGGTTCAATGTCAGCTCGCGTTTGAGCACGGAAACACAGAACACACAACTGGCGCTCGTGGATGTGAGAGTGGTGAGATGGACGGCCGGGGTCACAGGAAGAATGTCTGGAAGCTGCAGACGAAATCAGATCTGGGGATACGCCAACTGCTGGCCTGTATTGAGTCGCTATACCTCAACATAATCCACTTTCCTCGATGAAGGCGAGATATCATCATCATCAAAAATGTGCAAGTAGAATTAAATTAGAAAAATAATGAAGCACCAAGGACTGTTTTTTCTTTTTTAAGTCACGTAGTCACATTGGATGGCTGCACATTTCTCTTTCTGCATGCCCCGGACTAACTTCTGGGTGACTGCGCATCGGCAGCTCAACAGTGCTAAAACCTGGCGCTCACTGCTCCCATGGCTGCGTGTGCTCAGCCAATGACGTGAAGTGGAAATAACATGGCACCAGCAAAAAGTTTGGCTACCGCTGGCCTGGTGGAGGTAGATGAAAGAAAAAAAGTCTGATGGCACACACACTTATGAATGTTGCAGCCAGTATGAAAAAAGAATCCTGATAAAATGATAGAATTAATTAATTCCTTTATCCCCTTTAGCATAAATCAATTGTCTGTTTGAAAAATAGAAATACAAGGTCACTCTTTCAAGGTCAACATGGACTTAAAGGTCACTGAAGTAAGACTACTAAATATGAATTGGCTGAGAATGTAAACTTTAAAGGTGCTACATGAGTAGTTAAAGACGCTGTATTTGCTTATATCAAGAAATGCACCCTAACCCAAAATCCAGTTGTGTAATGAAAATTTGTGATGAAAACGGCAGGAAAACAGTCGCTCAAACTGCCTCACTGTCTCTGTGGAGCGCGGTGATGTTTAAACTCTTCAGTCCGGGAGGAGAGCTTCTCTCTCAGCAGGACTCATCACCGTCAACACGGTGAGCAGGCCCAGGGGACACGCACACACACGCACTTGAGGAGGAAACTATTATACTCCTGAACATTAAAACAGAGACTTAAACCTCAAACAGGCCTTTGAATTTGCGGGGACGGGCAACAGAAGGGGGGAAGGGTCTTTAACTGGTCCTCACAAAGATTCCAGACGAAGACACACACACACACACAAACAAACAGTGTTGCCAAAGACCAATTGAAGCATGTGAGCTGGGCAGGGGAGTGAGTGGTGGCATCTGTGTGAATAAAGAAAAATGCACTTGTGAGGCCGACACCCACACGCTCCTCTTTTGCATGGGAACAAGGGCGCGCGAGCGCCAAGCCCGCGGAGATGATCCGCCTGCGAGAGAGCCAACTCATTGAGGGCGCGGGTTCAATCGGTCTTTCAAGTTGTGGGCTGCAACGGCTCAACATCATCAGCTTCAGAGCAGAAGTGTTCGTATCGCCACGCCAAGGGAGGAGGATGTAAAGTGATCCAAAAGAGTAGATAGAGTGTTGTCCCATGCTGGAGGACAACAGGATTAACCTGTCATCCATCTGGATACTTTTCAGCTGGCCGCCATTTTACCTGCCATACTGCTTACTCTTTTTTGCTTCTTTCCTCGATTATACATGCTCCTCCAGAAGATTATTTCCTTGTTTTGGGACGAACCTATGCTCTAATGCTTAATACAAAAAACCCCGCACAAAGTTCTCAAATGTACATTTTGTGATTCGCGACAAACAACTAAACCAGACGATCGGATGACTTGACCATTAGCCTGTGTATGGTTGTAGTCTTATGCCGGCCTTACACCTGACCACTTTCAAGCGATTTCACTGTCATAGACACAATTTCCATTGTCGGTATAAAGTCATGAGAGTTTTGCTCGAGCTGAGGCGCGCTCCCGTCATCTGGATCGTTTGGTGTAAGGTGGTGATCCGAGCTGTTTCAAGTCGGTCTTTTTCTCGTCTTGACGTTCCGATAAAATCAACCAGACTGGAAGCAGAAAAGCGTGTAGGGGTCGGGGAATACATGCTGCAACATCGCATGGAGACTCCGATGAAGCCTCGAACGCCACGGTTTCGAGACTACCCGGGTGCGTGAACGGGGACAGAGCAACCAGGTAGTTTCGAAACCGCGGCGTTCGAGGCTTCACCGGAGTCTCCGTGCGATGTTGCAGCATGTATTCCCGTCGTCTCCACATTCTGCGGCATCCTCTCTTTTTCTTGTTGGTTGGTATTTTCTGTACAGACCATTGCACACACACATTAGGACACTTAGTGGCTAAAAGCTGCTGGTGGCAAGACCGCGACTAAAAACTCTGCGACTAATGACAAATTGTCTTTAGATGTGAGAGGGCGTCAGACTGAAGTCTTTTAAAAGTCTTTTCAGTGTCTTCTCAAAGTCGTCTAGTGTATGGGAGGCATTAAGTGTGTTTTGACATCAATAAAAAGTTTACATTTCCAAAGAGTACGGTTGAGGTGAGATTCATTTCATTCCTTCTCTGTCCCTCTCATGATTTAATAGTGTGGGAACACAGTCGTGTGTGCCAAAATCTGGTGGGACACATTCATTTGCCCTCTCGGATTTCCAGTCTTTGCGATGCCACCGTTCCGGAGCCGAGGCAGCTTTTCATTTCTAATCACTAATAAACACGGAATGAGTTCAATGCAGCGGCCGAGATAAGCAGCACTGGATTGTGCCGTGTTCAGACATTGTATCACTCAAGTTACTCGCAAAATATCTCATAATCTGTTTGACTGTTCATTCTACTGGTCCCCATGAACTTCATGACCTTTCCTCCAGGGTATGTATATAACGTCAGTAAATATTTTCCTGAGGAGCTCATGGTCTCAATCGCCAGTTTCAAGTCTTCATCAGTAGAGCGTGATGTTCATTTTGTAAATTGTGGTCTCATTTAGAGTAAAATAGACAAAAGAAGCACCATAGGGTGGCTACAGCGTGATTGACAGCTGGTACTGTCCAATCGGTGCATGGTTGCAGGTGTCGGACCCACCTCCAATCCTACATAAAATGCGCTGGTCAAGATGCGAAACCCGAGGCTTCAAAATGGAGCGGCCACTTGGAAACAGCATCATTTTGGCGAAATGAGAAATCCCAGAGAGCAAAGATGGAAGAAAGAGATATCTTTATGATTCAGTTGAGTGTAAAAGCTTTTTACATGCATCTCTGTCTGTACAACACTCAGACAGAGCCTGGACGCGAGGGAGGGAAAGATATATATATATACACATACAGAGCAAGAGAGACTGAACTCAGAGGAGGAAATATTAACTGGGGGTTAATGGTCCAAGTAAAAGCCACTTAGGTAATCGATGGCCTCAAATGAACTTTTTATTCGTGCCAATTGAGAGTGATGGAGCCTATACGAGGATCCCAGTCCACCCACAGCTCCGCTTAACAGGCCAGGGGAAAGGAGAGCAGACTGTTATCTTGATCTACAGGTTTTACAGCTAACACGGTCACAGCACCCCAACACCGACAAATCAGACTTTTTTTTACCAAATTGTGCATCACAAATGGAACCGACTTGCTGAGAGAGAGAGCGTTTTAATGAAGTGAAATGCTAATAAACGTTAGGTTCAACAGTTTGGATTTGAAAAGTTTACCAGACTGATGAACACGGCTTTACTTTTAGCCAATCTTCAATATTTTGTTCCAGTTAATTCCAAAAAGTTGACTTGCCTGACCAAAGAAACAAAAAAGGACCTTGATAACCACCATGCAGCCACATGGGTCAGTTGATCAATGTGTTGTGTTGAGTGAAACCCAGAGGACTCGTGAATCCCAGTTCGCAAGACACTCGACCAAAAATTGCCAGTGTATGAATGTGGCAGAAAATGTGCAGCGTTTATGTGACTGTGACTACTGTCACGCATTTTGAGTGGTCTATAGGTCTTAAAGGAAAATATATATACATATATTAATACAGTCCATTTACTATTTACCATTCCATCTGACAAACTCTGAGTGAATTTGGTTTTAAAACAGCCTAAAAGCAAAGACTCCACGAGGCCTGAAGCTCCATTTTCATGTAGGATAAGATAATTTACAGATACTCTTTGTTTTGCTGGGGGGGTGTTGTGTGTACAATCTATGACACAGTGATGAGCAGAAAATGACAGAAGTTTAATTTCAAGTCCCATATTTCATAAGGAAAGACTGGAAAGAACCTGGAAGAACGTCTTCCTCACATTCTCACACGAGTGCTCACACACACGCAGACGTACAAAATAGAAGGTTCTCACCTGAAAGAACACGGCCATGCCTGCGATGATCCTCTTCTCCCTGAGCGCTGCGCCGAGGCTGTCGAAGTCATCCGAGTTGTACATGTAGATCTGCATCTGTGAGAGACAGTAATGCTCAGTTCAGCCGGGGGACGTGAACAATGTTGCACCTTCCCCAAATTTAATGACATCTTTCAAACCTATTGTGCTATTGAGGACAAATCTGCTCTCTCACAATTAACTGCAACTCTTAGTGTACACACGTCCTAACTGTAAAATACAGTGGGAATGTGTAGAAAGATATTATGTACATGCATGGATACTGTATTATATGATGGTAAAACAGAAAAATCACTTTTCAGTGTTTGTGCACATAAATGTGTGTATCTGTGGAGCCTGCCGGTCCACAAACTGTGAAAAAATACCACCTTGTTGTTTTTTTATGAGCTGGCTGAACCCTACAGCCTTGATCTGAACAACCTGTTCAGATTTCTCTCCCACTGTGATGTTATAGTTGGACTCTTTTGGGGTAACCCCGTCTGCAATCTGAGAATCTCCACTTTTCTGGTGAAGTGGCGCAACATTTCCTGCACATTCTGAAGTTGGGTTGACCAACCTCACAACAGACAGGGCCATCTGGCCAATCAGAGCAGACTGGGGTTTATCGGGAGGTGGAGCTAAATCAAATCTAGGTGTTTTAGACAGAGAGTGAAAAGAGGAGCTGCAGGAATGGGCAGTGCGAGAAGACTGATGCCTTTTCTGAACATTAGAGCATGTAAACCTTTTCAAGTGGTAACACAAATTACAAGTAGGAATCTAAATATGAGCATAACATGTCACCTTTAAATCTTATTTTTTTTATTTTCACTGGCATCATCAATATTTAAAGGAAAAAACAAGCAGCATATGTGGCACGTTAGCTATACTGGACAGATGTTATGGTGTGTGGCATAATATCACACCTTAGACACCTTAGCCCCTAATAGTACACATGAGAACGTTACGTGTTCTCATGTGCTCCTTCATATGAGGAAGTAAAGCTCAGTTTTAATACGATTTAAAACTGATAAACATGCCCAACATGAAAAAAGACACATTACCATTTTTTATGGGATATTTCTAAGAGTTATGTGGACTAAACTGACTCCAGGCTTCAGCTACCTGAGGGATGACTCAGCAGGAAAATCTGCAAGTCACTGCTTATTTTGTGTTTGCATATCAGTGGTAATGAAGACTGTAATTCAGAGGTCATACAGATTCATATGCGACCGGTGATGCAGCTGTAAAATGGTCTGTGAGCCCCGTTACCCATCAAATCACATGCATATATGAAAACTAAACAGTTGTGTTTGTTATATATTGTATACTGGTATTCTAGGTACTGGTTCTCTACAACCAGTGGTTACCATTAAATATGTTGGAGACAATCCTGTGCTCACTAAAGGAGGGATGGCAGCTGAAAACAAACCAGGCTGGAGATGCAACATCTTTGTTCAACATTTGATGATTCACAAAGAAAAGTAAGCTGAGGCTTATACAATGTTCTTCGGGCGAGATATGACTTTACCTAACGTTAGCTACAGGCTCGTGGTTTGATAAACATGAAGTATTGTAGACATTGTATTTCCTTTTTAAAATTGAAAAAAATAAAATAATAATAATAATTCTGCAGCACTTATTAATAAGTCGTCAAGTTCCCCCAGAACTCAGTTTACTTGTTTAAAAACTAAAATAAAACCTGGTCTGGTTTTTAGAAAAAGATTTGAGAATAGCCAAACAATGGATTTGTCTCACCTCTGCATTATCACATATTTGGAGCGCCTGTGAATATTTCCGGCAACAGGACACTGGATGTGCGACTGCCTTTAAAATAAACAACTGCTGTGACAGGTTTTGAAAACAATGAAACTCTGTGGCAGACAGGAATAAGATATGTCAGGCTGTGGATACACACATACAGTATATATCCCAGTCTGCTACAATATTGTGAAAGGTGGTTGTCATGCCAGGCACAGGAAATTGTGAAACACATTCTTGTGCCTGTATCTATGCGCGTGTACACAGAATCTGTGCTCATAATCACATGTCTTTACATTATTTGTCGAGAACACGTTCCTGCCAATAGCAGTTCCGGGAGCTATTTTCTTTGCCAAGATCAACACTGTCAATATCACCCATGTAGCATTTTCTCCGCTCGCTAATCCTCGCATAAAGAGCCCCGTGCGTTCCGTTTTTGATCTATTTGTGGAGTAAACAGTTCTCAAGCAGCCTGATGTATGGTCTTTTTGGTGAATTCATAGCAGGGACGACTTGACTGGGACAACACATTCTCCCAGACTGGTATTAATTAAAATCAAAGTGTTCCGTTTTTCAGAACGTTCAGATTTATTTTTGTGCGGCCTTCTCCAAACTTTTCACTGCTGCTCCCTTTCAGGCAGCCAATCGGATGGGGCAAGACTCATCGTCCTGGTAGCAAAGAAGAAGGAGGTGAAGCTTGTTTGGGGCCATCTCTTTCTCCTGAGCTCTATTACATGTCCGACCCAGACTATCACAGCAGTGACAGAAAAGCCCATTCGTGGCAGCAGATCGGCCGGACTCTGAATGCCGTTGATGAGTGTTGTGCTTTTCTGTACATACAGTACAGTGTGAGGGCAGGCATCCTCCAGTTGGTGCTCATGAAGAAAACGATGTCAGACAAATAAGGAAGTAATAAGAAAGCAAAAGGGTCAATGTTTCATGCGCACTCTGAGATTAAACAACTCATGGGATATTTAAAAAAGCCCCTGTGGTCGCAAGTAAAAATCTTTATAGATATGTATTTGCCAAAACAGTATTTTGCAAAACGTCTACGAAGATTAGAAAAAAGTGAGATTTTAGGAGCCACCATCTAGAGGTCTGCTGATGAGTACTGTTACGTTTGTAGCTGGCACCTGATTTGTGAACAGGGACACATCATTGCTAACAGACAAAATGCAAATTTAGAACTTCTTTATACCTTAAATCTGCTCCATGCTTCTTCACAAGTTAAAATAAAACCAGATTTTTGATATTATAGTCATTAAAAGATTGTGGTTGTTTGTAATTCATGCGAAATGAATGAAGTATATATACTAGTAAGTTATGATGACCAGTGTTGAATCAAGGCTATATCTCCACAACCTGTGCTACAAGAGGTGAACGACATGTCAGTGTGCAATTAATAGTAGAGAAGACTACAAAACAAATATCATCCTGTGGGAGTTTGTGCATGTGTAGAAAAGTTGTATTTTTAATTTGAAGAAATGTGTGAATAAACAGTGAAAAAAGAAGTGGTTTTATGAGTACCTGTGTAGACACGAATTAAAAACCAGGATGTAAAATTCAGTGCTCCAAGTTCCCACACTGTGTGTGACACTGAAGTTACAAGAATAAAAATGGAGCCTTATTGAAGGTTTTGTTTTCATCAGGATCGATTTGTGTCTCCAAACAAAGAGAGAAGCTGTGCTAAATGTACCCATCAGGAAGAGGAGTGGTAACTTCATTAATTATTCAAATCTGTGCATTGTGATCTTCTGATAGCTGTAAATGCTTTACACATAAAAGCTGTGCCACGTTTATAGGCTACAGTGAAATCATTGAAACAAATCTGCCATTCTTGGGAAAAGTACATTACCTTCCACGGAAGCTGCTGCTATGTCTTCATTTCCAGTCTCAAATATCATTTCTTGGGAAGAATCTAATATATATTTTGTGGCTTGTCAAGTGTATTCTTAGGGAGTTTTCAGTTTTTAAACATGAATTAAATCATAGTGGCAAGCGTGATACATATTTCATCACTTCAGTTAATAGAAAAAATATGCCATCAGATAGAAGTGGATAACAACATTATTTGGATATCAGTGATAACAGATTCTATGTTCTACGAGCAACATACATTTACGTCCATCTCCGATGAAATGGAAGATCAGCAGCGGACTGTTTTTCACTATGGATCTGGGATTGTTTGCATTTGAACATTTCAGAGCTGAGGACTACGAGAAGGATGGGACCAGCTCTGTAATCACGAGTTCTTCTTCTGCCAAATTTGTAGGTAAATTATCTCTTGAATTGGATCCTTTTAATTCAGACTGCTAACTGTAGGGGATGATGGGATAACGTAAAAGAAACACAATTTAATACAACTTTTATTTTAAATTACAATGATGTAAATCATTTCCGAAATGTGACGGAATGACCTTTTCTTGGATTCATTAAATGGATTAGGATGGATTACCAACAAGTCAACAAGTATCATAACTGTATACACGACAGAATTTCCTATGCACTTATTTCTTGCCAAATCAAATGCTGCTCTCCGGATTGCCACAGTGTGCTGCAGATATTACTTGTGAGTAAGTCACTGCATTGCGGCCCACCAATACAGGCCATTGTGTCACTACTCATTTAACATTTGGCCCGCAACATTGCTCTCTCCATATTTATACAGAGAAACGAGCTTCCATCGTGCAAACACAACAACAGGAGCATCTGCCAAAGGGGCAGGCAGTGCAGCCGGAGGATGCAGACCACCAGTAAAAACACAATTGCACTGCTGTCAATTGGTCAATAGTAGCTTGATGATGGCTAGCTGTGGAATCATTTGTGCACAGATGGGACACATCACTGTTGCCACAGTATATTAAAATAGCAAATTTTAAGGATTTTTTTTATGTGACCTCAAACCCATCTGAAACTTTGAACTGCAACACGGACTCTGACACGGACTCAGACCTTATCGCCCAACAATTACCGCCTTGATGAGCTGATCTGATGGGCATGAAGATCAAGGCTGCACAATAATATATCGATAAGGAAAGTAGTGCAGCTAGAAAAGACCGTCTTTTTTGCAGGAGGAGAGCACATTCCACTGCTGCCAGAAAAAAGGCTCAAAAGCATGTGGAGGCAGTACACCATGGACATGAAAATGGACTGCAATTATACAGCGCTGTTTCTAGTCTCATCTACCACTCAAAGCACTCTTACAGTATAAGTGGCATTCACCTATTCACACACATGTATACAGCGCTGCTATTTACCGCGTATGTTCTGTCACATTCATACTCTGGTGGGAGAGCTAATCTGGGCGCAGTGGGGGTCATGCCTGACAGACAAATCAGGGAGCTGGCCACATAAGGTCTAAAAAAATTTCTACATCTCATTCTACAGCTACCTATGCAATCCATTAGTCTAGGGTCTGCCGACCAGTTCGTATGGATTGCAAAAGTTCCCATCCAGCACAGACAGCAAGTGGAGGGTGCAAGCTGAGGTCGATCAGAAACTCTCCCGACTACAACACAGAGAGGTCATTTCAGACTGATCACACTGGCTTAGGCTGTAGAGCACCGCAAAAGCTACCAAGAAACAGGAAAAGCCCCTGGTGTTGGTTGAAGTCACCCGACTGGAGCAGGAGAACTTCAACATTTAGGTAGTATCCCAGGGCCATCAAGGAACCTGGATGCTATGGGATGCTACTGTGATGAGGCACATCAGCTGGACAGACATCTGGAAAACCACAAACCTGACTCAGCTTCCTGTTAAGAGCGGTGACACCCTCCCATGAGCCTAACCCAGTGGATTGGAAGTGAGTTTGGTCAACAGCAAGGCAAGCCTGCACCACGTCTTATCCGGATTCAAGCTAGCACTGACCCAAGGATGCTTCTGGTGGTGCCATGATCAAGTCCTCGCTAAGCTGGCCATGGTCCTGGAGAGATGTAGGGTGGCTGCGAACAGCACCCACGGAAAAAAGTAATGCCTACCATAACAACATTTGTCAAGTCAGACAGAATGCGTCAAGCACAAGAGAGTAACTCCATTCTTAGAGGTGCCTAATAGTGGATGATGTAGGTGAACCTTAGAAGGCAGCTGGTCATGACCACCACTCTCCAGTCAGACATCGTCCTGTGGTCTGCAGTAAAGTAAAGGGTCCTCATCATTACGCTTACCATGCTTTGGGAAGAGGGCATGACAGCAGCCTGTGAAAGGAAACGCCTCAAGTATTCAGAGCTGGCTGCAGTGTGTCAAGATGCTTGGTGCAAAATCAGGTTTTCCCGTGAAAGTCTTTGTCTGCAAAGCAGTAGTCCAACTGTTCCATGGCACTGGCATGACGGGGTCAGAGCTGTGGAAAGCCTTGATGGAGCTAGAGGAGGAGGCAGACAATGGTTGGAGGACAACACCCCTGTGATAGGCAGCTGCAGGGGTTGGCCTCCAGCTGACGACCCTGACTCAAAGACACCAGCAGAAGCATAACAGGTTGGAGAGACAAAGCAGGAAGCAGCACCTTACCTGTCCAATGATTATTAGGGTGAGAGTGAACCTCAACACCCTAACCCTGACACCACAGCTGCAGGGTCTTACATTTATGCATTTAAGTGACAGGCACAATAAATGTACTTCTGTAGACTTCGTCTTCCTATTAAGCCCCATGTTGTCAGATTCTTACAGGTACAGCATGATGGAGAGCAAAACTATGACAGGTTCATAGCACAATGGTATTTTTATCAATCTTGTCTTGTTGCAACAACTTCATAACTCAGCTCTGTTCCGAGGTGATGAGATACAGAGTTACAGCTGGAGTTGCAGAGGAAATACCTAATTCATAAATTGCTTGGGAAAAAATCATCAATATTGCAAGTCTTCAGTCACTCTGCTGCACTGCTCATTAATCCAGCCACAGGCAGACATTTATGTGGCTCAGGTCTGTAATTGACTCCCTCTGCAATGAACTCGATCATGTTGTAATGGTGGGAGTCACTACTTTTTAGTGATGTTGGTCTTTAGAATGTCTTTGAACTGTGAACTCTGCGTGTCAATATTTCCCACTGGCACCATGGTGAAGCTGTCAAATATTTGAGCGGCCTATCTGAGGAAGAGGAAGCCTGCCTCCCTCTCAGCGATCAGCCTTAGGGGGCCTGAGAGCACCTCTTCCTTCCTGGAGTGCAAAAGCCTGAGTGGGAGGAAGAGATGCAGTTGAGCCCCGGAGGCGAGCCATCTCATCACAAAAGAACTTATTTATTCTCTGCTCAGGAAAACACTTTGGAGAGGAAAAGTCCCCGTCGCTCGAAAGGGAAACAGGCGTGCTTCATCTTCACGTCAGGGCAAAAGACGTCATCTCCCAGCTGGTCTGAGGACGGCCGCACTATGCTGCAACCTGTGATCACAGCTGGAGGAAGGTCGATGGTCAGGTCAACGCCCTTGGTAAAAAGCTATGCTCCAACCAGCGTGAACAGGAAAACTCTGGGTGTCTTTCTCAGAAACAAAATCCCACACGGCCAGACAATCAAAAACACTCTAAATATAATATTCGACATTCGATGTTGCAGAACTGAATCAAGACAACTGCATCTGAGTATAAATTAACTTCAGGAACCTTTCTGTTACATAATGATCATGTGTAATGGTTAAAAAGGACCTACGACTGAGACAGCCCTGCTTCCCGAACTGTAAGCCTGTTCTGGTTTCACTGTGAAGAAAACCAAAGGTGTCAAATTGATTAAGCCGAGAACCATAGTTTATTTTCTGCTGCAGTGAAGTAAATGTAAAACTTGGCCAGTTCTTTTATGTTAATAACGCTGAGTCGTAAGATGTGAAAAATATGCTGGGCACATGAAAGAATCTGTACCTTTATATAGTTTTATGTACATTTACATACCTTTTTGTATCTTATATATATATACATGTGTGTGTGTGTGTGTGTGTGTCATATTCAAACACAGATGTGATATAGTGTAATGTACTCAATGAAGCATTAATATATGGGAAGGTAAGCACAGCAGACAGACTCTCACCGCGAACAGCCAGCAGTGATGAATCAGGCAGCCTGCACTGCTGACACCTTAATGCATCATTATTATAGATGTTCTAAGTGGTTTCTGAGGGAGGGAACAACGCACTGATTTAAAGCTAACAACTCACCTGAAAACCAAGTGTACACACACTCCATCTACGATGTTACAAGATTCCATTATCTATCAGCTCTCCTCGGTGATGTGCACGCACACAGACACGCACACACAAATGAGGGATATTCAGGCATATCTTAAAGTTACATTGAATAATTAATAGAATGTCTTCTCATAGACGGTATGTTTCCGATTTTTATGCAACTACTGAGGTCAGGCACGAAACGATGGAGAACACAATGCATGTTACTAGTGAACATCTTACATTTTCAGAGCCTGTATTTTTCAGTTTACTTACTCCCTCAATGGGAGCTACGTCTAGACAAATATACCAACACAAACCCTGAAAATTTGGTGCAATATATACCCATCCATCCGATACCCTGACCCCACACTCCTGTGTGAGGTCAGTGCAATTCCCTAATTTGTGAGGACCAGCCCAAGGCAGTCATAAGATAAATCTGAGGGATCACATACTAATTTACAATGAATGAAAAACTAAATTAATACATAATTCTCAGATTTTCCTTAAATCTTTGCTTTTGAATTGTGAAATACTTAGCTCTGTTCTCTCTTCAGACTTCAGATTTCCTCTTCAAAGCTTTAAATCACTTTAGTTTAACTAGTTACAGGTGGGAGGCTGGTTACAGGCCGTCCACTGACCAGAGGGTCTATGGTTCAATCCCCACTCCCTCCAGTCAGTGTGACAAAATGTCCTTGGCCAAGGTTTGTGTGTGTGTGTGAATGTGACTTTGGATGGGTCGACAGGACCAGAAAAAGGGCTTACATAAACAGTATATATAGTATATTTACAGATCATATACAACCTTCAGTGAATGGTTGCAAGTTGACACAGCTCTGATTTATATGAATGAGACTTTATGAAAAGGGGGAAAATAAGCATTTGTCATTTATTCGCACAATTTATATGATCATACCTTGATTTCTGGTGGCTCTGTGAATTTGGTTTGTGTCCGTCAGGAACGAAGGCAGAAGGAGTGTAACATTAAAAGAGAAGTGGTTGTCCAAATGAGCTTGTGAGTTGGACATTGAATACCACCACTCACATTGCTCTTTTTCAACAAAGACCACAATCTACCCTATACCGTGTAGTTATTGTGCCTGAACCTAACCAAAAAAGTCTAATCAACAATCAGCTGTTTTTAGCAATCATCTGTGATGGTTTCGGAATGTGCAGACGAATGATACCATCCTCTTGATAGAGGCGTCACATCAGTACGAAAGGGACATTTTGGAATAGCGTTAAGCGGCAGGGACATTTCCAAACTATTATCGAGTTTTGATTTGGAACAAAAATACATTTAAATATATTAAGGGTCAGATGCAGGGATGGCATGGAACCGTTGCTTCAGACCTAATCAAATAAATATCATATTCCTAACTGCACTGGCTGTGAATGTTGTCACTGGGTGTGAAATTTGAAAACCGCACAGCAGGTTGCACATGTACCTAATGCATAAGAGACAATGTTAGCATATACATCTATGCTTGTGATTTATTGAATGTTCATAGGTTGTAAAGAAGAAACATTGCTGAGGTCAGTCAGTTGCAGGTCTGCCAGGCCACCAAGCCAAGGTTGTCAGGATTTTGCAGTGAGTCTTGATCTAGATTTGACAAAAGGTTTTAGATCTAGGCTCAGAAGTGTTAGAATCCAGCCGTGGGTATTCAGATATGTGCCAAGACGGTAACAGAAATGGTGTCCAGTGTCTCTAAATGATGGTTTAATTCAACCAGGGATCTTTAGCAATGAAATAATACAATCCTTGCTCTCATTTTGGGCACAAATTATTGTGAAAATCCAAGATAAAAAGTATTTTTTTGAAGCTAATGGGGGGTGTACAGTGCTGCTTTGTTAACTCTGATCACATCACAAGCTATCTCTCATGTTGCCAAGTTTCAAGTTTGGTCAGTTGAATGTAACCTGTGGGACTGTGGAAGCTGTTTATAGTGTGTTGCTATACTGGTTTTTTTGGACCTTAGTGTTTAAAAAAAATAAATGAATTCCTGCGAGACAGAAATTCAAACACACAGTACCATCTTGAGAAGAGGAACAGGGACGGATGCACGCTGGTCTTACTTCATTTCACACTGCTGTCTAACTTGAACCCCAAAGTTACAGAAGGGCAGACTGATAGAGATGAGGGATACCAGTCACTAAAGGTACACCCTGTGGCCAAGAACATTCAGGTATACAAACTTCCTGCCAAGGCCTAGCTAGTGGCCAGGATATGGAAAAGGCCAATATACATGCATGTAGGTGCAGCAGTCAACTCAATGAAAGTAAGGACAGGGCTAATAGACTTTTTGGTATGTAGTGTACACAATGTTTCCAAAAACATGCATGGACCTAGGATTTGAGCATATGACTCATCATGAGCCATTTTACAGTTACAGTATATATGATGCAAGCCTGGCAGTGGTACAGTGGTTAGCTCGCAGCAAGATGGTTCTGGGCTCAAACCTGCCAGCTCACTGGGGGCCCATTATGTGTGGAGCATATCTAATGTCCCTGTGCGGGTTTCCTCCCACAGTCCAGACACATGCAGTTTAAGTTATCTTACAGTGTCAATGTGAGCGTCTGTGTCCGTGTGTCGGCCCTGCGATCGACTGGCGACCTGCCGAGAGTGTCCGTGCCTCGTGGTCCCCCCGTGCAGTGTCAGCTGGAATTGTCTCCAGCCCTCCCACCCTCAAGGCTAAGTGGTGTGGCTAATGGAATGAAAAGTAAATGGTTGAAAGAATGGGTGGGGCTCAGGTCAGATAAGCAACCTGGACTATATTGTACATTAATCTTGTCCATTAAGCAAACACAGTAAAAGACCTATAATCTCTCCTGCGTGTTCTGGGTCTACCCAGCTGTTTCAGGTGGACATGCCCAGCAAAGCTCCGATGAAAGGCGCAGAGGCGGCATCCAGGATTTAGTCGGGCTCCTTTTGACACAAAGTAACAGCAACTCTATCCTCCAGATATCTGACCTCTGCATTTTAGCTCTCTGCATTTTTAACCACCCAGGGAACTAATTTCAGCTGCTTGTGTCCATAATCCGAGTCTTTCTTTCACTACCCAAAGCTCATGGCCATGGATGAGAGTTGGAATGTAGATTGATTGCTAAATCAAAAGGTTTGCCTTCTTGCACAGCTTGGGGCAGCAAATCATTCCAGCAGTAAACCGCCAGCACGGTCAGAATCTCCTTTGCAGCAACCGAGCATAAGCTTTCCGGGACAAGGAGCAGCATGATACCCTGGAAGTGAGAGTGCACCCTCCAATTTCCCTTTCAACAAATGGGAACCATCACCCTGTCGGTCACTCAATTAGCATGGCAATGTCAATTTTTTTTCCAAAAAACTTCTTGTTACATGCAAGGGAACATTTCCTCTTGTTATCAGAGTAGAGAGGGAGTACGTCTACCTGAATTACAGCAACGTTTCTCACCAAAACTGAGAGTGAACAGTCCTCCCTCCAATGGAAAAGATAACTTTTTTCTCATTTCTTATCAAAGTTGAGGGAATATTTCCACCCAGAGGGAGTCAGCATTTTTCCCCTTTCTCATCAAGTAATGGGGAAATCTCTGCAGATAAAGAACATTTTAGTGCCATTTCTCCAGCAATTTAATATCAGACGTCTAACAAGAGGAGCTTTAAGATAATTTGGCTTTAATGTAAGATGTGTGAGTGGTGATAGCAGAGTGTCAAAGCGTATCTGATATTCACATTGCTAACACCACAACGCCCACCAAGAGGAGGACTTATTACCCTCACACATTACACACGCTCACACACACACACAGGAAGCTATTACAGAAAAAAAACACAGACTCAAAATCAGTAACAATGTACAGAATTCATTGGACGGAGGCTGGAGACGGACCTGCCAAGTATCTCCCTTCTGAATTCACTCGGAGAAGAGTAGGAGAAACTGGGAGAAAAAGTAAGACACAACGGAGCTTCCACAACAATTGACTTTATGCGGAGTTTGCAGCTTTAGCTGTAATGTGTTTCTGTTTCACAAATAATACCAATAATGCTTGGCTGACTACACACAGTCCAAAATAAATCAAACTAATCTCACTCAAGCTCGAACCAATAGACAGACGTACAACCACAGGACAATCAAACAATCAAGTCTTGAGTAAATAATACTTCCTATAGAGGTCAAGAAGATAATGGACACACCCCTAAAAATACCATCATCCAATATCTGCATTTTGGTCTTATATCAGGACACAGCTGTCATTATTGCTAACCTAGCAGAGCAGAACACTAGAACCCCAATGACTTTCCTAAATTCAGTTTTACGAAATGTAACCAAACAAAGCCAAGATGATAAATAGGTGGTTTCCAAACTGTGTGAATTTTTTTTTTTTAGACACACAAAAACTATCCGAACACAACATGATTTGTCATAATTTGTTCATATTTGATGTCACAGAAATTGAGCACAAATTGCGCAGGAGAATACAAAGCTACAAACCAGGCTTATTGTGTAATGACTGTTTCCTGGTTTACTCAAATGACTTGGCACGTCCAGTACGGGCCATTCCTACTCATTCACAGTAATTATTAGTTCCATCTTCATATTTTATCAGAAAACACTGCTTTAGCAGAACACACTACTATAATCTTCTAATCCCACGTGGCTACATATCTCCGTATTGTCAACTTTGGTAAATGTACACACTCAAAATATAAAGAAAACATCCCTGCCAAATAATACAAGTACAGGATACTTGGTACCTGTTGAATGGCTAATAAATATCACAAATGTATCTTCTGTCAATCAGCTAAACAGATAATCAACGGAGCTTTTTCGAATCTACAAATCTTAAACATCATAAAGACCCACAGAAAGTTTACTCTTAATTACAAAATGTGGCCATCCCAGCTGACTTCCTTTAATTAAAAATGGAGGCTGACATCGTGACAGTGATTTTTAATATGATAAACTGTGCAACGCTCTCTTGCAGCGCGGCGTTTCACTTTATCGGCTCTCGACATGCGTGGAATTGACATGCCAATAACTGGAGGCGCGTTGATAAAACATGTTGCGGCCTCAGCAGAAGAAAGATCCGTTATCATCTCTGAGGCAGCCGTACGTTTTTTTTCCGTCCGTTTCCAACCACGAGCCAACAACTCAAAAACACATGTCCCGACAGAAACCTGCGAGAGCTCCCGTCGTTCTTTTTCATCCGCCTTCAAGTGTCTCCTGGGAAAGCTGTGTCGCCCCTCGGGATGGAAATGTAAAGTGTGTGTGGGGGGGGATGGAAATGCTGCCACCACCGTGCCCAGCATGCTGCGAGACCGGGCACGGCAGCCTGTGATCCCCCCGAGGGAGTGACAGATCTGAGGTGACACAAGCAAGGCTCAGTGTAAAAACAGACAACAGAATGCACCACATGGGCCGCGCGTCCTTGCTGAGAGGAGAGTGCGAGGACATCAAGAGGGGGGGGGTTTGATGTAGTCTCTCTCTCTCTCGATCTGAACTACGCTACGGGGGGTTCAGAATTCCCCGGCCCCTCTCAGAGCAGGGAGAAAGGGCGTCCATCAAAGAAGGTCATGCGACGTAGTGTGGCCGGTCACTGATGCAACACACTCGCCGCCTTTCATCTCCCCTCGCTGCCGCGGCTTCACAACAAAAGATTTGGACACGGGGGGACAGAGGGCCATGCAGTCTGGGGTTATGAAATATGTTTAGAGCACACTGCGACCTGGCGCAATCTATCTTAAAAAACACAATTGAAATGCATTACGTGAGAAATGGCCCTGAGAGTCAGCTGTGGCTTTTTCAATTTCAAGAGTGTTACTTTTTTCATAAAAGCAAAAGGGGGTGGGGATATTGCTTTTGCCCCAAACAGAATAAAACCCTCGCAAAAGAATTAAAAAAATAAATAAAGGGAGTGCCCCTATCAGCCAGACAAATTACTATAAATGGTATGGACCGGGCTCGGCGACTGGGACAGCATCTATTTGCCCTCCAGGAGGCATTGGGCTTTTAAAGAATGACTGTTTTCTCTTTTTGGTATCATTGAGGACAGGCACCCAGGAAATATAACATCATTTTAGGGATGGCATGTGTTCCCCTTTATCCAGAGGGAAGGCCAATCATAAATAAAAGAAAAATAAATATATATATATATATTTATTTTTTTTTCAAAAACAAGGGAGTGCGGCCTGGCAGTCATCAGTTATCTTTGAAGGTTTAATGGAATGTAGCTGGCTGAGAGGGGGAACGGGCAAAATGGAGAAGGAGAATAAGAGCAGAAAGAGGCAGTAAATGAGGAAAAAGGGCTGAAAGGCTGGATATAAAAATAACACAGGGGAAAAACTCCAAGGATACAGTACCATCACTAAGACGATCGACGGCACAGAAGAGGCATTATGTGGTTATGTACGGAAAACACCTCCACGTGTTCACCGGCAACAGCAGACGTGCCGACTTCCTTGCTCCCGTTGTGTCGCCGGGGGACGACGCGCAGCGGGAGGTGAGCCCTGTCTGCCGGTCGGCGTGTTCCTTCTCCGCTGTCATGCTACTGCGTCACCGCTGACAGCTGACGGCTCACCTCTGCGATGGTGAATGCATACTGGTCAATGCTCACAGACGCTCCCCTCGCGAATACGCACGACGAAGACGTGCGTACAAATCAGTCTGGCGACACCCACTTCTGGGGATGCGTCTGTTATCATCCTAGTGTCCCATACGTCACCATCATCTGTGTGTTTAGGCACCAACATGTCAGCACGGTGGACGACGTGGCGGCTCCCAAAGGTGAAGCCAAACCATGTAGTATACTATACTGTATTAAAGTATACTATAGTACAGTTTAGTTTATAAAACAGGTAGCTCAAATCAAGCGATCTGATTGGTTCATAGCCGTGGTATACGCTCAATATACCACGGCTATGAACCAATCAGACTGAGGAAGTGACGACGTGAGTGGACGGGAGCGGCGACGAGTGAGCTGGAAGCACACGGTGAGGTTGTGAGGTTGCAGTTTTGGCCTCGGGCTGCGGCCCAAAGTGGCCCGAGAACCCAGCTACCGTCGCGTAGCCTTCTCTCTGAGGAACGCTACAGTGTGTTGCATAGCAACCGCCGAGCACCGAGCAGGCAGCCAGGAGGGACCACTTTTTTGTATTCGTTAAAAAGAAGAATTCAAATTTTAGTGTGTCTATTACTTTTATTTTCGCCATACTTGCAACTTCAGGCCGTGTTATACGCTCGTCATACCACAGTTAAGGGGGTCGCCGGCCCGACGCGAAGGTGACAACCACGGCCTGTCACGAGCTACTGCTTAAGTTTAGTATAGTATAGTATATACAGTTTAGATCCTAAACCTTGCTCCCTACATGTTAGCAGACGGGACGTGGAACAACCTAAAAAGTCAAAGCACGTGTCAAACACATTTCCCAAAGATGGTTTCTGTCATCAGTCAGTTGTCATCACACTGGTGCGTGGTCAAGTGTTCACGTTTCCGGTTAGTTTGGATTGAACGAGTTACATTGCGACGCCAAGGTCAAGGTCAACACAAAACAATTCCAAGATTTCTCCACAAACAATAGAGAGACAATCTAAAGCGTATATTGATCAGAAAATGATTCACCATTTTACGAGTGATGTCACAATTAGTATAGAGCTATATATTCATAGCATAGTTTGTTTATCTTAGATAATTTAAATCAACAAGGTATTTATGCTGGTACTGATGGCTTGTGCATCATTTGTACTTTACATGCATAACTGTGACCTGGAGCAGCTCAGTCTGCAGCAACCGTTTATCTCTCCTAAATTTGGTGGCACCTATACGCAGAAAGCAGGATTGCGGATGAACATTTCCAACACAGAGAGACAACGATGGAGGACTGGAGCTGCTGTCAGGCTGATGGAGATGAGATGCCCCACCGAGATGGTACAGTACAGGTTCTACAGGTACCAGGGATAAGATCCGTTACACATGCTCAACAAAACAAAACGTGCAATCATTAAATCCCCCCTCCAGATATTCGTGCTCGGTGACATTCTGAAAAGCCGTGCAGTGATCAAGGCTGATGGAACCAGGATGGTGAGGTAAATTAACCGGAATGCCTCCGCGGGACGAGCGCTGACAGCGGGAGTTGCGTTTTCGGATTGTGCCGTTCAATCGCACTATAGACTGACAGAAGTGTTGTTTCGCATGGTGTATTGGTGAAGTAGCATTGATCACTTTGAGGGGGGAATACAAATAATTCAGCAGAGGTGGGGATATGAAGACCAGAAGGGTGGGAAATCCCACGCATCTCCCTTTGGCAACCATAACCCTAAACCCTAATGTAACGTGCTTATTAGACCGCGAGGACACACACAAAAATATACCAAACGTAGGCAGAGCTTTTGAAAACTTAAAGGACACCTCTGGATGTTTTACATTCCATTCCCCTTCAGGATAGGGGCCGGAGACTGCAGAAATATGACTCGAGAGAGAGGACATCAATGCAAAATCTCAAACAGGAAGAACAGTGTTTCTATTAGGCCCCGGTCCCAGTGACAGGACACAGGTAAGGGAGGAGTGTAATGGCTGTCCGACTGCTGATGAGCTGGTCTTTGTGTCCACAAGGCGCTGGACAAGAGAATGAACTCTCCAGTTATAGTGCTGGGATCCAAGACTAGACGCAGCTTTTTTGCCACTTGTTGTGTTGTCAACTCCATTGATCCGGAAGAGAAGGTGTTTTTTTTTAAATTTTCTCTGTGATATTGTAAGGTCTGGACCTCACCATGTAAAGTCCCTTGAGATATTGAATCATGTGATTTGGTGCTCGGTGTGGCATCTGACTTTTATACACGTCCTGATGTGCGATGAGTGAATGTAAATGGATATTAGTTTTCCAGCAATACATATCGATATCAATAATATAGCAATATCTGGTCTCCTGAGGCCAGAGGCATCTTTTAAGTTAATCACACCAGGACTATATTCCATCCAGTAGATTCAAGCTTCACAAGAGGTGCCCTGCCAGTGACGGAGTAATACTTTTATATATTACAACCAGTCTCTTCCCCTGTGTCTGCTCACCTGTAATCCATCCCCGTGAGCCGCCCCACGACAGCGTGCATGATGTGATTTGAGGTGATGTGATGAACAGACTTGGTCATGACAGTTGTTAAAGACCACAGACAGTGACCTAGCCTGGGACCCAGACGGATTCTGGGAGCTCATTTCAAATTTGCTCTGCCAGAACACGGTCTAAAATCTCCTCCGTTGGGAAGTGATTTCCCTCCGGCAGAAAACTTGCCAGTCCACTCACAACCGATAATCCGATAATGGGCGGGGTTTATACCGCGAGGCGGACGGAAGCGGCTTTTGCATACAACCAAGATGGCCGCCGCTGATGAACGAGCATCCAACTTAAAGAGTCCAGAACGGACGGCCAGCGGCACCAGCTCGTAATTTTGAAGGAGTTGTGCGGTGGTCTGCCAGGCGAGTCCGTAAACCTCACTCGCCGACACGTTACAAGGCGTCGTAGCGATCAAACTACGAGCCTAAGTGTCTAGCGCCATTGCGAGCGCAACTGTCTTATGTGAGGTTGTGCGTTCCAAGCCAACCCTTGTAACAGCATGGGCCGTTTATTTAGTGTTCACAGACATGGTGGAACCATCATCACAGACATCTCCTCTCTGCTCTGGTCTGTTGACATTTTCACATGATTCGCTTGCGTCCGTTGGCGACGCCTCTTGGAAATCGGAAAAAAAGCCCCGAGAGGTTCCAGACCAATACGCATTGGAGGATGAGGCTGCGGCAGGCTAGACAGTTCCAGCTTGCTGAGGTCTTTTCTGACGGTGTGACAAATATAAGCCAAATAAAAGTTTACGGTGCCAGATTACAAGTCCAAGTGACTGATGGTGTTTGCGCTGCGCACACCGACTCCAACACTGTTTATCTCGTAATTCACAGTCGGGGAAATGACTGCCAGGGGCAATTAAGGAAACAAATGGAACCTAAAGTAGAGGGAGCATGAATAAGTCTGCGTTGTTATTCGGCGTCAGACAGGTGTTGGATTTCTCATCGTGTGAGTAACGGAGGGGCGTGTGATTTTCTGCGTGTGCGCCGGTGGTGGGTGAAGTAAGAGCTCTCTGCCCTCGGGTGTGATTAAACCAGGTCCAAACAAGAGCTTACACAGCTACACATTTTTAGCTCCTGTGTGGGAACACGCATGCACACACACTACAGGCACTGATAGAAACAAACAGTTTGCATACCAAGCCTTGCCGGGAAAAGAATTGTGCACAGAAATGAGAACTGCTGCCCGGTGTTATCATTATTCATCTGATGATTTAGGGGCCGGGATGTGCTTTCCATTTCCCACGCAGCAAAAGGTTGATGGGAAATAAAATCCCATTCATCAATGACACATCTTTATCTGTGATACCTGCGGCAAAGCAAAGAGAGGAAATGTGTGTGTGCGCGTAGCTGTGTGAACGAGAGCACAAAGCCCCCCGGATCCACACACACACACACACACACACACACACACACACACACACACACACACACACACGGCGCCTGCGCTCCGAGCCCCCCTATCGCGTGTTAATTTACAGTGCCTTTCTTATCTAGGCAGGTGGGTAAAAGCTGGCAGAGCGAGTTCTGGAGCCACACACACACACACTCGGCCCCTTCCCCCTCCGTCTCTTCAACCTCCGCTCCTCTCGTTCATCACGTCGGGGCGGCTTGGGAGGAGGTTGAGATAAAAATGAGCCTCGGCAAGAGGCAGTCAGACAGAATGGATAGCTCCGCTCCTCAGCCAGCTAGCCCTGATAGCACCCTCACCTTCTCTGGGGGGGGGGGGGGGGGGGCGTGGACAGGTGAGGCGCCATAGTGGGAGGTAGACGTGGACGGCTATACTGGTTTACTGTTACGCTAGAGTGGGCATTTCGATGTAGGCCAGTGTGTCCAGTCCCTGATATAAGGCAGGTGAACGGTTCCAGATTTCTTGACTCCTTCACTTTTTGTGCATTTTGCTGTAGATTCAAGTGTACATGAAGAAAAGACACCATTTCAATCTTACAGACAGCGGCCGTGATGAATAACAGTGTAATCTGCTCATTTACCTGCTGCCGTTGCCTCTTTATGCTTAAAGGGACAGTTCAGTGATTTCGAAGTGGGGTTGTATGAGTTACTTATGAATAGTTAGTGTGTTACCGCATGGAGATGGAGATCAGCGATGTCATTTAACGGAGTTTGGAGGAGAAGTGGAAGAAGCGAAAGTCGGAGCTCCGCTGTTGCAGAGGGGACCACTGAAAAAAACGTCTTTTTCACCACATTTTTAAATACCTAAAAAAAATATATCCATTCAATTGTAAGCTAAGGACGTATTTTTTTTCCCTTCTTCAGTTTGCCGCCAGACAGACGTTTAAGTGTGCACCTTTTTTTAAGCGTACTATTTTGATCACCATCTCCATGATGTGACATACTAACTTTGCATTAGTAACTCATACAACCCCACTTAGAAATCACTGAACTATCCCTTTAAGAAGAAACGACTGTTGAAGTAATTTTCCGTTGCCACGCACAATAAAACTCAAATAATTGTCATATGAATAAAAAAAAGACACTATTTATATAAAAATGATGTCATGTTTTTATTTATGTATAATGTCATGTTGGCTAAATGTTCACCTTTCACGAGGATCGGATTGAAAACTGTGCCCCACAAAGTAAACGGTTGAAATGCTGTTAAGAGCTGCAGAGTCGGACGATAATTATCATACTTGAAATTAGTGGAGGGATATTTCTGCAGTAAAAATATTGTAAATAAACAGCTGGGGATTTGAAGCACACGGTTTGAAAGTGACACATTCTGTAAAAACTCATCCCTGTCCATGTTCTCTGTGCTGCTCGACACCGACCGTCACCAAATTAAACCCGATCGTGTTCAACTTTATCTTCCTCCAGTGTCAGCGTCATGAGGGGAAACAAGGGGAAGTCCTCAATTCTTCCATCAATGCAAACCCCCAAACGGATTCAACGTGTGATTTCTGCTCGTGTGGATGCACATCACAGTTAGTGGGCTCTTCGGGGAACAGCCCGCTCTATACACTAGGTGTTGTTCCTTGCCCACCACCGGCCTCCAGACATGGTGTTTGTTTATGTCTGATTTTGCTCAGCTATTCGACCTTGGGCCTGACTTAACGATTCAGAATCGACCATACCAACTCCTGCGGGTGAACTAATGCATGTTTGACATTTGGATGTAAAGCACAGAACAGCGTAACGCGAGTGTACGGCATTCGGGAGGGAGCGCGTACCCACATGCGGGAGCTGCGGGGCGCTGTGCTTGGCATATTAACCGCAGCATTACCGTTTAAAGCAGCAGGTAGGGGAGCAGCGGGTCCCTACTTCATCATGCCATTCACGGGCCCTATTAGGCTACAATTACTAAATGGCAAGGCTTGTAAATCATACATCATTCATGTGGAGAACTCGGAGAAAAGGCACGAGAAGCAGCTCCCCCCACCGCCGGCCACAAGCTGCTGAGAGGTACGTGGCACAGGGAAGGGGGGGGGGGCCCAAGCGCAGGGGAGAAGAGGAAATAAGAAATACAGGTAAATGGGAGGGAAATGTAGTGAAAAAAACGGCGGAAATAGAGAATATTTTCTAACTTTTGGATGTTTATGTACACCAGAGAAAAAAAATCGTATTTTTGCATTCGTGAACCAGGACCTGTCACTTGAAACCATCATTATGCTGTTACTACACCCAAGGTGTACAACAATCTGAAGGGCAGCTTGTCAGGACATGTCCCATGCTGTCTATGTCCAACCCTCAAGACAACTGGAACTACACAAAAAATACATTTTGATACAAAAAAAAAAGAACATCTAAAAACATTCATATTGGTACAAAGATGAATTTAATATGCATATCATTGGACGGCAGACTTCTCCTCTTCCTCTTCCTCCTCCTCCTCCTGGTCTTCACTGTTTATCATCGCTACAATAGCTGCTGTTATTCGCGGTACTGTAGATCTGCCCTCGGGCTCTTCACAGTATCAGGACTGTGAGCCGGCGCAGTGAAGCTTTAACGCTGCGCTCAACAAAGCACAATGTTCAAAATGAGCAGGTGGTATGTGCCACGTTCAACCTGCCACACGAGCTGCTGCAGGGTTTTGGTCGTAAAAACAAAATATCGGGCAGATCTAAAACTTTTGACCTGGCGATGGTGCCTAAAAACTTTTAGTGACAATCCACACAATCGTTCGAAGCATATTTGTCCAAAACAGAGAATCAAAGTCATCAGTGTGCCTGAGGTGCTAGACGACAATAACGAAGGTCGTTGGAAAAACATCCTCTGGGGACCATGCATGCTTGTATTTAAAATGCCCGGTATTCCATCTAATATTTCGTGACACTGCCAACCCTAAAGCCGTGTTGCTAGTGTGGCTTAATATGCAGTATGGTTGTATGGTCGCTGGTGGGAAAACTTTCTCCATATGAGGAAGGACTAACTTTGTGGATATTCATCCAGATCTCTCTGTTCAGATTCAACGTTCATATGAATATCCGCACGACACACGTCCTCTCTCCACAACACAGGAACGAGGAGAAAAACAGACATTTGACAACTAAAGACTGGTTTCCGCCGAACTGTTCGATGATGCTCGAGGCGTGTCTGTGCCTTTTGTCTGTCACGATTTCATCAACAATAAGAATATTAACTTTTGCATTCGAGTCAGCTGGGGAAACCCCCACGTCTCGCATCTCAAAAACACTGGAATCAGGTCAGTTGAAAAGGGAGAGGAATGTTGCACAAGATGACGACTGCGACGGAAGTTTTGAATAGTTTTCGACAATGTTGACACCAGCGCTGTCAATGTGGGGATTAATCAACCAAATGATGTAAAAAAAAAAAAATGAATAGCATTTACTTTAAATGCATTTAAGTCAGCTTCGGTCGCCGTCTTCATGGGGACTGTCACGGTCCTCATAGCCCAACACGCCAGACTAACTGTTGCTCATTTATGTTCCACAGCGTTCTCTGGTGAGAGACACGAGAATCCCATTCAGGATGTACCGCATCACGTGACCTGGGTTCATGTGGGGCTTCTTCTTAAACTATAGAAGTGCATAAGTACAAAGGAATGTGGTTGAAATAAAAAATGTAGTTCCAAATTACACATACAGGGTCGACTGTTTACTGTAGACGGTTCGGTAAGAATATCAATATTGGCTCTGGCTCTCACCTAAAATACTTTTGTTTCTGAAATCTAATGTGCGAATATTGAATCTTTACATGTTACCTGCAAGTTTGACCGGCAGTCAGTTCATCTCTAACATGTTCCAGCTACGTCTGGTGGCACGCAATCACGCAGAACGTTTTGGTTTAATTTGCGGATATCTTTTGCTGCGGAGATTTCAAACCAAGGTAGATACGTGTAATTTCCTTCATACTGTATCAACCCATTTAAAAGAAAAAAAAAGTCATTTCAATCAGCAGCGACTTCCACCGACAGCCGAACAGAATCTTAACGCCATTCACAACAAGAGGAGGAGGTGGTGTGATGTCAATGAGAGTCCTTTTGGCACTTAGGAAGCCTCTCAGGGTGGGGACACTGGTGGTGAAGGGGTGGAGAGAATGCTTAAGGTCTGAATGTAATGAGGAGTGGGCTCGACCAGGGCTCTGCATATGAACGCCGGAGGTCAACGGGGTGGACGAGACTCGCGGTGAACTACTGAAATCGCGACTGAGAGTGGAGCGAGAGAGAGAGGAGAACGGATCCAAAGGTTGATGGCAACGACACGAGTAGCTGATGGAGATTGCGGCGAAACCTGATTGGATGACCCAAAACGATCACCTGATTTCTTAGCAGCCTTTCCAGAAACTGTGTCCTTTGTTATTTCTGAGTCATCCACCGATGTCACCGTGCTGAGGAGCTAGTAAACAGCTCCTCAGCACGGAAAATCCACAACTTCTGCAGATAAAACTGAAGCTATCAGCATGTCTGGATATCACAGCTGTATATATATATGCCCTATTTTATATATGTGTGTGTGTGTGTGTGTGTGTGAATGCCTGCATGTGTGTCCATATATCAGTTTTTCCATTCTCTCCCTGCAGAGATAACACTGTGCAGTGCGGCGGCAGGCAATAACGTCGAACCAGGCGCCGGACAGCAATCAGAGCCCGCATATCTCCCTGCCGACGCTGTGGCTCTGTGGAGCGGCATCAGAGAGCATGCCGGGAGGGGAGAAGCCTTGGTGTCGGACAAATGTTAGAAACATTTTCAAGACATTGTCAGTAACCTTAGTGAAATAGGACAAAATAAAACATCATCTTTTGGTTTTTGGGGAAACACGGTCGACATTTTTCACCATTTCATGACATTTTATGGACCAAACAACTAATCAGATTAATCGAGACAATAATCGACGGATTAATCGAAAATGAAAATGATCGTACGTTGCAGCACTACTAGCGACACACTAACGGTTTCACTTTAGGCCGGAGTAAAAAGCTACAGTCATCCCAGACTGACCACAGACCGAGTGTTGTTCTTCATCACGTACATAAAGTACAGATGTGATACAGGTCAGTGCCACATCTGTACTCAGCAGTTTGGGTCAATTACAGTCTCCATATTTTTTTCTGTGTGTAGGCATGACTGAAAATAAGCAAGATGAATTCAAACAGCACCTACGTTTCCTTAATCAATTCAAGGAAACAGGGTTGATGTTCTTAAACTGACTCAAAGTCCTATATGGAAACTTTCCCCCGCTGCTGTTTGACGACAAAATCTATTGCGATGCATATTGTAGATCTAGCAATTTAAAAAATACAGACCCAGAACTCTTCGTCATGCGTTCACAGTTTCAGTGTTTTCAGCAGAATCTTTAAATTCCTCACCTGCGGACAGGTGAGCAATATATCTCTAAATCGAATAGAGAGGATAAATTCATCCCTTCCACCCCGGGCTATATCAGGCGCAGACACAAAGGCACCTACACGCGACTTTGTGAAAAGGTTTGAGAAAGAAAGAAATCCACAACTTTGGAGCAGGAGGAGTAGATTACAATATCAAGCTGATCTGTCAGCGTACTGATCTGCCAAATGTCAAACAATGCATATTCATCTGTTTGGCCAGCCGCACCGAAAGCGGCGCTGGACTAAGAGAGGTCCAAACAGAGAGACGGCTGACATTTCAGCGTCCGAGAGACTGACAGGTGCACATAAACAACATGCAGACACACAAATGCACTTAGACGCACCCGTGCCCACTGCTCATTTGTACACGTGGCGTATCACCAAGAGTTTGGCATGTAGAAGCTGAAGCTGGATCCTAAAAGAGTGTTGTCATGCCAAGAATCAAGTCTGAGTCGGAAGTCCCTTCGAAACCAAGTCCATTCACTAGTTGTAACAACTAGTTATGAATATACAAGTTATACTGTATATAAAATACAATATTCCTCACCACTAGATGTCGCACTGGCACCAGAGTCGCAGACCCAAACAAACTGCCGCAACAACCCCTCCCCCTTTGTGTTCATGGGTGTTTGCGAAGCCCACTGAAAGTGTCCCCATAGTGAGGCTGTCCGCTTGATCAGACAACCTGGAGTGCAACCGAATACACTCACACCGTGTACGGAGAACCGACAAAAAAACACAATCCGGCGGGTTGACCGGTAAAAATGGACGCGTCCCGTCTCTCGCGGGTTGGCGCCCCCGTCAGTGTGTCAGCCTGTGAGACACTATCGGCCGGCAACTGTAAATGATGAAACCTATTTCGGTATTATTAGTGGCTCGCATTGCATGGTGCATTCCTGCAGCAATGCCTGGATTACGTTTAGCTCCGCCTCCCGATAAATCCCAGTCTGCTCTGATTGGCCAGCTGGCCCAGTCTGTTGTGGTTGGTCAACCGATTCCAAAATGTGTATGAAATGTCGCGCCCCTTCACCAGAGAAGTGGACATTCTCGATTGCAGGCGGGGTTACCCCCAAAAGAGTCCAACTGTGACATCACAGTGGGAGAGAAATCTGAACCAGTCGTTCAGAGCTTCAGGCAGTAGGGTTTAGTCAGCTCACAAAAACAATTACAGGGTGGTCTTTTTTCACAGTTTGAGGACCGGCAGGCTCCACAGATACACATTTCCTTGTGCACAAACACTGAATAGTGATTTCTGCATAATATGTCACCTTTAAACCTTATTAAAGCCACCAAACTATTTGAAGCAGTTCTGTGATTCTATACGTGCAGTTTTCATATTGAAAGTGCAGCGTGGCCGTCCCTCCATTGGTTTAGTTAGGAGCCTGGTCGTGTTAGCCCAGAATGACTGCCAAGGGCTGTTGCCAAGACGGTTAAGGTCAAGGAAAGGTGGTGGTCAAAGTGAAATAATAATAATAATAATATTATTATTGTACTTAGCTGGATTGTCTTAAAACGCTCAGGCTGGCACGTAGCCCAAACTAAATTGGGGGTGCAAATGAATGTGAAATTATTTCAAAAGTGACACATTATAATTTTCTGGGGGATTTGCATATTTTCATGTTCCACCCACATAAGTGGTAGGAATTTAATGCGTTATTATCAAGTTTGCTCTCAAATGGATTGGCACGGAGTGCTGCGGCTGAATACTAATTGCTGACGTAGAACAGTTACACATGAACATGAGAGACGTGATGGCCCCGATTGGGTCTGTGGCGCACAGTTTTGTGTGTACATGCCTCCTATTTGGAGGATGAATGAATTGAAACATATTTGAAACTTATTTCATAGAGTGTTAGCTTCGTAAACACCCTGCCAAGCAGGCAACACCAGAGCTCATAAAGTCAACTATACAGCGGAAAGTTGAACGTGATTAACAAACCTGAGTAACGCAGAACAAAAATGGAAAAAAGGAGTATTGTAAATGATGGGGTCTTGGAGGTGCAACAGTCCGATCACCTATTCATAAACCCTGTTCAGGCAGGATCCTTTCCTGGACCTCTTTGTGGCAAATAAGTACGCCTGCCTGCCCAGATTAAACTTATTCCCTACTACAACATCAGTGACTCGGAAGGCAGAATACATCAGGATATATCATTTGTCTGTAGCATTTTTCTGACTGTCATTTGTTTCAGGGACATGCACAGACATTTTGAGGGGCTGTCGTTCTAACATGAAAAACTGCAACTTTTACCTGAATCCGATAAATAATGGTTCTTACTTTATTTATGGTTATATATGAAATAATTATGACTTCTAGTTCTCCCAACTTTGCACTAAGATAATTGCAAACGTTGGTGTAGCCAGCGGAGTTTTCATGAACCTGATGATGACGACAGTGGAGCCCAGGAATTAGGGGCGATATCTAGTTTTGTGAGTAAAACTATTTGTTAGAGTGTTTGTTTAAATCATCATATGCAACATTTTGAATTGGCCAGAACTGAGGACTTGAATCTTCTAAGCTTGTGGTGACAAACACCACAACCAAGTCCACATGGATCTGTTGTAAGATGCAGTTCATCTAATTGCCACTGGATGCTGCGACTAAGGAATGATATGTGTTGTTTCTGGTTCTGCTTCCAGTAATCGACTAAATCTACTGAAACAACACAAAATCTGCATCCATAAATGCACCCCTATGAAAGAAATGCAACTATTTGCCGGATATGCCAGTGTGAGGAAGATCGAGCTTACCTCCACGGGGTAACGTCGACTGTTGATGCTGTGTTCGGAGCCGTCAGAGCCGTTGCTGGGACCCCAATGAAACTCCACTTTCTCTGCCTTGAATCTTCCCGGCAGGCCTGCTCCCCGAACAAAGTATTCATCCTTCAGCATGATCGCCACTGGGAGAAAAAAGAACAGAGACACAAAAGAGAGACAGAGCAAAGGAATAATGAGTGGTCAGACATCGCTGAGAAGCTTTTGCAACACACACAGTAAATATTCCTCCCAAAAGGAACAGATGTCTGGGTCGCTGGATACAATCAGAACTTGTGGAAAATGGATTGCATTAGTATATTAGTACCACTCAAAATGATTTACGGTACAGTTGACATTCACCCATTCACACAGCGCTGTGTCCTGAGCACCTGTGTCACAGCCTTCCATGTCCCCTCGATGTGTTGTCAAAATGGTTCAGGAAGTTTCCTAAATCTTGAAGTGACCTGGAAGAATTTGAACAGCAGCCATGATAAGAGTTGTTCGGATTCTCTAAATGCATAGGAAAGGAGCTTCAATGCTTCCTCTCCTATCTCCTTTAGCATAGGGCACACTGGACCTTCCTATGCGAAAGGGAAGGAGAAACAGACGCCCCACAATTCATTGCGGCAGCGATATTTAAAGTGACGCGCCGTGCAAAATGATTCAATCTGAAGAAGAAGTAGGAGAGTATGAATATGACCCATAAGAGACACATGTCATCATGTTAGTTACTGTTACATATGAATCATTTACATCTGATGTCACACGGTGGTAAAACACTGAAACATGCTGATGGAGCCGCTGAGGTTTTTGTTGTCCAGTTCGCAAATGTTTAGTTTCATCACGGCAGACGCATCAACAGCATCAACAGTCGCCTGATGACGTAGTTTAGGGAAAGTGGAGTCGGATTCTATGAGCAGCGCTGTCGGCTTTTCCTAAGTCCTATGAATCCTCCTTTACACCTCCTTTCCTTGACCTCATGACGTTTTCCACTGAGGTCAAGGGATAGTAGATAGGAATAGTAGATAGGAAGGACATTTGGATTGCACCCATGCACTGTGTGAAACCCCTTCAAGGTCTGAAGAGACACAGACAAAACGGGTGTATTCAGAGGAGAACGTGCAAAACGTAGACACACATGACCACTTATTTCATTTTCCATCAGCCTCTCAGGCAAGTTGTCAAACGAGGGGCTAATTTACCAAGTACAATTGTTCTCGTCACCCACTGCAAATGTTATTCCATCACATATTGCTAAAATATAGTGAAAATTGAAACGAAGGGGCCTTATTTTTTCACATTCACAAATAGCTCTGAGAAGATTCCCGTATTCTATTAATCAGCACGGCCGCCTCGAAGCCACACTTCATCAGACGGTTCTGTCCCATTTAGAGACGGAGCTCTCCAGTGAAGAGGCTGACCTGGTTCATCGTTTTATTAAGGTGTTGTCCGAGAGTCATGAATTATCACAGGGACCTGATAACACGGGCCCATTTTATATACAGTACACGTATACGCCATATCTCAACTAGAAGCCTTTAAAGGATAGTTCACTCTGGTCTTATCTTTTACGGCTTTGTTCAAGCACATCCTCACAAAACATGTGAATCTCTATCACGTCGGTGTGGTGCTTTAAAATATTTAGATTTGGATTCGCTGGATGAGACAAAAACCTGCAAAATGAAGTAGGATCCGTAAACTGTAGGAAAATACGTGAGGTCCGTGTCAAAATTCGTCTTGATCTCATTCTAGCAAAAATATGTAGTCGATTAGGTTGGAACCACAAAATCCTAATTTATTTCCTTATTTTGAAACTAAAGCAAAGACGGTTAAGATATGGCTTAAAGTGATACAATGAATGCAAGTTGAGTATTCACTGGATACACCTGCGGTGAATATACGTATATAATATAATATACGTATCTGACCCATAACCAATTTCTTTTGTGAGTTTTTTCCTTCAGCATAAGGATCTGATGTTCTTCAATGCTACTTAACACAGGACACTTGCCTCTACAGTATACATGTATTGATATTATTTATATTTACATATAATATTAAATGTAATATTTTCATTGGATAATATGCCTGGAGATGCCAGTGATTGCACCTTTACACACTTGCTTGGTAAGATATGAACCGGCGTTACCTGCCAACCTCTGAGCTGGATATACCAAGCCTTCTTCTGTGTTCCTGGTGCTCCTGCATTGTCTGACAGGACAAACCCCAGAGGTCTATAACCAAACAATGTCTTTGTGTCATTTTATTTTGAATCTAACAGAGCAGTTGATTCAAGTCATATGAGAGAACTTGAAGCTGATGTAGTTGATGTTCGATGTGTGTGGTATGCAAGATCACATTGTCTACTTTCATTTAAAAGCATTTCTCTCCACACTCCGCGGCAATCAGTGGGTAATTATTTTAGACATTTCTTTTTCTTTCTATTCGTGCATTGTTGATTCCTCTCGACGTCAAAAAGTTCAAGTGGCGCTGTGAATCAAACGAGCGTTCTGCCTCTGAACGGAGAGTCTGAGTCTGAGTTTGTTGTGTAAGAGGTGGGGGGGGGACCGGCCCCCTCCCTGCCTGATTTCGCAGCTCCATCACAGCATTCAGCAGCAAATCCACCAGGTGATCCCTCCACAGATAAAACGCTCATCTGTTGTGCAGAAACAATGCGGAACCCATGCATAATTCATGGGAGAAACCCGGCGACATTAGTCTTGTTAGCTATGCATTATGTAGCGGGGGGGCAGAAGCTGGGCGCCATTTTGCATCGCAGCTGTTGTTTGTGTTAGCGTTTCTACATGGCTCTTAACATGCTGCGGGCGACACCCAAATCCTTTTAAATGATGCTCACTGTGTTTCTTACTTTGCAGGTGGCCATCATCATCGGCTCCCTAACCCTTCCCCGTGGCAGCCTCTATGGCCGTGGGGGGGGGGGGGGGGGGGGGGTGTTGAGTCGAATGCCTTGGGGACACGCTGCATCAAACGTGTCAGGGAATTCTTCATCTCGACCACGATGATGAGGTCCAGGTGTCTCTCACTCTCATCTTGCCGTTCGCGCCGGCGGGTGTTGGTGCTAGTGATCCTCTACCTGAAGGTCGGCTGGCAGGTCCACTCCCACAAGGGAGCAACAACACACGACGCACTGTCTGCCTCGCCTGACTGAGCTCCCTGCACTCCAGACAGACAGAGGTCCCCCTTCACTCAGTGACGAGGTGGTGGACAAGACATTTGCTCACTCTGTGTGGCTGTCACCGAATATTGGGAACAAAAAATGGGTACAGCAATAAGGCTGCAGAGCGATTCTGAGCACCACTTTGTCCAGCTCCCCTGTCCTCTAATGGTTATACTGTGATTAGACTAATTGTAAGGACAGACATATGGCCATTTCGAGCCATATTAGCCATAATCAAACCATAGACTGTATATAAAGATAAACAACATGACAGCTCCCTAAAGGTGAAGCCAAATTTGGATCGCCCCTGGTGACTGGGCATGGTATTCTTCATAAACCCTGTCTTTTCCATGTTAGCACATGGGACACGGACCAAACTAAAGAAGTCAAAGTCAATTTCTTTCCCCAAATTCCCTTTTAGGTATTTCTTTTTATGCTGATGTACTGTCAAGTGTTCATATTTCTGATTTCTGATTGATTCATTTGTTATTTGGTGCTATAAAAATGTGCTGAGACATCACGATGATTGACAGCTGACACTGACTCAAGGTCAGTCAAGCCGACTAACTAAGGGCAGGACCTCAATACCAGAGCTCCACACTGTGATCACTACTGAAGAGATTCTGACTCCCGATGGCATCACCAGCTCAGGATGGCAGGTGGTATTTTAACCTCAATTTTGCACAGTAGGAGGAAGTGGAGAGCGTTGAAAGGTACTGGTTGGAATGTTCTCTGCCGCTCAATGGTTGTGGTTTGTTGTTGGGAGCAGCTGGTGTATAGTTGCCTGCCAAGAGCTTCATCTGTGGTTGCATTTACAAGACGAGAGGTTATACTAGTGACCGGCTGTGATTCAGATAGAGAGGTCATCCGCAAAACGGAAAGGTCGTTGGTTCGATCCCACTTCCCCCCGTCAGCATGTGGAGGTGTCCTTGGCCAAGATGCTTAAAAAGAAAAAAATAGCAGCGCTGCATGAATGTGTGTGAATGGGTGAATGAGACTTAAATCACTCTTGAGTGTTCAACAAGATGAGAAAAACACTCCTCACATCTTCTGTTTCATAGAAATCAATGTCCACATTGCCGTTGTCGTCCACTGCTGGAGACAACTGAAGGCAATGTGCTGCTGAATTTACAACATCGCAGCTACATTCGTTAGTACTCAGGTAAACTTGACTCTGTAGAAATGGAAAAAACATACATCCTCTAAATGGTGTTTTTTTGAGGATATTAAACAAATGTGTAATATCTATCATATGTAATATAACCCTAATGTGTCACTTTTCACTAGATTTAACTTCTATAAAAAGATTCATAACGCAATGTTTTTTCACTTCTATCAGAAAAATCAGTTTTGCCCTCTTTGTGTGAAGCTGTATTAATTTGATATGTAATGTACGGGCTACATGCACAACCATGTCCGTGTTCTACTTAGTGCTGCGCAACTGTTTCTGGTCCATTTGACTCCATAAGCCGATCGGTAACGAAGTGTCTGCGCCAGAAACCTCAGTGGGAGAGGTGAAATGATCCCGGCGTACGTTCACCAGCCGTCGTCTCCTCGGTTCGGAAACTTAAGTCCGCCGTTAAATTTCGATGACGCAGAACAAGGTGGGACAGAGCAGCGCTCTGAGTACTTCCTCATGTGTTTTTGTAATTGTCCTGTTTTGGACGCGTTCTCTCTCTGCCCTAGTGCTGGTATCTCTAATTCTCAGTGAAGAAGTACGCACGGGTGCAGGGTGACGGCAGGATGGATTGCTACTGGTCCTGTGAAACCTTGAAACCAGCTGTCCCCAAAGACCCTTTGTTAAAGTGACAGATTGGTCATGGTCATCATCTCTCTTTGAAATCACAATATTACACCGTGTTGTTACCACATTGTATATGATAGTCAAGATAACAATAATGGGCATGTGGTATAGTTGTCATGTTATGTCTTCTATATCCCTGCAGATATATTAGATCACACAGATCTATAGATAAGTATGATATATCACCTATAACATGTGCCTTAGCTCAGCATGTGTTATTTTATATTGGAGCTTACATCCAAGCTATGCAGCTATGTGGCATGCGATGTCACATCACGCTGCGTCTAGATTCTACAGTCACATCGTTGCCACCATCAAACAGCTGACAACATCTGCACAGAAAAGCTCTGGGATCGTGGATTGCGATTGGTTTTGTGATTTCGCTTCCACGGTCGCTTGGAGTTTGTTGGGCGTGGCGAAACAATCACCAGTTCAACATAAAAAACAGCAATCCATTAAAACGTCCGAGCGACATGCAAAAAGTAACCCCCTTTTTATTCCTCCTGACAGAACCTTATTGCTTTTGACTGTGCCGTCTGCATACCGAGCACGCCGTTGCTTTGCCCCGGATCAGCGGCGCCGGATGTGGTCGAGCGCTCAGTTTTAAATGTCCAAAGTCTGCGTTTTGTTCAGCGTTGGATTCAGAAGTAGGGTAAAAATTTGATACCATCGCAGAAAAGAAGACCCGCGTTCGCTGGACTGGGACAGCAGTCGGCCACTGAACACACTCCTCTGCCTGGTGAAGGTGTTGTCCAGTATGGACAGCAGTTTGTCCAGGGTCCTTCTTTCTGCCACTGTCACCAGAGAGTCCAGCTCTGTGCCCACCACTGAGCCAGCTCTCCACACCAGTCTGTCCAGTCGACCAGCGTCTATCTTCTTGCTGCTTCCTCCCCAGCAGACTACGGCATAAAAGAGGACGCTGGCCACCACAGACTGGTAAAACATCTGCAACAGTTTTTTGCAGATGTTGAGGGACCCCAGCCTTCTCAGGAAGTACAGACGGCTCTGCCCTGTCCTGTGTAGAGCGTCCATATTTGCTGTCCAGTCCAGCTTGTCGTCCAATGGATGTTTCAGTCTGAAGTGCAGGGTTTACATTAAACTTTACATGAAAGTGGGTAGCCTTCCATCCCTTAAGCTCTAGGCATTTTTTTTTACAAGGCAAAGAACCTCCAAAATAATAATAATGATCATGATCAAGAAATATATCCACAACTTTGATGCCATGGTATTTGAAAATTAGCTATTGTTAATATTTCCGTTGCCTATTTACGAGCTATACTGCGGTGAGGCAGATGTTTTGAAATCCTCTGTGGTGCCGAGGAGATGTGAGACAAGGTTCAACAGAGAGGCACGGTTTCTAAGAGAATCCGACTCCACTTTCACTAGACTACGTCATCACGCGACGGCGGATATTATTATATTCATCGTCGTGCGTCTGCCGTGGTGAAATTTGAAATTTCCGAAGATGGACTACAAGAAAAACTCGGCGGGTCAATCAGAATGTTTCAGTGTGTTTTACCAGCGTGTGACATCAGATGTAAATGATTCATACGTAACAGTAACTTACATGGTGACCTGACACTCTTCTGGGGGATATTCTAAAAGGAAGCACCTTTCCCTTGCATTTAGGGAATCCGAACACCTCTTATCGTGGCTGCCGATCAAATACGTCCGGGTCAATTCCTGAGCCAATTTGACAGTTGGACCTCACCCTTAGACCTTGATGTTTACCACACGAGGAAAACCAGTGTTTAGGCCTCCTGTTCAATGTCTGCATGTGTTCAGTAAATACAGTGCGCTCCCTGGCTGCATGTGGTACAGCTGATGCCAGAAGTTCAGTGCCACATGGTGAGTTTGCCCAAAACCCCCCGAATCTTGTTTCCCTCCTGCTCTGAATCTTTGGCGTTTAGATCTGCTGAGATGGTTGGTTCGCCATCACCATTTCATCGGTCTGGATCTGGAAGACCCACTGTAGCGTAGCTCGGTCATCCTCAACCACCTTTGGGGGTTTCTTCCATTTTGACCTTGGGACTTCCAGCAGATACTTGTTCGGGGGTGTTGCTGTACACTATGCCAGCCACTTGGTTGCGGCGTACATTGGACGCCGGACCGGCTTGGATCTTACATCCCGCTGTTATATGCTAGATGGTTTCAGGGGCGTCTTGTTCTTGGAGATCGCCACAAGCCAAAGAGCCTGGGTGTCCTGTGATGTCTCCTACTCCCTCATGTTTTTTTCCAGTTCTGTTGAGTCTCGGTGGGTCGGCTCTCCCCGTTCTCATCTTACTACCCTGCCACTGAGGGAATACTTTGGATGGTTCTGTGGAGAATATCATCATCATATATATATATATATATATATATATATATATATATATATATATATATATATATATTGATGATGGACTGGACAATAAATTGATAGAAATTTGTTTAGATGCTGTCCGACATATTGGGGAAAACTATTTAGTACTAAACAGCTGAAAATGTAAATGTAACCAGTAACATTGGCAGGAAAATGTGAAAAATCTGTGAGACAAAAAAATATGTAAATGCATGAAAAATGGATTCAGTCCAAATGGATAATTTAGTTTATATTGTTCATAAACTGATAAATGCCTCTGTTTATTCCGACTACCTTTATGTTACATCACTGTTGTATATTTGCAGCCAAATCTGGACAGTAAAGCTAAAACAGCATCCGGTGTATTATCACAAATGTGTGAAAACAATTATTAGGGGAATATTGAGAGGGGCAAGGACTAACATATACAATTATATTAATATTCAGTATATTTGTAGGTGCCTGAAAACCAAAGTACAGCTGTCTACACCCAATGTCAACGTACTGTTACAGCAAGAACTGAAGTGACAGGCTGTTGTCACCAGTCAGGTGAGAGGCATTTAGATACATGCTCAGGAATTCTTTAAAAATAATAATTTGTTCGTAATAAGTCTACAAGACAAAATCATCTGCGGGTGGGGGGGGCAACATCCAGGGAACAGTAAAGGGTTTTACACTTAAGTACTCAAGTACATCTGTTTCTGTCAAACGTAGCTGAACTTTAATTAAAAAATCAATGTCCTTAGAGTCTGGTCAATCGTGTTAGGGAACTAGCGTTACACACAGATGAGAGAGTCAACGTGGCCGTCTGTTACAGACGTGTTTGTCTGACTCCCTAGGACTGACGCATTTAATCACTGCTTTTCCCTCACCGAAGCCTTCGCACTGGCGTTCAGCTCGAATGCAAAGCAGCCGCATGACATCAGATGACTCGAACCACGGGAACTTGTAAACAGCTGCGGGGGCCACATATTTAATTTCCCGCGCTGTTTTTCTTCGGTTAGCCGTTTTGAAAGTTAGTTGACATTTGCCTGGGTGGATAACCGTATAATTAATTCTCCCGCTGCAGCAACAAATGGCTCCGTCATTATGCGGGGGCTTAATAAACAGCGAGCATTATAGGGGGATTTGAGCAGAACACTTATCATATTCAAATTGCCCTGGATAAGATGATGTGGGGATAGGAGACCCCTCCTGGCTGGGAAACGGAAACATCCAGATTGACAATGTATGCCCCCTCCATGAAGACCCACTAGAGGCGAGGGAGCAACTGTGACTTAACTGATGCCACGTTAATTAAAAGAACAGCTACGAGTCGGCCGTGCGAGAAAGCACGTATGACGAACGGATGAGCACCGCAGGTGTCGCATGTACCGAGCCGAGGGATGATCAGCGTCGACCCCGGTCTCCTAGGAATCAGCTTCATGTGCAACTAAATTAGTTAGCCGGAAATGTTACAGAGGCAGCATGATCACTGGCTGGGATGTGTTCCTTGTGTTTTTGATGTCTCACATCAAGCGGGTAGGGATAGATGGCGAGCGTACAGAGCAAGTTCAACGTACCCAGGATATTTTTGGGGGGTTATCTGGTTAACAGGACCCAATTGAACCCGTAATGAGGCTTTGTATCAAACGTTTCATTTAACCCTTGCTTTTCATATCCGGCTACAAGAGATATGTTGGTGGTGAATAAATACACAACGTTTTACTGACGGTCAGTATAAACATATAACTCGCCAAATATGTCATTTATAACACAGAAACCAGAGGTTTGGTGCCAGCTTTTGATACTTGACATTTTTTTCTGGCGATACTCATCAGACATAAAACTCTACTTATCTTGTTTTATTAGAATAGAACATCTTCAAGATACATTTGTCTTGACACATGTTGCTCATTTACACTAAATCTTGTACAATACATTCTACTGCTGTTATATTTAATGAACCATATAGGTTGTTCTCTGATTCTGTTGTGTCATGAGAGAAGATTTGAAGTTGATGTTGACAGAGAAGGGCAGAACGTGAAAGAGAGACCATTACAGTTAACACTTACAGCAGGTGATGACGACTGACGTCGTGTTTCATTCCAGGATGTCACACTGTGCATCACACTGCTGAAGACAAACAATATTTCCTGCGTATTTACTGTATATATGATCCAATAATGTGCCCGTTTGTTCCAATTAGATAGTTCCAACGTCTGAGCACAACATCGGCATGGATATTCAAACACCAGCACTCTTTCTGTGGAGTGCTCCTAGGAGCTAAAGAATTATTGAGGAGAAAGTGTTGGACGGAACAAATAACAAATTATGATTTGCTATATTTAGAGCCTTACCAGCAGCAGGCTAAAAATGGGCTCAGCAAATGTCCTGGCAGTGGCCATATAACAGTATGCAGGATCTTAAGTGCAGGTGGAAACTGTCTGGTAACGAGATAAAGAACTCGGGCATCGACCAATATCCAAATCAATTCCTTCGAAAATAAGCTTCCCAGAGCTCCCCTCCGTCGTATTATTTACAGTAGTGTAACTCCACTTCCCCTCACATTAAATCTCGTCCCACCACTGTCACAGTTTACAACATTCCGTTTATTTTTACCCACAACTCTGCACAGCTCATAATGCCCATGCACAAATCTGTATTTCATGCCATGTTAGCCACAGGGCTGGCTGTCTCACATTTTATAGTGCACTCACTTCTCATTCCATGTTTACCGTGTAGCTATGATAAGCCGCTCATATATTGTCCCGATGTACAGATTGACCGTATAACTAGCCTTTTATCTGTGCACCGATGCTTGAATAAAGTTTACACGTGAGCGTTTGGTTTACTACATGTGGGAACAGCTAATATGAAGTTTAAACTGTCAATTACATCACAAACATACCCTGTGAGAATCTGACTTTTTCTCCTGAGAAGGGTGATGATGGTGGAGTCCATGGACAAAGGTCTTCCAACTAAAGTTGAAGGTGTAAACTCAACCTGTTCTTGCTGACTAACACACGGTAGCGGAGCTCCGCCTCCCAAAAGTTTAGCGTTGTAGTATTATAAATCCCAGGGCTCAGCTTATGTCGGCCTTAATATACTTGTGGGTAAAAGGAGTCCTGTCCGTGGACAGTACCGAGGATGAAAGGTGCCGGACTGAACCGCAATCAAACATGAAGAAGGAGTTTGTCATTCGTCTTATTTATTTGCTTTGGGCGTCAGACGAGAGGATTGATTTCACTCTAACGTCTCTGCAGTTGCGATGCTACAGCCAACAGCCGTCAAGCCTATTGATTTCAAATCATTTAATGTTTATTTACTGCCGACAAATGCGGCATACAAAGAGCATTTCACGACAATAATGCGATGCATCACGGCATCTTTAGCTGCTAAGGGACTGTTCGTAGACAGGCCTGTAGAACAGGAAAATACAGGGACTTTGGCAAAACTACACTACAACTCCTGGCCAAGAAATAATCGAGCACGTGATCTCCTGTAAAACAGTGCATTGTTGTCTCCATATTTATTCTTTAACGGAATAACCAAACAAAAACTCATATGTCAATTAGTTTGATTAAGGGGAGCTGTTAGGTGGATTGTATTACCTTCAGATCTTTCTCATTTATCGCTTTCCGTTGCCTCAGATGTATCGAGACTTTTCTCTACGTGTAAATGTCTGTTAGCTATGTCATCTGTGTTGATTTCATTGGGTAGGCTTTATTTTTACCGACTGTCAACCTTTAGACAAATTGGGAACGTATTCAAATGTGTCATTACGGATGAATTGCATATCCTTGACTGAGCAAATGATTGGATGCTACACGGGACCGTGCTGAACACACAGCTGTGCAGTGCTGAGGGTAACACTCGAGAGTGCTGTCAACAGCTATGCCAACCACCTGTGGCCTCTGCCGCTCAAAAGCCTTTCAACTCCGTTTCGCCACTGAGGGGAGAGGATCATCCATCTTAGTGACAACCTGGAATTGTGAAAAATACCCGTGGCTGACGAGGAGCGTCCTCGAGAGCAGAATGCAGATGGCCCGGTGCGAAGTCCTACAGGCAGTGACACCTGCCGCGGCACTGCCAATACGGATTGCAGCTTGTCTGAGTGGAAGTGCGACGTGTAATCTCCATCATCAACGACTAGCTGCATATTGCACCTGTCTTGTTCTATGATCATGTGCGGTGAAGTGACGCGACAGATGTTTGACATGCAGACACCTGTCAGTATGAGCTGGGATTATCAGGTGTCACACTTGAGCTTTTGACTCTCGTTGAACTGTGGTCTGTTTTGCGGACGTACCCTGTGTGGTTACAAACATTCCTTCACCAACACTTCTCTGAAGAACACGACGCCGCTATTCTGGGGCTCTGTGACGATGTAATGGTAACTTTTATACAAGTGTGAGTTTTGTTGATGGGAGAAACAAGATGGGGATAAAATGACATCAAAGTGTAATTTCTATCAATTATGATCAGTGGAGTAATTGCTGAGATTTGGGGGAAATGATAGCATCGTTACAGCGACTGGGTGAGAACAATGGGCGGCGCTGAAACCCAACGGTTAATCCACTTTATCTAAACCACTTTATGTGGAGGTAGAAGTGAAAGTGAGCACGTCCAAATGTTAATCATAATCCTCCGATGGAGAAGAAACTGTGAGCGCACAATTATGCAGAGCAGTCAAGTAAAGTTGAACCAGGGTAATTCTGCCAACAATGTTTATAGACTACTAATAAATTCAACAATACGTTTGGGAGGTAATGTTATTTCTGAATGGATTATGTTTTTCACCATCCAGGAAGGATGGTGGTCATCGCCGTTGTATACGCTCATTATACCATGGCTATGAACCAATCAGAAGGCTTGGTATGAGCTATCCGTTTTAAAGAGTCCTTGTGGCTAGTTTAGGCTTCCAAAGCACTTAGTTTCAGTCTAGTGAAAGATCTATTCAGTCACCTTGACCTATTCAATATTTCAATATCATGTTCAAGAGTTGGGGTTTCTTTTTGTAAGTTTTTCTGGCTATCTCATAACAGACCATTTGATTCAATTGTGCCACTGGGCCACAGGTGAGGGATTTTAAATCATCTGCTGAGACCATGAATATCTCATTAAGTTTAATGAGAAGAGATCTCAAGATAACTTTGTCAGCAATAAAATTTTTAGACAAATTTAAAGATCAACATAAAATGATTAAAATCGACAAGACCTGCTTTTAGTGGGGTAAGATACGGTTTACACCCCAACACTGGGGTCCCTAAAACACATTTCAAATGCTTAAGAAATCACATCCGAACACATCTCAGTCTCCCCTATGTATGCTTAGTTCTCCCTTTTCAAAATATAGCCAACTCTAAACTTCAGACATTTCAATCAGTATTAGTGGGGAAAAACTAAAAAGCCAAAAAAGCTTATCTGACATAAATCAGGAGGGTATAAACCCGCAGCTGTGGTCTTTACCGTACCTGTTTTCCCGGTGTTCTTCATCGATGTCTTATTAGAGGACTCGGATTCAAAGCCCTCCAGTGTCAGCTCCTGAAACTCCGAGGACACTTTGGCGTCGTGGTCCACAATGTTGATTGGTGACTGGTTTCTCTCTCTGCATTCCGGGTAGGCAGACGCCCAGCCCTCGTCTGGTCCATACACACCTGAGGGGAACACAAAGTGACACAGGGTCTGAGCACGGGAGGGACGCGATCCCAAGTGAAACAGAAGCGGCTTTAGAAGGCTACCTCACAGAAAGAAAATGACATTTCAGAGCCGTTTCATGTTCTTTGAAAGTGGCTGACAATGTGGGAGGCCAACTCATCTGGATTCCAATGAAACATTCCTCACAGAATTTACATCATGACTCCCACACAGAGGCAGCAGTTGAAAAGTAAAACGGCGTCCTTCATGTGGTAAATAGAACATTTCAAAATGTCATTATTATGAGGTCACGCCGTGCCCCTAGCTTCATTTTTCCAGCACCGTACATATGAAATGAATTCTATGGTTTTGCACTGCTGACCTCCTTCTCAACTTATCCTCAGACAGCCCCTCGCAGTCAATCACAGCAGTACTGCGCAGACGGAGAGCCCTAAAATACCTCAGAAGAATTGTGAGGGAGCCGTGTGTGTGTGTGAGAGAGGAGAGACGTCCTGTAACAGTAAATGTCCCCAGAGCGAAAGCCCGGGGGGCACAGGAGCATTGGAGTCATTCTTTGCTCAGGCTGTGAGATAAAGATATTCTGAGGGAAGGCCAGGACTGAAATGGCACGGGCAATGTTTGAACACCTGAGCGTTCTCTCACAGAGCTGGGCTGAAGCCAACGCTGGAGTGGCCAACCAGGAGTTCCAGGAGCGTTCCCAGTGCGCTGCTTAGTTGCTGGGCTCGAGACCCAGTTTGAAACAAAATCAATTAATTTGCAAATCTTCACGTCGGTTAAGCTGCTCTAAAAAGTAGTCCCGGGATCTGCAGCTACGACACCACAGGAATAGATCAGACGTAGGCCACCACCTGGGGGAACAAGTTTTTTTCTGCCTGTGAGGCAGCCATGATTGTCACTTGAAGTTTTTAATAGGAGAGGGTGGACAGGGGGAAGAGGTTACGAGTTACTGGAAAGGCCAGGTTAAAAAAAGAGGGGCAGTGGAGCAGTACGTGCTAAACTGACAAATAGAGCACAGCAGCTGGCAAGAAAGAGATTGTGGGAACTGGCACGACGTACTGACGTCACGTTACCAAACTGTTGGTCACATTATCTCAAGCAAAATGCCATTTGAACAAGAAGAAAATTCAACATTTTCTGCAATGGAATTGTTTGGCATTTGCACCTGCTGTGGATAGCTGGAACACGTGGAAACATGTTCTTCAGAGGATAGAAGAGCATGGAACAAATACGACTTGCAGAGATCAGCACTGATTCTGATTTTCTAATGGCTACATTAGAAAAAAAAGCCTTGGAACCAAACGGTCATACATCGTAGGCAAGTGTGGAAGAAGCATCAGGTGATGGGGGTGTAACAGTAAGACATTGGCAAACCTAGACATAGTTACAGAGAGAACAAAGAAAAGGCTCCTACTAAACTAAAAAGAAAAAAAATACTGCAGCCAATTAGGACATCTTTCTACAGTTGCTACTCGTCTTATGTAAGTGTGATCTGTGCCCTCGGCAGCACATTGATGTTGAAGAAAGCAAGAAGCAGAGGCTCTTGTGACTTAGAAAATACATCATGGGGAAAGTTGTGGATGTCATGAGCCTGGCCTCACCTCAGCTGCAGATGAGTTTACACAGGCAGGGGAGATTTGAGTCCAAGAGAGATACTACCCACAGGGCCAATTCAGGAGCAATTGTTTGCCATGGGGGACTGAGATACATCACAGAGACTGCGAAACGGTGTTACACAAGCTCTGGTAACTCCAGAGATGTGGCCCACATGGAGGAATAACAGCGGCGATTCTCTACATTCCTCTCAGATATTCTCTTAGCAGCATCCTACACAGAGGGAAGTCTGCACATAGGGTACTGTGTTCTAAGTCTGGTACTGACGGACCTCTCTTTTCACTGCTTTATAAGGTTGCACTTTCTCTCAGACACATACAGAGGTGGAAAGAGACAAGTGTTGACAAATGCCCCCTGTGGACTGTGTGGAATTATCTCACTAAGGTTGTTGGATGCTCTGGTAAATCCAAGGATGCCCCGCTTGTTGGCCTGCTGATGACCCTAGCAGTGTGAAGTCCCCAGTGGGGGATCAAAGTAGAGGGGTACACCGAAGCCCCTCTCTATGAGACTGTCCTCACTGCTGAGGGGACAGAGAACAGCCTTGAGAAACAGGTCAAAGACTATGAAGGAGCGAAGAGAGCATGGGTTTGTGGGTTGGGCCCTTCAAAAGACGGCTGTCACTGCACTTCCAGGAGAACACCTCAGAAAAAAGAGTGATATATGAGGAGCCTTCAGAAGATGAGCCTTTGGCCTCGCCCGACGCTGACCTCGAGGTCAACTTGCACATTGTCATTCTGGACACTGTGACAGATACAGATACTCGGATGGGTTTCATCTAACGGACACCTTTCCTAGGATTGTGTTCGTCTTGATCCCAGCAACTTTGCTCAAATAAGAGTAAACCGGCTCTGAGCTCTCGAAATAAATAAAAATTTATACATATTTGGGAAGTAAATTATATGACAAAAGGCAGATGCTGGTATGACCATTCTGAGCCTATTTTCTCTCCATACATCTGATCCCCTCACAACACATTTCACTGACGCCGACCGTGTCATTGCGCTGGCGTATATGTTTCTGTTGACACCTCCAGTCACTCAAGCTGTCTTGTGTAGGAAGCTTCCCAACACCGACGTTTGTTACGAACAGGCCGAGGACCTCTCTGACTCAGCAGCACTCTGAGGCCTTCATGCTAATTTGCACTGAAAAGGAAAATCCTTGTGGGCACAGTCAGTGAGACAGTAATAAACACATTTGCAGAAAACCAGTACACTGCTCGGGCAATTGTTGATGCTGTAGGGCTGTGGCATTTTCATTATCGGCCGTAAACCAGAGCTTATAAAGAACCGCGCCATAGACACTTTATTCACGGAAGAGTAACATGCAAATATAATTAACACTCTGTCATTTCCTTGACTTATGTTCATGTAACTAAAACAGTGTGGAATGCCTAATCATTATTTTGAGGGGAAACAAACAGTTAGCTTTTCTCTCCTTCTTCTTCTAAGCAACGAAAAAATAAAGTTTAATGCACATTAATCATCTAATGCCTCTAAAGAGATTATTGGTGCATAATGTTGATATGGAAGAAGCCAAGTTGCCCAACTGATAAACTGTCATATGAGCAATGGTTTCTAGTTTGCTAACAAATTCATCCGTATTCATTATTTTTTTACTTTGTCAATCAAAAAGGGTTTTACTGTGAATAACTGTTGTGCTGTTGTAGAGAGTCTGAACACTGTGACAAAGAGAATAATAATCACATACAACAATAATATCATTCCAATGAATGTCAAGGCATATCATTCATATATTTCAAAGACAAATGTATATTATAAATACTATAATGTAATTGAAAGTCCTATTTCAACAGTGTCCACAAACAATAAAGCATTCTGTAAACATTATAACCAATTAAATATTTGTGGCCCGTTGCCAATGAAAATCTAAATTAACGATGACTTTGATTTTGTGGACAAAAAAAAGCCTCCAGACTTGACAAAAAAATGTAACAATAGTCTTTCTTAGGATTCATTTGGTCAATTTGAAATACATAGGGCATTAAACGTTGACATAGCGTCTTTCAGGGATGACTGTAGTCCAGAAAATAGTAATCTCGTCAATGTGATTCCTGCTAAATTTTCACTGACTTTTTTTTTTTTAAATCATACATTTTTTATGCATTATAAATAGATTTTTGAGCTAGTATTACATTTTAACTGGATATTGTATTCACTCATTGGAAGTGCGTGAAGGTTGTATATGTAACAGGGTCTGTGCATGCTCTCCTGAAAAAAGAGGCACAGAGAGATCACTTGGTTAAAATAAAGGATGTGGAGCAGAGACTAAAACGTTTTACTGGGATATCCTGATTTTGATACATAATAGTCTTAATATTAGCATTAAAAAGATTAAAATATTAATCTTTAATATGCTCTCTTTGAGGTATTATGGTAAAGATATTATCATGCACCCAGGGCTTTAAATGATCTGTTTTGATCACCAGCCAACACCGCTAGTAGATTTTTAAAGTTGCCAGCCAATCAGATTTTCCACTAGCCAAATTTTTTTCCAGGGAAAATAAACCAGATTATGAGATGCCACTGAATACATTCAAGCACCCATGTTTCTTTAAATTGTTTGTATTTGCGTTGAAGGCAGACATACATTCAAGTTGGAAAAAATATATATATTGTATTATTAGTTTCTTGGTCAAATACGAGCCACTCTCGACCCAACTTTAGAATTAAAAGTCATCATTCATCTTCATCGTCCCCTCTGTCTGCAGCCTTCCTCTTTTGCTCTTCTGGTTTTTTAACTCCCAAAAAATATCTCCACATGTTTGTTTGTTTTTCCTAACTAACGTCAACTTTACTACTTCATTTTTCAGCTCCTTTGTTTTGTTTCACATCGTTCCGTTTGTCTCAACGTAGCTCGCTCATCATCGATACCACGCACGCTATAGGAACGAACCAATGGTCATATGACACGTCACGACATAGTGCTCATAGGAAATGTAGGATTAGTTCTACGAGCAGTGCTGCCAGATAAAGATTACGTTTCTAAGACAAACACACCCAAAATCGCCCCAAAATTCTTGGCGGAACACAGAACAACTGGTAACACTGACGTTGCGTCGTGTCTGCAGCCTGACGATTCAAACAGACGCAAACGTGTTGTTCGCTTCATTCATCACCAGACAAATTGGCTTTACAATGTTACCCTTTTGGTGGGTGTCAATTTAAAGCCCTGCACAAAACAAACCACGAGTCCAATGCTGCACCTCCCTTAGGTGACCTAAGAAAACCTTGTGTACAGTATTGTTTGTCCGTGAACTATAATGCGATGAGAGAGGCGTTGGCGGTTCGGCCACCTGTCATCCCGTCTTTGTGTTTAGCAGGAGACTGGCGAACTATTCCTGGATCTGTCTCTGGCCCATACTGCTGGTTTCAGCACTAACAGTCCACATCCTAACTAATTGCTCTATATTCAGCCCTTCGTCCAGATATTCTCCTTTGTGTTGGGCTCATTGCCGCTATGCGTCAGTGCCATCATGTTCCGTGCAAGCTGCGTTTTTGAGCAGCACGGGCCTGTAATTCTCCCGTCGCTGGGAACTCGTTGAACTCCACATCGTGCAGGATGAGACGTGAGCTGTTAAAAGCAGCTTACGCAGAGGCTCGACTGGGAAATTAGGTAGGGTGTATTGCTTTGGCATTTACTGGAATACATACAAAAACAGCTCAGGATGGCACATCTCTTAAAAAATAGCCGTCATCCTCCCCCCTGAGGTTCTGCTGAACTAGAGTTTGAGCTGAGCAAAGGCCAGAGAATGGTCGCCGACGACTACGCTGTCACAGGCCAAAAAAATGAACTTGTCTCAAGGTGAATTCCCCAGCTTGTTCACATAGTCATGGGGATTACTGTGCACGGAAAAACAAACTGATCCAGTTTGTTCTATAGAGTTCTAACCCCGATGCTATTAGCCTTTGCAACTGCTGATGATGAATCATAGCTTCGAAATAAAAATGAAAAAAGACAAAGCGTCTTCATTTTCAATTCTTTAGGTCAATTTAAGGTGACAGGCTCAGACACCGGAAAATAAGCATTTTCAAAAGTATCTCATCAAGCTCTAGATCCTTTTTAATTTATATATTTTTTCATATTTTTGGCCACTTTGGGGTAATAGATCAACCTGTATATACAACACTGACATATCATCATCTGATGAAACTACTCACTGTTCTTTCAGCTCTGGTTTGGTCTCCAACCAACACCCGATCATGATCTCTGTGTCTTAGTAGCTTTCTGTGTCTGTCACTGTGTCTGTCACTGTGTCTGTTGCTCTGTCTGTCTGCCATTTGCTCCTTCATAGGCAGTGTACATTTACACATGGGGAGACCAACATGGAAGGAATGATTCAGAGAAGTCTAACACTTTCCGAAAACCACACGAACGACTTCACTGTAAACAATGAAGTTGGAGAGAAGTTTTTCATTTAAAGGCCCCGCAGAGATATCAGCATTATTTTAGCAACCAAGGTGGCTCCAAAAACTGCACCGCGAAGCCGAACAAATTCAGCATTTGAGACTTCCGCGGTGGCCGTTGAGCTGAAAATGGAGTCATTTGTTATTTTGTCGGAGATTCTCAAGGCAGTTTGCCGGAAAATCAAATCTGGAAGCAACTTGAAAAGACAAAGCCTCCATAACTGTTTTATGTGGAGCGGTCGAACGCTGGTGTGGGCCTCTCCGAGCGTGCCCTTGCTTGTGTTGCATTTTTATAGGAATGAATGCATGGGTGTCATCCCTTACTGCACATCCCACTCACCCTTCTCCTCACACTGAAACATCATAAATATCAGCACAGTAGCCACTCAGTAAGTGGACATTTTCCCATAAATATGTATGTCTGACGACAAGTGAGCGATTACATTCCGCGGGGCTTAATGACTGCATGCCCACACTTTCAACCCTGTTGGCAAGTAGAGGATGATTAAAGACATAGCGGTGGAAAACCACAATGTCAAAGACATGTGGTTGATCGAGAGGAGAGCAGGACATGTACATACAGGGAGAGGGAAGGAGGGCACAGGAGGGCAATGTCATGGAAACAGCAACAGCAAATACAGATGTATACGCACATACAAAAAGAGCACAGAGCATAAACTGTACAGGGACACACTGATGGAAGTGCACTGCCACAAACGCTATGTTTACATTATGGCTTATTTAGAGTACAATAGACGATAAACCATCGTGGGTTTATCGTTTATCATGGGTGTGCCTGACAGCTGGCCCATCCAATCGGTGTGTGGTCGCACGTGTGGCTGGACGCGCAGTGGACGAGCGCTCAGTCAGATTCACACCCAAATTCTATGACCAGTTGAAAAAAAAAAGGGACAGGTGACGTCATTTTCAACTATAGATAACATTAAATGGGCATATTCAAGTGATACAGTTGTCTCAAAGTTGTGCTCACTCGCAGTTCATGTAAAGACAATCTAGATATTTGCTTTCCACTTCTGTTCATATTAATACTATATTAATGACTAATATACAAATTAAACAATGCTTTTGACTCCTCTGGACATGAATTTTGGACCTTTACTACTGGCTTTTTATTAAGACAGTTTAAGGTATTTAGAAACCGTCTATGTTCATTTTAATGGATTCATGCTTGGAACTTTAGTAACACTTTAGCGACACTTCTGTCATGTTCTTTCAGTTTCAGTAGAATGGGTAAAGCACACACATACATTAAAGATCGAAATTATGACGTTTGTACTGTGCAAGTTCTAAAGTGCAAAATGTAAATCATTGAGTGCCATTATGTGTAAGGCTCAGTGGAATCACACAAGTGTAAAAACATTTCAACAGATGGGATTCAGCACCATTGAAGCCTGTCATGACATAAATATCCTTCTTCAATTTGAAATAAGTCTTTATTTCACATTCGAGTAGCAGTGTCACCTGTTTGGATTCAGAAATTCCTTCCTGAATACATTTTTTTATGTTTGTTTTTTCACACTCCAGTACCTTTACTGTCCTTATTTTCCATGAGATGGAAAACAACAGCCGTCCTCTCGTGGACAGATGATTATCTGCATTTCACACTGAACTGGTCAGTTGCCCGGAGAAGACCTCAGCTGCAAATTGGCGATGTCAACAGAAACCGATCCGAGCTCCGTCTGAACCTCTCCTCCTCGCCCACTCGCAGGAGCTCCCACCATATGCACCCGACTCGCTCTAAACTCTGCCCTTAATTGAAAGCAATACTGGGCTCCGGGGCTCTAAAATGAATTTGGCTATGATTACTCATGCCCTGGCGCGTTGCAAGCACCGGGTAATGTCTCTTTCATTGAATTAGGCGGCATCCTGCTCTCCCTCCCATCTCCGTCCTTGCCCGGGGGCAGCTATTGATTGAGGCGGTCTGGCTTTCGTAGAAGGCTAGCATTACCTATAGATCCAGACAGCAGCGGCCCGGCCGGCAAGTGCAGTGGAAGGGGAAAATGCGAGGGGCGATTAGTCACCGCCCTAATACGGCTAATTTCTGCTGAAAGCAGCAGTATGGGCGAGTGCAAAGGTAAAGGAGGGAAGGGAAGAGGCAACTAGTATGACCGCTAAAGCGCAGACCTCAATCTCACACATGGGCAATGGCGGAGAGTCTGTGTGCCGAACAGACGTGAGCAGGGTGCTGAGCCGAGAAATGTACTTCCCTCCGAGTTCCCATCATGCGCCAGGACTGGCTGAATGTTTTGGGATGTAGCATAGGCTGAACAATTGTCGTACAAAAGAGCTTGTACTCTATCATCCCCCCCCCCCCCCCCCCAGGGTAATCCTTGCATACCGGAGATAATGGGTGGGGGGGAAGTCTCTGGCACCACTTTTTGGGAGTCGGGGTATGAAGTTTGGGAACCCCTGAACACAAGGGGGTCAGGGCCTCCCATGCCTGCGCCCATCTCTCTGCACAATGACCTATAACTAGCCCGCCCCGTCATAGCTCATCAGAAGCTCAATTGACAATTGTACTTAGAGTCAGTCCATCTAGGTTATCACTCACAACGTGGTGGACTTTTAAAACAGAAAGAAGAAGAATCAAAGATTGAAGCGCATTTTTGTTGGAGGGTTGATGGCTGAAGGTTGTGTTGTCAAAAAACCTTGACCCCCTCATCAGTGGTAAAAACATTCGTGATGACACAACATTATACATTGAACTCCACATGAAGACTGATATAACCACGGTTGTTGCATTCATGACAAACTGTGAGACTACAGTGGTTTTCCCAACTGCTGCGGATACTATTTCTACATGAACCCCGCTTTGGACAAACAGAAGCAGTGAGGACTGCATCGAGGACGATTCGAATGGAAATTAGTAAAAGATATTTCCGTGGATTTCAGAGAACATAGAGTGGTGGACAGGTAATGAATTAATTACATGAAGTGTCCATCATGTAAATGTCCTGTATCAGTAACTTCTCTGCAGGTGAACTCCTGTTTATCTACACTCTCTACACTGTCCGGCTGCTGGTGGATGACACGGTCGTGGTTTTTTCCACTCCAGGTGAGGATTTGGAAAGCAGAGACTCTGGCACCAACTGCATTCAGAGATTACAACTAATATCCCCCCGCCTCATTGGACTGGTTCCTCTCCTCCAAATCCAGGCATCCTCGGTGTACAGGCCAACTCCTCAGTGCATTGATTTCTGCCATTCCCCCCCTAATCCTGATGGAATCAGTGCTGAGAGAGAGGATCTCTTAGTGCCTGCTGAGAGGCAGCTTCCTGCCAAATGGAAAGGAGAAACATGCCCCGCAAAGCTCTCTGTCTCTCTCCTTCTTGTTATTTCCACGCTTGAGGAGACCCTTTCTGATGTGAGTGGTTAATTGCAGGAGATGGACATATGGCGAGAGTGTGTCTCAGTTTTTTTTTCTTTCTCTTCTTCTTTTCCTGGACATAATATGAATTGGCATGAGAGATCGCCCTCTGTTTTCCTCCCCCAGCCTCCCCCTGTCCTCCGCCTGATGCCATTGTTATTCTCAAGTTTGCCAGACGTCCCCTGACAGCAAATCTCTCCCAAAGGTGTTTTGTCTTTGTGTTAACCCCACCCCAAAAAAAAACATTTGTCTTTAGAGGCTTGCTGTCCATAACTGTGGTCATTAGGCAGCTTCTTTTCTCTCTCTCTCATTCAGTCTTGTGTCGTATTGTTTATGCAGCAAATTGGAGTCGTGGCAGGCTTCTCGGCGAGGAGTTGAGCGAGGTCGCCGACACAGCATCTGCCTCAGAAACAGTTTCTTAATTGACTGAAAAGCCTCAAACTCCCTCAAAGGTCAGCGGCGGCCGCGCGCGTTCCACAAAGTAAATAATTGACGGAGATGAGGAGTGGGGTTGCCGACAACCTGAGGTGGAAGGAAGATGCACCGGGGAATCTCAGACGAGAGATGAACGTCTCTCTGTTAACCCGACTGACAGCTAATCTTGGTTAATGTTAGCCTTCCTCACCCGTGGCAACACTTCCCGTATTATGCGCCTCTCATTATGCTCGGCCTGACCGACACCTTTCCATTCGGAGTGGTCGGCGGAGAGCAATCAGCCTCAAAAGGGATTAGTTTTAAATATTTAGACACATTTGCCATAATTACAAATCTACAGTATGGGTGCTTCCTGGGCCTCTTGATACAGCTTTCTTTAGCATTTTACAAGACCAACAGCTTTTGTGTGACACACACATAACACATGACATCGTTCATGTATGTAAGTTTATTATTAGTAGTAGTAGCAGTAGAAAAGGAGTTGTGTTTTTACTGTGACTTCCTGTGATTAAGAGCAATGAACCATCTCCTGGGTCCATGTCAAAATCTGGTTAAAGTCATAATTCTCATGAAGCCAATAAAAGACAACCTTGGATTTTTTTCCCCCGTGGAGTCAAGTGCTGTGCTCCCTGATGGTCAAGTGAAACGGGAGGAGTGATATCACACGGTAAACGTTCACTTCGCACTGTCTCTCAGTCGCCGGACGTGAGTTATTCAGCTCGTCCAATGACAAGACAATTCTCCTGACACTTGTTGTCAGTTTGTTGCTCACACACCAACACAGGACAGAGTGTATTTTTGACATTTGTGTTTGGCGTGCGGAGGAATAAAAAGAAGAGCTGGATGTCGGAGCGGCAGAGGCCGTCGTCTTCACAGTCGCCGACGGACACTGTTGGAATTAGCGGCACGTTTTATGGGCTGGCCGTTACCATGAATCTACACGCGGACAGCTCGCCACTGTAGCAGCCACGTGGATTTTAGATGTGACAACATGTGGATATTGTTGTTAATGTGCAGTGCATGACTTTGCCTCATGGTCTGACCCGCTGCCAAGATGGCCACATTAACATCTTGAATGTTATGAAAGTGGACAGTGGACAGGGAAATGGAGAAGTAAAGAAAAGTACGCCGGTGTGCGGCCTCTCTTGTCTTAACATATTATTGGTAAAAAAAAAAGTTTCTGACTTTTGTCTTGCATGCAAGAGAGTGACAGGAACAACATTGACACTCATTTGTGGAACTCCAGTGCCTCAGATGACGGATGAACATTTTGCTTTGATTATTCCTCCATTGATTCAACAACATTAGTAGCAGCTGGAATAAAGCTTGTTCATGTTCATGACCTACTTGGATAAGCACGTATCGATTGTATAATAATGGGTGACACCAGTAAACCCAGAATCCTTCAGGGTCCTTCAGATTTTGCTCGGGGCGGATACGTCATTATTATATATTAAATGAAAATAAAAATAACTGACACTGAGATTAATATTACTGGGGAAAAAAAATGTGTCTACCGAGTTGGCACATTCGCACTTTTTAACAAATGTGTCAGAGACTTGGTTCTAAGCAAGTTGGCGATTCACAGCAGTGTCCCAACCGTTTGGTTGTCCCGTTTTTTAATGGGTAATAAAAATATAAATTATATACAACCATTTACAAATGAAATATTAACCCTCCAATAAATACATGAATCAAAAAGAAGGGGGGGGGAGGCTTACGAAAAACAACAGAATCAGTCAATGTGTTGTTACATCCCTCGGTTAATTTGGCCCTCAGGCTGCAAGGAGGAAGCCGAATGACTCAGCAAATCAAACAGCTAATAGGAAATGGAAAAGCAGAGCGCAAATGCAAATGAGGAAGGGAAATCGCCTTTTTACAAGCCTGATAGAAATCTGTCTCATTATTCTATTTCCAACTCCAGTTATTTATTTATATTTTTAAACAATATTTAAATTCCATTGTTAATTCAGTCATTAATTGATGTACTTCTAAATGATGCACTTATTATATTTATTACTATTATACTATTACTAATATCATTATTTCTATTTCCCAACAAGATATAAATTAATGGATTACCTTGTAATGTACTCTATATATTTATATATATATATAATTAATGGATTAATTTGTAAACAAATGTACCTATGCCGATTGTAAATCTTTATTAATATGTGAGCATTGTGGTCCTGCATAGTGGAGTTTAACGGACAGACATTTCTTTATAGGCGACAAAGAAATAGCCAAATAAATAAAGACACAACAAGAAACTGTCAAATGAGAATGTCCTCGAGCAATGGAATATCAGTCACATACACACACACACACACACACACACACTGTGAAGGTGCATTAAGCAAGCTTCCTCCACAAGGTTACCCAGAGTCCCCCCGTTACCTCCCATTACTACAGGACATGTGTGTTTGTAAATCCATTAAGACCCCGCATCATCCGACACCATAAAGAAAAATGTCTCTTCATCCTCCCGACGCCTCGGCGCTCAGCCCCTGGAGAAACAATCCAATCCGCAAAAAAGGCTGCATGGATGACTACACCCCAAATTTTGCAAATTCCGTCGCGTGATTTTTTCAATCAGTGGGTGATTAATATTCATGAACGTGTAATCCGGAATCAGCCCCGCTAATGAATTTACCTAGTGATGTGCCCGGTGCAGCAGTTAATTTGTGTTAACTGTTCAAAGTGTCTGTCAGCGTTCACACAAAATGGCCGCCTCATTATCTCCTCCGAGACGGCGCTGCGTTGTCACTCAGCGTGGCCAATTACTGAGCTCTGTCATCAACACATGAGAGAGGAGCCGGGGATACGAGCCCACCAGCCATAATGAGGCATGATCAGCGCTGCAGTGATGTCAGAAAAATAACTCTGCCCCCCCACTGAGTCCAAAAGAAATAAAAGATTTAAAAAAAGAAATAACAGACAAATAACAATTGCTTTGGGCATCAGTCCCTGCTAACATTCAACATATAATCATGATTTGGAGCCAGTGGCCTGAAAATCCTCATTGGCTCTTTTTTTCCTTTTACTTATCAATCTCAGCCGCGGTGACATACCAGAAAAGAAACTGGATGTGTTTGCTTAGAAAGGACTGAAAACAGCAAAGAGGACCTTGAGTTTATCTTTTTTCTTTTCATAAATAAATAAAAGCTTGACTGAAAACTATATCTGAAATAAACAAATGACAATGGAGACATTAGGAAATCCGGCAGAGTGATGTAGAACGTGTCAAATTTATGAATGTTATAAAATGAGAGGGAGCTGATGAACGATTTCTCGTCTTCAGGGAGCAAAAAAGAGCGTCCTGTGGGTGTGGGGGCCGCGCATGGGGTCTCGTGGACGCAGCGTCTTGTGGGTCTGGGGGCCGCGCATGGGGTCTCGTGGACGCAGCCTCCTGTGGGTGTGGGGGCCGCGCATGGGGTCTCGGGGACGCAGCGTCTTGTGGGTGTGGGGGCTGCGTATGGGGTCTCGTGGACGCAGCGTCCTGTGGGTGTGGGGGCCGCGCATGGGGTCTCGGGGACGCAGCCTCCTGTGGGTGTGGGGGCCGCGCATGGGGTCTCGTGGACGCAGCCTCCTGTGGGTGTGGGGGCCGCGCATGGGGTCTCGGGGACGCAGCCTCCTGTGGGTGTGGGGGCCGCGCATGGGGTCTCGTGGACGCAGCCTCCTGTGGGTGTGGGGGCCGCGCATGGGGTCTCGTGGACGCAGCCTCCTGTTACCTTGGACACAGGAGCCATCCGTGCGCTCCGTGAGCGATGAAGAGAGGTGAGCCAGAGTGAGTGCATACGTGGCGTGGGAGGGGGGGAAAAAAAGCATTTTGTAGAAGCTGAAATGGCACTCAGCCTTAATTAGATAAAGTAAGAACTCTATACGTGTTTGCGAGCGTGTGTGTGTGTGTGTTTGCGAGCGTGCGTGTGTGTTTGCGAGCGTGTGTGTGTGTGTGTGTGTGTGTGTGTTTGCGAGCGTGTGTGTGTGTGTGGGGGGGGGGGGGGGGGGGGGGGAGAGAGTGACATGACATAGACGGATAGAGAGGAAGAGAGCGTGTGTTGACAAAAGGCCACTGGGGCTCCTGGCTTGCCACGGGCAGTCAGTAAGTCTGGTTGAAGTCATTGTCACAGTCCATTTCACAGCTGTCCAATGTCTAACACACACACACACACACACACACACACGCCGCAAGGGCACCATACACATACTTCAACATCCACATCCCACTCTTCATTCAGTATTTATCTGAGACTGGCTCTTCAGGCATAAAAAAGGAACCACAGTCTAACATCCAACCTTATTGGCAATACTGGGTCATGCATGTTGGTTTTCAGATCCCACCACAGTAAATGTACGGCCGTGACCAGATCCCACACGCTCATGATCCCAAGTCAAAAATGTGTTTATCCTGGGCCACGATGAAGGACCGCCCACCCAGCTCACGTCTGACCTGCTACAGTTTCATTACGAACAACAGATATTTTTCACACTTCTCAGTGTTTCACATACATTGCAGTGCATTGATTCACTTTTGTGTCTTTTTGTTTTTTTGTACATAATGAATATATTTGGACCATTTTCTATCCTGGGCCAAATAAAAAGAAATCTGTGAACAACAACTCACCATAAGTTGCAGCATATGAGAGATTCAAACTAATATTGAGATGGATAAAGTCATACAAAATCAGAATAAAGGGGATGACACAGAAATATAAGTAAATTATTGGGACTTTTTTTTCAACACACTACAAATTTGCGAGAGATTAAAAACGTACAGTATGCACACGGCTGTCGTGCCCTTACTATTCATAAAACTAAGCTCCAATCAAAACATTCCTTGAAAAGTGTAAATAATAAGTGACTGTAGTGAGGCCGACGATGGAGTATGTTCAGCCGGCGGCCGTGTCCCTGTGCACCGCAGAGAAGTGATTTCACACCTCGTCCCGTGTCCCACTGACCCCGTCACTCCGCACGCCACCGACCATTAATCCCCTCTGACTGTCCAACTGAGCGTGAAGAGATTGAAAAACAAAGTGCCCCCACCTCCCGCCCACCACGAACACACACACACACACACACACACACACACACACATACCAAGCAAAGGGGAGGGGGGTCACACTTTTTCCCAGATAATGCCATTTCCACCACACCAGCAGCACCGACCACCTCTACCACTTCACCACATGACGTGTTATGAAGGACGGAGAGGACACTGATCCAAGCGTGAATAACACGCTCTTCATGTTTTCTTCACCTCTCTCTCTCTCTCGTGTTAACTTAATGCCTAGAAGTGTAAAAGTGTACTCTGTGTTTTTACCCCCGGTCAAAGGATGGTGCCATTAAAACAGTCCTGTATTCCATGTAGTTCAGACATTTGACTTGCAGAGACGAATACTCTTCTCACTTACTAATCTGTTGTTTCACTGAGTGGAATGGGGATCACTAGATCACCTGTAGTCTGCAACAGCTAATGTGTTTTAGTGCAGCAGGATTATGTTTGTTACTGACATAATGAGCATATTTTGGTTAGTTGGTTAAAGCTACAGTGTGGAATATTTTGAAGAACTTATTCACAGAAATTTAATATCTTGTCCATAATTATGTGTTCATATACTGTATGTATAATCACCTGCAACCAAAAACCAACCACTAATGAGTTAAATATAGGTCCATGAGGTGGACCCGACCTCCGAGTGAGTCTCCATGTTTGCTAAGTTGTGTTGTGCTGCCTTCCCGTTCCACTGCGACTCGAGAGGTCGGAAAAAAATGGCCACCCCGACTCCCAGGGTCCGAGTTCCGATGTATAATGGAGCGCAGCATTAAATAAGGTTGCAGAAAACTGAAAAAATATGTCGCATTCGCGTTGAATTTCCAGCGCTGCGGGAAACCAGGAAATGGAACTGGCGATGCGCCACCATAGTGTCCCCTGTCGGGTTCTCAGTTGGTTGCAAAAGTACAAAAATTACACACTGGGGCTTTAAAGATTACTGTTTACTGTAAATGGACTGTATTTGTACAGAGCTTTACTAGTCTTATCGACCACCCAAGCACTTGACAAGACGCCCTATTCCACCACACTCACCCATTCACACAGCGCTGCTAGTTACTGTCACATTCATACACTCATTCATACATTCATGTTTTGCCCCAGGACACTTGGGCGAAACTGGGATCCAAACCGCCGACCTTCTTGTTAGTGGACGACCTCCTGACAGTACAAGCGTCACCCCAACACGGGGTGGCTGTGGCTCAGGAGGAAGAGCGGATCGTCCGCTGACAAAGAGGGTTGACGGTTCGATCCCCCCGGTTCCTCCAGTCCGCCTGCCGACGTGCCCTTGACGGCTGTTAGCGGCAGTGTCTGACTGATGTGGGAATGTGATGTGGGAATTACTGCCAAGTGCTTTGGACGGTTGATAAGACGAGAAAAGTATTATATGAATACATTCCATTAAGGATTACTCCAACACGGCTCTGTTCAGACTGCTCTATGTTAAGGTTAGTGAAATATCCTGTTCAGGTTTAATGCTAAGCTTTCACAGTGCCTTCTGACATGCTTATTATTATTTTAACCAGAACCACAATCTTTCAGCGACCTGAGTCAAAGCGCTGTTTGTTTCTGAACCACAGACCGGGCTTTGGACGGCCTCCCATCCACCCCCATCGCCCACTTACAATTCCGCTGTGGTTCTTGTTAAATGTTGCGCTTTGTTCGTTCGAAAAAAATACATTGCCTCTAAACATAATCCGGCCGGCTATTACATTCCCTACGAAGCGGCTTAACTGGAAGATGTCAACAGTCCCAAAGCGGCAGCCATGTGGGGACACTGGAACACACAATCGGAGGGCACATAACGCAAAGATTAAAATGACATCACCATCACCTGTTGGGCTGTCGAGGCCATTCAAGAAGCTCTTATCAATAAGCTTCCAATCTAGAGCAGGACAGACGTCTACACAAACTTGTACTGATGATGGTTATGAGGCACATCAGCGCTCGGAGCTGCACACACACTTTGGATCTTTATTTGACTTTATTCGTTTTCGGGTTTTGGTGATGCCCTGATCCAGGGATGAAACACCCGCTGTATCATCACAAAGACACAGGGGGGCCCACTCTCCCCTATATATGAATTTAAATCCGATACCCAAGGACTGATATCTCCAACAGTTGAGCTGTTCACAACTTAAAAGACAAGGGAATGCTGCAGCTTGTGCGATGTCGTGTCAAACTCCGGTGAACCAAAGACCACCCGCTGTGCAGATGTCTCCGCTCCCCAGCAGTTGTGAACGCACGCCGGCTTCCACGCCGCGCGGATTCATGGCTGCCGAGGAGCTGCGCCCACGCACTCGCAGGCTTCCCCTCTCGTCGCCTCTCACCTCGACACACAACGCGCCGCAAATGAGAGTGGGATGAGTTTTGTTGGAGAAGTTTGTAATAAACGGAGAGTGCAATTGTGAAGAGTGTGCAGAGTCTGAGACGCTTTAGGTTGAACAATCGTCCTCGGAGAGGAACACGCTGCTCCGACTGACAAGAGGCCAGTGTGTTTCCTGGCTTAACATCATCCACTCCAAAAATGTTTTCCTGGGATCCTTCACGAGGTGAAGAGGCAAACGTGAGATGAAGGCACAGCAGTGCCAGAGCTCTGCAATGTCCTGTAACCTGCACCGAGGCAGACCTGAAGCTGTGCTCTTGATTCACACTCCCTGCAGTAAATTGAGGATAATGCATGTAAACTCATGTCAAATGGATGCCAAAGAAAATTTGTCAGTAGAATGCGTGCCTTTAGTGAGAGTAAATGTCAAAAGTAGCTTTGACACATTTTTTTGAAATGCATTGATTATCTTAATCTGCTCTTTTCGGATCCTTGCAACATTGTCTCATGCTGCGTTCACACGCGACGCAAGGCCTGACACAATGACAGTGACGGGGGGACGATCTCGGCGCTCATTGGCTGACGCGTCAGCGCGCCACGCGAATATGTCGCTCGAGCTCAAACATTTCAACTCGAGCGTCCGAAACGACGCACTTCTCGCACCATTCGCGTCGCCCGCGTCAGTGCCGCGAAGTTTGCGCCAAGGCCAGGGCCATAATAAACTAACGATTATTTTTATTGATTAATCGATTAGTTGTTTGGTCCATGACATGTCATAAAATGTTGCAAAATGTCGATCGTGTTTGCCAAAACCCCAAGATGATGTTTTGTTTTGTCCACAAACCAAAGAAATTCAGTTTACTGTGTCAGAGGAGCAAAGAAACCAGAACATATTCACATTTAAGGAGCTGAAATCAGAGACTTTGGACTTTAAGCGATTAATTGATTATCAAAATAGTTGGCGATTAATTGAGTAATCGATTACTAATCGATTAATCGATCAACTGTCTTTGCATTGACTTCGTATGTAACCTTTGACGCGGTGAGAACGCACCATTACAGTGTGAACAGGGTCCACCAGACTTAACATGACATGACATGTTTGTCATTGTAACCATGACAACGAAGGTCCAGGAAACCTGCCGTTATCGGGCTCGGGTTGACAAACTTGTTTGTATCCCGCTCATCTTGTAAAAGACGTGAGGCTGCCTCAGCAGTTTGCTCAAGGATGTTTGGTAAGAGGATGAGAGGACAGGCCGCAGCCTCCCGACCATCCGCCATCGAGGAAGTGGCTGCGTGATTGTAACCAGTAGTAGACAGTGGCAGAATAGTAAGGGGGGGGGGACGTATAGGAAGATTAAAATTATCTTCAAAGCTTTTGGAATGTAAGCGGGGGCAATCTTGTCCGGCAGTAACTTTTAAAAGGACACGTTTTACACCACTCGTTATATAAGGAATCAGATGACAACGTACCAGAAGGTCAGAGTTATAAAATGTTGAAGCATCTAGATGAACTTTATTGTCACTGTAAGGCTACTTGCTGATAATAACCTGGCAACATTTCCAAGGGGAGACTGGTGCACACGACGCTTTGCACTTTTCCTTCACTTGTGCATCACAGTTGGTACAGCCTGGGCTCTTGGTACCTTTAATCTTTGTGGACAAGAGAGTTTGTGTATCGATAACGAGTTTCTTTCCTTGGTCAGGTGGATGAGCAAGAGGCCCCAGGGAACGAGTGTCCGCTGACCTGCTTCTGAAGTTGGGTTCAGGGTACCGCATCCTGCGGTGTGCTCTTCACTCTCCAGACGCACCTTTGTTCTGCACCGCGTGTCTTCACTGTGCTGCTGTGATACCACCTGACATCTCTAGAATATATATAAGTAATATATTAAGTGACTTCAGTGATTGTGTGTGTGTGTGTGTGTGTGTTTGTGTGTGTGTGTGTGTTTGGCCATTTCCAAAATACGGGTGACCTACTACATCGGCACTGACGATCGGAAAGCTCTAATCTGTGTGCAGGGATTGTTTTATCATCGTGTGTCTGGAGGCATTTTCACGTGCATGTGGGTGAATATATGCACAAACTATATATTTGTGTGTGTGTGTGTGTGTGTGTGCGTGTGTGCGCGCTCGTGATGGAGGTATTATAAGCCGAGGCAAACAGCACTGATCCGGACTGTGAAAATAAAAAACATTTCATTTTCATGGCCTTAAATCCCTTTGACCTTGCTTTGTTCCAATCCCCCTCGACTGCTGCTGCTCCTCGGATTGTTTCACTATCAAACCGCTGTCATACTTTACTTTTCTTTTCTTTCGTCATAAATAAAAGATAATGTCCCCTGGGGGCAAAGAAAAAAAGAAAAAAGCGTAGCATTTAATTCTAACAGAGATTCAACTGAGATCTGCTCTGTGTGTGTGTGTGTGTGTGTGTGTGTGTCACAGGGGAGAGTTAGTCTGACCGTGCTGGAGTTCAGAGACAAAACCGAAAAGACCCAATGTCTCCACGAACAGCACTAAAAGTAAGGTGAGTGTGACGGAAACCGTCCTTCTCCTCCAGCTGCAGAGACGAGGCAGACGCGGAGACCGTTCGGGAAATGGGTCAGAACAATCTGGCTGACGTGTGAAAGGGCAGATCTAATGAAAGGCATCACTATATAGAAGTCCAATATTAGCCCTTCGCCCATCTCATAAGTGTTTGGATTAGAAATGGAAAATTACACAGAATGTCCTTTATTAGATTTCATAGGCAATATATAGGGACAGGGGCGGTCCGTGCTGCTGATACTCATTCCCTTCGTACGAGACACGAAATTAAATATAATTCTGTTCATTTAAAGGGAAATTCTGGTTCATTACAATTATGATTATGAACCCTTACTGACTTGGCAATTCATCCTGCAAACTGCACTGAACACACACACACACACACCTCAGCTGCTCGTGTCACATCTTACTCCTGAAAGGAGGGTTTGACTGCACTTAGCGTTCTTTCTACTTCCTCCCCCGACATCGCAGCTCACACACTGTACACGCCTTCACTGCTTTCATCTCCCTCCTGACGTGACGAGCCAACCGCCGCCTTCACCTGCACGTTAGCTGACAACTCGCGTCACGTTTTCGCCACGTACTCGTCACATTTTCCGTTTTCAAATGCTTTAACCTGCTTAAGTGCGCGGATGCAGACTGACAATCCCGAGGCCCGCGGGGGCTAAAACTCGAAAGTCCCATACGCTTTTTCCCACCGGTGACGTTTCATCTGATTCCGGCGGTTTTAAGCTCTTACACTTCACTTAAGACCCCGTCAATCTCACTTCGAGTCCTTTCAGGGCTGCGACTGAAAACTGAAAGTCCCGTAGCCTAATGCAATACAATAGTTTTTTTTTCCGAAGAAGCTCTTCGCTGAATGGCCACCAGAACGGCCGAGACGTTTCCCAGTGGGACACTACACAAATTCCAACAGTGGCTCCAAAAAGACATAAAAACGTTAGAGGTGGAGCACGATGGAGGCTGTTATTGCATGTGTCGTGGTGGAGCAGGTGTGGCCTCCATCTCTTCACACGTCCGTCTCCCTTTCCCAGCTCACTACCGTACGTTGGGTTTGTCCACCTGCCATGTGTTTAAGTGCTTCCTATAATCATATTTCAAACGCAGAGGCGGCACGAGTGGAATGCTACCGACTCGCTTACGTGAAAACACCAAATCGTTACATCGCAGTGCATCGGCAGACGGCGCGGGGCGGAACTCCTCATAGGCGGATAACAGTCAAGGTCACATGTAACAGATGTAACATGAGCGGGTCGTCAGATTGTGATCAATGACCAGCTATCCTTCTCAATGACCACGCGTCACCCGTCTGCCGGTCGTGGCACACGGTCAGGCCTCGGCCACCCCAGAATACCTCGGAGGTCTCGCAGGTCACCTCTGGCCTTTACTGCCGCGAAGCCCTCCTCGTGGGCCGCCCCCCTCCGCGCTCACACCTCACAGATGGCCCAGAGTCTGGCAGCGCATCTGATTTCCAATCAGCCTTAAAAGGCCACACGTCACTGCTAACCATCGACCTCCACCATTGGCTGCCAGAATCAAATTCCAGTCCCTAATTTCTTTTTCTCCCTGCAGAGCCCCTTCTGGGTCTACACCGTCCACTTCATGCTCCTTCTCTGTCGCTCTGTGCGTCGAAGACGGTCACGTCGGAGAAGGTTCTTGGTTTGTTGACGGTGGAACCGGAGAGTTCTATCGGAGACTACTGTGCATCGCTATCTTCAACAACCTCCTGAAAACTACAAAACAAAACTGGTTACATCATACAGATGATTAATGGAGCCAATGATTATGTCTGCACCCGTCCACGCGGTGTTTTCAATGTGAGTTCAATGTCTTAAAGCAATAAAAAAGAGAAACGTCGTGATGAATCTGATATCTATATCTTTCAGATCGTATCTGTATCTTGAAGCAATGAAAACCTTCAGTCATCTGAAGAAAAATCTTCTTCATTCATTAATATTCAAATGTATGCAGTACTGTGCTCTTCTCGATCTAATCATCTGGACCCTAATATCAAGTAATATAAAGTTTTTTATCATAGCACACGGTTCAACATGACGATCCTGTCTCATGTCAATCTGACTACACACGTGTCAAATTGGCCGTGTAATATGTTTGCAGAGTAATACGTCCATGTGATGTATTTGCTTGCATAACGCAAAATCAATTATGCATCATGTATTACAGTAATCGGTGTAAGGTGTCAAAAAATGGTCGTGGCAACAGCCGTCGGCCCGTGCGGACCGCGTTCTCCTGGAGATCCCGCAGTCTCGGCCCCCGACTCGCAGACGCAGTGTGAACATTGTATTTATACAGTTCTGTCCCGTTGTTCGTTTCCAAAGTGAATTTGAAGGTGAAGTTGGACCCACGCTGTGTCCATGGCAACACAATTCAATTTAAGCACTGAGATGTTAAGACTGTATATATATATATATATATATATATTATGTGGTGAATATTCAGCCATGTGTTAAAAGATTAAAAACACACCTTTTAACATCACAGAGAACTTAATCTTCATCTTTTCACCTCACTGACACATTTTAAGCAGAGCTCATTATTTTGTGACTTTACCTGCGTAGAATTAGTGTGTGTGTGTGTGTGTGTGTGTGTCAATGAGTATGAAGAGTGCAGGTAAGATTATAGTGTAAATTCATATATTACCATAACTGTGCGACTATTAATACAACTGAGAAGAAAGTAAAGAAATAAAATAAGTAAGTTTAACGGTGAATTACTGATCACTGCTGCGGCGCGACGTGTTTTTGTTTTTGCCGCTTCCTGCTGTTTGTCTGAAACAACAATGAGCAGATTGTGCGAGTGGGTGTCACCTTGGACGGAGCCGCGTTTGCTGCTCGCCGCTCATTCTGTGTCGACAAACAAGATCCACCAGTGCGAGAGTGCGTGGGCTCCGTATTGTTATGTTTCACAGCGGGCGAAGGGAATCTGCTACTCGAGCCCAATGAAGAATTGGTTTTGTTTTTAAAGCATCCTTCTTTTCTTTTGTATATACTGTACCTTCCTCCAAACTCCGAGCAGCCCCCCCCCCCCCCCCCCCACATACAGTGTTCTTGGGCAGCGGCACCAGTGTCAGGGTCTTTACAGGCTGTGCCTGGTGCATGATCACCCAACCTTTTATTCCCCTCTGTTCTCCATTTTTATCTGCACTACTATAATCGTGATTCCACAAAGTAACCAAGCGTGCAAAGCCCCCGCTTCCTAACCCAGTATCTCTCTGATACACACACACACACACACTCCTCAGCAGATGAAGTAGATCCGCTGACCCCCTGCTTGTGCTCCATGTGACTGCCGAGGCCCAGGATAAGAGATCCTTAAGCCTTCCTGCCTATTACGGCCGCGCTTCATCTCCAGCCTCCGCCCTCGGGAGCTACCACATCCCCACTGATGAGTGTTCCAGCTCTCTGAAGTATTACCAGCATCCCCCTGTTGTTCTTTCCACCTCTGGAAAAGAATACGCCGGGTTTTTGGGGAGGATTGCCTCGTCGCTCGGCTTTGCCGAAAAGTGATGAGAGCGCAGGCTGCGAACACATGTAATGGTCTCAAGAGTTTATTGACACTGGAGGGAGTGGAACGACAGATTAAAGAATAAAATGTGTGTGTGTGTGTGTGTGTGTGTGCGTGTGTGTGTGTGTGTGTGTGAGTCCTGCGACAGTTGCCAGACAGGGGTACTGTGAAATGATCCCCCCAAAATTTGACATTATTTTTATTTTGTAGATACAATGATCATTGTGTTTGAAACATTTTCAGAAACTTTTTTCCACATTCAAATAGGTACATTTGGATAGAATTCATTTGAGATGAGGCTGTCTGAATCAGGCATATCTTTCAAAATATGACTGGGTCTACTTCACCTGACAAAAATCTCGTTATAATAATCATATGAGGGATTAAACCCTGAAGGCAATCTACATAATAGGAAACTAAATCATTGTGACCCTTGTTTCCCTGTAAACCACCAGTCAAGTTCTACTCGCACTATGGTGACTGACGGGATTGGACTGGCCCCTTTTCCCCCCCAACATCACCTATGTGTAACAGCAGTGGCCTCGAACCCTTGACCTCTGGGGGCATGGGAGGCGGACGCGCTACAGCAAGGGGGCTAAAACCCATGGACACTAACACGTCTCTTAAGGTGTTTAAGGTTTACACACACACTGCGCGGCACTCGACTGACTGGTCTCCGTTACACACACAGCACAATATCAGGCGTTTAACGGGCTTAACAGATATTTAGTTGGCAGCGCTGCTGTCGTTGTAGGAACCACGGACAGCGCTGTGAAGGGGCGGGAGGAGGGGGCGACAGAAGGACTCACTCCACCTGCCAATACGGTAGCCTATTTGGGATAATGGAACCCCCGTCAGATGGGGCGCTCCAACAAAGTGGGCAGCCCTCAACAGAGATATATTTTTACAAACAGACGGGCTCTGGCTGCAATACATACGCAATTGGGCTGGCCCGTCTGGCATTTGCCAGATTCGCCAGATTGCCAGACCGAGTCTGTTGACTGATAGTGAAAGCGAGAGAGAGTGTGTGTGTGTTCGAGAGTGAAGTATGCTGTATGACAGATTTTGCTAACCCACACACAGTGACAGACTAAAATGGGCCGGTTTTTATGGAGCACGGAGATTGACCAATAAAACCCACATATCTCAACCCCCCCCAGCCCCTTCAAAACACACACACACACACACACACATGCACACACAGTCACCCACATCATCACAGCTGCGCTGATAGGTCCCTGTGAGGATTTGTTCTTGAGAAAGGTGGCAGATTGTTGGGTGATGAATGGGAGCAGGGAGTCAGGCACCTCAAATGGTCCGTGAACGGCCTGCATTGATTTTCGGTTCGTCGCCAAAAGTGCCGGGGGAAAACCCAACCTTCGCCTACATCGCCCGATGCACCACCGTCCAACACGCACGCCCTCGGAAACCACGCTCGCCCTACTGCACATGGAGTGGGCTACACAAGGTGTGAGCTGACAGATATGACATACACACTAACAAGAGTTTCCTGGTTAGCGAGATGAAGAGCACTGCCTCGGCCTCCAAGTGCTGAAAAAGACAGAAACTCTTGAGAATGACCATGACTGTGATAGATCACCAATATAAATCGCCAAATTTCCAAGCTAACAGTCGATGTCCAGACTGAGCATTGGGCAGATGTTCGATGTCTGATTTCTCAGAAATCAAAATGCTGCCTGACATAATGCCATTTGGAAATTGACAATTTGTTGAGATGGAGACGCCCAACTGAAGTGTGATGCTCTCCAGAGCTACTTGCAAACAGTTGACGGTAGGTTTGGGGATCCTCTGCTGTCATAGTAGAGTTATAAGTGACATACTTCATGGGGAGAGTTTAAATTTGTTGTGCATAATTTTCGCTGTGGATTAATTAAAGCTCCTCAGAGAAATGAAAGAAAAACGAGCTGTTGGATGTCCTTGGAGTGTTCTATCACATCCTGAATGTCGTCATTGTCGGTGGAACATTGCGTCCAGTTGTGTCCCATATGAGGACGTGCACTAGGGGCTCATCACTCAGATCAGGCATGATTCGGCGCGTGTACAATATACCATTCTCTCATACTTCTGCCAACATGGCAACCGACTGCTAAGTATTTGTAATTTGTCTAACAGGACACCAACTGCCACAAGGCCCATCAACACGTTGACATCACATCTCAAACCACTTCCAAACGTGACTTGGATCCAATTTGCAATGACAACATTTCAAGTTTTTCTTTTTTTCTGAGATGACTGACGCTAGACCATTCTGCAGAACACAGTTTGGTGCCAGCATCCTGTGCTAATGCCGATGTTCTCAGTGAAGATGTGGAGGTCTGGTTGGTTGATGTGCTCGTTCATGATTCAATTCTGCCATAAGTGTTTCATCTTCTTCTAAATCATAACCATGGATAGTTTTTCACATAGTATACCTTCACCAAACTGTAGTCACCATGCAACAATATTGTTGAGGGACCAAAAAAAAAAGCCATACATCGGAAGGAAACATCCTTTTTTTTTTAAATTCGCTTGACTTACAATTCCTTCAAAATAAAATGCCCTTTTATGGGCAGAGGGATTTTCTATTTCCTGAAGATGTATTGGAGATTGTGGCTTTTCTGCCAAATGTGATGATAGATCTCATACCGCCTCAGACGTATGCATCATTTAGGAAAATGAAGAGGAAGTTTAAAAGGATATGGACTGTTGGCCAAAACGGGGCCTAAATTACTGGTAGAATTCGATATACAGGACTTGAAACCAAATATAATAAAATCAGAACTCAATTTGGGGAAAAAACAACCTCAAGTGCATAAATGTCTAATAACCGAATTGGGTTTGAGAGTCTTGCTGGCAAGACACTCAGATGGAAGCATTCGTGTCTTGTATACTAAATGTTCTCTGTCTCTTCGAAGGAGTGTGTATGTATAGATGTGATGAAAATGACTCTGTGGTACATATTACTTATAGACAATGTGGATAACTCTGTCCCAGGGCGTTTTCTCCTCACCAGCAGATGGCAGATCTTTGGAGAGGGAATGACTCACACAGTAGCTAACCTGAGCTGGGTTTAGACGCAGAGTCAATAGGGTCCACCAGCTGGTTAACACACCGGAGACTCCGATAACAAAGTTTGTGTGCGAGCAGAGATTTTCTAATTGATTTGTTGCTCCCAGAGCACACCAGCTGCAGGTGCCAGATTAGCCAACCTGAGTATCAGCCTCTATATCTGAGCGAGATTCCCTGGATAAAGGCGTTGGCTGCTCTCTGGAGCAAAATGGGAGCGGGGAACCATGAGGTCAGCGGTGAGCATCACAGACCACATTCAGACCAGAGACAGCAGGGAGCTTATGTGAGTGTTCTGTTTGTAGTGCTGCTGAGTTTGAGGAATGATCCCGGAAGGCAACCTTGAAAAATAAATAAAAAATTTGAAGGTTGAAAGAAAGAGCAAAAATATGTTTTGCAATCAGATTATGATTGTCATCATCTTAATGAGGATGTGTTGTTGATTTTCCTATTTGACAAGTCGCAAATATGCTGATACTGACCCGTATCAGTAAAATGTTCAAGGAAAATGTATTTGATTTTCTCCATAATATCTGATTGCATGACAATCTCCTCTTGGACTTGAGCATTATTACGCTGCGCGCCGGTGTAGAGCCGTATGGTTTTCACCCCTGTCTGTGTGGGAGGGTATCTCCAAATGATTAAATTCTGGGGATGATTGGTCAAAGCTCAAGGTTCCAATGAATACTTTACCCAATATATATCCACAAATACTGGAAGTACAGCACATAGTAATGCATGTTCCGAGGTATCTCTGCATCCTATAGGACTACAAACACAACCTAAAGCTTATATATTTCATATGGTATTGCTGTTTAGTTGTACAGAAACCTATTTTCTAGGAGACAGGGTTAGTCCTTTTAGAATGAGTAATTTCGTCGTCTGTCTGGATGATTGGTAAATATCAGAACAATGAATCTACCTGGAATATGGGCTTGCACATTTTTTGACTGGCTAATGCAGAACATTATGTCAGTGGTTCCCAAACTAGGGGCCAGGACCATTGCAGGTCATTAGATACTCAGGAAGGGTGATGGAATGAATTCCAAAAATGTTATATAATTTAAAAAATATTAGACATGGCATATTTGAGCCATAATTGTTTCAAAAAATGTGAGGTTATTATGACTAATGACAGGTATTTAGCATCAGCATCAGCTGTATCGGGTCCGTTTACAGCACCACAAGAGACGCTTTATATTTTTTTAAGGATTTTAAAGGCTTCTTTTTTTTCTTTTTGATAATTGGCTCAAATCAAGATCCTGTGTAGGCTTCAACCAAGTCCAGGGATAAGTGGGCTCACAAGTCTCAAGCACTGTTATTTTGGGGGTCTGGAAAGTGCGGGAGCCCCTGCAGTTTGTGATTGTGTTGCATTGTGTTGTGGCAAAAGATGAGTGTCGATCAACTTTTTTGCAAGACAATGATTTTTTTTTTATACTGTCCAAGACCAGAGATCGTTGCCAATAGCTACGAGGCCCAAGTGGCTGTAGTATTGATGACAGGAATTCAGGTAAATATAATCGCAGGTACAAAGAGCAAAACGGTGCTCGTAAAGAGTAGGTTGGGGAGGCGTTGTTGGATTCCCATGCAAATTCAATGATGTACTGTAGTTTATTTTGTGCATAACTGTTCACAACCTTAACTTTGTGTTGTTGTTTTTTTACTGTAATCATGAGGATAAAGGCTTTCGCCTGCTGGTATGCTCCTATGGGCCGTATTGGACAAGTCATCTGTATGGTCATCCTTGTGAATGTACAAGGATTCATCCTTCTTCGAGCACTGACCCTCTCCACCCCCTTTGGAACTTGATGCCTTAGCATTGCAGGTTAATCTTTGCAACCTTATATGGATTCTGCTAACTCACTTTCATATTTGAAAAAGTTTTCCAGTTCTTTTCATTTGGCAGTTTGATTGTGTGATTTGTTACCTGATCAGCTGAGCACATGTTGATGCCCCTTGCAGTTTTAAAGTTATTTAGTTTTACCTTGCTCTCCAATGTTATTGGTCTTTATTATTGATACCACATCAAATCATAAGATGTGCCATTTTTGAAAATGTATGCAGTTGACATACAGTATTCTTTCTGAAAACAAGCCTTCACTTGTTTCCTCCTGAATGGGCCACAGGTCTGTACCCTTCAGACTCAAACAACTACTTCCTGTTCCTTCCAAATGAGGTGAATGAACAGCTAATACTCTCCTGAACTTCCTCTCTTCTCTCCGTACTGTGCCGTACTTAAAACACCATCAACACACCACAAAGCTTCCTTCCCCAACGTGCCCACCTTTGGCCCGCCGCACTATAGGTACCATAAATCAACACTGGCAACAAATAACATTACAATCATTCAGTAATGGATTGCACCTTTCACTGTGGGGATGCGCGATCCATTAAAATTCAATTTAGCCCCTACACTTATTTCTACAAACAAGTAAAAGTGCCAGTCATCATTTTACGATGCAGGGGGAGACTCGGGCACTTCTGGGTTGCTGAGATTGATGAGAAGAGAGATTAACACTTCATTTTCAACACCACTGGAGATAGCCGGAACATAATGAGATAAATGGAGTGAAAAGAGAGTTTGCAGGGAAGAGAACGAGTGGAGAGAGAGAGTGCAGAGACAAAGTGAGGAAAATGTGTAAAACCCAGAAGTGAGGCGAAGAGTGTTTGAGAACCTGGCATGTCTGACAGGAGGTGTCAGAGCCAGAGCGGAGGTCGGACGGGGATAGATGAGGCAGAACTCGGAGGCTACATCCAGCCGGCCAGTGTCGAGGCCAACGTTCAGCAGGTCTACAGTCTGATCTCACAACTTCAACCCCGACGTCTGACAAGTTTTGTTGTGTTCTTTTTTAAGAATTCAGTGTGAACATCTTGGTGGACACAAACACACCAATGGGCAGTATGAGCAGTGACTCATGGCGTTAAAAGAAAAAACACAACTACAACCAGTAAACATTTTTGTTGCAGATAAGCAGATAAAAGGCAGGTTGTGAAGAAGTTTTTCCAGTTTGAAACTGTTGATGGTCAGAGTTGATTCTTGAGAGGATAGACGAGTTTGGTCTTCAGGAGGAAGATTGAATTCATACACTTGGATCAGATGGTTCGCAGTTCAGACACCGTTTATTGCAGGCTTGGATCGAGACCCTCTGCATGCTCCGAGGAGGTTTCGATAATGAGCAATGCAACACAAGAGTTTATATACCACACCATGAGCACACACAAATTTAGACGAGACCATACAGAAAAACTAGTCTTCCCAGACAGACATCCATCACCCAGCAGACATTACTTTCTCCTTGCATGGCAATATCTGTACCATGACCTTGACCTGTACACTTCATCCCATGCATGACGCATGTGCACCTAACATGTCCGCACTTGGAGCATGCTATACATAGTCAATGTAAGATCTTACTAACAACTGTCTATGGACGAGGCTGTGTGTGAACCCCACGGTTGTTTCAGTACAACAGCTACAGTAGCTAATAAAACAAGATGGTGAGCCTACAAGAAAATTTGTCCGCTGCAGTGGCCTCAAGCTCACCCGATTGAATTCAGTGTCTCAAACTTGAGATTTGCGGAACATCTTTGATGCAGCTACAAAGGGATCATTGTGATGACACATTTACCACTGATTTGCGAACATAAGCCTTCTAACTGGTGTTAAGTCACCTCTCCGAGGCTGCCCCCGTCGAGGCCCCCGAAAGCTCCGGCTTCAGGCCTTACTGAGCTTGATATGGCTCAGAACCACCACTGTCCTCCAACACGCCAATTCCCCGCTTCAGGGGCTTCTGGAGGGGGGAAGTCTTCCACCTCAAAGGAGCCCCGCTGCGCCATCGCTCTCCGTTTTTCCTCCGGCCCGAGATGTTAGTGAGCAACCCCTGCCTCACACATCCACGCATGACTTGTGCGGGATTTTCCCTACGTCTGACTGCATTAGATGGATGTCTGCAGCCGACACAGAATGAGTCACATCCTGTGACCTGAGAGCCTTTCGAGCGTCGTGTGTCTAGCAAATTTAAACGCCGTTTGCTGACTCTACGTTGCTAAAAGGATTTTTTTTTTTTCCCCTGTTGTTTGCATTCGATGATTGCAGCGAGGCCGTCAACCCGGCAGAGTGCTTTAAAGCCTTCTCGTCGTTCCGGTGGTGTACATGTACACAGAGCCACGTGCTCGGCTCACGTCCCAAATTGCAAAGCTATTAGCCCCAGAGTGCCTGGTGTTTATGGCCTCAGCTCATTAGGGCTCTGGCTCCCTTATGTTCCTTTATGCATTTGTACGGCTTTTATCATCGTCAATCATTAATGTGTGTTGTTGTTGATTTGTTTTTTTTTACTGTTTAATGGTAGTCTTTGATATAATGTCATCTTGGCATGAAAAAGGCACATGTCCAACTCAGAAGAGTTTAAGTAAAGGTCAAATGAAAGTAAGATAAATATTAATACATTAATAAATAAATACAGCCAGCAGGTCACGAGTTCAAACGAAACCTCTAAAGGGACTGTGATTTAGTAAAGCAGGGGTAGCAGGGGGTACCGGCTCTTGGCAGGGGGTTTCCTCTAACTGCAGCGATGTATTAAAATGGTAATTTATATCTGTTTAAATGTACATTTTCTTGAGGTTGACAGAATTAGGCGAGCACTTGCCTCCTGCTCACAGTCCTGGTGCTAAGCTATGGGCTAAAACCACGTCTGAGAGTTGAACCTAATGAAACAAATCTTCTCCTCTGCCTCTGAGTTGGAGAGCGAACAAATGTGTTTCCCCCAGAACGTCGAAGTGTTCCTTTAACACGGCCTCCCTGACCCTGAACACAAGGCACATTTCCCGTTCTGTGGCCCGTGACCTCGCTCCTCTGGAGCCGGAGCTGTGGTAAATGGACTGCTCGCTGTGACTGGGCGACCTGGCCGCAGATCCCATTGAAAGAGTCCGACTCAGCCAACTGAGCAGCAGACACCTTCATTATGCCGCTGTCAGAGGCACACAGACCGGGGTCAGCCTCAGCCACACACACACACACACACATGCACGCACACGCACACACACTGACACACACACACACACACACAACCATATATTGCATGCATATATTATTCACCCACATACTGCAGCTTTGGTGCTCTACCACGGCAGCAGCCTCTTATTATACTATTATACTACTATTATTGCTGTTCTTAATAAACACACACACACACACACACACACACACTCACTCATTCACTCTTTATAAGAACAATTGTGGCACTACAATATTACTATGAAATTTGTCGGAGGGGTTCGTTAAAGTATGATGTGTAAAAATCTCCAAATTTGCACACTAAAATCAAAATAGCAGACTTCCTGTTGGTCGTAGGAAATGCGTACGTTTTTGTCCGTCTTGACATGATATGCGTGCCTACCAAATTTCGTTCATCTACACCAGATGTTAAGGCTGGGGAAATTGTGGTAAGGGGCTCTATCGAGTCATTTCGGCACGCCCATGCCCGAGACCCCTAAAACATCCAATTGTTCAGTGATTCTGATGCATGTGCAAATGTTCAGGCAGGTAGGAGCACGTCTAGTGCCTCAAATTAGAGATTTGTTTGCATAGGAATAATAAATAATTCCTTCTATTCCAATAGTTTCCTCACTCTGACTTTGTCAGTGGCTCGGGCCTTATAATAATAATAATAATTGTAATAATGATTTTAAAAAGGAATCCGTCTTCTAAGTGAAATTACTACATATCATACTGTATAGTAGTAATACAGCAAATACAAATGAATGGAATGCCAACCACATTTCTCCAATGAACATGAATCACACATCTGTACAGTCTCAAAATGTTGGCAGGTGCTGAACTGAGAACAGGAGCAGATACTGTAACGCACCATAACACGTGCAGAAGAGTGTTTGGGGACATCCATGGCACTCGTGCACCATTCCGTGTTTTGGCAACCAGCACATGGTCCAATAGTAACTGGACTAAAGAAAAGAAGATGTCTTTCTCTCCAAAAACACATGTGGCAAAACCTTTTAGTGGCATATCAATCTTTTGGATACAGTGACTGTCTGAAGTCTCTGTCACGCTGAATTGGAAACCCAGTCATGTGTAACACATGGATGAGAGGCTCTCTTCTGCAGGGATGTCAATCTTTTTTTTCCTCTAATCCCCTAACCTGATTAGTGAAACTTTTTTTTTATTACAGGACGTCGAAGTAGTCGACGTCCTGTGTAACCCACAGTGAAATGCACGGTGCCACAAACTGTAGACGCTCCCTGCCACACGGTCGCGAGACCGTCTCATCAGCACGTCAGAGCTGCTAAAACGTAAACCGTGGAAAAAACTGCCGTCACTTCTCTTTCATTCCAAATTGATTTCATTTATAAGATCTAACCGAAAGAGAAGGATGTAAAATCACCAAACAACGCGCAAGGAAAAAAGGTGAATCTGGTCTTTGCGCGGTCGACCTCGGTCCGTGCCGCCTTCACCAGGAGGGGCCGAGGAAGTGACGAGAACATCCCAACGCCACAATTCCTATACGAGTGGCGACGGCCTGAGTACATATCGTCAACGTCATGCTGGCTGAGAGAGCTGTCAGGCCGTGTGTGTGTGTGTGTGTGCGTGCGTGCGTGTGTGTATCAGTGCGTGTGTGTGTGTGTATGTGTGTGTGTGTGTGTGCGTGTGTGTGTGTGCGTGCGTGCGTGCGTGCGTGTGTGTGTGTGTGTGTGTGTGCGCGTGCGTCTGTGTGTGTGTGTGCGCCTGCCGGTTATGGGGGAATTAAAGGACGGAGGGAGCTGCAGTGGCGGCAGAGGTGAGTCTGATGATAATTGGCAGGCACATTATGGATGTGGCATTTGAGGTCTCGACACGGAAGGGCGGGCAGATTTTTTTTTTTCCGGACCCGGAGGCCGCTGGTCTGGCCTGATGTCGCCAAAGACAGTAAAAACTTCTGGACATGATTAGTTTTCACCTTTGTGAATGTCTTTATCCCTTTTGGTTTCTTGTTTTTCACTGGTTCCCGCAGAGACAAAAGAGACACGTCTAATTTGTTAGACCAAAGGCTGAATCTTTAACCCGGCAGCACAGGGGATCTACACAATCGGCACAATGACAACCAGTAATCCTTTGCTGGAGGGTTAGTGACGTTACGAGTAGCAGGGGCGAACTAGATGGACAGAAGTGAAACTCATTTCAGAGAAAGCCTGTCTCCATCTTTGTTGTTGTTGTGATTTTAATGACGATGACCGCGCAGCCCCGCAGGTTCTGACAGGGTCTCGCAGGGTCCCGCAGGGTCTGACAGGGTCTCGCAGGGCCCCGCAGGGTCTCGCAGGGTCCCGCAGGGTCTGACAGGGTCACGCAGGGCCCCGCAGGGTCTCGCAGGGTCCCGCAGGGCCCCGGAGGGTCCCACAGGGTCCCACAGGGTCTCGCAGGGTCTGACAGGGTCCCACAGGGCCCCGGAGGGTCCCACAGGGTCCCACAGGGTCCCGCAGGGCCCCGCAGGGTCTCGCAGGGTCTCGCAGGGTCTGACAGGGTCCCGCAGGGTCTCGCAGGGTCTCGCAGGGTCTGACAGGGTCCCGCAGGATCTGACAGGGTCTCGCAGGGTCCCGCAGGGCCCCGGAGGGTCTCGCAGGGTCTCGCAGGGTCTGACAGGGTCCCGCAGGGTCTGACAGGGTCTCGCAGGGTCCCGCAGGGCCCCGGAGGGTCCCACAGGGTCTGACAGGGTCTCGCAGGGTCTCGCAGGGTCTCGCAGGGTCTGACAGGGTCTCGCAGGGTCTCGCAGGGTCTGACAGGGTCCCACAGGGTCTGACAGGGTCCCACAGGGTCTGACAGGGTCTCGCAGGGTCTGACAGGGTCTCGCAGGGTCCCGCAGGGTCTGACAGGGTCCCGCAGGGTCTCGGCTGGAGCGTATCCACAGAACTGAAGGTCTGCATTCTGAGACAGTTTGAGATGACTCTCTTTTCACAGCTTCTTGCAGATCAACAATTCTTGATAAAACACCAAACTCAAATAGTTTGAAATGTTTCTTTTTCAACACAAACCTCATCCTGGTGTCACCGGTGTGACTCCAGGTTTACCATCTCCTGACGAGGGGGGCGTTCACTTTTTCCAACACGCACTGTTCAGTTTGAATTGTGTTTTCACAATTGAATTATGTTAATTAAACAATTGTCTGTACGTTATTAGTTAAATAGCATTTGTTTGTTCATAATCTGTAATTTAGGTGAAGATCTGGCCATATTTATCATATATTTATACATAAATTCAGATCATTCACTTTTTCTTGCCCAAATATATTTCCTTTCTTTCTTTCCTCTCATTTCCCTGGTCCTTTTCCACCTTTAACTTTCTCACCCGGATGCCTGATAACTGACAGCTAAACAAAGAATAAGTTAAAGACACATGCTTTGTATCCTCTCGGGGAAGATTACACACACACACACACACAAAAAAAAGAGTGCAAGGGCATTTCTTTGTTACAGCGGGAACACAAACTGAGCGCGCTCACAATAATAGACGCGCTGCGCTCTCATCGTCGCCACACCGTCGTCTTGGTTCCTCGAGGGCCTCGTGCCGGAGCCTGTGCAGGGTGTACGGCGGCGTGCGGGGCTCCGGCACACGGCACACTAGATCAAAGGCCAAGCAGGAATTGATTTGGATGCGTCTCCGCCGCCTGAAAATAAAAAGGCCGTAATGGAGCGTGTTTACTGCCGGAGCCCTGTGCAAATGTCCCCCCGAGGGGAACCGTGTAATGTACAGAGAGGGGGACGGGGAGGAGGGCTTCATCGTGACACACTGCCCGCCCCTAACAGCTGCTCCAATCTGACAGTGCAGCAGTCCTCCTGTTGTGAGGACGGGAGGAGGAGGAGGAGGAGGAGGGGGAGGACTGACGCTGACGCGCTTCACCTCCGCTCGTCTGAGCGGCTTTGTCTGTCGATCTGTGTCTCTCTCTCTCTGTCCAGGACCGCGATCCTGACCGCGCCAGAGCATCTCTCTTTAGTCACAGATACGCGTTGGTTCTGCTGCGTGCATTCCAAAAACCACACAAATATATGAAAATCTAAGTTCGCCATTAAAATGATGAAGGGCCGAGTAGGAGCTCTTTTGATTTGGTGATCTTGTGGCCTTTTGAATGACCTTCATAGTGGACTACTCCGGAACACACCACCTCCGTCCGGATGAAAGTGCTCTTTACTGCATGTGCTGAAATGGAAGTCTTCACATCCACTTCTATATACAGTGCTCTTTCTATCACACATCCTTCACACGCTGCCCACACAGCTGTCAGGGGCTTAGCGTGCAGTATCTTGCCCAAGGACACGTCGGCACACGGGGAGGAGGATCCGGGGATCCAAACATGGTGTTTGCTGAATACAGTCCCGTTTCCCTGAAGAGGAACCAGTTGGATTCCAAATAAACTACATCATCATTTTAGTCCTAATCTTTAGGACCACTGTGGTTATTGACCATCTGGTAGCATATTCAGATTTGAACTTTGATTGACTCAAAGAATTGAATAATAGATCAAAATAAAAAAAAATCCTGGACGTCAACAGCTGCATTAGGTCACGAATGAATCCTCTTACTGGCTCCGAGAGAGAGAGAGAGAGAGAGAAAAAAAAGGGCAGATTCTTTTTCCAGGGGACATACATGAACTATCCCCGCGCCCCGACAGAATCACGGCCAATTAGGCCGGCCGATGATGTGACTTAATTAACCGTGCACCAGTGCTCCGAGGAAATCCTCCGGACTCCGGACGGCAAGCGGAGCAGAGCAGTGGCATATAAAGGAGATCGTTTACAATCGATATGAAATTGTAAAAAACAGCTACTTTATGAGGCAACATATTCATATATATATATATATATATATATATATATATATAGCTGTACGAGCAAACCTACATAGGAGACAACCTGGGAGATGTAAGAGACTGTAGTCAATTGTTTCCATCTAGAAGGTAACCCCCCCTGCTGGGAATCGACATTATCCTGCTAAATAGCTAAACTCCAGTCAAACTAATCCCCATAAGCATTTGCAAAGACTGGCATTATCTGACACCCCACATACTGCATTTATTCAAGCTGTTAGCCCCGGTCCCCTGGAGCCTGCTTCCGATCGGTAGACGCACACCATCCCTGCGAATGGGGTATTGACTGAAATCAATTTCGGGCCCATTTACTTAATGAGCTTGGTCAACAACTGTGTCGGCGTAGCCGCCGCCGCCACCGCCGCCGCCGCCGCGCCACGCCTGATTGGCCGGCTTCTGTCGATGGCTGGGGCCCCCGAGCCAGCGGTCAGGGGACGCGGGCGCCTCTGAGCTGCCATCTCCTCGGCTCTGTTTGGACAGCGAGGTCTGTTCCCACTTTTCTTTTGATTAAGACTTGGGACACTGCGGGCGACTTAATAGACCCGAATCTGGGCACGGCGCGCCGTGCAAAAACAAACTGCCGGAAAGAATGCGGGGAATCCATGACCATCTGCAATCGTAGAATGGACCATTACTGACCAGTTGGACACACGAGTTAGCATTTCTCCGGTTGAAGTTCTACGGCTTGACATGTGGATTCCCTGTTTGTTTTTCCATTGAATTCCTTCCTATGAAACGTCATTTGCAAGATTTGGGTACATGCAAACACTGCGTGAAAACAAGAGGAAGGACAAAAATACACAGATAATGAGACGTTAGCGTCTGACATGCTGAACCCTGACACACTACAACACCATCCAGATGACCGGCACAAGCCCGGTTATTCAGTCACAGCTCGTGTTTTCATTCATGAGACCAATCAGGGCGATGGGCGCGGCACGAGTTCAGACACGTTCGACGGCGTGCAGGTGCAATTCTTCCCCCGATCCGCAGAATGTGTGAAATCTATGCGAGTGTGCTTTGCTACCAACCAAAAACACAGAAACAAAGAAACAAAAGAATAACCGTGGTATTATGGCACCACTGTATGTCGGCTGATCAATATGTGCTTATTTGCTTTTTATATAACCATCACTTAATCATTCATAGAACTTGTAGCTACCGTATATTCCTCAGTCTCCTGAGATCATGAAAGTAGTTGAAACGTATACACAGTAGCCGCAGGGCCTCAATACTGGACCTTCTCTTCTGGGGTTTTTTTGCTGTATTTTTTTTCTGGTGTTGTTGTCGGTGTTGAACACCCCTCGGGCATTTACAAGAAAACCAGAAGGGAGTTACAAGCACATTGTGGAAGGAGTCCACCGCGGACCTCCTGCTGCAGCGCTGCTGAAAGAAATACGACACAAGACGTTCATTCTGAATATGAAACGTTGTCACCGTCACAAATCACTTTCCCTGCCACTGGAAAAAAAAGAAGAAGATGACTGAGAACGAGTGTGAAAGCGAGATATGAAAAAAAGGAACATGGTGAGAAAAGGTGAGAAAGAGAGCTGGGGGTGGGGGGATAGAGACGGAGCGAAGGGGAGCGAGAGACGCAACGGACTAAGTGCTAAATGGCGTGAATAATTGAGTCGGAGGTGGCAACTTAATGAGGTGAGCAAGAGAGTGATCACGGAGAAGGGCCAGGTCTCCCAGTGTGGCCCTCGCAGCGGGACGGGCTGACGTCGCCCGGCACCGATGATAATGAGAAGACGGTCACGAAAGCGAAAGTGTTACAGTCGGCGGAAGGAAGAGATTTTCTCAAACTGGCACTTTGGAAAAAATAAGAGTTGGTGCAGAATTGGCCGTGTTCGATGGAGAGCTGTCGCACTGACGTGATATGCAAAGGTGCATTCACACTTGTATTTAAAGATGCTAATGTGTGCGTGTGTGTGTGTGTGTGTGCTCACAAACCCAAATTTGTTTTTACGATTAAACAAGAAGAAGAAGAAGAAGAAGAAGAAGAAGAAGAAGAAGAAGAAGAAGAAGAAGAAGACAACCCCCTGCAGGAGTACTGTAGGTAAAAGATAAAAACAGAAAACTATGTTGATTTACATGTTTTTCATTTCACAAAATCTTTATTTAAATGAAAAGAATCTGATCCGTGCATACCCTGCACATGCATCGTATAAAGGCTACTATACTGTATATATATACTATGTTTGTCGCGCCACAGTTTCAAAATACAAATTTTTCTGGGCGCAACAGCATGCCAGCTTTGCCAGAGAGGACAAGATATGAAGGTGCCAGTGGGACTGTGGCGTGAAATGAAAAGGACTCTTTAGTCCTCGTGGGATTCCTAATAAAACAAGTCAGGCACGGCGGAGACGACATCGGGGAGAACGGGGACGTCAGGTTACGAGATTAATGCTGTGTTTCACACGTGCCACCGTCTGATCTCCGTGCACTGCACTTCGCAGTTCGAGGCGTCGCAGAAGAGGCGTGACGCGTTCTTTGGCCTCCACTTCACACTTCACACAAACTGCTGCACGGGTTCGTGTTTACTCGGAATGAAAAGGGGAGGTTTTAGTAACTTCTAGAGCCAGGACCAATCGACAGACAAAACCTGAGAAGCTCATTATTATCAACATGTAAAAATGAATTACAAATCCTGTCGGATCTCATAGAAGAGTGAAGCCAACGAACAGAATTTGGGATTTTATACTTTTTTGTGCTAGAAAAACAAATGCAAGCCTGCACATCACAACGTTTCTAAAGTAAGCTCTTCAGAAAATAGGACCATTCAGGACCAGTTTCCATCGGCCAGAATTCACCTGTTATCTGTCGCATATGAGCCAAAAACGGGCTCAAATAGACGACTGGTCCTCTGAGGTTCTGAGTACGCTAGGAAGAAAAAAAAAGGAATGGGGGCTGGAGAAAAAGTGAAATGTCACTGCAGGCAGACAAAAATACTGTGGCTGTGAATGACTGAGCTCTGGAAATGGTTCAGAGAAGCAAAACACTAAATGTGGAGATAATGAGGCACAAGAATAGAAACATGTTCTTTTTTCATTGAAACATACACTGATAAAAAGTAAATAGCAGACACTGACTTACTCTGTGTGTGCGTGTGTGAGTGTGTGTGTGTGTGTTTGAGAGAGACAGCATATTATTCCCTCTGCTTTGGAACGGCAAAGTGTGTTCCACTTTGTAAAGACAAATTGGAGTCAAATAGAGATTTGACCTTGGAAAAGTGATGAGAGTGGGAAAAAAGTCAGAGGTATCACATCAGGGTCCTTTGAAAGAGGAACTAAAAAGTCCCATCAAGTTCTGTCAGCCTTGTCATTGTCAATTTGCTTGTGAGGAACACTAAGCAGAGGCGGCGCCCGAGTATATGAGAGGGGGGGGGGGGGGGGGGGGGGGGGGGCAACGTTCTGTACAAGATCCAAAGAGAGATTCTGTTCATCAACGTGCACTGCTTCTTTTCAGACGTCAAACCACTTGCTCATCACGCTGTGTGACACAAACACCTCCTCAACAGCGTCTTTGACTGATCACGTCCTGTTTGAAAACGAGCAACACGGCAGTTTTATGGACGCATAAAATCCTTGAGTGGCTTCATCCGTTAAAGTTGGTAGGATGAGCAGGACCAGGACAATTTCCTCCCGTGTGAATGTAAACTTAAATAAAGTCAACAAAGTGTGGACATGAACAAGGGTCTGAACCATACATTACATGTTGGCCCAGTTTCCCTTGGGCATCAAACTCAACATTTGTAATTTAGTATAAAAATGCGATATTCTAGATATTACAGGTAAAAATTAAGTGTATTGCCCAAGGCAACATCGCCATGCGCACTGGAGGAAGCTGGGATCGAACCACCAACCTTCGCGTTAGGTGGACGACACATCCTGAGCTACAGCCGCCCATAATGAAGTGGATTATGTTTCGAGTTACAAAAGAAATCCATGAAATCTGTATCCAGTCACTGAAAACATGTCAAAGTAATCTGACCCAATCCTGGTTAGCCAGCAGGTAGCGTCGGCACGTTTTTGCACCAGTAACGTGAAATTGGTGGGGACCAAAAGTGAGCCAATAGCAGAGGGTGAGAGTAAAATTAAGAGTCTAAATCTTAGCTGATTTTGCTCCATAGGTGTCGTATGTACGTATTTTGTATGTTGTGACGGTGTTTGCTCCACTGTGTCCAAGCGGCCAAGGAAAAGTTTGACTTTTTAAAAAGGCTTCCCAAAAAAAACATAATTCACATCCAACGCATTCAGTCATACAAAGATACATCAAAAGGAATTTTACCTGTTGTGAAGAAATCCCCACAGCACATGCAAGAGAGAAAGGTAATGTCAGCCAGTTTTGTGAATGCACAAGAAGAATCTGAACATAGCAGGGAGGGACACTGAACTTTCCTCCAGGAGCCTGGTCCGACATTTGGATACACCCCCGTGGTGTAGACTGACATATCTTGACAAATAATAGATGGGTTGCTATAAAATTTTGAAAATGAAATCTTTGACATCCATGGTCCCCCCAAGGATAAATCCCAATGACTAAGGTGGTCACCTCACTTTTCCTCCAGAGCCGCCATCGGATCAAAATGTCAGCATGTCCAATGGGCCGCTCTGCTTTATGACCCCACTATCTTTAACGTCAACGACATTCCCAACAGCCTCAGCTTCTTCCTGGAGTTTAATGCTAATCAGCAAACAAATTACTACAATAACAACCACAACTAACATTATAAAAATGCTGCTGCTGAACCTCAGCATGTCAAGGTGAACATGTCAACATGCAGATATTAGCATTGAGCTGAAATGGTAAGATACTACCAGCAGTTAGTGAATGACTGAGTTATTGTGTTGATTGTGTTCAGAGGGTCCAGTTGTCAATCACGCCATGGTTTAGTCATTCCCGGATCACGCACCAGTCTTATTTCAGAATTAAACACTGGATCGATAATGTTCTCTGAGACCCATCTCAACTTCACAGAGATCGATGTTGGGACGGCTGTGATAGGCAGGCCCTTGGCTCGCTCACGCTCTCTCTGCCCTCCTCTGACTTCAGATCAGCTTTTTTGATTATTCAGAGGCCATAGCAGAAGCTATAATTTTTGTAATGTTCCAAAACAAGTCGAGGAATTTGATTAGTGTAGGTTTGATAGCAGGACAATAGACATGAAGTATCTACGGTCCTGTTAGCACCCTATAGAGGCTAAATTGTCCCTTTCAGATCAAAATGCAAATGTCTTGGCCAGAATGAATGACATGATGATTCTATGACTAAAATGTTTTCCATCTTGCTTTGCCCAAAATGGAGTTCAAAGAGGCCATTCGGGTCACACAGGTCATCCTTTTGAGCATGACCGTGCTCAGAAATCCCTCTGTGGAGTATAGATTGGATTTGCAGACTCTATTGCAATGTGCAAATTATCTTTCAATGAGGTATTGTTTGTGTACGAAAAGACAAGCAGTGCTTCATCTGCTGCAGCTCAAAGTAGATGAGATTTAGATGATACAGAACTGGAAGCGATCTGATTTTGGAACAGTGCTTTGTCCCGGGAAGAATTCGGCATTGGCTGTTTGCATTCACTTAGTAAATCACTGCAAATGTGTGGCGGCGGCAGGTTACAGTCTCAATCAAGGTTCAAACTCATAGTTTCTCTCATTGCTATGGATGTGAGACCTGGGACCTTGGATCTGTGACAGGCTACTGACTATAGCTACAGATAAGTGTACTTGTCAAGTTGCCTTTAATTCAGCCTCCGCCTTTATGAGATCAGACATCTTGCGCAAATTAGTATACGTGTGCACAGCGTGCAAAATCACTCCAACTCTCTTTTCGTCCAACGTGAGAGCCAGCAGCAGGTAAATGAGCACATCACCCCCAATTCCTCATCTCCGCAGTGACTTGAGGACAGAATATTGTTAGAGAGAGAGAGAGTGAAGGTGAGGCTGCCAACTGCAGAGAGTTAGAAGCAGCTGTGAACTGTAGCCGTGAGCTAGTAGTGAAATGTATGTGCAGTTTAGACTATTTGTCAGTAAATAAATGTTACCGGAGAGATGCCCTGGTCTGTCACCGCCCTCATATTAGGACTAACAGAACTGCTCTCACACATTCTTGTCCACCATCAACAGCCGCTGTCTAATTAAACAATGACGACAGTATGTTAGGTTACACTGAAATTCACCCGTGTACTCATTACTGCTACCTTTTAACCCACAGGATGATTCTGGATTCTAGTATTTGCACTAATCTGCCTCACCTCTGTGCCCCTGCAGCACTGCTTACCTCAGTAAAGGTCACAGCTCGCCCTTTGGATCAAAGTCACACCAAAAAAAAATCAAAATCCCAAAAAATAGGATTCGTCATTCATATCTTGAGCCATCTGAAAATAACATATCCATAGATATGGCCTATGAGAAGTTGCTCCCGTGTTCTGAACACAGTCAATTGCTTGACCGGTCAAGCAATTTTTGTTGCCCTAACCTGAAAATCACTGCGGTGACACGTGAAAGTTCTGACATGAGGTGCTTTTGAAAGCAAATGATTTTGTTATTTAGGTATATTCAGACTCATTGCTTATCCAACTGACCGTCCACCTGACCACCAGAGTTGTCCTTAGGCCTTTTGCGATAGCCCATTAAAAGAACTAAATAAATGATTGGAGTGGAACATTCTCTATTATCAGTACGATATCCAAAGCCTCATTGAATCAAATGAGCTCCGATAAGTGTAGGGTAGAGGAAGGACAGTGTGATAGTGGCGCTGGTGTTGGGGAGGGGGAGCAGAGGCCTCCGCGGAGAGAGAGCTGAGGCAGGGAACAGGTAATTAATGGTATTCAGGCCAGTCTAGGTGGGAGATAAGCCGAGGTCCCTCTTATTGCACTCTTTTCCTCAGGCCTTCCCATTACCCGCACCAACATAATGAATTTCTGAGCACCTCAACACACAGCGCAGCCTCGACTGCAGCACTCGCTGGTGTAAGGGAAAAGGATGAGAGGCATGAAAAACAAAATGGCCCCCATCACCGCTGTAGGGCATGTCAGGGTTCTCCAGTATTTCCATATCACGTTTGTCCTCTCTCACACTGGATGGCGTAATTATTTTCTGATTGACTAATAACAGGTCACGATCAGGAGCAGCAGCAGTAAAGAGACAAGGGGAATAGAAAATATAAATCTATTTCTTTAAATGCAAAAATCATCATTGGTGGGGTTCATGACCTGCACTGCAGCCAACCACCAGGTGGCGATCCAGATGTCTTAGTGTCCCCCTCTTTAGTGTCTGTCCTCTAAAATATCTGATATTGACTACAGGGACTTGTATCTGGTGCTTTGACATTCCTCTCCTGGAGGAGGAAATTTCTGTGTCACTTCTTTGCAATTTGAAATTCAAACGAATCCTGTTCAATCTAGATTTGGTCCGTCACAAATACAGAAAACCTATCGCTGTCGAATATGCAAATGTGAGGCAAAGCAACCGGAAACTTCCAGTGCAGCAGAGGCAGCGCATCATGAGAGGACGACAAGTGTGTCAGCAGCCGGCTCGTGAAGTTTGCCTTCACAGATTTCACTTCCACGTCTTGAAAGAGCTCGGGTAAATGCAAAATTTGTCGGTGTCCGATTGAGGAGAAGTCTGGGACGACGTCTAATTTTACCAGACATCTGCCACGCCGTGACAATCAGTTAATAACTCCCTTTGAATGGTGAAAGCATTTTTGCAGACCCTCTTTTATTTGTGACTCGACTTGGAGTCGGACACCAACACCGTGGACTCGAGACTCGAGTAGCATTAGCAGTTAGCAGTTAGCGTCCAAGAGAGGACGGCAGGTGTGTTAGCAGACAGTTAGCATTAGCAGTTAGCAGTTAGCGTCCACGAGAGGACTGCAGGTGTGTCAGCAGACAGTAAGCGTTAGCATTCGGAGTTGGTGAACATTTTAAGGCTTAATCTCTCTGATGTCGTCTCTAGCCATCTTGTTGCGCACATTCTTCCACCGGTCAACCTGGAAGTGAACAGCTGTGGTGGGCGGGGGCTGTTTTATTTGCATATCATGAATATTCAGATTCTCAGAATACCTGTGATGGAGAGAGAGTGGATGGTTTCCAGAGGGTTTTTTAAAAACTTTTTTTTGGGGTAAACAATGTTAAAAAATATTAGGCATAGTTGATTATTTTTTCATATACCTTGAAAGGTGACTGGAGGGGGCTTTAACCTTTGGGAGCTGTGATGTCTTCCATCTTTATTTACATCCCTTGAGTGTTCTTATTTCAAAGAGTAAAAGATACAAAATTGGCCACTGAGGGCAAAAGGCCAAACTGAATTTCCCCTCATTTCACCAGATTCCCTTAAGGTAGTTGCTTTAAAGACAAAAGACAACCTGACTGACAGAACTTGGACTGAGACCCTGACCTATGTGTATGTTTTAGCATTTTTCTTCATCTTGTCAGTGACCACTATTTTGTATTGCTGTGATGTTTGTGATGGTTTTTACGCTGCAGACACTGTGATGTCAAAGGGAAATTACCCCACGGGAACAATAAAGTCCGTCTCATCTATCTCACTGTATCTACCACGGCAAAACAAACATGTCCCACGTGATTTCCTTTCTGTTCTAAAACCATTGAAATTGACATAAACAGGTTTTACTGTTTATTTATCCTCGACATCGTATACTCTTCTCACAAACTCATTTCAGCGTTGCTCAGATGGACGCTTCGTGTCCTCTTTAAAATGAAGGAGGAGCATTTTTGTTGCAGCTCCGGACTTGTTTATTGTACAGAACACTTAAATAAAGAGGCTCTAGAAAAAGACAGTGTTTTTCGTCCCCCTGTTGCGTTTGCATGTCACACGTTCCTGCACCGTGTGCATGTGGGCGTGCCGTCGTATGACTGCGGCTCTGGGGTTTTTGGTCTCACAATAAATGTGCTGCCATCGCCAGTGATGTGTGTATTTCAGGGATGGTGTGCGTGCCTGTACGTGTGTGTGTTTGTGTGTGTGTGTGTGCGTGTGTGTGTGTGTGCGTGCGTGCATGTTTGTGTGTGTGTGTGTGCGTGTGTGTGTGTGTGTGTGTGTGTGTGTGTGTGTGTGTGTGTGTGTGAGGTGGCTGACAGAGAAAATGGGTCACGGCTGGAACAATAACAATTTAGAGAAGAAAACAATGAATGTGACTGTGACAGTTGAGGAAAAATACACGGCTTCGCTTTTAACAAACTCCACTGGAAAAAAAAACGGCCACAAAAAAAAAAGGGGGGGGGGGGGGGGCAAACGAACACTGGCGCAGAGGTGGGGATCCGCGATGACTCACCACAGAGCTCGCTCGATGGCGCCGGAGCGGATGGTTGATAACTTCCCAAGTAGGACGTTTTCAGGTGCGGCTCGAACGGCACTCGGTGTGGAGTGAATACCTCGTGAGTCCCGTTATATAAAACCACATTTAAATCTGTTCGATCCAGAGTTTAATTTAGTCTCCTGAATCCCCTTTTTTTCATCAAGATCCTTGTATTATTCCCTGGGATATCAGTACAATTTTTAAAAAATAAAATAAAGTAATACGCCCATCTTGCAAAAGAAAGTGATTAAAAATTCCTGGATCTGCCCCTTTGTCCAGATCCACGCCAACATTTAATGGGTTCCTTCTTGGCCCTGGACCCACCCACCGACTAATGGACAGGGGGGAAGACATAACCTCCTTGGCAGCTGTGTTAGAAACTGACAACGTGCCCACGTACACTGACGAAGACACTGGTGTTCCTCAGTAAGTATGTGGAGCTCATTTGTCAAGTGTGACCCTGTATTTGCTGCCTATTCTCGACTACAGAGTATCCGAACCCCTGCATCCAACTACCGACGCACTGCTCCTACATGGATCATTATAGACATCACTCTACCTAATGTCCTCTTTCTGCCTTTTTAATCATTTTCTGAACATGACTTTGAGCTGATGACACGTTACGGGCATACACGCCACCGAAAACTGAAGAGGGGGGAAAAGAGAAGGAGCGTTACCTCTGATCACAGCCGTAAAATAAGCCTGGCTGGTTGGTGTCGGCCATCCGTTAACCTCATGAGGGTACGTCGGGGGAATAAAACATGTTGACGCTGAATATATCAGTACTGTGTTCACAGCCAAACACATTTGTTTTTCCACCAAAATATCTGATCCCACGGTACAATCTGCGCTCAGGCTTTATTAAAGTGAATGATTGTTCCGTTCAGACCCTCACGGAGAGAAAGTGAAGAGATCCTCGTCTGGTTTAAAGGCCCATTAAAATAAATAAATGAAAGAGACAAGGAAAATAAATTACAGGTCCCTCATTTTTTATTCTGTGTTAATTGTTCATTTATCTCTTGTATTTAGTGTTTCTACATCCAAATCACAGTTTTTTGTCCTCCTGTGAAACAGTTTAATGATGTCTTTATGATGACTCACCCTGCACTCAGGGGCCTTTACTCATTGTGCGTCGATAATCATAATGGTTTCTGGAATTGTTTAACTCCTCTCATGATTCCTCCAGTTAGCAACCGGTGTACACGGGCGGGCCTACTAGCCTGGTGTAGCGAAACTTATACTCAAATACTTATAGTCTGGGACCTCTCTCACAGCGGACACCGACCAAAATGCCTCCGGACGCAATTGGACTGACCTACATCCAGTGAGAGCAACGAATCATGTGTCGCCAGACGTGAGCAGAGAGGAGATGATGTGATGACGATTCCACAATGTCTGTGAACCAGTGTTGTCGTTTTTGTGGGAGAAATGCAAAAACGTCAGGTCCTTTTGGTCCCATGCTCGTTCATCAGCGGCAGCCATCTTGTCGCTCGTCTCCGCGTCGCGGCATGAACCCCGCCCAACTATCTGATGATCGTTGGTGATTGGACCGGCAAGTTTTCTGCCGGAGGGGAAATCACTTCCCAGTGGAGGAGATCCAGACCATAGTCCGGCAGAGCCAATGAAATGAGCTCCCAGAATTCACCTGGCTCCCAGGCTGGGGGGCCTGCACTGTCCGACAGGGGGTGGCGAGAAGCTGTCAACTCAATATACCCAATCAATATCCCCGACAATTTCCCACATGGCTTCGTCACTTTAACGTGGACATGTGAATATGAGGAGTCAAACTACTGATGTCTTGTTTCGCTGGGCAACTTCAGACACAACCTGTTAATTTACCAGAAGCACCAACTTCATTTTTTTTTTTAATGATCTAGCAACATTTCCTAACATAATGCATTTGTTGTTGCAGTTTAGTTGTGTAGATACGTTGCTATAGGAGACATGTTTCATTTGCATTAAAACCAAACAGACGATTATCAGTGTCATCTCTTAAACATCTTCTGACTTTTGAAGGGGTTCGATTCGAATTGTGTTTATTTTCCGTTGATATTGTTTGATGCAATTTGACGTTCCCAAAAGGTTCCTGTCACTTTCTCGTCTATTGGTTGTCCACAAATTCACCTGGGTATCTCCACATGATGTCGGTCTTAAAGAGCAGGACTGGTGTTAAGCTGAAGTCCTCCTCTCACACACACCGATGATTAACCAAACTTCCGGGAGCAACTGTGGTTCAAAGTCTTGTTCAAGGACACGTGAACATGTGGACAGGAGGAGCCGCCGGCCTGTGATTAATAGACAACCTGCTCTACCTCCTGCAGCCGCAGAGAGAAATGCCAAGGCGAAAAGAGAAGTGGAACCACGGAGCTGCACCTTCACCAGGACGGGGAGGGGGAGGGGCATGTAGGTGGTCCAAGCCTTTTCGCCAAGCTCGGTTTTCTGACTTTCTTTTCCTGGTTGCTTCTTTGAATTGATCAAATCTGCCTATTCAGAGTTTAGAAATCTGGATTTCATTTCACTTAAATAAATAAAGTGAATATAACTCATATATTTAACCTGGGAAATGATGAAAATGTGAATGTTTTAATGAAACAAATGTAGATTACAATCGCTACTGTAAATTCCATTCATCACCTTGAAAGAATGTTTTGACCCATGTTTCTTTGTTTATGTGTTTGTCAGATGGATAACGCAAAACAGATTTCCACAAAATGGCCCCATGTGGAAAGAAAGAAACACCATTACATGTTGGCACAAACCGGGAAAAACATACTTTTATAATTTTCCTTAATGTTGCGTTTTGACAGATTTCCCAGGGGATAATAAATGGATGTGAATGAACCAAATGAGGAAATATTGGGGGCACTGGTATCTTTGAGAGTGTACAATTTGGTGCAAATCAAAATCAAAATCTGGATCCAGCATATTAAAACAAAAAACTTCCATGGGGGTATTTTATTTTCAGCTGCCTTTTGTCACGATTGGATTTTTTATGTTTTAAAAAAACACACTGTTCATAGAGCAATTTGGTTTGTCTTTTTCATCTTCCACAATGGAGATTATGATTCCACGATCCGCATTGTTCCGTCGGCTCAGCCGCGAGGCTTGATGGAATGTAAGTGAAGGGGCCGTTCTGGTTTCAATTGTGTCTGTACTCTGTCGCAGCTCGTCTCAAGGCACCGAGTGACATTAGAGAGGCGCCCGACAGCGAGCAAACACTTGAGGAACGGTGGATTTTGATCAGGATGGGAAGTTTAAAGGAACATTCAAACACTTTGTATTTTAAAACATGACTCAAAGTTGACCGGTCGTGTGTAACTTCCCGGTTCGGGCAGGAGGTTCGCCCCACAACGGCAGGAGTGCCACGGCGACTGCACCTCATTGATCCCTTTATTATTGCTCCTCTCATGATGGCGTTTTTTTCATTTTGTCACTTTAGCTTTTTTTCCCCCCTCCCCCTGATTTCAATTGCTGATTATTCCGCATCAGTCGCCACTGATTTGATGAGAGAGGCAATGGAGTTATTGCTTCCCTCGGCCACAGTTATTGCTCTGTGCCCCCCCAGCCCAGCCCCCCCAGCCCCCCCGGCTCAGGCTCGTGCTGCATGCAGAGAGGCAAATAATGTCAACGTTGGAGGCGGTCCAGATTTTGACACATCAGCAGAAGGCTGGAACTGATAGAGGACTATACATCCCCACAAGGGCCGCACACACGCACACACACACACACAAACACACACACACACGCTCAAAATCAATGTTGAAGTTAAGAATGAACTGCAGTTTTGATATCAACATTTTTATGGCTCTATTTTTCTGGTGCATGGAGCATGTGCATTCGAGTGCCTCTCCACATTCCCACATGTGGAGAGGCACTCGAATGCTTAAAAAAAACTTAAAAAAAACGGGTTGACTCACACCGGGTGTAACGTGCAATAAACCAATCAGAATGCCGCCTCTCATGCCCTTTAGATGCCAAGGCCGCGTGCGTCCCAGGTGGACTGGTTTAACGACGGGGGATTTGCCAGGTGATGGTAGTGTGAGTGACGTCTGTGTGTGTGTGACTGTCAGTAGTGTATGAATGTGGTGTTGACGCTGTTACTCCCTCGATAATGCGTCTTAATGATAACAGTGAAATGCAGCACCACTGACCTCCACTTTCCAAGTTGAGGAATCAGGGGCCCAGGTGAGATGGATTTCGCCTGCGCCCTTCCACCGAACCCCACCTACCCCACCCCGGCATCACCAATGATCATTTTGGATAGGTTGAGTTCGTGCTGCCGCGTGCGTGCTCGGCCTTGAACTGGACACACTGACCTTCAGCCGATCAAAAACAGGAAATGCATTTCCACGAAGGTTGAGGGGGAAAAAAAGGGACAAACACCAAGCTCCTGTTGGAGCAGAAGGAAAACACGTTCAGCCAATTAGCTTTGATTTGCATCCATCTCTTTTCTGAGGCAGATCCCGTCCCTGCGTCGGGATCATTTATGCACTGCTGTGCATTCACACGGTGGATGATACATTACATCACTGTGCAATGATCGTCGCAACGGGATTACAGATTATTTTCACCGCCAAAAATCATATTATTTTTTTTCTGTTTGGTGTACGGGTGAGGATTTGTCAGTGAATGTGTGAGGCATGTACGATGCCTTCAAACCTACGATGAGCCGACGGTGCGGTGAATCTGAAAATGAGTGAAATTAAAACCAGCGTTTCTATGAAGCGTCCGTGGATACGAGCACAGTTTTGCAGCTCAGACTGATTGGCAATTAAACGAAGCCTGATGGGGTCCGAAGAGACGGTCCGCCATTCAGTTTTCACTGTTGGAGCAGATCTGGGTTGTTCATCACGGCGGCGCGCTGGACATCGTTGTTACCTTTCACGAATATAGATGGAACTGTCCCAGACAGACCAGTCAAACAAACACGTCAAGGATTGAGCGGCGTTCCTTCTAAAAAGGTCAGCCACTCACATATTACCACTGCCAAGTGCAATAGAAATTAAAAGCTGCAGAGAGTGTGTGTGGGGTGCTTTCACTGATGTTGGAAAATAATAACACAGTATTATTATTTGGGGGTTTTTTGCCCTCAAAAGTTTCTAATATGATATTTTGCACATCATCACCACGACCACCCTGCTGTAACACACAGCACCACATCTCCAGTTGCAATTTTTTTTGCATAATAATAGTAATAATGATAGATGATATTTATACCTGTACAGCGCTTTTCGGGGAAGTCAAAGCGATTTATTACGTGGAACCACTTCTCCACTGGGGGGCAGCACAACGACGGTGCACACCCAGGAACTGCATCAGCGCGTCAACTCGCTTGAACGACAACTTCTCACTTTGCCCGTTTCTGCATTGTGCGCCGTACAATGTTCCCCCGCGCTGGCTCCGCCCATGTCCTCGTACAGGACTTGCTTCCATCTTATCTCTTCTGTCCATTCCCCTGTATACTCACGGACCGCTCAACCTGCTGCCGTATAGTCTCAGGGCAGATCAAACACATGCTGATGCAAAAATTTGCCAATCAATCAATCAATTTTTATCTACATAGTGAGGTCATGACCTCACCATAGCTGCTCTGAGCGTGTGAAGAAATAAAAAACTCCCTTTTAACAGGGAATGACTTACAGAACCAGACTCAGTTGTGTGCGAATAAAACCAAAGTCATTCCTGAGAGTGTCGTCACCACAAATATGTTTTATGTACAACAGTTCGTAACTGTATCATTGACAGGACGGCTTGAGCATTCAATTTCTTTTGGGGGTCTGTTCTTATGGCTTTCACTCCCTTTTACAAAGAGCTTGAGGCTTTTCAGTGAATCTATTTTACAGTCTAAGAGACGGGGTGCAAGTGGAAGAGCGTTATGTTTTTTGCCCCTGCGGTGTGTTGCCACCGTTGCGGCTACATGGAGTCTTCACGTGCACTCGTCACTGAGAGCGTCGACTCCTCGCTGTGACCGGCCGGACCTTGGACTGGACTGGACCGAGGGCCGGCGGGGCAACGGGTATTTTTTTCTCACAAAATACATAAATAAATAAATCGGTGAGACGGAAGCTGCCGACTTGTACTCTTAGAATATTGGGATGTAATTGCGGTTTGGTCCAATGAGTTCCCTGCGGAGGATGGAAGAAAGCAGAGATGGAGGAACTCCAGAGAGCAGAGAATCCTCTCCAAGCTTCAAAAGTATTGCTACTGCTTCCACTACTAATACTCATAATGATAATTAAATACAGAAATATATAGAAATGAATACATACATTAAATCACAGTGTTTCTCTCACGTTACCTTTACACCAACAAACTGCAAGGGGCTTAGTGACATAGTATGATATCATATACAGTACTGCTGTATCCTGTACTGTAATAAAGTTAGAGGGGAGACGATGGGTGGGTTTTATCTTGGATGTTGAACAGGGGGTTATGGGTATTGGCCCCTCACATAAGGCTGTGAACAGTCACGTTAAAATCTACAGACTCTTCCTAATGTGGACTTCACAACCCCCCGAATATGCGGCCAGTCTCTTTTGGACGTCAGTGACGTCGGAAGCATCCCAGAGCCAATCGGCTTACGTGGAATCACGTCAGGCGAACGTTGCGCTCGAGTTCAAAATGTTTTAACTTGAGCGAGCGAAGTGAACGGCGTGAATTTGGCGTCTCCGTGTCGCTCCCTCCGCCCGGCGCCGCCCGACCCGAGATCCCCCGTCTGCTCGCATCGTTGCATCGACCCCGTGTGTATGTCTGCGTCGAGCAGAAGCGTGCGCGTCGACAGACTTGAATCACAGGCGGCTGCTTGCACAGACAAGCGATGGGGTGGGTTTTTTAAAAAGGAGGACAGTCTCGTCTGTGCGCAGAGACACAAACACGCGTGTGCTCAAGTGCGCTCTTTTTCCATTGCAGTTGCCAAGTCTGCAGGGTGTGGAGCAGACAGAGGGGGGTGTATTGTGAACCAAAGGAGTGGAGCCACGTCCCTGCTCGAGTCCATTTAGCTCTGCTCCACCACCGGCCCTGCTGGGGCGAGCAGGCTGCCTCCGCCCGTTCCCAGAGAGTACCTCCGATACACCATGCAGGCTAAAAATACCATTTGCAACTTTTTGTTTCGTCTCTCCAGCAGCGCGGCGCTGTCGACATGCCGCGCACATTCAACTGATCCCCTCGGAGTCGAGTCGCCCACCGCAAGAGAATTCTCCCTTTGACTGTGATGGCGTTACTCTGAATATCCAGCGTGCGGCACGTACGCACGCTGTGTGAACAGATCACGCGGCTTTGTATTCACGCGCGCTGGAATACTGGAAATAATGAATTACACTTCCAACAGACTGACAAAAATAAAGATTGTTTCCACCTGTTCCAGCCTCCATGGATTGAGCAGGTAACCTACATTAAGTACAGTATAGTGTACACAGAGGATTGTTTGCGACAACCAGTTCTCCTTTTACTGGACAAATATGCTACACAGAACTACACAAACTAAATTAATTCAAAAAAGAAAAAAACCCCACTACACTTTGATGCAGAGCGGCCACAGGGTCACAGGGTCATGTATAATAACGCAGAATCAGCCTTCATTGATGACTAAACATTCCTACTACAAATTCTCATAATGCAATTTGTCGCAGTTTACAGGACACTCGATAAGTCTTTGGATTGATTTATGAAGTCGTTTATTCACTTCCAGGCAGCGCTGGTTTCCATTTCTTTTTTTTACTAAGCTATAAACCTCATCTGGAGGAGGAGAGTCGCAACTCGCCCGTTAGGTGATTCATCACGGTGAACATCACGTCAGCCCGTATTCCACAAAGTAACACTTTTTGTTGCGCAGTAACACATTTGGAGCGTCACAAATGAACGTGGACCCACGACTTCCTCGTTACGGTTAAAGTGCGCGCGTCTCTGACGGCGTTCGTACGATTCGTAAAAATTGAGTGAAAGAGCAGGAGAACAGAGACGGCGATGGATACGTCAATGGACCAAACGTGCAAAGACACAGGAATGGCCCTGCCTCATAAACCTTTGCCTTAGATTCCTGCAAACACTGTGATTTGATTCCAAAGGGCCCGCCTGAAATCTCCACACACCGCATTTAATTTACTCTCACTCTCTTTATGGGCTCATGACTTCCTGTGGGCGCCTTGTTGTGAGCCGAACGACCTGAACGGCGTCCCGTTGGCCGCCGTCCGCCGAGTCCCTCATCAGCTCGAGATGATGAACGACGCGGCGCCACGCCTCATTTCACATCAGGCTCAGCAAATCGTCGGCGGGACAGATTAACGGGACGAGGGACGCCGTCACCCCGGGTGTAAACACTGTATTAATCACAGCCGGCCCTTTCGGCTGGAGCGCCTCACCCCCCCGGTCTCCTTCCCGTCCCTTCACCTCTGTGTACACACAGTTGGTAACCCCCCCCCCCCCCCATGTTATTTCACACTGTGTGCACCTGCCAATTAAAGACCCTTGCTTTGGTGACAAGGCTGGGTGTGTGTGTGTGTGTGTGTGTGTGTGTGTGTGTGTGCGTCAACAGAAAAAATAGGGCAGCGTCATAACCTGAGGGCATGGGGGGGTGGGGGGGTTGCGCCTAAAGGAAACACAGCAACACAACACGCCCTGCACTTTCACGTGTGTTTATGTTTCCTTTTGAGTGTATATATATATATATATATATATATATATATATATATATAGAGAGAGAGAGAGATGAAAAACGAATCCAACGTCCTTGTACTTCACAGTCAGTTTCATGAAGATAGCCTTCACACGTAAAATAGAAAACGAAGCTGCAGCCTTCCTGCTTTAATCCGCAGTTCTTGATGTTTGAGCTCACTGTAAAATTCCCGTTCATGTTTTTTCTTCTGCATCCCCAATGTTCCTTTCGCGCTGACACCCTGCAGTCTATACGTAATAACAGCGGGGTTTTGTCATGGCTTCCCATTTCCTCAAGTTCAGCTTTGAGGCCAGAAAGGTCGGCCACGAGGTGTGACTCAGTCAGACGTGTGGCTTTCTCATAGTGATTGTGAGTGTGTTATCTAGAAATGATCCAGAACCTGAACTGATTTTCAACTGCTTTATTTGGTTTCTGGAAATAATAGTCTTCAGCTTCTGCTCTCTGTAATGTGGGATTCGTGCCACTACGATGGGAAACGACTGCAGTGTTCACTCCTCACGACTCCAAATGGATGTACAGTAACCAGGGCAACAACTGCTGTGACTGACAGACTTCAGCTGAGCCCGAATTTGATCTGCGTTTGTTTCTGTCCCATGCATTTCAGTCTGATCATTTTCCATCAGACCGTTTCTAAAACCGAAAGCCGTTTCCGCTCGTACATCACAACTCCAGTGACACGATTACATGAACACAGGCTTGTGTCTTTGATTTCGTATCAAAGAAGTAATTATTTTACTTTGCTATGGATGATTCAAACAGTGGAGTTTCATGTCCATTCAATCTGTGCCGCTCCATCACTGTGTGCTCTGAATCAAAGTGAATTTTACTTCCAGAAACATGAAACCTGAACCAACTCCTTCAACTTTACATCTTCCCCGAAAGGCCGAACTTTTATGAAAATAGTTTAACTCTGCCAGTTGGCGAGCAGCACACAGGAACCCATGCTGTTCAGTTCATCAGTTAAATCTGCAGTCAAGGCGAAGGTGGTGGCGAGTCCGCGCCCCCCCCCCCACCACCCCACCCCGGCGAGTAGCATATGCTTCATGGTGGTAACATGCTTCTACCTGATATTTTACATTGGGTACTATTCATTTAAATCGATAAAGTTTTTTTTTTATTATAATTAAATAGAATAATTAGGTTGAAGTACGATAATAAATAAAAGCAAATGCAGCCAGCCCAGCAGCTTGTATTTGATATGTACAAGAGCAGCAGAATTATGGTAAATTCTGGGTAAAATATGTTTTACATTAGGTACTATCCATATAAATCAATAAAGTCTAAATTATAATTATAATTAAATCGTATATTTAGCTCTTAGTGACATGGGTTTGAAGGAGCAGGACCCAGATGAAGGTAAAAGGGAAAAGGAGTATTTAATAACTAAGGTAACAAAAAACTGACTATCTACACAAAACTCAAATCCAAAACTCCAAAATATACTACAACGGCATAATAGAATTCCTGAAATTCATTTATTGCTTTTGGTTTCAGTGTGCCACCCTGAGATTTTCCGTCGCCCCATCTGAAAGCCACCCCTATGAAAAATTCCTGGGGGCGCCACGGCAGCTTAGTGCTTTTACCGTAAACACCTAAATATGGTGAATCAAAAGGCTCTGATGTCTGGTTTTGACACATCCCAAACCTGGTCTATGTCCAGTTTGTACACAAACCAGCACGTGTCCAAAGTCCATGCACACCCACACACCCACTTATCAACCGTCAGGCCTTTGTCCCTCTCCTGACCACAGACGCACATGCAGCGGATGGACAACAGTTTGTTACGTCTCCCACTCCGGAGCTGCAGTGTTGCGTAACGTGCTCGGGTGAAAGTGTGTAGGTGTGTTCAAGTTGAGTTGAATAGGGAAGTAACTAAATGATCCGGACGCGCGAGGAATCGCTGCAGCCGTGCTTTTTGTACTTTTCATAATTTTCATCATTTCTGATGCAAAGATTCATGGGGGTAGGCTGTGTGTGTGAGTCGGGGAGAGGGGGGTGATGGTTGTTCAGCTGTGAAATTCATGCAGTCCCCTTCAAACTCACAATGAGAAGCTGTCATTTATTCTATGAAGCACTTCTACTTCTAATAACACGCGTGCACATGTATGTGCACATAGAGTATACAGCACACACACACATACACACAGAGATCTGGCTGGATCTCACTCCACAGTGTTGGATAGAAGATAATTTTTTTCCTTTAACAAGGGACTACATTAATTAGCAGTACAGGGTTTCCTGCCACTCCTCTCCAGGGGCCTCGGGGGCTCTATCCAAGGGAACCTCGAGTCTCCTCCTTCCCGCAGCCGACCACCCACAATGCATCTGTCCCTGGCTTCAACTCGCAAAACCGCACTTGGACGCATACACACCTACACGCATGCACGCACAGCGCGTCCAGCATAGTCTGGGTAATTAAAAGAGGTGACGATCCCAAAAAAGAAAAAGAAAAATACATTGCCGCATCTACACACAGATGTAACCTCCTCCCACCCGAACAAAGTGCCGTTACACAGCCGACAGTTTGCTCTCTCGCGCTACAGCAACAACAACAACAACAGCGCGGGCTGGTCTGGAGTGGGAGGAGGTCGGCTCGGAGATCAAATATGGACTCGTTTAATGGAGGCCGTGCTTTCTCTGGCTAATTGGAAGAAACTGGATTGAGAAGAGAAGAGAGAAAAAAAAAAGAGCTCTGGGTTGAAGTGGCGGCGGAGAGGAGAGATGCTCAGAACAAGACCTTGGCGGTGAGACGCAGAGGGAAAAGGAAGAGCAAACTGCATCCGAATAATTAGTGGAATTAATTAAGCTGGAGGTGATCGAATCTGAAGTGAGTGTAAATGAAAGGAAGGTTCGTTTAATGGAATCACAGACGCGGCCCTCCGGGTGTGTCAATCGACAGGAAGTGAGGGGCGACATCAATACTTGGATTGGCGTGACTGAGCCCTCGCCCCTCGAATTAACGTGAAATGAGCAAAACACACGCATATGCAAATTTACATCAGGTTAAAAAGATCAGCGGCTCTCACCGCGTTCCTCTACGATGACGTGCAGCGTAGCACTGACTCTGAGCCCGGCTGTGGGTTTCAAACCACTGTTTTAATACTGCATTGCTGCCGCTCTTTTAGGAACACGTTATAATTATGATGTTTACATCATGTGTGGGTCTCACACCCCTGGTTCCTTTCAGTCTCACCACCACAGAACATCATCATCCATCGCTCACCCTACATCCTACCATCCCTCTAACCTCATCCCTTACCCTACATCCTACCATCCCTCTGACCTCATCCCTCACCCTACATCCTACCATCCCTCTGACCTCATCCGTCCCCCTACATCCTACCATCCCTCTGACCTTATCCCTCACCCTACATCCTACCATCCCTCTAACCTCATCCCTTACCCACCATCCTACCATCCCTCTGACCTCATCCGTCCCCCTACATCCTACCATCCCTCTGACCTCATCCCTCACCCTACATCCTACCATCCCTCTGACCTCATCCCTCACCCTACATCCAACCATCCCTCTGACCTCATCCCTCACCCTACATCCTACCATCCCTCTGACCTCATCCCTCACCCTACATCCTACCATCCCTCTGACCTCATCCGTCACCCTACATCCAACCATCCCTCTGACCTCATCCGTCACCCTACATCCTACCATCCCTCTGACCTCATCCGTCACCCTACATCCTACCATCCCTCTGACCTCATCCCTCACCCTACATCCTACCTTCCCTCTAACCTCATCCCTCCCCCTACATCCTACCATCCCTCTAACCTCATCCCTCCCACTACATCCTACCATCCCTCTGACCTCATCCCTCACCCTACATCCTACCATCCCTCTGACCTCATCCCTCTCACCTCATCCTACATCCTACCATCCCCCTAACCTCATCCCTCACCCTACATCCTACCATCCCTCTGACCTCATCCCTCACCCTACATCCTACCATCCCTCTGACCTCATCCCTCACCCTACATCCAACCATCCCTCTGACCTCATCCCTCACCCTACATCCTACCATCCCTCTGACCTCATCCGTCACCCTACATCCTACCATCCCTCTGACCTCATCCGTCACCCTACATCCTACCATCCCTCTGACCTCATCCGTCACCCTACATCCTACCATCCCTCTGACCTCATCCCTCACCCTACATCCTACCTTCCCTCTAACCTCATCCCTCCCCCTACATCCTACCATCCCTCTAACCTCATCCCTCCCACTACATCCTACCATCCCTCTGACCTCATCCCTCACCCTACATCCTACCATCCCTCTGACCTCATCCCTCTCACCTCATCCTACATCCTACCATCCCCCTAACCTCATCCCTCACCCTACATCCTACCATCCCTCTAACCTCATCCCTTACCCTACCATCCCTCTAACCTCATCCCTTACCCTACATCCTACCATCCCTCTCACCTCATCCTACATCCTACCATCCCCCTAACCTCATCCCTTACCCTACATCCTACCATCCCTCTCACCTCATCCTACATCCTACCACCCATCATACCTCATCCCTGCCCCTACCATCTTATTATTTTAGAGCTCGACAGAAAAAAAAAATCAGCCTCTCCACAGTTGCTAAAGGACCACAAGCCTAAACCACACTACTGTATCAATGTTGTTTTAGGGTTTTTTTTCTTCACTGTACATCAAATTTGAAACTATGGCTCCGTCATTATGGAATGCTCTTCTGGCTCACATAAAATCTGCAAGTTCTGTCACAGTTGTGCATCTGAGCCTCATCTACCTCTGCAGCCTCGCTCTGGGCGGAGCCTCCAACCCACCCCGGGAAATTTTACTGAATTCCAACAGCGTTTCCCATACAGTGATTTATGTGCCAGGCCCCCACACACACAAAATCAACATTGAGCAGTGATGTTGATATTGAAGCATCTTTTTTTTACTACAATAAATGAGTGAAGTCTCATTGCAGCATGCACTACATTGATCTGCTCGGCCTCTTCTTGGAAAAAGAAGACACAGATGTTATGAATCCAATAACGATGACGATTATTAGCGAGCAGCCGACTCGACCTGGCGCACGAGTCTATCCCTTATGAACGGATTGTCGCATGTGTTGTGACTTCATGCAAGGTCAGGGAGAGACTCATCCCACCGATAAGGATACTGCACGACGGCATCGACACTCTTTAAAGTTGATATTAATGTTGCAGGAAAGTGAATTTACTAAACAATATTAGGCTCAGTCTTTTTTTCTTCTTAATTGAATTAGTTGGTGACCCCTGCTGTCCCATATGTACGAGGTCAAGGATTAAGGTTATGCTCATTTTATTTTCATTCGTCTTGGACTATCTCCAGATATTGTGAAATAAATCACATTACTGCTTACTGGAAATGCAGCAATGTCTCGGTCAGAAACATCAAATCAAGCCACAACCGCTCTGCATCAATCTCTTCTTTTCCCCACAAAAGTTTAAGACCCCGTCTGTATCCACTCAGAAATGAAGAAAAAAAAGCAATACCAGAGGATTTGTAATATCTTGGACGAAGCAATAAGACACAGGTCAGCGGAGTTCAACAACACTGCAAAGTACCTCATATAGCATTATGGTCAGTAATTGGAGTCAGGTTGATGATGGAATAAATGTCACACAACTTGCTTTGATACTTTGACTTCAAAAAGAGGCGACAGATGATTCCGTTAGTTAGAACTCACATGATGATGATGACTGCAGTCAACGTTCAAAACTGATACTTGATGATGACAGAGCAGCATAAGTCTGAGGTCTGTGTGGGTGAACTGTAAGAATGAAATGCTAAAGCAGTCACTCAATGCAACCGCACACATCTACATCCAACCAATAAAACGATCTGTCTGTCTGTCGGTCCGTACGCACTTTATTCCCCCATCAATTTAAATCGTAAACTGCACTCTCTGTCGTCACGGTAACGGCGTTTAAGACGCGGCCCTTTAATGACGGAGCGGATGACGTCGTCAAAGGTCACGCTCAAGCTCGACGGACTCGTCACAGTGTATCACGTTCATTCAGCAGACGCTTGTGTCCAAAGCGACTTACGATGAGTGAACAATAAAAAAAAAAACCTCAATTTGGAGTGATTATAGTGTCCTGCATTGACGTTTGCATTTCAGAATATTTCTCTGCGTGATCCAAATGTCTCCAGCTGCTTCCTGGAAAAACACAATTTGACCTTTTCAGTCCTGTTTTCTTTTTCTTATATATTTCACTTTCCCTTTTCCTTTTTTTTTTCTTATTTTGCCCCCTGTTGTAATTATACTCACTCACATCTGGTAATGACGGATACAAATGTCAGCGAAACGTCAGTGTTTCTGTAGTTCTCTAAATGATTGTTTGTCTCCAGCTCACACCAGCCTTGTGAGATTATGCTTTACAGAACGTCCTGTAATATCAATACATTGTGTTTTCAATGTCAGGTCTCAAAGATTTGTGTATATATACATATTCAACATGTAACTCTTCCGTGGACACGGCTACATTGTAACACACCCGATCTTTTAGCCACAGTCTCTTGAATTGTGTTATATTGATTCGATAGATAATGTCTTTCTTGCATGAATAGTGGGCAAAAATCTTCTTTTCTTTATATAAGTTCAAAGATACAGAGTTAAACTACCCACTTTGAAGCAGCACACTTAGATAATAATTTATTTCAAGAATTGAATTCATTGAGTAAATGTCGGCCTCCTGTTTAATCGCCGGGGCTCTGACAGTAAAACTCTTGAATCTTCAAAACAAGGTGGAAGTTAGGATGTCAGGGGAGGAAGTGATTGGCCAACCACACAAAAAGTGCAGGAGTTCGGTGTTTTGGCTGGCAGCAAACGGTCACAGGATAACTCATGCCTTCAATTTGTAGCTCAGGACATTTCCTTTTCCAGTTATGACAGCATCGGATTCAACAGAAGTCATTGATGAGATCTGGCAAAATGGCCGCAACGCCCCAGGATCCTCAGATGGGGAAACAAATGTGAGCGAGGTGGTAAAGACGATGTATCCAGATTATTTAAAGGACTTTGGTCAGAGGTCACACTGAACATGAACACAGATAAAGTACAGTGAGTTCCAACTGAAGCAGGAATTGAACGGTGATGGATTATTACGACAGACAGTTTGACTTACGGCCTTAGTTTTGTCGTCCAAAGTATTTTCTCTGACAAGAGGGTTTATCTGTCATCTGCATGATTCTTTTCCATGCAACTATGATGTCAATGTTTCTGAGATGATGGGGAAAAAATAGAATGGAAAACAGAATTAATTCCCGCCCAAAAAATACGGGGCTGCACATTTGTGCTGTATGTGAATCTTACAATCAAGTCTAAATTCAATATATTCGGAGCAGCTGTGCGTCCGTGGTCTCCTGAGGAAAATGAAAGCATGAATATTAAACTTAACTGCATGTCCGCAGATGTAAATATACCAATCTGAATACTTTCTCCCTCCAATTAATCTGGTGATCATAAAAAAGAGGTTGTGAATACAATTCACGCCCGCCACAGATTCCCAGAGCTCGACGTGATGTTGATGAATAACTTTGTTTTCATCATTCATCACAAAAGTGAATATGCCATGACAACCAGCATTCAAAACTGACCTCACCAACTGCAGCTATGGTTGATGGCAATGTCATCAGTTTGAGCTTTGACCTGACTGTGGCGCTCGATAAAAGAGTCAGACTCTAAGTTATTATTTCAGCTCATCGTGTGGGAAACATTTGTCTCCGCCGTCAATCGATTGACAGACAAAGAAAAACAGTGGCCGTGCATTGGACTCTGAGCACTGAGCCAGAACGCGCGTGACCTACACCCAGAGCTGTGCCTGAATGCGTCCAAGTGTACACATGAGAGACAACAGATTGACTCGAGTTGCTCTTTAATTCAAGCAGAGCATAACTGGATATAAGTCCGTGTGTCAGACGCATTCTCACTCACTAGAAAACGTCCCGTGCAGTTCAGGTGGGCGTCGGGGGGAGGACCCATCAGCGGAGCCCCGCCCGCTGTGAACCCTCCCATTCTGACACGCACTTGGTGCCGGGAGGCGGCGGCGGGGCAGCGTGTGTCCGAAGTCAGGTTGGGCTGACTCGGACATTTGCCTTTCTCACATCCTCCGAGGTGATGTCAGGCTGCGTGAAAGCAGCTATAGGTCCGTGTAAACACGGGTCACCGGAGGTGTCGGAAAACAAACGGCCAGCGTCCGCTCTGTCGTGAGGCCCCGGCATGCTATCTGAGTCACACGGAGAGAGCGGCTTCGCATTCCTCCCTTCCCTCCCTTTCGCTCTGCGTCTGCGGGAAAGGTCAGCGGGATAATTAGGGCCGTCTGAGGCCGGCTTATCCCTCCCCCCTCCTCCTCCGCCTCCCTCCGCGCTGTCTGTCTGGGACGTCAGCTGCATTTTCCAGTTGCCCCCGCTCCGTCCTTCAGCTACTGCCCATCACTCAGGTTGGCTTGGTTCGGATCAAGCGTGACCGGACTCGCAGGAGGGATGGGAGTGGCGGCGGCCGAGCGGATGGCGGTGGTGGTGGAGGGGCCGGAGAGACCGTAAGTATCATCAGCATTGAGATATTTCATTTTTAGAGGGGCACTAACCTAATTAGCCCTGCTACCCTGCCACGCATATCTTGCAATCTAATAAGTAATTAGCATCCAGCGCTGCGTGCGCCTGGCATGTGGAGAGAGACGGGGGGAAGAAAAGGAGAGGGAAAGAGAAGAAGGGCCTCTGGCTATTTCTCCTGACTTCTCTGCCAGCCTCCCCCTCTCCTCGCCACATCTCTCCCTTCTCCCCCTCTCTCTCTCCCCAATCTATAAACCGAGCCTCTCTCCCTTTGCTCCAGAGGGGGGAACAAGGAACGAGAGGAGGATGAGGAGGAGGAGGAGGAGGAGGAGGAGGTTTTTTCTTTTTCTTCTTCCCTGCACCAGGGGGTTCTGGGAAGACTAGAAAACAAGCAAAAAGGTTCCAAGAAAGATGATGGAGAGACAGAGGACAGGCGTGTGATTCTACTTGTATCCTTTTGGAATCCACGGAGTGTCAGAGTGTGGAAGAAGAAGAAGAAGCTCGTTTGTGTCACGACAGAATCTGACGATCCATTCCTGTCCTGGTGCCAACACGAGTGGCAGAGAGAAACTGTTCGATTTGCGTTAAAAATGTCTTTGCTTCTTCTCGCTCATGATAGACGTATCAAATAATTTCTGGCTGTCGCCTCGATGATCGTCAACTGCACGGCAGATTTTTTTCCTGCTGTGTCAAGGGTAATCCAAAGAGGTTGTTGTCTGTGCGTGAATGGTGCAGGGGCTGCTCGTAATTAACGTGGCATCACTTTCCATTACACAGAAAAGCTAAAATGTGAAACAAATATAAAAAGATGCTCAGTTGGGGGCTTTATCATCATCATCATCTCCACGGCAACCGTGGATTCATCGTGAGAACTTGATGGCGACCTGACCATGTGGAGAAAGGTTCCTCTTGTCCTGATCTGCTTCAGTTCACTGCACATAAGTGTGTCGTATGTTTTATACTGTGAGGACTCCAGAAAAAAAGTTGTCTAGCAACATGGGGGAGGATTTTGCAAATATTAAATTTCCATGGTTGAGAAAGTCATAACACAAAGAGTGATGATGACGTTGTTTGTTCTGGGGATGAGATGATTTGTGGGCAATAATTCAAATTAAACTAGACAAGAGGAAACAGTTGGAAGTTAACACTGGCACATTGACAGTAATGTCGATCTGGTCCAACCCAGTCAACACGGTTCTGCAATTTCTGGTTCACATTTTTCAACAAGTCCTCCAACTCCTAGGACGGACTGTGCGTGCTAAAAACTGGAGAAACGACCATTTCCTAAAACAGCGCCCCCACTGGTGACAGGAGGTACGCCACGAATACTTTGTGCCTCAGAGCATCGTGGGGTTTTACTGGATTTACCAACACATGGTTGATGAGCATGTAAAGGTCAGGGTGATGGTTATGGTGAGGGTGACATGGCAGAGAATCAGCACGATTACTTTACAGAATATACCAGGTCTTTAAGACGACCACACACCTTGAACAAACAACCAACATCTGGTTGTTTGTGGGACAGGCTCAGCTATTTGGATGCATTCTGAAAGCACTAGACTGTGTCTGTAAGTTGTAAGTTATTGTGTCGGTGGAAGGATCTCACAAATACGGCAGAGGCAGTTGTGTGAAACACGAGTGTGTATAAATTCAATTCGCGCTGATCCGGCGAGATGAAAGAATGCAATTTCTGCGCCGCGAAAAAAGCGACGGCTGTTTCGTTACGAGTCATTTCTGAAGTTGGCCACATGAACCGATTCAAACGGAGACAGTGGAATGCCATCTGGCAGAGGGACTTTGTCCCGTCCCTAATAATAATAACACAATAACACAGTGTATGCACAAACACTCCGGCTGCCGTCCTCTCGGAGGGGAAGAGTGGGGCCTATCGTCTCGGTTAACGCTAACCCGCTCCCTGCCCGCGGAATTCACAAACACAGCGACGCTTAAACTGGGTCCCCCAGATGCACTTATTCACTTTGGCACACAACAAGGATGTGAGGCACGGCGAGGTCTTGGTGGTTTTTTTTTTATTATTATGTAGTGCGGAGCAGCACTGCAAAGGGCAGAGGAAAATATTAGGCTTCCACAGTCTGTCTGCATCTTCGGAGCTCAGCTTTAAAAAAAATGGAATGATGGTCCCCTCGGTTTGCCTCCTGCATGCCGCATGTTAGCCAAGAACGATCCCAATAACTGGCCCAAATCTTGCCGAGGGCGTTGGATATTGGCCCTAAAAAAGGGGCCCACGTTGGATTTGGGATATTTGGGCCACATTGGCTATTTTACATGTGGCCCACGTCCATATGCCGTCTGACTCCTTGTCAAGACTTAGAGAAGGTAGAGACAACCCTGGGGTTCGTACGTTGAACACGAAGCCACTGCCAGCAGTGGGTCAACTTGAACACGTAAAACTGGGAATATGGAGACACATTCATCTGTAGCATGTTAGTTGATAGTAGAGACAAAGAGTCAGTAAGAACTTTAGTTTGAACTTCTGCCAGTAAACTATTACTCTTACTCTAACCTGAGTAATTTTGGATTGCAATCCCCCAGGTTTAGTGTCACCTTTGGTCACTCGTGGTCACAGCGAGCACGTTTTCAATAATACAGGGCCTAGGAGTTTGGATCGCTGTTCCCCACAGTAGAGAGCAGCATGCTCTGCGGGTATCGTATATGATGGAAAGTCGTAATAAAACACTAGAATTTCCCTACAAAACCAGACCATTTAGATATGTAACAGTGATTGATCCGACAAATGCACTTGATCATTTTCACCTTTCTTGGTTCTCTGATCTTCGGTTTTCCTTATAAACCTCCTAGTGTCCTAGAAATCTTTCTTTGGAGGTGGGTTGGGGGTGATTTTCCCCCAGTTTGACTTTAAATTGCTCACAATCCTTTCAAGCAAACATTCAACAACAATTTCCATGAAGCTCTCTGGGCCATTATTACCATAGGAAACAGAATACAAAGGCAAATGACGTGCATTAAAGCCCCTTTTGCTGATTGTGTTGTGTTGAGCATCGCCACAGGTTGACAGGCACTGAAATGTAAAGATAAACCATTATCCTATTTCCTGCGTCGGAATATGTCAACGCTCCAGACAAGCAGCAATTCTATCATATTTTCTGTCTGGGTTGTCAAATCTCGGCGGCTGCACCTTGACTGCTTCCCGTGTCTCCGCGGTGTGTTCACTGTGTGCAACGGAATTCAAATTGCAGCGTTCGTGTGTGTGTGTGTGTGTGTGTGTTTTGCCCTGAAGGCACCCAAAATACAAAGTGTGACCAAAAAGTTGTACCTGATCTATTCCTGTTACATTCAGGCCAACGGATTTTCAGACTCAGATATGACAGGTGGGACATTTTGTCACCTGAAAAAATACACGGCAAAGGTAGGACTGCACTTGATGGATGCGTGCATCCAACAATGATGAAAGAAGAGAATGGAAAAAGGCTGCAGGGTTTTTACAGTCAAGTGTCACGAAGGGGAGAGGGATCAGTGCCAGGGAAGACAGGAAAGTGGCAGAGAGGGAAATGAAACTCCGGCCCTGCCATCGCGACTTAAAACTCCCGTCAATGGAACTTCCTAATGACTGTGGCCCACATGTGCTGTACCTCGGATACCCTGCTTACATGAGCAGTGTCCAAGCTTCCTCCTCTGCCTGCTTACACATTATGAATTAAAGAGTCTAGAGTTAGCTGGGACCACACATCTTCATCCTCAACACACGCACAACAGCACATAATGTCCTTTAATTCAAACCCCTGTCCCTGCAGCAACATCTCATAAATCATCCATCGCCCCATGTGGCCCACCTTCCCATTTCACAGCATTTGAATCAATTCTTCAGTGGCTCCGTTTCCTCTCTGTGATGTGAAGTCAGTTGACAAAGTGCCTCACTCGCAGTCGGAGTGCCTAAAGAGATGGCTCTGTGCGATCAGAGAGCCGGGGGCCTCCCGTCCGTCTGCCGTGGCCCCGAGCCCCCCTTGTCCCCGTGAATTCACTTCCCCGTCAGCCGCTGCGGCTCGTCGGCCCCTTTGATTGTCCGACGTCGGGGAGATCTGAGGTTTTTTCCGACCGTCGCTGCGACAATGGGCTTCAAAAGCGCACACAGCACAGCCATCGTTTCTGCTGACTGTCTCAGCCCTGATCAAATAGACACGCAAATGAACGGGCTTTCGGGTTGAGTCGAGGAGGAGGGTGAAAAAAAAAAAAAAGAGTTATGCAAACCTGCCCGGCAGTGTGAGACTTGACGTGACTGTTAGAGGACATGAAAAGCATTCAGCTGGAATGCCATCCTTTCTTAAAATCAGGGCATGACAATGTGATAAAAGAGGAATACCATTCAAGACCTGAAAAAACAAGCTGATGAAACCACAGCGTACTGTACATCTCCCACGAGTCAAACATCCCTCTGCTTTTAATGCTCCCATTTTGAGGGAATCGTAAGTTGTCTCGCATTAGATGATTACAAACGCGGTCTGTACAGTTGCCCCCCGTAAAAAAAAACATGTCGCACGGCATCATAGTGTTGCAGCCGGGGACAGTGATACCCACTCGATTCATCCTCTGAAGGCAGCGTTGTGGAACAGAGCTATCTCTTACACTCAGCTGCGACAAGCCATCATCTGTGATACACAAACGGCTGAATTTGGGGGGCCGGGACAGACATCAAGGCAATCCTCATCGCGCCAGTCAAATAACCTGGCCAGGATGTCGGCTGAGCTGGCTAGCTCAACCTGCTGAGGGGAGATTGGCTGGGGGGGAAAAAAAGGATGGACAACCTGCTTTGTATCAAAATTGGACACTTGCATATGATGAACATACTGTGTATGGGATCAAATGAGCTAGTATTACAATTGTATGATAGAATCCTGTTAATGACCCAACAATGACTTCATAATAAACTGTGGATAAAAAATTGAGTTGAAAGAAATTGCATACAAATATTGTCTCACATTGTTTTTTCTTCCTTCAGTGGGAACGGTGGAAATGAGAAGCTCAGCTTTGTGAAGGGAAGAGATACAGGAGGATGAGGAGAAGGTGGTGGGGATGTGAAAATAGCTGACAGAATAAACACTGATTTGCATCTTTGCCGCATCACAACTTTAATGTCTTTCATTTCTGTTTTATTTTTTCCTTCATGTAACGGGCAGATGAGACTCTCAGAGTGACGGACAATAGCTGCTTGTAGTCTGAATATATTAATGTGTACAACAGAGAAGTAATGTGATAATATCATTATAGCATGATTTGGCTGAACATCAATCCATTCTACACTTCACCCAGAAAGGCCACCTAGCCCAGGCACTCATCACACACACACACACACACACACACACACACACACACACACACACACACACACACACTGCAGCTCTACAGTATCAGACCAATTACCTACACTTGCCCTCAGTTCTTCTTAAACTACTTCAAGCATTTCCAACTCTTCCTCTGTCCTAGCCCCCTTTATCTCAGCTGGAAAATACAAAAAGCATCGAACGGATTCCTTTTCTACATCATCCATATATAATATTTGATACTGTGTATATATACATACAGCATGTATGCTCATCATGATATCATGATCTTTCCGTAGCAGGAGCCTCGAGGAGCTCGACTGGCCTCAGCATCATTTCACTCGTTTGAGCCATAGCTTGTTATTAGCCCATGTTAGCCCACGGAACATAAATTGATAATACAAAAAGATACATACATTTATAATACATTTTATTGGTAGGAGCCCCGGGATGTGGATTTCTATGGATGTCTATTCTTTCGAGGAACACATTTATTCATTTTTCAACTAAACGGTGAATGAATGTCACAGACAGACAGTATCTGAGACTATGTGTAGATATGTATTCCTTTTTTTGTCAGATAAAGATAAATAGAATATGTTTGATGTTAGTTGTTATTCGCTAACATGACATTTGGAGCGCAATGCATGAGCAATGACAAAATGACAGTTTTAATGACAGATAAATTTGTTTTTTTATTACCAAAAATAGCTCTTTTTAAGGAGCTCTGCAAAGAAACTGGTCCATTTGGGCCTTTCTACTTAATATTTTATAAGCCTTCTTCTGATTGGCTGACTGTTTTCTGTTTGTCATACTCGATCGCTAACAACCATGAACTCCAGAGTGAACCTGTTCTAGAAAAACTGCACGTTTTACATCTGTACAATACAGTACAGTTATAATATAATCTGTTTAGGTTGTTTAGAAAATTGTGTAACTGTCACCAGGCCTGCAGTATTTTGGGAGCTGAAGTTAGGTATGATAACTGTCAACTGTCACTTTCTGAATTAATATAACCATGGAAATATTAAAAATTGAACAGATATGCACAATTTAACATCAGATAAGGCTCCAAATTTGCAACTGAACTTGATGACTCACTGCAGGGTTTCAGAACAGAAACCAACAAACTTTTTTGAATTCATTTTCAATCCACAACTCAAAACACAAATGACATCAGAGCCAGAATAAGCCTTCACGCTTGAGAGCTAAACATTTGGTCATCACAGTCAGAGACGAATACACTACACGCCCACACGCCAATAGCCACTGCACACTGTAATCAGCGAGGTTATACACCTTAATCCATCAGCTCCTAAGAGACGTTACTGTTACTGCCGTTGGACCATCATGAGACTCATTAAGAGAATCAAAAGACCACTTGGACCTTCAACATTCCACTAGAGACCATGAAAAGGCCAGCAAAAGACCAATCAAGACCAATAAATAACAGCTTCAAGGTACTGAAGACCAAGTACAGCAGTAGGGCAACAAACACCATCATATTTTCTCCGGAGTTAGTCCCAGTGTCGTAAAGTCTGGCAAGTCAGGGTATAAATATTGTACCTGTCCTCGCAGGGCTTCAGTAGCATGCTGAAATTGGCCGCCACCTGTGGAGGGTTTTAAGGAGTTTAAGAAATGCAGCGGGTGCAGCCTGAAGAGGGCTTCCACTTTTAAGCTCGGGCCAACTATTTGACTGCATTACAACAATCCCAGAATTTCACCATTCCAGGCGTTCCGCACGCCTGCAGGCGTCAGATTAGCGCAGTGCTGCCGCATTTTGGATGCTGTGTAAAAAAGTCCACGCGGTGCGGTTTGGATTACAGTTAAGACGTGGACTGCATGAGCACAAAGGGCGCTCGGACTACGGTGGGGTTGCAGCAGGTCACGGCAATAATGGAGTTGTAATTAATTACATCCTGTGTGAGTTTTAGAGGACGAGACAGTTGAGAGCTCACAAACGGCCGTTACTGGTCAATTAAACGTTAGCACACTCGCGCGCCGTAAGCATATTTTCCAGTCCGCGGCTGGATTTCTGTGCTTACAGAGATGACAAAATGTGTCTATGAAACAGGAGATGTTGTTAAGTTATTCCAATTGTTTGTTTTTTTCTTAAATCATTTTATATTTTCTTTGTGAAACCTTGGTGTCTCTCCTATCATTACCTGGTGGTTTGAAGCCATGAATCTTCAGAAGATGTCATGAGAGACATTTTCCCAAATAATGTTCTTTTATTTCAAGTTGCCAAGACTTGTTTATTCTATCCAAGAAGCAATTACTGTTATTGTGCAGCAGAGAAAGAGGGACTTCTTGAGGTGACAAGAATGTGGGTGTATATGTCAATATACAGTATCTCTAGTTAAAAGTATGTAACAATACAGCCTTTTATATATAATATATTTATATAGGGCAAAGAAGACTAATTTTCCTCTCAGGGAGACCAATGAGAGCAAATTGTACACAGCACTTCTACATCAACATTCAAGGGCAACCACAACTAGTCAGGTATTTTTGATGGATTTCTCACATCTTGATTTACCTTCAGTTTCTGAAAAACAAAACTGAACTAAACACTGGTTTGATTGGAGCATTCAGGGACGGAGAACAAATAATTTAGTTTCCAGACTGAAATCATTTCAGAGTTGATTGGACCAACTGGGGGTGTGCAATCTGACGATTTTACACTGCATACAATCTTGATTTGGCATATTATCTGCTTTTCATACATTCGTACAGATGGCGCTGAAGTTTCTGCAACGCTCCAGCTGTCACTGTCCAACACAGAGACAGACAGAGCGGCTGCTCCGTGTGGTGTGGCGCAGAGACTGAACCGGTCGAAAGTCTGGTTGTACTTCACCAAATCGATGGAGGTGACGCTCGTTGCCACAAGCATGACAAATGTTTTGCAAGTAAAGGCGGTAACGCGGGCGATCTGACGAAACATTTAGTGAAAGTACACTCTACTTCTGCTGGTTCAAGTCAAAGACTGGATCTGTTATTTTTTAAATGTAGTTCATTAGACGCTCACTTGTTGTTTTTTATAGCCTAGAATCGTGATTCAGATCGGGGTTATGATTATATCTCAAAAGATTGTCATGCGATGTTTTGGCCAGATCGCCCACCCCGAAGGCAAACACAATAGTGCTGGACCCCCGCCCTCCCAAAATGGAACATTTGACCAAATGCTCCTTTGTTCCAAATACAAAGAAAAGCTATGGATCTCGGACTACCATGGTTCTTCACCTTTTCACGTGCATAGTGTGACATCTGCTCCTAAATCCAGCTACTGTACCATTGGTCACTGCATGTCCTCAAATCCAGGCGGTCTCCAGGCCAAAAAAACCCATGCTCCCCCATTCTTAACTTTCTACTGTCTCCCTCCTGGGATCTCAACAACTCTCCTCTCTGTTTATAGACTGTTCTGATATGAGAAGAATCTCCTTAAAAACGGTGTTTTATCGGTTATCTAACTGACTTTGATCATAAGAGGGAATGATTGAGATAACACATGTGTAACAGTGATCTTAGAAGTGGTTCAGCTCTTTCTCTCTGCATGTTTAACCATGTGCTCCTGCAGCCTCCACATGTAGACTGCAGAATTGGAATAAGACTTGCAAGATTGCAACTGTATTTCCTCAGACATTAGACCGACATGCTAATGGGGAAAAATATTTACTTAATGAAGTCAGGATTTTGAGAGGCTTTCTCTTAATGATTATTTCCGTCTTAATTGTGAAGGTTTTCTTTGCATTGGTCCTCACGTTGCATCTATTGTCTTTCACGTGAATCATTCTTGGTTTGCAGTGTGAAATAAGGAAGAGGAGAGTAATCATAGCCGCTGAAGCACTTAAGAAGCTGCATAGACAGATCGCTCTACAGACTCACTAAAAGACACTAATCTGGATTTACAGCACCGATGTGAATGCTCTCCGGTCCAAATGGCCACCATTGTTACAGTAAATGTTTATGTGGGTCTTAAAGTGTTCTGTTAAAACCACTCATGACCAATAAAATCCATATGGTGTGTCTTATAAAAAGACAAAATGCTGGCACCCAATGGCTTGGCAAAAAACCAGCAGGGTTAAAATGTGTAATTGACTGGTTGATGAAATCAAACAAAGAGGGGGAGCGACCTTTTCGGCTGTCGGGGTGACACCTTTTTACATCCAGCAACATATCTAGAGTTACACAGCTTGCTAAAGAAGATGTCTTGTAAGAGCTACAGAGTCTGGTGCACCTTTGGTCGACCGTCGACCAATACCACGTGACCAGTTTTGCCAAAGCAAATGTCTTTAGCTAAGCCCGTGCAGACAAAGTGGAATCATATTCTTTATTAATAGCCTGTTCAGTGTCTTCACTTAATAGATTCCTACTTTGCTGGAGAAGTTTGCAGTTTCATGTTTCGGTCCGGAGACATACATCACACTCTTCCAGGCTGCTGTTTCTGCTTAGCCCTCGGCCCTCTGAGGGCTTAATACAACCCAAGCCCGCTGGGTGTTGCATCAAAGAAACTGTAATATCAAAGCAATATATGTGAACAGCAGCTGTGATTTTTGCAGGAATCCTCAGCGCTCACCATTTGCAAGCTCTGTTGCTCAGGTGTACATCCCCCAGGCATGACTCAGAAACCTGGCAGCTCAGGGCACATTTACAATGGTTTCACAAACGGTATTCAGACCCCTTCGCCCTTTGCACACTTAGTGTTCTAGACTTGGCCCATTAATCTAAACTGAGTAACTCATCACGGCATGTTAAAAAACATGCGTTTATAGATGTTTGCAGATTTCTCATTTCTGAAAATATTCAGTGTAATTTAGTATGCGGCTGCTCCGGTTCTTTTACTGGTTAGCTGATGCGAGTAAAACAGTTTTGAGAGGGGAATTCTGTGCCAGTGTTGAAGTGCAGGCCAAGAGGCAGGTGTGGGAGAAAACAGCGGCAGATTAAAGACTTATTTACCAGTCAGGAGTGTGTTACAGTCTAAAACAAAGATGGGAGACTGCAACACACAAATTATTTTCACACAGGTGAGTGTAATGCTCCTTGCAACTGCTGGCAAAGTTTTGAAAAATGCCCTTTTCTCCTCAGCTCAAGAAACACGTAGAAGTCCTCCAAACTGTTTTTCACCTTGGGAGCTCTCTTAAGAGTTGAGAGGTTTTGTGAATAAAAAGAAAGGCAATAATTCTTAAAACTTTCTTAGAATTCCATTACTAGGAGCAACTCTCTGTGCTGCCAAGCTTTGTGAATACGACCACGGGATTGGTTCAGTTTATCCCATTCCTTCCTGTCAGATCCTCTCAAGCTCATCAGACTGGTTGGGTGTTGTTTGTGAAATGCCACCTTCAGGTTTCCATACTGATGTTCTACGAAGCTTATAACTCTGGGCTTTGGTCGAGCCACTCAAGGACGGTAAGTGTACATATAAATATATACTGTATATATATATATATAATCTGTGCAGTTTTCACATAATTGCCATTAATTTAATTTAGTGACCACCTAAACTGCTTAATCACAGATTCTAATGTAATATACTGTGTGAATGAAGGCAGGGGCCCATGTAATGAACATCCAATAAAGACGATGTTTCATTTGCATTGACCTTGGAAAAAAACATACCTCAACTTCATTTCAAAAACTTTAAACTACTGTGCTATATGGCATGTAAGTCACTCTGCACACGTTGCACGCACATCTTTGTTCTAAGCCATTATAAACATTTCTGTTGCCAGTCAAAATAAGAGAAAAAGAGTGAGGCGTAGAATCCAAATTTGACTGCGCATTGTGAGAGTGAGCTAATTTGTTGCTGATATCTGCTCCTGGCAGGCCAGCGGACAAGCAAAAGGGCAGAGGAAAACATCAGTGACATGCCAGTGGTGTTCAGAATGAAGAAAAAAATGGAGGAGGGAGGGGAAAAGATGGGGGGATAAAGAGGAAACAGTGGACTCGTGAAATGGAAATCCAGTCGAGCTTGACCCCCCTCTTGGTCTCCGGTTACTATTTAAAGTGATAGCTTTCCTGTTACCCTCCACACTCCAGCCCATGCATATTGCAACACCCAGCAGTTTACTGTAATGCTGAAGACATCTTTTTCCGACTGGTATTGATGGGGATCGCGACGGGGGCTGTAATGGGGTGAAAGGACGGAGAGAAAATGGTAAGCTGTTTCCTAGATAACCCCCCATTTGGGGTATCACACACAGTAAGAAAAATCATGTCTGGCAGGAAGAGGTGAGATGAATCGTGAACAAACGCATCCACAACACTTTCACCACGCTGGGACATCCTCTCACTGCTGTCCAACACCTAAACATCTCATTATCTCAGTAGCTCAGTACAGTGTGTGGGATGTCAGGCCTCCACATGCAGGGCACCAGCCTGTGGGAGAACTTGGTAAGACAAGAGGAAGGGAACGACAGGATCAAGGGTTGTGAATATTTCCAGAGTGAGTATGTTACGGGGCACCAAGAGTTCCCAGATGAGGGTTTCACCTTTCACAGATCTATTTATTAATTCTTTAAGTGAGAAATGTGCATACTATGCATACTTCAGGTGCACAGCTACACAAAGATTAATGCAAGGGTATTCCTCACAGTGCCTTCATTGCAAATGTGTCAAGCAAAATGTGAAGCACTGCGTAAGCATCATTGATTTCTGGTCAGGTTGCTAAATGATAAATACTGCTGCTACCAATGAGGAAGTCCGCTGAAAACAAACAAACAGGTGCATTGGATAAATGAGAGGGTATCCTTCATCGTACGGCCTTGACCTATTTAAAGGTTGGCATAACTCTTTCAAAGCTCTCTGCAGTTGAGCATTCCAGCATCACATTTCTCCCACAGTGGCTCTTTTTAAACTAAGATGAATGCTTAAGATAAAAGTCAGAGTTCAACAACCCATCAGTGCTCCAGCAGTGATCGTATCACATTCACTTCTCAGAGATGCTTCATAGTCATACTTTCTTGCACCTGACTTTTCACAGACATAGGGGCTGGCTTGAGTAGCAGGACTATTACAAACCGAAGACTGACACATGCATCTTTGACTTGAACATGTTTTGTGAAATCCGCTTGAGATGTCGAAAAGCCGAGGGAGACAGAGAGAAAATGTACTGAGGATTTCTAGCGTCACTGCTGAGTGTAGGACTAATGCTGTGTCCACACCGAACGCAGCAAGGATTTTTGAATAACGCAAATATGTGCCCATCGCCTCAATGAAATTTGAAATACTACGCAAATTTTGTGTCTTTGTGTTATCTGCATTGTCCTGGCCGACGTCTTTGCATTGACTTTGTTTGTAATCTTCTCGCGTGATAAATTAGCTTTGCGTTCGGTATGAAAATATTACACGGACATTTTCATTTTGGTCGATAGATTTGTGGTTCGAGCCTTAGAAGGAATGCTGCCCGCTAAGTTTATCCGTCCCTCCTTCCGTTATCTATATCGATTATCCTTTAAGAGTCACAAGGTGGCTGGAGCCAAAGGACAGGTCACAACAATGTAGATTGTGGGAGGAAGTCAGAGTACCCGGAGAAAACCCACAGCCCCATTGGGAGAACTTGTAAACTCTTACAGAAAGGCCTCTGGTTTAAGCCCTGAACCGAGACAGTAAATGGAAGCGACTGTAGCACTTCTCTAGTCCTATCGACCACCCAAAGTCACAGTCACCCACACATTCATACAGTGCTTCTCTAAAAAGCACCTTTTCTACCTCAAATACACTGGGGGAGCCAGGGATTCTGGTTAGTGGCCAACCCGTTGTTCCTCCTGAGCCACAGTGCTGACTACCGCAAGGTTTAATTGTCGGCAAAATATCCATCATTACAGTTCTCGCGTGAACAAACCCGATGAGTAAATCTGTACATTTAACAGCCGATCATGCCTCCAGTTCTAAAGACCCCCGGCAATAAGCTGAAGATGATTTAGTGGACAAAAGCATTTTGAGAAACTGAGCACAGAGGTCCTGAAGGATCCTGTGGGAACTGCTCTCAGGTGATTAGGATTCATTGGCCATTAACTCAGCTAATGCAATGCTTGAGTAACCGGGGCTGAAGTTAACACAGTGTGAGCATTAGGGTTAATGGTTTTAGGCTTGTCCCTCAAGTGCCTGACATATGGTGACACAGGCTCCTGGACCGGGTTGGAGTAAGTGAATAGTGAAAAATAGCATGTGGTAACATGGCCCTCGGCGGCGAGAGGGGAAAGGCCCAGACATGGTGCGACATCCCGGGCCATCCATCATGTGCTGGGAAAGAAAAGAAGCCTTAACTACCCATAAATCATCTTCCTGGAACGTAGAAGGTGACACAGCACTTTTGCTCACAGGATAAGCCCGATGTTTAATCTGCCTGGCAGAAAAGAGACAAGTTGTATGTTGAATTAAGAGTTTTGAGAATGGCTTTATAGCCAGCTGTGCTAACTGAAAGCCACCTGTTTGTTCAATAAAGGTCATCAATCCCAATCCCCCACCCACACATATGTATTCACACTATACACACATTCAGGATCATGAGTGGCTACAGTGTGTCTCTGCTCACATTGGTCAAGAGCCCAGTCTTTTATAATTGCTCTTACGCAGGGCTGATATTTACAGAGTGGGTCAACCATCCACAAGTCAATTCATATATTCACCAAAATTACAACTCACTGGACAGTGGGAAATATCTGGAGCTCTTGGAGGAAGCCCAGGGAAGACAGGGAAGACCCCAGCCGGCGGTTGGGTTCAAGGTCAAAGGCTTGTGGCTGCGAGTCGACTGCATCACAAAATGCTCAACTGCGTCCATCTCCTTTGACTGTATTGGAAGCCTACATCTCAGATACCTGTAAGGGGGGAGGTCCTTAAACAGAATCATTTTAGATCTCTTGGGAGGTAGAGCGGGGAGAAGAGTCACAAAGGTCACAGAGCGATGATCGGATTGTTTAAGCTGCCATCTAATCCCCCCCCCCCTCGCCCCAAATGAATCCATGTAAGACACACTGTTTCTTCAGTTTCTAGTAGAAAAAAGCGGCAGAAAATGTCTTTTTCCCGACATGTATTGTATTATAAATAAGGGCTGAATGAAAACACCTAGTCGGTGTAATTGATGATACGTGTGAAGCCATAACAAAGCTGCAACACTGATTCCACTGAATGAGAGGCAGGAATGCCTTCTGTTAGCGCGATCAGCCATGAAGGAGTCCCGGTACTGATACACACACACACACACACACACTCACAATGGCAGTATTATACGTGGCAATGAGCACCCACATTAACAAATATGGGTCAGCAGAGCTCCAATATTATGATTTATTTTAGCTTTTGTCATTCTGAGGTCCTAATTTATCTGCCACTGGCAGTTCCATAGGGAACGCTGGGCTGGCTAACTCAAATCTCCCCCGACACAATGTGCCTTTGAATGTGTTCTTGCAAACACAGACATAACCGCATGCTGAGCCATAATTGGCCCGCATCATTTGCATATGAATGGAGGGAAGCCATGCATGGGAGGCCTCGGAGGGAAAAATATCAACATGTCTGACTGTAGCAAAGGAACACGAGAGGAGAACATTTACTGGTGGAAAAAGTGGGACGAAATAAGGAATAATGGGAAAGGAGAAACAGATAATCAGTGTAAGGACTTTCAAATCAGCCATAAACGAAAGAAAATAAAATGAGGGAAAACAGCAAATCAGTAAAGGCAGAAATAGCCGGAAGGTTAGGCAGTAATGATAATAGGGAAGAGAAGCTGTGATTTTTGGAAAAAGGAAATAGAAGTCTCAAAGACGAGACATCGCACAGCTGCCTTACAGCTGTCTGATGATGACAAGTTTGAGTTTTTGCAGAAATTGTCAACAGAATAGAACAGTTTCCAGCATATAAACCCAAATGATTGAAGTCAAACAAAAAAATAATCAAAGTCATCCCTTTGTGCCATCAAACATCCTGTAAAAAAGAGATTCATTTGTTTTCCTCGTTTCAATCATTCTATTATTATATTTTCCTATTATTTATTATAGACAAGAACAAAAGGTCTCCGAAGAAAACCAACCGACTGACAGCTGTGCCGGTGCAGGGGCATCAAGGTGCCGTACACAAACCTCCTCTGCTGCAGCACTTTGTCAGCGGAGGTATCCAACAATACGGGCGAGTGCACATAGCATTGAAAATGACCAGTGCTGACGTGTGAAGTCATATAGGCTACGTGGTACATCTTAAAAAAGCTGATGAGCTGCTCAAAGACGGATGTTAGCGTGCGTTTTTCCTCTGGTGACTGTTTGCTCAGTACCAAGACGCAACAAAAGATTTGCGCATGTTTGTAGGTATACGGAGTAGACGCGAGTGAGAAAGCTCACGGGTTGTTTTATAAAATGGTGATGACATAAATGGCCTCAGGCAAATACTTAAAGCCACTCACCCAGAGCCATCACACGTATCCCTCCTCACTAATCAGATGCCACTTGATTTACTTAAAAGGACATATAAGGGAGCACAGAGGAGTACGTTTACCTGCCGTCGTCCTGTTAAAGGTTCAAGACTGAGCAGCTTTTCACACGACTCAGAATACTGTTCGGGAAGACATGGCTAACTGGTGATGTTCATCTGGATGGTTTTGACGCAGATGCTGTCTCGGAGAGAGGGACCAGGTGCTGGAAACACTCTGAATTGATGACTGTGTCCTTTAGACTGCACTGTTTGCCGGAGATTTCTCCCAGATCGCCGTCGCTTTAGTGTATGTACAAACACTGATATCCCACTAGCTGCAGCGGAAAGAGTGGAAAGTTATGACAAGAGCAGGCAATCAGCCCGGTGATTCATCCAAATAACAAGGATATGAAAAAGGCTTTTTCACAATGACATGAGCTCACTAACATCTGGAAATGACAAGAAGGCAATGGACTGATGAAATATCATATTCATATTTCGTGTGTGTGTATTGTTAAAGGGAAATTCTTGTTACTTTGTGGCATATAATAAAGTAATTGAATATTATCTAAAACCAAAAAAAGGTCAAATGTTTAAAAATCCCTTTAGGTACTGATTTGTGGAAAAGACAGGGCGTGTAATTATCTTAATAGTTCTAAAAAGAAGTAACAGCCATTTTGATGTAGTAGTGAGATGTTGTAAAAGGCCATTTTAAGATTTTAAAAAGATTTTAAAAAAGAAAAATAGGACAGGATATCAGCAAATGCAATTTGAAAATATGAGCTGTTTCAGCCATCAGTTATTGGGTGATAATCATCTTGACACTTGCACAGTTCAGGGCGTAGCGTTACCGAGAACGCCTCCCGCAGCAGAGATAGTGAGTGTGTGACGGTGGCTGGGGCTGGAAAGGAGGCCAGCGGCGGCAGGAAAGAGAAAATAATGTCTCAAGACGCAGCGAAAAAAAGACATAACAGCACTGGATGCAACTCAGCACAATTACTCACTCACACTGACACACACACACAAGTAACTCCCAGGACGCCGTTGGCCAGCTGTTTAAAAGGTGTCCTCCGAGAGCACGTCCTAAGCCCCGCCACCCTACCCTACCCTACCGGTGTCACCTGGCCCTGTCACAGCCAATCGGAATGGCCATTAATCACACCTCATGCCAACGCTGTCACCCTGCTGCGGCGCCAGCTCCTTCCCTCTCTCCTCGCCCGCCGTACCGCCCTTGACTCACCACGCGCACACGCTGGAATCAGGAAATGTCTTTTCCTCTCCCATTGCTGCTGACATTCCCCTCTCCTTGCCACTGCTAATGGCACCTCACCCACAGCACCACGAGATGAACATGCTAGCCCCGCTTCATGCTGCTTCGGCAGAGAGCTCCTCTGACTCAGAGACTCGAACGAGCTCTCACAGAGGCCTGAGAGCTTTCACAATAAAAAACGTTAGAATTCCACAGACAAATGCAACAGCTCCAGGACAATTCACTGCAGATCACATCACCGATAACATGTGGACACCGGTTTGAAGAGTTCAAACAGATATATCCATTTGTATATATTAAAAAAATTACTCAACAAAATACCTCAACAACAAAATACATGTAGATACAAAATTATTCTTAATTTTGTGTATGACATCTCACTTTAATGACAAAAAGTATTTAAAGAATGTGCTATGTGTGAAAAACTAATGACAGTCAAAGGCACCTCTCCAGCCCCAACCGGCAGCTTTAAACCGACATCCCATAACAGCCTATTGTATCTGCTTAGAACAGTCCTTCTATAACAGTCCTACTAGTACTGCAATTACTAGTTATATCACAATATAAGCCAAACAATCAAACCCTTCTTGGTACTTTACCAAACAAAAACCTTGTTAGGTCCGTTCAGCACCACTCACAGCTGTGATAAATGTACATGGGTAACATGACCAATTATTTTCTTTCATTATCATTCAGATTCAACATTTCAAATTACTCTTGGAAACTACAGGTCTACATGTTGTTCACTTTTAATTAAAGTGATGGAGTCATTTAATCATGCAATGGTTAATGTTCACCTTCACTCAATATGTTCCTGAGAGCAACCAGCACCTGATCATTGATACTGCCTGTGCATTGGGAGTAGTTGTTTTTTTCCATTGTGTGGATTGAAAGAAAACCCCTACTGCCAACCTCCAGTGGGCAACTTGAGTCTTCTGCCTCTGCAGATACAAAGTAGTGTCCTTGCATGGACCATTCCTACTGCATCTTCCCACGATACTGTCTGCTCCACAAAATACACAACCCGCCGTGCTTCTGACCACAACAAAGGATCTGGTGCTAGATTGGTGGGAGTTACCTCCTGAGGGGCTGTGAGTTGTTCTCCTATATTTAGGGTCAATTCCAATCCACCCCTTACACCCTCTCCCTGTCCACTCTGTCTCAGACTCATCCATGTGAAGGGTTCCAAAATAAGTACCATTCCAAACCAATTAACTTTAAGTGGGAGTGGGTTATAAAGCCCTCCAACACGGGTCTGTTTCAGCGATGGCTTACTGCCTGCACCTCTTCAAAGTGCAGCACCTGGTTTGTGTGACGGAGGAAACTCCATATACCAGCAAATGTGAGTTCCTTGTGGTTATTTCAAAAGGAAACATTATAAGTTGCCCTTACAAAAAAGTTTATCAAATAAAAGACAGCAGTTTATCAATATACAATAATGAATGTGAACTTACACAACATGCTTAAAGACCAATTTAGCAAAGTAAGGTAGCTAAATGAGGGTTAATTAAAGAGATCAAGAAAGAAAACCAGAAAAAAGACAGGTAGTTTCAGATTTTCACATATATTCAGCTGCTCAAAAAGCCTGGATGCAATTGCGACAGCGGAAAAAGACTTGCCTGCCAAAGGTGTGTTAAACATCTCCGCCTCCTGGCAGATGTTGCCCTTTCATCCTCCAGCAGGTGGATAACAGCACAAAGTCACCACAGCCAAAAGATGCTGATTGGACACCATGCTGAGGAAAGGTCCTATTTCCCCTCAGCATGGTGTCTAATCAAGGCAAGGCATCCAAAAGTTTCCCGGGGTATTTACACCCTACCCCTTTTAATTAAGAGTGCCCTCCACAGCTGTGAGTGTGACTCCACACAGAATACAGTCCATGACTGGGAGGTTGGGGGGGGGGCTTTCTCTCATTTGCCATCCCCTCCTGCCTCTAGCTGCCCTGCATTATGCCAGTTCAGAGTTACTCACGGTTTGATAGCCTATCCACCAAGTTGACATTTAAGTGCTTCATCTCAGAGGTGGCTGCTGGACATTTGAGCATATGTGTATTGTATTTTGTAATGTTTCACACCTGGATAGATGTCCATTCACTACAGTTTCCAACAGTTTGGGGATATGGAAGCACATCATAAGGTATTCCATGACCCACCCTTCCCTCAGGCAAGGTTTCCTTGTGCTGCACTCTCCCACCTGGTCCACTGGCCGTGTGCTGCCGAAGAGACTGCTCTAGCGGCCTCCTCTTGCCTCTGAATACCCTCTACAACCGCCTCTTGTCAGCTGCTGTCACTTTGCTCCATGTAGCCTGTGATCAGCTTAGACCAAACTCACCCCATCTACACTGCCTTCCTCAGGTTCTACGTCCATGCTGCTGAGACTGTTGTCAGTGTATTCTGACGGCCATCAACATTTCTAGTCTTGATTTTGCACAACTGGTAATTTCATTTTTTTTAATTTAATTTTTATTTTACCAGGTTATAGAGGCCTCCAAAACACCACTTCCAAAAAGGGCCACACTGCATTGTGGGACTGAGCTAGACACAGATCACACACTGTCAGGGGCCACAATCGTAGCAGCAAATCAAACTGACACCACTATTTGACTTGAAAAACATCTCCGTACCAATAATACCAACCATTACCTGCCCCTGGATCTATTCTTTATTCATATACTTTAAATCTTCATCCTATCACTTACTGAAACTTTCAACTGGCTCCTCTCACACTGCTGGGATTGCCTCCTCATCCATACTCTTACTTGAGAGCACACATTTATTAAATTTCTTGATTTCACATCTGACTCAGATGCCCTAATAATAACCTCCATCACCATGGTAAAAGCTAACAATGAAATTGTGCATCAGGGCACATTCTGTATTATATTTCACCACCCTGCAGTTATGAAAGATGTTCTGACAGTGTGAAGTTAAACCAAATGGATTAATCTCTAGCACATGCGAGTGTCATCTTTCCTCTTGACTGAATTTGATGCCATCATGCTTGTGTTCCCCACAACATCCAGTAAACATGGAATTCCATCTCTCTGCACTAAGGTGTCGATAAGCTCATACTTTCTAGGGTGCAACCTCTGTGCCACTACACAGGGAAAATTGTACCTTCTAACCTAATGAAGCAGACAGGTCTTAACGGTCCTACACCAAAGTTAAAGATTTTCTCATACACCTGTAGATCCCTCATCCCCTTCTCCAACATCTAAGAATAAGTTGCCTCCTCCATTCTAATCAAACAAGCCTCCATAATCCTTAACATACATCAGCATCATTTTATGAAGCCTATAGGGATGACCATGGTTGTCTATCTACCACTTCTAACCCTGTTTTCTGTTGGTTTATCTCAGCAGCAGTGATGCTGTAATCCAACAAACTTTGGAGACTAGTCTGTCACTGGATTTTTTCCCAACTGATTTGACTGACTTTTAAAGTTCTGATCAATGCTGGGTCATTCGAGACTCTGCCTCACAAGCACCAATTTTCCTCTTGGTGTATTTAAAGGTCCTTGTTGGAAGTCTCCATCTTCCTGCCATGAGGGCATACCAGTGGTTGTCTTTACACTACTTTAGACAGTATGAGTTTAACATTTTTACTTGTAGCTTAAGTTGTGAAGAAAAGACTGATGCTATCATGGATTCTGCCATCTTGGATGGCCAGTCCACGTTGACATAAATCGGCACTATTTCCTCCTGTCAGTGGTCCTTCCTTGGTTACTTGGTCCCTTCCCTGTTTGAGCTGCCCTTTTCACAGCAGTCTGTACCTGATGCTAGCTTTGATATATATATATCAATACACAGTTAAATGTGCCAAAAACCTTATGAAATCTTGCTGTATACCACAAATGTAATTGTCATCTCATCTTAAAACTTGCCCCATTTGTTTTGTCAAAAAAGGAGGCAGTGACTCATTGTACAGATAAATGCTGTATTTCTATTTAGTTTGGTTTTGTTCATATTCATATAAATCACCCAAAAAACAGTAAAAAAAAAAAAAAACTTGGATCAGAAACATCTATTACCAGCACAACATGCAACATTTTGCCGTCATGTTGAATTTCAGCTTTGCTGTGCGATGTGTGCTATGCAGTCTACAGGGCGGACCGGGGAGCAATCAACAGCTCTCAGAAGTTTGGAGGGTCAACTGTCGTCAGCCTGTTGATGACAGTGTTAAAGCAGAGCCATGATTCAGTGGCTGGAAGCAACTTGCTTACTTGTAATATTGACTTGAAGTCATTGCTTTGGTTTGTTCCACAATAGTATGAAAATGAGCCTTTAAGACCTTAAGACCAGCTTGCGTGAGGTGATCTATCACAGTCAGCCACTTTTTAGTCTTGTCAATGTTTGAATTATCATGGCATGGTAATGTAACTGAAAGTGCTGATTGATTTGAAAATCCTGCACTGTATTACCATGCAGCACGGACGTTAACGAAAAAAGAAGCAGACCTGCTGCTCATTATGATGGACTACTGAAGTTTAACACATCTCGGGTCTTTTAAAGTGATGATGTTTTACAGTGTGGTGATATGAGGGGTAACCACTGGGTTCTAAGTAAATCACATGGATTTATTCACCATCTAAGTATCAACAGCCACTTTGCACTTTTTCAATACAATTATCCCAGCTATACATCAAAATCTGTTCATCCACAAATTTGATCAATAACATAGTTATGATCACTGTTCCTCAGACAGATTACATGTCACCATTTATCTCTGATGATTTATCTGTTCATATACTTCCTGTCTTTTTGGTTTCTCAGTTAGTGTAGATGATACATCACTATAACTGATGAGGAGAACACCAAAAAATAAAGTTGATTAGCATGTACTCTTCTTCATCACTTCCCATGAACGCATTGCAATGCTCCACATTTTTGCATCACCACAATAAAACATGATCAATCATCGAAGAGAAAAAAATAGGTCATCTTAAGTTTGTTTGTGATATTCATGAATGGTAAATGGCCTGGAGGACCCGGAGTTCGAGCCATGGACCTTTTGGACGTTTATGTTGGCCATCAGTTTACAAGGGGTAACGTATCTACTACAGCACCCACGAGCAGCAAAAGAGGACAATCTGTCAAGTTGTTGCAATAGGAGTAAACCACTGCACCTAATAACCGAGTCAAAATCAAGAAAGTTAACTAATTGATTTCAAGAGTTCAGGTTCAGTTCATGCTTGCTGATAGCTGAGCAGACGACAGGATTTTAAATGGTTATTGCGCATTTCTTACCAAAGTGTTAAAAGGGTTCAAATTTTCTCTCACATTTTTGTGTCCAAAGGCTTGAGCTTTGGATTTTTTGATCCATGAGCAAGATCTTATCTGAGACTGCAGTCAATCATCATGTTCACCCAAGCCTTGGAAGGGCTCCAGCTGCCAGTCATCTTGCAATTTCCGAAACCCTGGATGTCTTTCCACTTCCAATCGGCACTGAGAGTCTGCATGTGCACACTGGTGTTGTGGCTTAGTCCACCATGGTCCACCATCAAGTAAAATAATCAAACTTTTCTACCACAGCTAACAGAGGCACTATAAAAAATAGATCATCATAAGTCCAGACACGTTGGTGATGACAGCGCACTAATTCACAAGCTGTCTCATCCCCTCATGTAAAAAGGGTTCAGCTTGTTTTCTAAATGTTCAGATCAGTTCATGTTGATAATGGAAGTCATAAAACAGTTACACACTATGTTTTGATATGCATACAACGACCACACACACACACACACACACACACGTTACGAGACAGAACTTGACCTGACTAGATTCTTCTCTCGCAGCTTAGAGGTAGCGACGAGGAGGGTGTAACTGTAAAAACAACACTGAGTTCCTTACCTGGATGCGAAATGTCCGGGAGGATCAGAGCGCAGGGGGAAACGAGAGAACAGAAGGAGACAAAAGAGACAAACTTCATTAGACGGCACTAAAGTGTGAGTCAGACAGTCTGTGGGAAGAGGTGAGGGAAGAACGAGGCACAGCAGTTTCTCTCTACCAACAAGGGCTGTTGGAATGAATTCCGCGAGTCAAATATAATTAGAATATTAAAAAAAAATAATCTATACGATGCTGTATTTACTATTTCTGACAGTAAATTTACAGCAAGGTTAGCTCCAAGAGTTTGACCTTCTGGAGATACTCTTGCAAGTAAAAATCTTATTGTTATTTTCCACACACACACACACACCAAAATAGGGAGGGTACAAAACAAACATAACATATTATTCTGGCTGACTGTGAAAGGGACCAAACATTAAGTAAGCATAACTTCATCGGCTCGACCTCGTCTCACGGCGTGACACATCAAGGACCCGACACTGCTCCACTCTCTGTGGCTTCCTGCGTTTCCTTCTCTTAAGATTCGCAAAGGTAATGTTGGCAGACATGCCATATGACATTGTAGCTGTGAACCATTATTACACTTTATCAGATAGTTGTGATAACCTTTATACTTCTTCTTGTTTTGTTTCCCCTCATTTTGATTTTCTTTTATTTTGGTACCAGCTACGGCGATCAGGGAAACCAGGGGTTCGGTATCAAGGATTCTTTGGAATCTCAAAATCAATGTGATGCAGCTGGCTTCAAGCTGAGTTAACAACTGAGCCGGCAATGACCTTCGGGGGGAAGAACGGACGCGTTGCATTTACAGAGGGTTTAAAAGTAGGCCAAGGAGAACAAGCCCATCGCTAAGATGCTGGCGACCAATGAGGCAGAACCCTAAATGCTATTTTTATTTGGAGATGGTTACATCTACGATGTTAGAATTAGTTGTAGCAGGGGGCTGCAGTTGAATTTGTCGACCTACTGGAGACTATCACCGGTGCCGAGCAATTGGATTAGCTGTTTCAACTGAAATGAACTTAAAAACGCAGAGTAGCCATTTTTTTAAGAGGCTACACGCAGGTTAAGAGAATAAATAGACACTTCATGCTTTGTGTAGGGCTCTGTCCTTGTAGCAGATAGTGAAGAAGTAGATATGGAAGAGGAGGATGGAAATGTAGAGAGCAGGTGAAACGTAATTTGTTTTGCGGGTAGTGAGGGGAGGACAGAGGAGGGGGGCGGGTGAAGGCGGTGCAGGGGAGTATGAGCCAGAGGACGCAGGACTAAACATGGTTCTCCTAAGCATGATACTCCAGGCGAACCTCGATCATACACAGTAGAGGTATCACACAATCACTGTAGGCTACAGCTGGCTGAGGAAAGAGGGGGGAGAACACGTCAAAGATAATTATCACTTGATCAGATGTGTTTGATGGCGGTTTCAACAGACACATAATTGAAAGTAGAAATGTCGTAGCATTCCTCTTGTTTCACCACACTCAGATACATGGTTTAACACAGTCACATGTCATTATCGCAGCTTTTCTTTGCAGTTACTAATGTAAGATAAAACACATCATTGTTTATGTTTTTTGACACATTTGTTTGTTTTTTTCCAGTCCTCCTTCCCAGTTGTGCCAGAAGAGGTGGCTGAGTGTGGAGCCAGCATAGGTGCAGGGGCCCAGTTAATAGACCAGACCAAGAGCTGTATCAGTGTTTGGGTGGAGAGGGGTTCTTTATATAACGTCCTAGTTTTTTTGCCAGTGTCTAACTTGAAGATGTTACTTGTTGCATTGTGGAAAATGCAGGATCCAGGGTATTGGATCTCGACTTAGCTAATTCAGTCTATGCTGCTGAAGTTTTCTAGATTTATTTTTTCAGTGGAAAGCATTTAAGTATGTTTACTGGGTTGCATTTGCACTTTCTGCTACATTGCATTTACGCCACAAATCCTCAGGGCTGCATCGCCGTCTGGTTTGGAAAAAGACCCTGCCATAGTGATAGTGATGGTGAGGACAGCTGAGGGGATGATCAGGGGCTCTCTCCCATCCATCATGGAGCTCTCAAACATAGCACTCAGCACACAACCGTCATTGTTGCTGACTCTTTCCTCCCCTTCCATGAACCCTGAACCCCCGCTGCTGAATGGAGATTGCGACTGTCCTTCAAATCAGTAGAGGAGAGGAAAACATGCAAATCACATGGCATCAGGCCACAACAAACTGCACTATAGTGTCTTCCATCATCTTGCTGTTCTGTTCCATTAGCAGGTAGAACCGTTCTCCAGCAACACCTCTCCCCAATCGGTCGAGGAAGATGTTCCGCACACAACTGAGTCTGGTTCTGGTTGGGTTTCTCAAGTGCCTTGAGATAATGCATGTTGTGATTTGGTGCTATACAAATAAGAGTTAATTTAGCAGGAGTGAAAATTCAAGTCAAGACAATCAAATCCTAAGGGAAGAGAATGCCCAGTTAGCAAGAGGACATCTCAGTCCTAAGGGGCATCCTGCAAAGAAATTGCAATATCAATCAGACACAATGATACGAAGGACTTTCTTATTTTTCGAGTTCTACAAGTAGTTGGTGTCAGAACGCAGACTAATCTTAGTCTTATTGTTTCCAAAGTGCCCATTTCAATTTGTGCCACTGTGCATCTGGGAACATAATTCCCAGGGAAATGCTTTATTGAAAAAACGGGGCAAATGTTTTCTAAAAATATTGGCAGGTATATTGGACGAACCATCTGCCTGTCCCCACCGATCACGGTTGATGAGGCCAGACACACTCTCCCGTTCTGATATAACTGACGCTGTCCTTTTGGGGAGCCCCCATTTGGATGTTGACGAACATTTGCTTCACACTGAAGACAGGCCCATAGCGGCCAGCAGTTCCTCCCTCACAGAATGTTGATTAGTACAAACCGATGCGGTTCAGCCACAAGTGAACAGCTCGGAGCCTGGGAAGATGGATTCTCCCTCGCAAGAAATCCAGCTGCCTCACCAGGTCAGTGGGCTTTCACTTCTTAGTGTGTCTTCCTCTACTGTGTCCAATCAACACAAGGAAGTTGTACCAACATAGCAAGGACCCTTGGGAATCAAACAGCAAGGACTTATTTCTAGATCTGCAAGCAGCGACGATCAACGATCACATACAGTTTAATGTTCCTACGAAACATATTTACTCTCAGTAAAGGGCAAAGAACCGGCTCCGCTCCTTGCTCTCATACCACTACTGCTGCTGCTGACGATCTTTTGCTCCGTCGACCTATACATAGACGCTAGCGCAGCACACATCTGGTTCATGTCCCTTCCCTGGGCTGCAAACTTGTCAAAGGTACAAAATGTAGAGGAACTCGACTGAAACAGACACAGCTACAGAAACAACCAGTAGAGGAAAGTGGAAATGAAAAAAGTTCACAAAAAAATCTAAAGACACAACAGGGATGTTCCCCGTTAGGGAACATCCCGGGGGGACTGTATTTTGGGAGTATACATGAGTGATTCTCTTCTCCTGCTAGAGCAGGTTTACCTTGAAGAGACGGCAGCAAGTCAGCATGTCGAGCCCCATTACCAACCAAATGGTTTGGCCGGGTGCCGTCAGAGCAGCTCTGGCAATTAGTGCAATTAGTGGCCTTAGCCAAGGCCTTGTCCCCGTGGGGCCCATTGTAAAGGAAGAGACTTAAAGTGCCTCGGTGGAGTATCTGTTCTGAGTGCATGAAGTCGATCAACCCCACTGGTCAACTCGGAATTCATGGAGCTCTCCATGGGCAGGACATCTTTCTGAAATCAGCTCGTACCAAAGGTTCCTACACCGTGAAATGAAGTATGTCACTGGCAGCCATGATAGGAGCCGTTCGGATTGTCTAAATGTTTAGGAAAGGCCCTTTCCTTTGTCCTTTAGCAGAGGGTACACTGGACCTTCCTTTGCGAAAGGAAAAGGCACAGACGTGAAAAACAATTAAAGCCAAAGTAAAAGGAGAAGAGGATCTAATGACCAAGAAGAGATGCAAGTCATCATGTAAGGTCCCGTTGCCTATGAAGCATTTACATCTGAGGTCCCACGGTGTCACGTGGATAAATATGAGTGGACAGGAGTGAGAGCAAACATTCTCAATGTGACAACTTTTCCTTTCAGTTTCGTAGCATATATTATTGCTTTTATTGCAAATCCAACCTCGGTAATGGAAATGTTTCACTGTGTTGTCCATGTTAAGCATGAATCAACCTGCTGAGAACTCACAGGGCCAAGTCGCCTGTAAGAAATGTGTAGTTTCACCATGGCAGACGCACATCAATAACATCCGCCGTCGCATAATCACGTAGCTTAGTGAAAGTGGAGTAGGATTCTCTGAGCAGCGCTGTCGGCTTTTTCCTAAGTCCTATGAATCCTCCTTAACACCTTTCCTTGACATTTTCCACTAAGGTCAAGGAATAGTAGATAGGAAGGTATGTGTATTTAAATGAGTGCATGGGAAGTGCACTACAAAGATGATTTACACTGTTAACAGACTGTTGGTAAAAAGTACATCATGTATCTATATTGTATACTGCAAACTGTGTGTGCACAGCCAGAAGCAGCTGGTTTCTTCAGTGGATGCACAGTGGATCTCTGTGGCCTACATATCCCCTAAACACACACACACACACACACACACACACACACACCAAGAGCTATCCACTGCACATTTACAATATAGGTGCCCACAAGTTTCATTCCAGGGACTATATGTATAGAACATTGTGTAAGATTCAGACATACATGAGTAAGATATTTGAAAACATTTTTTGAACAATGCTTTAATTCAATATTTGACACAAGGTGCAGACAAAGGCATGATTGAAAAGAAGAAATGAGACTGTGTGAGCCTTGTGACACACGACGGGTGGAAAGTGCATCTTTGTAATATTGTAATAGGCTAAACACACCGATATATACAGTGCAAAGTGACGTTTGGTGGGTTCATTTTTATGTGATACTTTAGTTCACATTGTTGGGAGTTTTATCACTTTTTTTAACGCTGCAAAATGGGGCACTTTTGTTTTACATCTCCATCGATTGCCCGGGGAACTAGGCATATTTAGGGGACTGATAATAAGTGGTCTAGACTGTTATGGTGTGTTCAATTCGGTACAGATCCAAATAAAAATGGTAAATTGACTGCAGCAGAAAAATAAATAAATAAATAAATAAATATATATCCATTACATCCATCAGGGGCAGTTTGGGGTTCACCGCCTCGCCCAAGGACACGTTGACATGTGGACTCGAGGAACAGGGGATCAAATCATTGACCTTCCGATGATTGGATGACCTGCTACGAATTCTGGGATCATATGAAGATAATATAATCACATAAGCTCATGAAATCATTAAATCATGTATAATGTTCAACTGTCGGTCTGTACAATCGGTAACGTTTGAGGAACTGAAACTGTTTTTCTTCTCTTATATTCCTTCGTATTATTGCTCTGCAGTTTTTCCACATGCATCGTTTCTTTCCGGGAGTTTGAATGTTTGAACGTCGCTGTGCTGTTGAGAAGAGGCGATCGGCGGAATCAAAATCCCAGCAATCGCACAGTTTCCCTCTCAGGGTATCGAATGTGTCTCGCTGGGCGCCACTAACCACGGAGCAGCAACGGGAGCCGTCACGGTGACCTCCCACACTGGCAATTTTAAAAATGGCTATACATTTATGAATCTCTTTGTTGAAATGTATTTATTTAATGCAGTATTTACATATACTGTTAGTATAAAGACCCGAGCTTCAAGTTATTGAATTTCAGAGGAGTGGATGCTGAATTGCTCAATGAATATGTCCTCTCCTTCTACTCAATTATGAACTGTTATGATATTACTTTCGATGTATTTCTACTGGTGGCCGACAGGTGGCTTACTGTTCTTGTGATGTGTTTGGAATACTGCACGTATGGTTTCCCCTCCAGACAACCTGATGGTAAAATGGTATGTATGTACATGTGCAGATTACTGTGGGTGCTCGTGTATTTTTGTCCATGTGTATATTAATGTTGAAAAGTGGATCAACTTGTCAATTAAAACCCAGCGTGCGTCATTGCAAAAGAAAAGAAAGTTTTGCTGTAATTAGGCTTCCAACATAGCTGACTCCGCAGTGTCAGAGAACGCAGATCCGTGTCCCGTCACCTCTGTCAGAAAGTGCGCGTCAGCAGGCAGATGAGAAGAGGCCCCGTTCCCTTTTGCAGGACGAGAAAGGCGGCGTTCACTCGCTGCGAGCGGGGCGAAGCTGAAAGTGTGACTTTGTGCAGAGGTCCTTCCTGCCCAGGGGCACAAACCAGAGTAAATGTCACGTTTTTCATCTCCCACTGCATTGATCTCGCACTCGGCTGTTCAAACGGCTACTGGACCTCTTTGTGCCCTTTATGAAATCAATGCATTTTCTCTTGCCCACCTCATAAAAGTCCAACAAATGGAAAGAAGGCTGGACACACACACACACACACACACAGGTCGCAGCTGACTTTGCAAGACATGGATCATTATCTTAATTAATTGCCAGACTATTTGCTGACCCAAGAAGTGGAAGCTGAAATGTTCTTCTCTCCCTCCTCTCCTCACCTGACCTCTCTCCCACCTCTTCTCTTTCCCTCGCTCTCTCCTTTTTTTGGCTCTCTACCTCTCCTCCTCCATCCTCCCCGTGCTATTTCTTCTTCATAGTCCCATCACCTATTGTCTTTCTTCTGCGGCTTCCCAAATCCTCCTCTGCGCCCTCCGTCAGTTACGCAGTACATCACTCAGACACCTCAGAGACTATTCAAGGCCTTTTTATTGACGCATGGGAGTAAATTTAAAGCCTGTTTAACAACTCAAATAAAGACACAAAGCAGCCTCTGTGCAAATGAACAAAGCCAACGAGAGCCGAGGAACTGCAAACTGGCAGTCGGAAGAAGTGTCACTTGTTAAGGAACATTACGTCAAATTACAGTGTTTTTTACTGGTAGACTTGTTGTGTATTAATCAGCACAAATACAACCCTCACAGCCCGGTGTCACCAAGAAACAAGTCATTTCACATGTTATCACAATGACTCACGTCTTTACCCTGAACCTAACCCTATAGCCAAGATAGCCGAAAAAAACCACACGGTGAAAACTGAAAAGGTTTGGACGTGACTCACGGTTTTGTTGTAATAATATTAATGCAGCTCTCTGACCTCATCACCCCGTCTCACCTCATTCTGTTCCAGCTCCTCCTCTAACGAGCCCTCAGAGGTTCGCCCGAGCTTCCGCTGGCCTCCCGTCAACGCGTGAACCTTCCCGTACAGACGCTCACGCTCACACACTCGTACCAAAATGGGCCAAAAAAAACGAAACACAAACCCCAAAAAATTGACTTCCAGACCTGCACTGCACCTCCAAAGGTGTGTGTGCGTGTGATAAATAATGAAGTTATACAGACAGATTGAGATCGGAGTCGGACGATCCAGCAGGATGAAGACAAACAAACTCTGAAATGTCAGCATGAATCCCCCTTAATTACTTTCTTTCACAGTTTGAAACCTTTCCAATTACATAACTGACCGCTTGGATCTACTATGCCATTTGGACGCCATTTAAGCAACGCCACTGCGTTGCCAGATCTTGTGACATTTAAGATGGTGACAGAGGCTACAAAGATATGGCTGCAGAAATAACCCCAGAACCATAAAACCAGAACTGGAACTGCTCCATTCATCAGGTTTTTTTTTCCTTTTTCCTTTTGCTTTGTTTCAATGCAGCTACCTTATTTTTTAAATTTCAAATCATAGCATAGTCATTGATGACATCAAAATTGTACTCTAATAGTAGTACTTTGTTAGACACATACGGCGAATCCTGATCACTCCAAAGTTCAGTATGCTCAGTAACTGAAAGGTGGAAGAGCGTGTACTCTTTGCAACCTGCAATATTCTGTCACATCCAAATGCTGAACAAAAGTACTTTCCTCTTTTTTGGGTGTCATTAATTTCCAGTTTTCACAGGAAGCAATTTGTTTTGTTGGGACGGTTGTGAGCCCACAAGAGCCCCACATGTGACACGACGTCCTGCTCTGTGATGTCCGAAGCCAATATCTTTGGACAAAAAGACGGGGGAAAATTGCAGCGTCTCCATTGCATTATTCTCTCCTCATTTGTGAATGACAGAGTTGTCGCTTGTGTCCTGGAGCACACTCCCTCGGCTGCTGCTGCTGTGTGACTGAGGCTACAGCAGTGACGCCCAGGCTCCCACACAACCATCCTCTGTTGTGTGTCTTTATGCTTCCACCTGAATGTGTGTGTGTGTGTGTGTGTGTGTGTGTGTGTGTGTGTGTGTGTGTACGCGCTTCCTGTTTCAGAATGTATGCGACTCCAGGGTCACCTCTAGGTCACGGCGAGGAGGAGAAGTGCTGTGGTGGTGATTTATGGCTCTCTTAGCACAATCCGGCAGTCCCCCTATTTTCCCAGAGGCCTTTGCGACAGGATCCAGAATAACACTACTTTTCCTGGACACCCCTTGTTTCTCTCCAGCCTGCCAGCCAGCATCCTCCCCAGCCCTCGCCCCGTGTCGCTCCGCAGCTCCTTATTATTTTGCTCCAGTCACTCGTTCCGTGCGTTGCACTCTGGGATGTAGTGGATCGTGAAACCGTGCCCAGACTCTGGCCGCTCCCCTTCATTTCTGAGTGAAAGTGCTCCAATAATTAGGCATTTGATCATTTCAGGTCTGATTTTGTTTTTTGTCTTAGTTACAATTTGTGAATTTCTTACAAAGGATGTGTTTTCAAATAGCACGTCAGTTTTGTGTCGAAGGTGACGTCTTCATGTCGTGCCGATACAGTCGGTCAAACACCTTGATCCACTACTGGTCAGACTGCTGTGAAATGTCATGAACATATTACTGGTAGATGTGTTTAGCGGTCCTTTTCGGCCCCAGGTCCAAATCATATTTATCTTGGTTGGTGCTACCAGTGTTGGGTCCTCCCTCTGTCTGGGCTGCTTTTTGTGTATTTGATCCACAAGGGCCTGTGATTCGTCAGTGTTAAGACGGTAAGACAGACGGTCCATTCTAGTGCCACCTTCAGATCAAGAATCATCCTTGACCACAACTGAGACTTTAATCAAGGATAAGTCTTTCATAAAATTTCACATTTCACAACCAAAAGAATAAACTGTCACAAGATAATTCGGGGATAGGGAACATTGGGAAAGGGTACATTGTATCTGACGGTGGTGGAAGTGGAGCGCAGATGCTCAATGTGTTCATTGCTTTCATGTTAAAGCTGGTAAATGTGGAATACTGCATATATCACTTAATGTACTGGGAAGGTAGCTGGTGAATTCCCCTCTAGGAATCAGTAAATCCTTGAAATGATAGATCAAAATTTGTAAGATTTTTTTTTTTGTACTATTAATGTGAATCTGCAAAGGAACTTAAGATGTCAGGGCTGTGCCATATCATACCGTCCACGATCATACCGTGATACCATACTACCGTGATATCAATGATATGGCGACGCAATGACGTATTTATGTTCCCTAGCGCCTGAAACTGGACAAACATTTGAGGCAGCACCACATTGATTCGGAGCAATGTACAGTTTCTTTACATTTGTACTTAAAATTTGAGGTCAATTTTTAATAAATGCTGCTGCCTGTAAGCCGCAATCACCAATAAAATGTTGTTCTGAATTGTATTTTCTATATCGCCGTAAATGTCGGTATCGCAAATTTCCTTGAACTGCCGTGATATCATTTTGAGGCCCTCTCCTACTGTCAGATGAATGTCGTTGAGGATTAAAGTACAATATTTGCATTTGAGCCGTAGTGGAGTGGAAGTAAACATTAGCAGGAAACTGTTCAACTGTGAAACCCCTGCCATTTCGCTCCCGTCTTTTTCTGCCTTTCGATTCTCCTCCTTTTGTTTCTCGGAGTATGTCGCTCGCTGGGTCGCTAACTCTCTTCGGGGATCCTTCCCACGAGAACACAATTTAAAAAGCCCTTGACTCCGCGGCCCCAGCATTACCTGTTGCAATCTCCTCGTTTATTTTCCAGCGGCAAATTCCACTCGTACAAATCAATACGAGATGAGGACTGCGAGGCCACGTAAAGGAAATGAGTGGCGGCGGTAATATCACAATCTATCATCTGAACATAGGTGTTGGAAATATCATGAAAAAGAATGCAAAGGGGAAGATTATCTGAGCGAGTCATTTCACAGAACTGTCACCTGCACAAACAAACAGATGACGTTGACCCCTTCCACTGTGGCCCCGCTCCGCAGCCACCCGGCTAACTCCAGACGTATGAGTTAGCTCATTGGCAAATGAGAAGAAGGATAGTAGAACGTTGTGTCTGTGGGCACAGTGACCGGCCGGGGCGGGTGGGAAGCATGTCGGCCGAGCATCTGACAGCACAGGCGAGCGTTAACCTTTCCAGGAAAGGGCCTGTCGGAGGGAGGAGAGGTGAGACCGTGATGACGGACGCAGATCAGTGAGGAGCAGTTGTCACGCCTAATGAGAAGACATCAGGAAACACTCTCCCTCCAGATATGTAGTATTATATCAAACGTCATTAGTTCACCGGTCCTTTCCTTCCACTAATTAGCGACATAATTAACAAGCTATTTTGCCACGTTCACACGCGGAGACCTGACTGAATAGTTAATGTTGCCATTGTGGACTGCATAAATATATAATAATCAGCTTTGGTAAATGCTTAGGAAATTTGATTGAAAATGAAAATTGACAGAAATCGCAATTCAACCTCAAACGTACCCTTTTCTTTGATCACTATATCACGTGTGACAGTTGATAGCAATGGTAACCACAGACTGTATATAAAGATGTATAACTTCCACTTGACAACCTGATTGTTTTCACTATTCGTTTTAGTGCATAGTCTCCACTAGAAGTTACATTTTATATACAACTAAACTGCAAATACATTTATTTGTAGGAAATATAGACTGGATTATGTTCAAAGGCAATTCATTTTTTTCAAACACAGCGTAGTCGTCGAGAGGTGGTCGGAGGCTGGACTTCACATCCCGTCTGTGGTTTGGACAACAACATCACTTTGATTAAGGTAAGAGTTATTAAATATGAATGAGCAGATTGTGTCTGACAGAGCCATAAAATTCTTCTGACAGGTCAGATATTCTGGTGGAACACAAACAAAAAGTTGCCTCGGAATATTTTACTATATAATGCCAACATACTAATGTCAGTTTGTATGTGTCTTCACAAATATGAAAACTAACACAGAAAAATATAATCCTGTCACAATTACAATTCATACGTTATCATAGAAACTAATATTGGTACTGAAGACCTTCCACCTGCCAATCTCTATCAATGAGTAATGACTATTATTTATGAATTTAAAAAATATACAATCATTTTTGTTGTTTTTTGGTGATCGCTGTGATCATAAAAAAAATCAATTCAACACTCGCACTGTACCCGATGCAGATGTCTGATTGGATGCGAAAGTAACTGAGATTTAGTCGCTGGGACATTTGTGCTTATTCGCATCATTTGTGCGAATGACGTGAATAATGGCCTGATCCTCTTTCCACTTTCTCCGACAAACACACACACGTAGACCTGAATTGTTGAATGAAAATAGGCAGACAGGAATGCCGACGGGAGGAAACAGGGCCCGATGCCTGAAATTGTAATCCATAATTGTAATTGCACATAAAGTGTTGCAGATTATTTGTCGTGCGTGCACGCCCTCGGTAGCAAGATACATCATGAGCGTCAAAATAAAAAGGATTTATTTGGTTGGAACAGTTGTTTCCTAAGTTTAGGGGGAGGTTGCATTTAAACATTACTCGATTTTACAAATCAAAACCAGATTCCAAGCAATAAAATGGTCAAACAATTGATTTTGGTCTAAACTGACGACAATTACCAGGCCCTTTTGCACATTACTGAGATGACCAGAGGAACGTGGACCGCTGTAAAGCCCATTAGGTAATTGGTGCTGGTGGTCAGACAATTCCATCGGCATCTAGATGGGATCAAATTCATTATTGTGCTCAGGTAATAATTACAAATCGTTCAACCTCTTCCCGTGATAGCAATCGTTGTGTGAAGGCCAACGAAAGTGATCCCCTCCGTTTGTTCCTCGAGGACCCCCGAGGATGGAGGACGAACCACTTGAGAGCCTTTGTGGAGACGGCCCTTTCTTTACTGCCCGGATGATATATCAGGGTGAACACACACACAAACTATAGTTACACGGGGAGCAATTGAAAACATGACAGGTTTTTGGCTTCACGCGTTCACATTAAAAGGCTGTAACAATACCGTAATAAACTGACGCGGACGCTCTCTCCTTTTTCCCCCCCGAATGTAATTTAAGTTTGCCGGCTGCTCCGACCTTATCACCCCTGCTCTCTGAGTTCGGAAGTGCGCAGAGGATTAAAGCGTTGGTTGAAATGTGATTAAAGAGGCACTGTTAAGGGATTATGAAGGGTCGCCCGTCTCCACTTTATAGCCATCTCAGGGAGGCTTTAATCGTCCGTGCTAGAGGAAGTCAAAAGGGAAAAAAAGGAGCAAACCTAGAACAACGTGGGGCTAATTTCACTGCCAGAAGAAGTGATGAGTTCCCCCGATGGACAGTCAGGGGCCTTATTACCTTAACACCCATCAGTAATGAAGCATGAAGCTCATTCCGCACACACACCTACCTGATACAGGGCAGTAATTACTGTCCCCCTGCCCCTGCCTCCCCCTGCCGTTTGAATGCATTAGCAGTCGCCGCAAATATTCAGCAGATGTAGATCGAGACACATTCCGGAGGCCACAACCTCGGCATTACACTCTAATGGACACACTTGAGTTTCAGTTACACAACGAGAACATCTCCTCATTCCTGTATCGTTTCCTTTTTCCCGATCTCTGCCTCGCGCGCGCACGCAGCCAAGGTGATCTTGACCGGGGCCGATGAGACCCCCCCGGCTGGACACGACGGTAACGCCCGGGGAGGGAAACGCAATGGGGTTATTCCCCAAACACGCCTGGCGTGAGGACATAAATGATAGGCACTCGTGGTATTCACTCTTCTGGAGAGAGCCAGGGGGTGGGGGTCATATTCATTTGCGATGAGGAGAACAGACACTTCACCGGGGCTTTTCCGATGCTCCGTGACAACTGGGCAGAAGGCTGAAACGGGTAAGAGCATGCTGAACTGAACGGGAAATACCAACTTCATGTGAAGGAAACTTCTCGGCTGGAGCTATATTTACATTTGACTGGAAGGTTGACTTCTGAATCAAGGAAGCTGTGGCTCGGGGGGTCGAGATGGTAGAGATGAGATGGTTGCCTGATTGTGTCACTTAAATATTATTTCTACAAATGGTATTTAACAACACCGAATACAAAAATCAATCAATCTGTCCAATGATTCCTTCTTAGTTTGTGACTGTGAGCTGATCCCCCAGACCACTCAATGACTGAACTCCCCTTTTGATAACTAATGTAGTAGCTAATGTCATTCCTTTTTTTTTGCCTCCCCTGATACTGCTTGGAGCCCCCCTGGAGGGTCCTGCCTCCCACTTTGAAAAGCAGTGATAAAATCTGCATATCTGAAGTCAAAATGAGGCTCAGATGTCCTCAGCGTCCCTCGGCCGGCCCCGCGCCACCACGGCGACGGAAGCACACATCATTACGGCGCACGAGTCCAGGGCTAGGCAACAACTTGAGAGAGTCCGCGTTAACCTCCCTTGGTGTATTTCAAAGGCAGAGGGTGCCCTTCCACTTAGGGCCGAGCCGAGGAGCCAAACTGGAATCAATTACTGTCCGTCCTCAGCAATTCTGTTGGATCTTCACAGGAAGTCTGCTCGGCGCGTATAGCTTCAGAGGGGGAGGGGGAGATTGGATCTTTCTGTAACGCTTCCTTCTCCTGGTTCCCCCCCCCCCCCGTTCTACAACCACCACTGTCCTGGGACAAGCGATGCCTCCGCTGCTTGGACGCCCCGTTTTCCTACCCGCTCGGGCGATCAGTGGCCTCTATCGCTGTCCTTTAACCTGATGATGAACCAGAAGCCCCCCCCCCACCCCTTTACCCATACGCAGATCAACACACGCTGCAGCAGAGAGGCGCCAAGCTGCCGCAGCATCGCAGGCCGGCATGGAGATGAGGCTGATGACACAGGAACAGCTGATAGCTGCCCACAAGCTGACTGACACACACACACACACATCGACACACTGCAACAAGTCAAACACGTGCTCTTAAATGTGAGTTTCAAACAATCGGGCAGTGAGGTGGAAGTTATCGAAACCCTTCCACTACACACTACAAAGAGTGTTCCATTCCACAAACCTTTTAATTTAAAACCTGCTAAACTCAGGAAAAAGGATTTTAGGGGGCAATTGATTCCCCCCGTGGATAAAACGGGGCGGATGTCTGTCTTTCCGGGCCATGGTCAGAGTCATTGAATACAACACGAGCGGAACTGTCATGGTGTGTCATCACGTCATGTGATCGGTGATTGACGGGTTTTATAAAAATTTAAATAAACTGATAAATGTGCAAATGATAACTTCTTTATGGACGTGAAAGGTTAAGCCCTTGTTCCTGGTTTGTGGGGACGCGCCGCCTGTAATGAAAAAGGCAAACCTTGTTCTAACTGGATGAGCTGAAAGGACGAGCGCGTTTGGCCTGAGAAAGAGCCCAGAAAAAGTTGTTTTCGTTTCGCAAATCAGAACAATTAAGCAAGCTGAATTTTACATTAGTAGTCCATGTTATCAGTTAATTATTAAATGTACTGAGAACTCTTACAGAATTAGTTCATACTGAAGACAATCTTAAAACGCGAGGATTCTCAGGCAAGTTCTGGGTTCATAAAGGGCATATTTTTTTTCCTGTGATTTCTAAGTGCTTTAAACATATTAAGTTTATTATTATGCTGAAAAAAAGAGGACAAGCGCGTTTGTATAAGGTGGCCGCTCTTCGACCGAATTTGGCCGACACGAGCGGCCAAAGCTACTTAACATCAGTGAATATAAAATCAACAGGTTACAGATAATTCAAAATTGACAGCATTAAACCAATAAGAAACAATAAGATGGATCAAATTCAAATTGGCCACGAACATGAAATTAAGGGCTATGATCTTGATGCTATTTCAATAGGTTGTAATGAGTTGAAAAGGCCATAAAAATACATTTTGTCTTAAATATTTCAACAGAAGTTATGTGTTCAATAATTTAGTACGGCCCCCGAGGGATGATCAAAAAATCCAAATGGCCCTTGATAGGAAGAAGGGTCCCCACCCCTTCTCTAGGTCTATCTATTTTACCTGGTTAGTTTCTTATCGTAAGTATTCATAGAAATGATTACCGAAACGCTGTAATGAACCAGAATTAAGATTGAGACTTTTCCGCAGTACACCTACTGTCCCCTTTATCGCTCGCTTGTTTCCTTTGCGTTTCAGTTTCCTCTCCATTCCCTTCAACTCTCCCTCTGCAAGTCGCTGCCCTGTGTTTTTCCCTCCACCTCCATCTGTCATTCCCTCTTCCTCGTCCTCACGTCATGAGCCACTGGGTTCATTAACTATGTAAACACACATTACCTAGGACCACCGCTCACTCTGTTGCGTAGCCTCGGGTGTTGTTTGTCCATGTCAGCGCTAAGCCGCCGCTCTCGGGGTATACACTCCGCGTCCTCGCGCCGGGGCCGTGTCAGGCATTCTGAACAGTCTGCGAGACAATAAAGTCGGCCGGCGTGGATTTTATGAACCGCGGTCCCTCTGCCCAGAGCGTTCGCTGCAGATTGGCTGTGCGTTTGGTTCCTCTGCCTCCGGGGCTGTGTGTTTGGGTTTCACTTTTTATTTTTTCCTGTGAAATTGATATTGCGGAGCCTCCGGAGCGAATCTGCCACTTCACATGTAATGTATGCAGGCTCGTGGTGATGAGTAATGGTTTCAGGTGTCTTACAGTTTAATCAGGTTCCACTGACAGCCGTGGAAGGCAGGATGAAACATAAAATAAAAAACTCCTAGCTCGCTAAAATAATTCACCCGAGAAGAGCCTCTCTACCTGTGCCAATTTGTACTTCAACTCTTTTAATGAAGGTGTTTTTTTTGTTTTTGTACAATAATTACTGGTAATTATTCTCCTCATACAAACTAAAGATTTCAAATATGAGTAACCCATGTCCCGGAGTTCTCAGTGTATGTCAAAGCCCAAAATAACAGGAAATCAACTTAATAATATGTTGGAATTCTAAACTCATCATTTCGATATGTGCATTAGAACTCGAGTCAAATGTTCTTTCTTAATGGAGTTGACTCATTGGGTGGCATCAGAGGCCACGTAGCCCAGGGCACGTGGCAAAGCAGGATCCGTTCTGGCTCGGTGTGAGTGGACGTCGGCTGGAAACCGATGGATGTGGCCTGGCCTGGTGTCAGGCACTAACTCTGACACCATGCACTCCTCGGCACTGATTCAGCATGTTGCTCGACACAGCACTTAACACGTGAACAAAACCAATATAAATCATGGGTTGCAGAGATGTGGGGGGGACCTCCACAGAAATGAGAACAGTGTGATATAATGTAAATTTAAAAGTCAACATTAAATCGGCATCAGCGCAGCACCGGCCGGCTGGGCAGACAGCTTCACAACTACGTGTCTAGGTTTCCCTAACGGGATCACAATGAGAGCAGGCAAACACATTTTGCAGTCTTCACTCGATATATTATTTACCCACACGTCTTCTGTTTGCGTCAGATCAGCACTGCCCTGCGATCGTCCCCCCAGTCCACTCGCTGAAGTTTTTCATTTCCATCGTTTTCACTCTGCATTTTTTCGTACCAACTGTATAAGATGGCTGTGCAGAATAATATCCATTATGTCTCAGTGTGATTGCATGTTCTAGTTGATGAGTAAGTAACTTAGAAAAATTAGAAGAACAATCTACCTCTGCAGGGAGCATTTGCTAAGGTAATGACCTGAATCACATCTAACCAAATGAAAGTGGCTCAGCGGTGCACCCGCTCCACAAGCACCACTGCCATGTGGGATGTTTTTTTATGATGTATCACTTTGACTGATCCCATTGTGGCAGGCAGGATATATATATATATATATATCAAAGACATACACCAGCAAAGAGCTTTAGATTGGCTTTGATCATAAGAAGCCCTGAGTAAAAACTAATCCACCCCATCTGCTGATGCAATGAAATCAGATGTGCTACAGCATGGGTGACCATATTGGTGTATCTATTCTGATTCAAAGCAGGTCGAGGACTCGTGCATACTACAACAAAGAAAAAAATGATTGGTTAAAAAAGAGAGAATATGTCACATCTGAATGAGAAAATGATACATATTCCTTGAAACAAATGAACAGTTCAATTAAAAAAGTAGTAAAATACCTAATATGCTTTCAATTTTGATGGTATGACAATTTAAAATGAGCATTACAATAGTTTAAAAAAGTAATTCTGGTTGGTATCAACCTTCTTTTGCTGTACGTGTATTCAGTTACAGGTTTCTGAGATCTGATGTTAAGATATGTTTCTTTTTAATCTATTTCCCTGAAGAACTGTTAGTTGTCTGACTTTACTACAGCTACATTCAACTGATGACTCTGTAACTAACTTTGTTTGTGCCTAACTGTGCTAATTGTGCTGATCCAACTTGTGAATCATCCAGTTAATCGACGATACTCTACAGCAGTAACCCAGCAGGAGCCTGAGAGTAGCAAAGTGAAATGAGTTGACATGTAAGTTTTTAAATCTTCAGTGTGTGCCGATCTTGAGGGCCTGTGCATGTTGAGATATCTCGAACTGCCTCCACCATTCCAGGGCCAAAGCGCTCTGCCCCTATGGCCCATCCGGTCCATACGACTCGTGCCCGGTTGCTCACATCCCATCATTGCAAAGTGCTTTTAAAGACTGGTTCAGTCACAACTGAAATCCCGGCTGCCCACTAACCTGAACCACCTGTCAGATCGGTCATTGCACCAACGGGTCAACAGACTCCCAACTCCACGCAAAAATCTCCGGCCAGACTTGTGTCAGGTTGCTTTTCATTGACTTTCAGCTCAGCCTTCAACCCTGTGATTCTGTCCCAAGCTGATCCAAAAGCTACGCCAGCTCAGTATTAGCACATCCCTCCGCAATTTGACTTTCTGGCAAATAGAAAGGTCCATACTCAAACCCTAACCCTAACCCACCTCGAAGAAGTCCACGTTTCTCGGGATGGTGATTGGACCCCTCCGTCCTGATGACAAAAGCACAGCAGAGCATTCAGAAAACTCCTCCCGTGTCCTTTAGTACTGGTGGACCTTTGTTGCTTCATGCTCACTGGCAGCATCTCAGTGGGGTATGGCAGTTACCACACATCAGACCATAAAGCACCCAAGTGGGTAGTGAAATGGTGTCAACCGTTGAGAACATTTACCACAAATTCTGCCCGGTCAGGGAATTCCATCTGCCTCTACCCTGAGGCCGAGCTCCACATCACCGCGCTAAGCATTATTGCACTCATTACGGTACTGACTCTACTGTACACTCACCCATTTCAACTCTGTCCAGTTCACTTCTGTGTGTGACATATTTAACTTAGCCTATATACAGGACATAATACATTTAATACTGAATATGTTCCTCTCCACTGTCACCGTAAAATATGGCTGCACTTATGCTGTAGCATTTATCCATAATACTATTCTTGTGCACTTCTGGTTCAATTCCAACCTTATCTAAGTGCCAACTGACCAAAAAAAAACAAATGACAGCACCATCTTCAGGCCCGGCGCCCCCTGCGGGCAGAGAATTGAAAGTGATTTTCACGACAGAACACACATGCAGTGTGACCTCGTGCCAATAGCGGCCCACAGGACATGCCCCTTTATCGTCGCCACTGAATCCTGTTCGGTGGAGATGAGAGGGCTAAAATCCTAATTCCATGGCGGATTAGCCATGTAGGGATGAAGTTAATTTGTTCTGCATGCAGAAGAGCTTGCGCGGGGCTCAGGGGATGATCCAGGATCCTGTTCACTCTCCTGTTATGGCATATGGTGACCATTGTTGAGACATCCGCGGGAGTAAATGGGCTCTGTCAATAGCCCAAGTAGAAAAAAGAGCATAAACACACATCCACTCCCTGAGGTGTGCTTGAAAAAAGGGCAGGCATATGACAGCGACCCATGTGTCCTTGCATTGGTCCCAACTGTAATTACAGCCCTTAAAGATGAAGGATCACTCACTATTAATTAATCAATAAACAACACACTGTATTTCAGTCTCTCTCCTTACTTCTGTCAGGGCCTCCCACATCAATTTTAACTCCAACTTTGTCTTTTACTTCATCTCAAATATTCAGTTCAAAGTCTGAGACCAAGAAAATAAACCAGAAAATTGATTCTGATTCCTCCTATGCTTCTCTCACTGGCGTCAGAGACGTTTTTGACACTACAGATCATTGTATTTCTCTACGCTGATTTGAAGACCAATTTGATGTCTCTGGCCTGGCTCTGGGTGGTAAAAAAAAAAATCACACAGTGTGTTTCCTATAACAATTTTATGTCAATATGTTTTGATGTGAAAAATGGAGTACCCCAGGGCCCCGTTCTTGATCTTCTGCTATTCCCTCCTTATATTTTGCTCTTCGATAAATGTATAAATAGTCCCATAATTATTTCAACTGTTACGCTGATCAAGCTCAGCTGTATCTTCCCGTAAAAAGCCGAGGACACCTTAAATTTTCAAAATAGAGGCCGACCTGCCAAATTCTGACGAAACTGACATGCATGGTCATTCGTTTGAGCAGTGTGGTTAGATGGCAAAGACACACTGGGAACCATTAGCTGCACTTGTAAATGAAAGTGCATGTGGTATTACAGGATTAAAAACTTCAGAGTTAATAGGTTCCCAAATGCATGTAGTGATGAAGAAAATACTATGCCCTGCTGGGATGTAGGGTAGTATATGGTTTATTGTATTATTGTATTATATACTGTTTACTCTGTAAACAGATGTGGCCACAGTAGTGTTTAGCAAACCTTATTAAGACGGAGGGACTAATTCCATTTATTTGTACACTTTTAAACTACAGATTATCTACATTAGGTGCTCCGGGGGTTAATCCTCAAAATTAAACAAATTATTGAACCAAAATTGTCAAAGCAAAGGCCATTTTAAGTTCAGGTCGCTTTGTTTTACTCAAAGAAGATCACCCTCAGCACATACAGAACATGAACACATATTCTCAATGTGTTTCACGAGTTCGGGAACATTAAAAGCTCTTCAGATACACTCTCACATTAGCAATCTCAATTAGCTCCAATTTATTTTTTATTCCTGGAATGATTGAGCAAAATGCGGTTCAGTCATGCACACGCTCACACATGCTGGCCTTGTTCTGAGAAATAGAGTCTACCGAAGTTCATTAATAACCAAACTGAAGGAGAACAAGTGCAATTTAAACGAGGGAGCAAAAAAAATTAAGAAAAAAGATCTGAAAGTTGGTCATTTGACGGCGTGCAGGAACAGATTCATGAGAGCAGCACTGGTTTGGAGAGCGAGCAGGACGGAGCGCTGAGTGTGATCGATGTCTTCCAGTCTCCAGAGGAACTGGGGCTCGAGGTGCCAGCGAGCAGAAGGGGCTTCGTTTGCTTTCCACCTTTAAGGCAGCTGAATCTCAGTTCTGGCTGTTTGCATAGCGCGCATCTAAAATCCTCCCCCGTCAGACTGCTTCGTCTTTGTAATGTCAACTTAACAGACAGTATTATACCTGACATTTTCTCGAGTACATTGCTCAACATTAACCCTCTTTTCTTATGCTAAGTCCTCATCCCCGTCTCCATTGCCCCAATCACCTGCACGAGAATGACATCACATCGATGCCCAATAGACAAACATAGGCTCTGCCTGTCTTACATGGGCGTCGGAAGCAAAAGAACTATGTGGGTGGGTCCTCACCCAGAACATTGTTCCTTTGCCATTTTCTGTATTCTGGTGCGTTTTAATTATGTGTAACAGAGGCCAGCCAGTCGAATGCTGTGCAGTGTCTGTAAAGATCACCCCCCGTCAATGGATCTTCTGCTCAGAGATTTCGCTCTTTTGATAACGCGTCCGTCTCTCATGCCGGCGGTCGTGAGCTCGACTCACGCGCGTTACGACAACCACATACCGGCCACGGTTTCCCAAACACAACAGTATCTAATATTTACACGATGGCCTTAAAAGCAACAGGCGGACAATAAGTATGGATGTCCATCAACATGCGGAGCTTCTATTCTTCTGAATTAGAAAACGGTAAATGAGGGTGGGTGCAATATTATTGGTCTTGAAAAAGTGGGCGGGTCTGTGCCCACCCACATACAATGGGTCAGACATCCATGCTGTCCTCAGCTAACTACAATGTGAAAAAAATCAAATAATCAACAGGTAAGTCAGCCCAATTATACTCCAATTATATAAACGTCATAATTCATACGTATGTGAGATGGTCCATGAAACCAAGCAGGTAAATGCTTTTTGAACCCCAAAGAATTATGAAACCGAAAGGCAATAACAGTATATATACATGAGCGCAACATAAAGGTGATCAGCGTGGGTGCCTAAAATATTTTTTTAAGTTGAACAACAAGATGCAGAAGCTGAAGATGCACATGTATTTCAGTTTTGTCTCCCAGATTGGTGAGGGTGTGTTGAGGACATCGGAGGACGTCGGAGCCCTTGGACAGTTTGAGTTTGGCCGAGCAGAGCGGTAGTAGACAGAATCGGAGTTCGCTTGCACAGTCCTTTGCGTGAGAGAAAGCTCTGGGCAAAAGCTCACAGCAAAGAGAAAGCTCGTTGCCGTTGACCAGAATCCAGGACTTCAACCTGCCTGTGTCGCAAGAGCGTCTTCCGCGTCTGTCTGCGAGGTCTCCCGGACCACAGGGACCTTCACTCTCATCTCGCCCAGCTTCTGGCTCCTTCACCTCGGGCCGTCCCACACGTTCTCCAAAAAGGTCGTATTGCGGAGGGATTTCAGAATCCGCAGTTCACTGTGCCGATGGACGTTGTTAAAGCTCCACGGCAAAAATCTGCTCGCAAAATCACCTGCCCCCAGTCCCCAGGCTAACGGTGGTAATCACCAATTACAGGCTGTAGGACCACGCAGCTAAAGGTAGAAAAGGAGCAAACTGTAACTGCTGATGTTATTCCCTGCAGCTGCCTCTTAAAGGAGCATTGACGTCAAAAACATTGTGTGTGTGTGTGTGTGTGTATTCACAGTATTCCGGCGAGACTGTTTTTTTTCGTACTGCGTGTCGCGTCTAAATGCTGTTGTCATTCCAGGTTGATTAAAAACCCGTAAATAAAGGTGTTTGACGACGGATGTGAAATGCATAATCACATAAGTGTTTGTTTGATTACACAGCAGCATGCTGGGAATTTAAACAAAAAATGGTGGAAAACAGATTCAACAAAGACTTTGACTGAATATCAACATCCACGGCTCTGCATATAATTCCATATGGTGAATTGGTATTGTCGAGGCTCGCCATGTGACACTTTCCTGATATGTAATAAGAAAATATACATTTTAAAAATGTAAAATCTATTACAAAAACAACTCCAGGTTTCACATCTTTAGTCTTTAGTGTCCAACCGCAGCACGTAGCCCCCGCCGTTTCCTTTTGCCTCAAAATGTGACTGCCGAGACAAATCCCTTTGTATTAACATATTCCATAAACATAATTCAAGGAGACACGATTGGTTGTGGACCCTGGAGGGGGCGTGAACATGTGTATCTCGGCCTCCACCTTGACAAAAGAAAAAAGATCTGCTCATGTTTTCATTTTCATCAACGTCTCTTCATCATTATATGTCATAAGTTGCTTTGCTTACTACAAATGTTCTCGCGACGGAGAGAAGCCGTTGCCACGGCGACACGGATTAGCTTACTCTGTATAAATGGACAACACTCCGCAGTCAAAATATGAATCAAACTTGGCTCAACATTCCCCAGTTGTTCGTCGTGATTTTCAAAGTAATAGCTGGTGTAAAAATGACCAGGCTTTTTGGAAAATCCTGATTTTCAAGGACGTGCGGCAAACCATGCTGTGCTCTCCTCTAAGGAACTCTGAAAGCAGTCACAGACACATTAGGAGAAATAAGCTTCTTAAAAGATATACATAGACATGCATGCATTAACAAGCACGGGCACACACACACACACACACACACACACACTTCTAAGCCAGCTGGCAGCTGGAAAAACAGGCTCCGTCTTTTTTGGCAGCAACTCAACTGTCATCCATCAACGCTAAAACAAATCCTTCAATCCTTGTCGATACAATATTTATCCAAGCCATCGCAGCGTGTAATAATTCATTTACATCCCTGATATATTGATGTGATTTTTTTTTTGTTTTTCCTCTCTCTCTGTTGTTTGTTTTTTTTGCAGTGGAAGCGGGTTGATAGATGGCTGGACGGGTGAAAGGAGGTGATTTGGTGATTTAAGGCCCAATTCTGGGTGCTTAAATTGGTTCCTGCCAGAGTAATATATCAAAGGGAATTAAAAGGTGATTGTGTGCGTGCGTGCATGCGTGTGTGTCTGTGGCGGAAACAGGGGAAATGGTTAGGTTTCATGATACCATGGTAACACACACACAAACACACACACGCACACGCACACTCACACACACACACAGACGGAGAGCAGATGGATTAGGATGTGGACAGAAAAAGGAATTGGAAGAAAAGAATAAGGAAGAGATGGAGAGGACAGTTTCAAACTCTCATTGACCTTAGCCTGATTCAGGTTGCCCCAACACACACACACACACACACACACACACTCAGGCGCACGCCACCTCTGCTTCTCCGCGGCCTTACAGCGGTGAGTGATGGGGCACTTGTCCCGTCATCATGACTGCCATGTCAGACACAGAGGATAAATGACATCCAGGAGATCAGGCCAGTTTGGCTCCGATGTGAGGGAGAGAGTCCCTCAGTGTCCGGAATTCTCCACGAACCAGGACGAAAGTCAATATATTAGCTGCTCCCGGTCTGAAACTATATATATACATATATATATATATATATATATGTATATATGTAAAATCTGAACCTACCGTAAGAAACGAGTGCTCATTCCACATCACAGCACTTTGTCAACATTGCTCTAGAATCGCTTGTGTAAAAACCAAATCTCCTGAGCGTTACCTTTATTTACTCTTCATTCGCTGCAACAGATGCATTTTGACATCAAAATGTCTCCACTAATACTTCTCCGTGAACGCTACGAGAAACGTCTTCGCTGAACGTGTCGGGAAGGACTGACCACGTGTTCTGTTGGGTTTTTCTACAATATCTGCTTTTGCAGTTTAGCATATTACCGCAGCAAGTGTGATATCATTACATTTGAATGCTTCCGTTTATACATTCATGGCATTTGGTGAAAGGGTCGGGGAGAGATCACAATATCTCTTGTGCGAAAGCACGTGAGCTTTCACTATCAACAGTATACCCCCAAACCACAAACTTCCTTTGACCTCAACCAAGTGCTGGGGTTAGATAAACCAAACCTCGCACAGAACCCAGGATTCAAAATGTGTCTCCTGCGGTGAAGAGACATGAAGCGGGGAGGAAGACGTCTCTATAGACATATGGGGAGGGTAGGATTGGGTATAACCCTGGACAGTCGGTTGGATCAGTAGAACCATGCACCTCGAACTCCTGCTCCCTGTATAAGAATCATTCAGACTCTTTCTGACTGACACACTCAATGTTTACTACATGTTATGAGTTCCAGCCGAAGCCCAAGAAGTATGAAGCCAATTAATATGAAAAGCAGAAATGTTTGACTATAATTCAACTATAATCACTTACTGCAAGAACAGTCAGTAAACCCTTCCTTAGTGAGACTGCATTCTTTGTTTATATATTGGATATGTTTTGCATGTTGACCTTTATTTTTTGTCACAGATGATTCCTTCCAGTTGCCCTTTGCTGGATGTTATTATTTAGTTTCTCTACCTACCTCTCTAAAATACTAATGGATTCAAACAGAGCGACTTTGACTCTTCCCCTGTCTCCATCATTCATTTCAGCTATTATCTCAATCCTGACCAGGTAGTTCTTTTTTACTGTCTATGACTGGCATCATTCTTCATTTTTGTAATCATCCCAAAGGAAAAAAGGGCAAACCCTTGCAATGGGGAAGAATCCTTCAAAAAGTTGGATCCGGATCCCTCCCACAATGTAATCCCCTTTTCACCACCTCTGAGCGGCGCTTACCTCAAAGCTAATGGTATTTTTCTCACCATGTTAAAGAATTCCTTTTAAAAAAAGTCCTGGATGTGCTCTAAAATCTAACAGATTCTTCTTTTGGTCATGTCCCACCTTGCCACAAAATTTCATGGGAATTTATATATATATATATATGTTTATATATTCTTGTCCTGCTAACTAACAGGACAAGAAACAGGCCATTCTTTTTATGTTGAAGTACTTCCTGGTGTTTCCCTGTCTTTTGTCTGTTCTCTTAACTTCCCCTGTGTCTCCTGCCCTGTGATTGTCTGCACCTGTTCCTCATGAGTCTCACCTGTGTTCAATTGGCCCCGCCCACCTCGTGTCTATTTAGTCTCTGTGCTTCCCTTTGTCAGTGTTGGTTCGTCTGTTAGGCTGCCGGTATCTGTGTCTCGTGGACACCCTTGGTTTGATTCTGTTTTCGTTTTATTATTAAATATCCTTTTTTCCCCCTGCATCTGCATTTGGGTCCTGCTTCCTCCTGTGCCCTGACACAAGCAGACAGACAAACGCTGATCTAGAAGAACAAACCTCCTTGACGGAGGTAATAATCTCTCACTTTACAGTATCTACAATAACGACTTTGGGAAGGTGAACATCCTCCAAAGAAACAAAAAGAAGGACAGACCGTCTTTTGTGATAAAACACTGGCTCGTCTGTTCCTGTCGCTGAGCACGACGAATAAAACTCGATGCCTTTTTCTGTGTAGACAAGAACCTTTTCTATTTCCGTCCAAACACCACTACCTGTCCTCTGTCGTCTGTCGTCGGGTAGAGTACGAACAATGGTGACTAAGTGGCTCTGCAGCAACACAACTCAATGTAGTTTCTACTACCAACCATTACTGTCATGTACTGTACAGTATGTCTTTTTTTCCCATTGTGATTATTATTCCAGGTGACATATACAATCAATAATTTACAAACCTGCTCCTTCTTCTTTTAGAGCGCCATCATTGAATCGATGCGTGTAAAAGAGCAATGTGCTGCTGTTATGCGTTAATGGACGGTGGGAATAACTGTTTTGAATGTAAAATCATTCTGTGACACAGAGGCCGAAACACTGATCAAAGATTACACATTTAGTTTTCGGAATGGAACCGATCCAGAAGCTTTTCCTTCATCCGTGGACCGAGAGCGCCCAGTGGGAAGGAAGGTGTACCGTACGTCACTGAGCATGTCAACGAGACAGATGGGGTTTTCATACTGTACCTATACAGCCCGCTGACGCCTCGGCAAATAAAGAGCAGGATGAGCCATGATCTCCATGAAGAGATCATCGTAATGCAAATGCAGTTTCTGCTCATGAGCACAAAAAGAGCTCGGCCTGCTTCTGCGTCTCAGGTGACCTATTTCTGATTCAATATCAGTCTGTGAATTTATTATTATTGTCATTTTTGCTTTTTTGTGATGGCCAATGAAGTCTTTTAAAGTTATGCGAGACAAAGAGGAGAGTTGCAGTCCAGAGTTAGCATGAACTGTGGTATCAAACACAAGCAGGATTCCACAAACTAATAATGTGTTTCATTAGGTTTTTTTATCTACTTGTTTGTATTTTATATCATAGAGTTACAGTATATTAAGAAAGGTTCTAAATAATTTCCTGAATGATGGGTCAGCTTCACCTGCTCCAACACACACACACACACACACACACACACACACACACACACAGACACAGACACAGACACACACACAAGCATGTCATCAATATGACTTTAGTTAAGAAAGAAAATCTGAGTATAAACTGGACTGAAACGATTCCTTAAGATAAAGTGTTTTGGGAATCCTGTGACAGATCCTAAAATACATCCTCTTTGACAGTATTTTACATTTGTTTATTTCACTATCAAGGTCAGAAAGGAAAAAAAAAAGGAAATCTGCAAATTGAAATACAGCCAAGAGTGAATCAAAAGGTCTTTTTCCGAAAGGAAGCCACAGTGGCAATTCCTCAGCGTCTCCGTGCCGACACGCACTCGCACTGTGTTTACACGGACATCACGCCCTGCCCTTCACTTCCACAACGTTGTCACAGCCTCAGATGACGAACGACAAGTCTCGGAAATCTTCAGCCGGGATGATCTCGGCCAAATGAATTCATAATTCATGTTTGATGGAGTCTTTTTAATATTTCAGGCGTAATTACTAAGCAGGGGCATCGCTTCCCCTCAACAGAGAAAATCACCCTCAACGTCAACAGCAGATAAATGAGACAGAGCATCTTGCCCCGGCTCGCTATCTCTCTCTCTCTCTCTCTTTCTGTCACACACACACACACACACATTGCCGGATGGATGAGACAGGAGGCCTAGGGCGTAGCCTGGCTTACTATTCGTCAAGGAGCGAGGAAGGAGCGTACAGTCTCACACACACACGCACGCACAAAAACAAGTGTGTGAGCGATGTGCGGCATTACGGATGTGGAATCAAGAGGGACGGGCAGGAGTGTACATCTAAGTCCCTATTAAGTTCAAATCCAACTCCCAGCTCATGGAAAATTAATTCATGAGCGGCAGAGAGCGACCACCATTCCCGACACACAGCGGTGCTGGATCTTCTCGGGCGACATGAGCACATGCAATGCTGCGGGGGGAGGCATTAGATGACGTACAACACACACACGCACGCACGCACGCACGCGCAGTCCCTCCAGTGCATCGCTGTGTGTGGTGGCTGGATATTATCAGTGCATAGTGATGAAGAATGGTCCCGGAGCACACGCTGCTCGCTCTAAATAAACCCTTTTCTCCTGCTAATACAATCTCTCGTGGCCACAGCAGGGAGGGTGGGGGAGGACGGGGGCGTGGGGGACGACTGCTTGACTGTTGGACTGGCCTGATTGCACCCTCATCCCCGGCCACGGCAATCAAGTGGCAAAAAAGTGGTTGAACCCCAACGACCACATAGATGCAGGTCACTCGTCCTCATTCTGTGATACAACCCGTTACTTGAATCAGCAGCAGCAGCAGCAGCGGCAGGAGGAGGAGATGTGCCACAGGCTGCATCCATCTCCATCCAGGTATCAGGTTAGCCACCTGACAACGTATATCACACCACCAGTCACGTTACACTGGCAACGCGTAAAGTAGTCAACAGGAAGCAGATGCTCTGCTCCTCAGTTGGTTACTTAGTTACAGAAAACACTACGAGCAGGGATTTCTTCTCTTGGACCAATGACGAGGCCAAGATGTTATTTAAAGCGGCAGTAAGCGATTGTAAAGCAATACGCGTTTTTGTAAAAAATCTTTGAATATTTCCTCACGGCTGTTGGCCCTGTGTGTGTGTGCAGTCTGTAAGAGCCAGACGTCGACACTTTTTGAGGCGTGCTAGCGGGTGGCACTGCAACTCCGCAGTTTTGGCCTAGTGGTCAGCGCATCGGACCCCCTCGCCCGAGGTCGCGAGTTCGCGGTCCGGTCAGAGCAGTAAAATCACAACAACAGCGCAGAGAGAAACAAGCGCTCTCCAGAATCGCTTGCTGCCCCTTGAAGTAAGTATTTACAACATTTGCCTTCACTGCTGGTAGTTGAGTCGGGACTGATAAGAACCAATGAGGAAGTGAATGCAGGTTACCACATCATCTTTTCCAAACAACAACGCAGTGCTTTATGCTGTGTAGATAAAATCCATAAGTGATCATAAACGTGGTCAATGTGTATTGGACAGACACTAACGCCCAGTGTACGGTGCCGCCGTATCGAGAGCTGACACTTTAGTGGCCTCATTTGTTCACACTAATTATGCTAATGTGTGAAAATTAATGTGCTAATGATTTATTGATAGTAAAATTCTGGCACCTTTTAGCTGCGTGGACGAAATTAGCGGCCAACATTTTTTACATAATCACATCTCATGTTAACATGGAGTCCGACTCCAGCCAGGGCGGTGACCTTTTCATTGGCCAGAGACACACACACACACACACACACACACACACACACACACACACACACACACACACACACACACACACACACACACACACACACACACACACACACACACACACGATCCACGGAGTAATTGCTACAGAAATATAGACTCAATGCATAAGCTAGTTATTTTATTTTAGTTTTTAGTTTTGAAACTAAATAAACACCGTATATTACTGTGTCTGGTGAATGTGTAAATATGCATATATATATATATGCATATATATATATGTGTAAATTACAAAGTGAGGATATGTTAACGTTACGTTTACAGCTTGTTGCACTGCCCCCAAAAAGAACGTAGCTTTTAAGTTTGTTTTTCGGAAAATGGTTTTGATGTAGACTTTACATCATTTTTCCGAACTGATTAAGTTTGTTTGCATACTTTTAATGCAAATCTGGCCAAATTATTTCATTTCAGTCTTTTCGAAAGGATGTACCATTTATTGTCTTTTCTACTTTCTTCGTCCTTATCTCTGTCTCCTGAGCAGTGGTACATTGGCACATGGCATGAAAAAAAATCACTTCATCACAGACAGAGGGCAAATAGGACAAAGTAATATCCTATTATAGAGATAAAAAACCTTGAACTGTCAGACAGAGAAAGGGATGTTTGCTTTGTGATTATCTTGTTCCCATTTTCTTTGTTCCTCCTTTGTCGACTTTTCTTTCAACGCTACAACAGAGCTGGCGTCTACCACACCCAATTTTTGATGCTACTTATGGCAAAAGACGTTCGGATTATTCGAATTTTTCTTAATCGTGTTTCTAGTTGTTCGTGGTGAGAACCAGGGTGAACTCCGCCTCTTTCCCAAAGTCAGCTGGGATTGGCTCCAGCTTCTTTGCGAGGGCGCCGTAAGCGATTCTAAAGTGAAGCACGTGTTGTAAAAATCGGCATCCGGGTTTTTGGGAACTCAAAAACAAAAAAAATGGTGCGGTCCGCACCTCACGACACTGCGATTGTGGTGGGTGCTGCTGCAACTCTGCGGTTTTGGTGTGGTGGTTCCGGGAGGTTGGGGGTTCACGGCCCGGTCAGAATCACAACAACAACAACAACAACAAAGACAGAAACAAAAAATCACTTCCTGCCTCTTTAACGGATAAAGAGGTACAGATAATGGATGGATGGAGTGGTGTAAATGGAACGAAGATAAGACAAACCACAGGTCTGATCACGACTGTAACCGTGCAACTTTTTCAGTCGCTTAAATGAGTCTCTGGTCTTTGTGTCTGTCGCCCTTGCTGCATCATTTTAAAATGAGGATCTCTCTCTCCCTCTCTCTGTCTTCCTGATGGTTGTGTGGCCAAGCAATGATCTCATTGCTCGAAGACCGGCTGCTCAATGTGACCTACATGCTTTATCTACACAAGATGCCTCTTACTCACCTCCCGCTCTCATCTACCCCCCCCCCCCCCCCCCCACCTCGCAGTGAGGGGGTCGCAGCATGAAGCGGAGAGATTACTCAAACAGGACAAAGTCATATTCAATTACGGCACGGGGATATTGGCTGTACAGTAAATTGAACAATTATGTGGCAGGGCTACAGTGGCAGATGTGCACGGGGCCCCCGTTTAAGTGGAGTGTGCTGTCAGCAGGGCCGGGTCATTCCATTACGGCTGCAGACGGGAGTAGGCCATCGCAGCATTCTTATTAAACCACGCACGCACGCACACACACACGCACACACACACACACACACACACACACACACACACACACGGGCACGCTCACACGTTAATAGAAAAAGGACATGCAGCACAGATATTTATCTAACCATCTCGCCAAACCGCATATTTCATTTACATTATGTTCTCATCGAATGTAAATCCCAATTATGGTGACTGAAAGTAGTTATTTATTGTGGAAGGAATGTGCAGCGATTCTATAGAGCAAATTACACATCATACTTAAGGCCATTATAATAAAAAGCATAAAAAATATTTGTAGGGAGTAAAAGTACCAAAGCACACTGTCCAGTCATATTGACTTAAGTTAAGTTATTGGAAATCCGTTCAATTGAAAATATGTATGAACTGGGTTTATGTTCAGAACGCAAACAAAATACAAAATGTCTCACTAATATGAGCATTTCCAGCTCTGATGTCCCCATCAGCAGGAGGCTGTCAGTTCCTCCGAAACCGCCAAGTCAAGTTTCTTGACAGAACACATTTATAACAACGAGAGTTGACCAAAGTGTTGAATGAAAACAAAACAGAAGTATAAAATACAATAAAAGGCTAAAAACAACCAGGGACAGTCAAACGCCTGAGAGAGCTCGTGGGTCATATCTGAAATACGTCTGTGGAAGGAGAACACTTGGTGTAAGAGGTAAACTGTTCCAAAGCGCTGGAGCGGCTACAATAAACGCACCGTGGCCTTTGACCTTTGCCCTCAACCTACAGGGACGGCCAGGAGCAGCTGGTCAGAGGATCTGAGCGGAGCGGAGGTGGAGGAGAGGAGCACGGAGACGGATCCGAGGGGGGCCAGGCCATTTAAAAGCTCTACAGACGGAATAAAAGAAGGTTGAACTGAAGCCAGTGCAGAGATATTAGTACAGGCGAGATGCTGTCTGGGGATGTTGTCGGCGAGTTCCAAAGTTTGTCAGTGAGTGAAATATTGCGCTCAAAAATTGTATAGTGCTTTACGTCTTCCTTTGGAAAAACTTATTACTTTCACACTCAGGGACAAACAAGAGAAGGTTCAATTAATATGAGGCCCTTTGATAAATGATATTAGGGACAAAATATATATAGAGAGAGAGAGAGAGAGATTCTTTCATTCATTTATTGTTTCCTTTTGCTCCTTTTTTACTTCTCTCTTCTTCCTTTGTTAAAAATGAAAAACGCAATAAACATATTGTTAAAAAAAAAAAGTGCATAGTAGTAATACTCGGCATTAGGGATTCAATTTAGGAGGCTGGAGAAGAGGCAGCTGCATTACGGTAGTCGTCGTTATTACCAGGCTCACAGCGGTGGTTGGTTAGATGGTTTTCTGATCTGCCGCCACTAAACGGTGAGGAACCGTCATCATGGATGCGATGAATACTTGGCTATGATACACAAAAAGATAGTGAGCATGGTTAAAATAAACCGGCATCGTATAACCATGAGCGTGGTTGACAATCCATTCACCCTGACCAGTACACATGGACGGCACTTGACAGCTGTGAATGTACAGCAGCAGGTTACAGTTGCTCAGTAACTACGGTGACTAAGATGTTAGTCATACGTGTGAAGAAAACAAAACAACATGGTGCTGACGTATAGGCAGAAAAAAGGAAAGAGGTCTTCTGTAGTATTGCTCTTGGAGGAGAGTCAAATGAAATGTGTGATACATCAAGGGGAGCAATCGAGAGCAAGAACTTTGAATACTGGAAGAAAATCAGTTATACGACGCAGGTTGCAGAACACAGGGGGATACGAGTTCATCACCTTGTCAGAAGATTCTGAGTTTGCCGAATTAGCGTGGTGTTTTAATCAGCGACGAGAGAACGAGGAGAATCTTAAACACCAGTAATGAAGGCAACTCAAGACACTTGAAGCCTCGTGGACCGACCTGGTGTTCCTGTTGAGGGGGCACCAGCTCCTGCTGGAGCATATTCAGACCAGTTCGATTACGATCGGACCGCTTCAATGGATCTGGGTTCTAAGGAACCGAGAGCAAACTACCAGCTCCGAAATCCAAAGTCATTTACAAACTAACGAGGATGAGCCCTCTATGGTCCGCCGTCAACCACCGCTGTCACACACGCCCACGACAACGGGGTGATGAGTTCCGGTGCAGTCTGCTCATTTATTGCTACTCTTGAACTGTCTTCTCTCTCCGACGAGCCCAAAGGCTGTGGCAAAAGTGTATTCTGTGTAACGGCTCAGTCACGACCAGGCAGGTCGCATTTAATTAAGAGCTCCTCACCTGTCGTCGGTGTGTCTTCACCCCGTTCACTCTTATTGTCACATTCACGTGCACCCCCCGCCAGTCTTCCTGCCCCACGTTCTCACCTGATGTCGCACCGCGACAGGCTGCCAGTGAATTTATTAGCACACCTTGAGGGAACAAAGACGAGATCCAGGTGGGCCCGCGAGAGAGAGAGAATGAGAGTACGGAGTGTTTATATGAACGGTGTTTCCATGTACAGATGCCTCAGTGTTCCAGGTCCACATCACCTACAGTAACACACACAGCGCTGCAGGAACCTTTCAGACGAAGGCAGACGTGGTACGCTCCCTTTTGAATAGCCTCATCTCAAAGTGTCAGGTGAACCAGCGAGGCTTTCGCAGAGAGAGAGACGGTGACAGACTGGAGGATGCTGGAGTCAGCCACGGGAGCTGAAACTCGTCGTTATCAATTATTATCAAATCATTTTCACATGCAAATACATGGAAAACTATTCTGCAAACCCACTTTGAGGGAAATGTAACACTGCCTTGGTTCTTTTCATATATATATATATATATATAGCCCCAAGACGGGGCCGGCGGCTTGTCTCCTCAGTTCTCAGAATGAGGGGCTTGTAAAACTCCAAAGTGTGGACAGGAGACGTACTCAACTACAAATGGCCGGTTCTCACATTGGGACACTGGGGGAGGAATTGGCCTCGCATGTAGCGAAGACGTGTCGCCGTATCGTCAGGTATTCGATGACACCCTGGCGACAGAGCAGGATGCTACGCCACGCTTAGGGCCCTTTCCACAACAAGGAACGTGACGGCCATCAGTTTGTGAACCGTGAGGATGAAGATCATGTCACGTGATGAAAGCTGCTGTGCTTCTCTCTCAGAACGTGTGTGTGTTCGCGGTTTGCCGTTGCGTCACAGTGTGTTCTTATTAGTCGATCATTGGTTTTCTGCTGTGAATTGATTATGAATCATGTGTCGGCCATATTTTGATCCCAATACACAATATAATGTCAACAGCGGGCGGTTCTCTCGTTGAACTGTTTCTTGAAGATAAAGTCTCAAAAGTCCAAAAGTCCCATTGGTTCTTGGCTCTCTCCGTCTGTCAGCGGTCCCCGTCTCTGCCCCTCGGACCGGAGGGGGTTCCACGTGTCACTTATTTCTCTCTCTGCGTATCTTAATATGCCGCCTTGTTGTCTCCATTCATTGAAGCTCCATTTTTCAGCCCTGCTGTCACTTTTATCAGTTCATCTCCAGTCCTGTATCTCCCACCCCGCTCCCTTTCCGTCTCCCTCAGAGCCAAAACACATATCTACACTTAATTTCCATCCGTATCGCTGGTGTTCCCGTCGCCGGCGAATTACGTCTCCCATTAAGGGACACAACATGCGTCAAAATACTTCACACAGTCTGAAAAAGCGGCCGGCTTTGCTTTCGCGGAGATGTCTGGAGGCGCGGAGTGGGCCAGCACAGTGAAAAGTGCATTATGGGACATTACTGTCAAAGCTGATGTGCCTCCAAACCCCCCCAAAAAAAATCCCAGCTGAAGTTTTTCTGTGTGAGATGAAGAAGAAGTAGGAGTACAAAAAAAAAGCTTAACTTCCAATAAATTCTGGATATTCATCTCGTGAAAAAAAATACCCCCCGAGACTTTACTGTAGTCACTAATGACTTTTCATGTGGGCGCCACTAAAATTACAGCACTTTTTTATTCATCTCATTTTTATATATTGATTCCCCAGCTTCCCTGAACTCCAAACGCAGACGCCCCCCCCCCCCCCCCCCCCCCCCCGTGCCGCTGAGTTGCTTATGAGCTGGTACAATAACCATTGTCCTTGAATAGACGCAGCTCAGGGGTAATGAGTTCTCTTTTGTGTTACTTTTTCTTGAATTAATAGATCAGTTTGTCACTGTAATTTGAAGTGTCACGATCTGCCGACTCAAAAAGCACCAGCACGTGCGCGATGTTGATGCCTGTTGGTGGCCTCAAGACGGAAGGGGACGATGATGCTCCCGCCCCCCGCCCACCCCAGAGACATTGACCTGCGATCAGAGCATCCCCAGCACCTCCGTGGACATGAACGCATCAGCACAAACCAAGAAATACTTCTTTGCTGAAGTTGCTTGAAGCCGAGTCTTTTTTTTTACTTTGCAAGCAAAGGGAGTACGGCGGAACTGCTCACAAAAGAACCAGTCCAAAATTTCGAAAACATAGTGTGTCACTACAAGAAAGTAGCAGTGACCAGTGGCAAGTGTTTGTATTCTTACGGAATTCCTAATTGTAACAAACCAAGAAAAAAAACACTGTCCACTTCAACTTTACTATCGCAGACTGTTGGGTTCAGAGCTCAACAGTTCAGAATCTATGTGGCACCCACAGCACATCATCGATGCACGACTTAACAGGAAAGGACGCATGCAGTGACACAGCGGCATCTCCTTCACCGTTTACATATGTGTGATGAAAGAATAAAGATGAAGTCTTTGCAGGTCTTTACAAACCGCTGCTGACGGTGACGTCACCCGGAGGTTGTGGCAGCATCGTTTTCATTTTGAAAGGCTACGGCAAGGGGCTGAACCACAGACCTATTTTTAGGCGCCTCTTGACTGCAGAGCCGGCTTACCGAACACGTATAGGTGCACTCGATGGCTATTATCCTCCCGAGTCCTCAGCAGACGCCAAGGCTACTCAAGGACTACTTGAGAGGTGTGGAAATATTATGATGGCTGCGAGGGGGGGCGTCAAATCGATGCGGGGTTTTTTTTTTTTTCCTTCCCAGAGAGCGCGTCGGTTTGATCCCGCATTAGACACACAGCCTCTGACGCAATCACGGAGAGTACTCCCATAATGCATCGCCCCCCGAACCTCGCACAGACGGCTCAATTGGCCGCTGCCCTTCATTTAATCACCGCGCACACGCACACAAACACGCGGCGACGGGCATTTACGAGATGACAGCGGCAATACGGAAGTGACAGGGTTGATTGAGGGGAGCTCTCCGAGTCCTCAGTGTCCCCTGACGTGTTCTTCACCGCGAACCGGCACAACCGGTGTCCCCGGCGTTTCCGTAGCCGCTTTTCCCCGCCGCTGAGTCTGTTTGGCCGATGGATGGACACACATGCCTTGAAATCCACCGTCCAAAGTGTGCGGACACTCGAACATTCCACATCACTGTGATATTCAAACATGTTATTCCAGCAAGCCGCTGCTGTAACTGTCTCCACTGGAGAAACTGCAACATTCAATCTACAGAAGACAAAAACTATTCACAACAAATGTATGGTGGAAACCGCCGCGTGTGAATTCACATGGGGTACTATTCATTTAAATCAATGAAGTATATTTTTTATAATAGTTAAATAGAATAGTTAGGTCTAAGTACAATAATAAATTAAAACAAATGCTGCCAGCCCTGCAGCTTGTTTTTGATATATACAAGAGCAGCACAATTATAGAAAATTCTGCTTTTATCTGATATTTTGCATTGGGTAAGATATATTTTAAATCATGGTACTATCCATTTAAATCAATTAAGTATAGTTTTATAATAGTTTAATATTAAATATAAGTATAGTTAGGTTTAAGTGTCACGGGTTTGAAGGACCCAAATGAAGATAATCATAATTAAAACACTTGAACAGTTGAATACAACATGTCAGCAGCTGAACACGAAGAAGATTTTGAGGAGATTGCGCTTCCATCATTTCCTGAGATGCTGTATAGATCTCTGTGGGGAGATTGGTGCCCCCAGCCCCCAGAGGTCAGAGGTCATTCTTAGCTGCATTACTGAGCCGCCGAGCCGATTGGGGATTTAGTGGCACCTCAGAGGAAAAGGAGCTGAGTCATCCAGTTGTAGGACAGAAAAAATACGTTCCTCCTAAAAAACTGGGATCTTGATACAAAGCATAAAGCGTCCGAACAAATCAAGTACGAGCTGTAGGTGTCGACAGTGAGAACCCCTCGCAAGAAAAGCACTCCCTCTTTACCCGTGTGTAAAAACGGTAGCGGCGGCAATCAGGGGGAGAATTGCGAAAGTGACGTGAAAAGGTCGAGATGAAACGGGGGAAACTTTTGAGGGAAGTGGCAACTCGATGTAGATTAATTTTTTTGCAATAGTCGCTGAAGAATTGTAGATAAAACAGCGGCTCACGTCATCACGACATCACCTCTTGTCTAGAAATGTGTCTCGACGCCGCATGCTGCAGCAAAGCACAGCTTCTGTTGCTCTCGCGCTCCCGCCCTGCTACAGCGGCGTTCTGCCTCCTGTCAGTGAGTGTCAGCGGAGACGGCACGGCAGGAATAGTACCGTGGTTTATTGTAAGTGGAGAGGGAGGGAGGGGGGGGGGGCAAAATTCTCTCGTCTGCCCTCTCATCCACAGTCAGTATCTCAATCCACTTGCCGGGTGGACTGCGTGTTGTGGCTGGTTTCCTTTGACGCCCGGGAGAATTAATGATGTGCACATGAATCATGTTGTTCCGGTCGCGGCTGTAGGAGTGCAAACAAACAATCGCTGGTGGTATTTCTGTTCCTTCATGAACCCTGACTAAACTCAGAAAAAAGCCAAACCCTTTTGCTCTCGACGATGGATTTTTTTTTGGAGCGCGCCAGAAGGCGGAAAAACGAAAAATTCGACTTTTTCCGCATCGGCGTCTGCTCGCGTCTGTGAGGTGCCCTGCAGTCCATCGCTGTCTTTGGTGACCTATATCAACTCGGGGTGCGGTTCTCCACTGGTCTCATGATTTCGATCCGATTGCGATTTATCCTTCCAACGATTCGATTCCACATCACGATGCATCCTCCATTGTCCATATTACTGCACGTCATGGCAGATTATTTGATTATTCTAACTGCTCTAAAAAAGGACACTTAGCCAACAGCAACGTAGTGTGAGTTACATTACTCTTTATTTGGATTTTTTTTGTCGGGGGGTTGCCTCAGCAAAAAAAATATACATAAGTTGCGCTTTTATTGTGAAGGGCAGGACGGAAGAAGGGAGCGGAAGTGCTGCAGTGTGTTTGACGGTGGTGGAACGCTCGGTTACAGCATCAATTCCTGGCTGAGCTGGGTCCCCTCTTCCCTTGGCAGGCATCACTACTACCAGGAAGTCATTTTGAACTCTCAAACTTTATTGTCCAGCCGCGGTCGGAAAAAAGTCAACAAGTAACGGCAGGAGGCTAAAATCGATTTTGGTCCGTCACTGCATCGATGCTGCGTCGTCCACGTCCGCATCGCGATTTCAACACCCCAAATATGAACACCACATGTTAATCCAACAGAGTCCTGGGACGCTGCAGTATCTCCTTTCGATGGAGCTCGGCTCGCGGCCGCCCTCGTCTTTTAGTCCTTGTGCTCAGTCTAAAAGGTGAGCTCTTTTTTGTTAGTCAAGCGTTGGTCAAACTCTAATGTGCAGGTAATACTCACAAGGTAAGGCTGATACTATTCCTGATGGAGACACATTCTTTGAAAAGCCAGTCTGTGACTTGTCTGTGGCCCTTGGCACATTTTTTATCATGTAAAAAAACACTTTCACAAAAAACAAAAAAAAAGCCTTTCACATATCTGGCAGTGGCATGTGCTTCAGAAGATGTTAGTGTTTGCTTTCATAATTTGTTGATTCAATGCTCTCTCACATGAGCGTTTCAAGTTCCCGATTAAGAAAAGAAAAATAAAGACAACAACCACTTACTAGGCAAATGAAATTGCTTTCCCTCGCATGTCAAATGTCTGTACGACACATCCTCAGCTTCCATCTTCATTCAGCCACTTCAAGGCTGCGGCACAAAAGGCCTGAGAGCTCTCCTCTGACGGCGGCGGGAGTTGAATGGTAAAACAGATCGACAAGGGAACATGCAAATGAGTTTGCCCCCCCGGCGATAGCGAGCCTTGACATTGTGCGGGTTTGGAAATTCATTTCTAATCAGGGGTGTTTATGAGTCTGTGTGTGTGTGTGTGTGTGTGTGTGTGTGTGTGCGTGTGGGCACAATGGCATAAGAGAGCGAAAGCTCGGTCAGCGGAGCGTCACTGAGGTTAACAGGAGCTGTAAAACTCACTTGCAGTTTTTTTTTTTTAAGTTAATATAATTAAAGTTATATTCATCATCACTTTATATTAATAATCAGTGAATGAGAGTATAGATAGTATACCAATAAATCTTCATTAGTGTTATAATTAATATATGACAAAAAAAAACCTGCATCTTCTAGAATATGAATTAGTAATTTGTGTGATTGGCTTGGAAATACGGAAAATGGAAAATATGGAAGCCAGATTTGCTAATCTGTCCAGGTCTGGAGTTTGACAATGACACGTGGAAGATTCTCTTTTGCTCTGAATCAGTTTAACCATATTGTCTGTTGTTGAGTTTTCAAAAAGAATTACAGTACGTCAGAGACCACCAGGCCATTTCCCCCTCAATGACCTCATAATTAATGCACATTGAGGGTCGCTGAGAACTAATAATTCACAATTAGTTTGCCTCTTATCAACCCACGCAGGTTCCCTGTTCCGAGCCTGCTTCTTCGTGTCGAATACAACATTAATAAGAGCTTCATAATACATAGAGCCAATACACTCCTAATTTGCATACTAATATTTAATGGTGAAAAAAAAGTGCACCTCGATGTAATTACTGTGTTTGACGGAACAGTGGAATCATCGTGGTCGTTTCACCATGTCTTATTTTTTACAGTGTTTTTTTCCGTCTCTTTGTCCCCCGCGTAACGTTCGCCGTTCCCCGATAACGCTCGATTTGTCAGCACTGTGCCTGCTTTTAATCTTCCATTCCGATCGGGCGGAGGGCAGAACAGCCACAGCCCCGCCGAGGTCCCGACGAGAGTTGGTCGGACCTCTGGAGGACACGATTAGAACAGGCTAATTAGGACAGACGCAAGTCTGGGAAACTTTGGAGAGGAGAACGAGAGGAGAGAGAGAGAGTGGGAAGTGTGGGTGTGTCAGACAAGATGATATCACCAGCAACACAACACATACATGTGCATGTAGAAGAGGTGGGTTCGCCTGGCCTCTCCTTTCTCAGCTCTCCCTTCCGACCAATCAGAGGAGGAGGTCAAAGCCAGGGGGAGGGTTCTCAACTACTCGTCCTCCTGCGGCGAGGATTCAAGCTAGAGGTCACTCTGGTCAACTCACCGGCCGGAGAGCTCCCGATTCCAGCATTATCGGAGACAGTGAACACGACAACGATGCAGGCGAAGGCCTACAGGATTAACCGAGCGCAAGCTTCAATGTTTCAGTTTCTATAGTTTAACGTGTCAATAATTCACCACAGAAGAACGGAAATGTTGCGACCAACATTCATTTCCAACAGCACCAGCCTCGTGTCTGCTTTTCTGCAATAGCATCATTTGCTCAGTGCATAAAAATATGCCGAGTGCATATTTACTCTCTGAAAGTGGGGTCAACATATGAGAGCTGTCTGACAGCTCCGCAGAACGTGGAGTTCATTCAAGCTCGACAAAACCTGGCCTCAAGCGTTTTGTCCTTTTTGCTCAAAAAGTTCATCGTGTTCATCATTTTTAAGCGGAGTACATATCAATTTCTGGATGGTGTTTATATACAGCTCTGCTAAATAACTGCTTTGCGACTGTTGGGTTCAGGTTGAACATAGGAGTCTGTGGCAAAACTTATTTTTCCAGTTCAGTCGTTACGTAGCATTGGCCAGTAAATGCAAGGTATTATGAAAACTGCATTTCCCCCCTTAACGTTCCATTTTCTGTGGTTCTTACTTTGACGTGAGAAAGAAAGAAATAAAAAAAAGCCACATCACTATTTCAGCTCGCCGCGTCTCTATTGTTTTTCCTCTCTTGCCCGGATCCTGCCCACCGTTACATCAGCGTCTTATGTAAGAGCTGCGACCGAAACACGAGCGCGCGGGCCAGCAGGGGAGCATCGGCAGCGTCGCTAAGTGAAACTGTCACTGTTTCTTTTCTCTCTTTCTTTCTTCTTTCTTTTTTACCCACATGCACCCGCGCTCTCGCAGGCACGACGGGCGACCAATTAGGGTTAGACAAGCAAGCGGAAATATTGAAATAAATAAACTAAAAGATCATTTGTGGCCCGAGGCTCGTGTCGCTCGCACGGTGAAAGATTAATGCGGGCTCTCTGAGAAACTAAAGCCTCTGAAGGGACAGTGGAAGTGGCTTTTTTTTTCCCTCTTCTGAAGCACTGGTAGAAGAAAAAAAAAGGCCCGGAGACGCCTCCGGGCCAGAGGAGCACCGGCCAGGGAGGACCGAGGAGGAGAGTGGCTGAGAGAGGAAGGACGAGGGAGAGAGAGAGAGAGAGAGAGAGAGAGGAAGGCAAACATATTGCAGTGACAGTGGCACATAATTGCTCTCACTCCAACGCACACGGCGTGCTCTTTATCACACAACTGGCATGAGGCCCCACCGAGCGCTCACCTCTCCGACACCTGACGTGGAGTGGAACTCTTCAAATCCGCCGCAAGTGGTCGAATATAAAGGATTAAGCATTCAGCGACGGCTGAGTCACGGGGTAGTGGCGGCTGGAGGCACGTCCGGCGTTATGACATAACGGCAGGTCAGGTAAATAACTACATTTTTTAAACTGCAGTAACCATAAACTGCACTTGATGAGTAGGAGAAGTGATTCTGATTGGAGGAGGAGAAGCTCGGAGCGGCAGAGCGGTGATTATGAAATGGTTCTGCAGTGGCACCGATGGATTTACTGCTTTGGATGAGTCCGTGATCCTGCGACAGGAAGTGTGGAGTTTGGCCACAGATAGTAACACTGTACCCTGCAGTGCTTTGAATTATATTTTCACAAGGTAGGATGAGGGTTAGGGGTTAACCTTTGGTGCGGGTTAGGGGTTAGGGTGCAGGGTGCGGGGTCCTTGAGTCGTTTCCTGCGCTAATGTTTTGTGAAACATCCTAATTTTTGGATTCATGATTGAAGGAGAATGGCACAGTAAATCCTTCAAGTTTCCGCTGCATGCACCTTCTACCCAGTTCAGTGTGTAAGGTGAGGCGGGGCGCATTCAGTCACTCACAACATTCGGTAGTGTTCAGCCCTTTACCCATTAACCCATCAATCGGATTCTGACCGCAGCTTTGCAGCTCGTGAAAGATTTCTAACGCCGTTCTTAGTAGAAGACAAAAAAACCCGATTTCTTCTGACACATATATTTACGTGTCATTTACCCGCACCGTACATTTCCCGGCTTTTACAAAACTGTCCACAGCATGGGGACGAACAAGAGCTTCACCACAGTTTGGTCCTCACAAAGAAAAGAGAGAAGGCGGACACACACCTGAGTAGGCCCAGTAGGTCTCCTCGGTGGCAGCTCTCCGGAGTCGCGTCCCGCCAGCCGCGGCTCTGCGAAGGCCGTGGACGGGGGCTTGGGACTCGGCTTGGCCTCCTGTCAGTGCTGCAGGGGAGGGGGGAGAAGAACATGGGGGGAAAGGCGGATTAGTATAAACAGAAGCAGAGCTTCAGCAGCACTTTGGAGCCTGGGCTGGATATCTGCCGGCCAGGATGACAGCCAACTGTGTGCTTAGCTGCCTCACCATGCCAGCTGCCTCATAATAACGGTCACGGCGGGGTGGGAAAGGTCAACAACAAAGAACAAGAACTCCGCGGAACTTCACTGTCTCGGGAAAAAACCGGACCCGAGCTACTTCCTGCACGTTAGGGGCCAGCCGCGGTCACGCGCTCCAGTTCACGCAGAACAGCATCGCGTGTGAGACCGAGAGGATTTAGCATCCAAAACAGAGGGAGGACCCACGCAGTAAACCGAGACAAGGGTCTGCTCTGCTTCCTTCATGGGTCTGAATGCTACATGAAGTAGTGTTTTTTGTATGTATTAATGTGAGCGTTCACTTAGCAAGTGTCATGATCGATACCAGCAAGGCCCAAAGACCCCAAACGGTCAAAGCCACCAAATGCCCCAGATTCACAACATGATTTATTTTTTCAATTTGATTTATTGCAAATTTCGAAGGGATTCTGCACAACTCACGGCAACAAGGGTGTAAGATAGTCTGGCTCAAATGTCAAAGGAAGGTGGCAGGAGTTGGCAGACTCCGCAGGCATGTTGACTCTCCAAGGTGAATGTTTATTTGAAGTGCTCTCCACTGCACGTGTAACTTTGTGAAAATCAAAGAAAAAATAAATCTGAAAATGAGCTCAAACAAAAGACATGTTCAAGGCAGCGCGGGCCTCACCTTGTTCTTTCTCCACGAGAAGCAAAAATGCTACTGAATATACAGTATAGGGTGTTCTAGGGCTGGGCGATAAAACGATAACGATATGTATCGCGATAGACACGGAGCACAGAGTCTAGCCTCTCGTCCTCTGGTACCTAGCAACGTATGGAGTGACACGCCTAATAGCCAATCATGTAACAGTATCACGTTTGGGTGCGCCATCTCGTTGGCTCGTGTTTGTGTTTCTTAGGTCATAAGAATGATCGATAATTATCGATATCGACCGATATGAAACACTTATATCGTGGTCCAGTTTTCAGCCATATCGCCCAGCCCAAGGTTGTTCAATTAACACCTACACTCCTTCAGCCCGCACCAGTATTTACTTAAGGATTGAAACATACAGTGACCGTAACATCTAGCTCCTTAATTTAGCTCCTTTCCCAAGCTCATTACATTTCTAAATCACTATCTGAAAGGTAAAGCATCTCAACAGATTTTACTAACAAACAATAAACTATCAAACTAAGCATTTTGACTAAAAGGAAACCCCCCACCAGTTGGTTTAACCCGTGATGTCAGTGATGACATCACCAACACCATAAAAACCAGGAAAAATCTGGGCGGGGCCTCTCTCAAACAACAGACCTGCATGGTGGCTCTGGACAAAGGAGCAAACAACTGGAAGTATGGACAGAGAAACAAACAATTTCCAAACCTGCAACTTAACGAAGATGATCTGAAAGTAACTTGTGGCTGTGTGTTTGCTTTAACTTAAATAATCTTTGATGTACTGTAACTGTACTGTAACATACTGCTAACACAAACAAACCCGGGATAGTGAGTGAAGCTACGTTACCTTAGCAATGGTAAATTATAGCAGAATGAACACGCGTAGAAAATAATATGATGATGCGCAAGATGACTTGTAGAAAGGGACGAGTGGTGGGTGCAGAGATCTCAACCGCTTGGTCACAATGGGTGGGTCCAAGAATTGAGCAATTGTTTTGGGCCCCCTTACTAAATTCCGTCTCAAAACCTTTTGTTGATGAGAGAACCTGGGGCCAGCTCTATTCTGGGTCTCTGAAGGAGTAAAATGAAGTTGGCATGTGGGGTCTACTGCGAGAGCTGTGAACTTGGCCACAAGGCGCATTGTTCACACAGGGTGGTCGTAATGCTTAATATTGCGATAGTCCATCTGTCCATTTTGACCAATCTACCAGCAGTGTATATTTATTTCCTCGCCTTTAGGGTATTTGCATGTGTTCAACTACCTGCACATGATCGAGGTCCTGTGAACGGTAACATTGTGGCCCGTCCCCGCCCTGAGCAGATGTGGTGAGCAGAACGGTAACATTGTGATTTAGGAAACAAGTTGATCCAATAAAAACTGTAACTGGATGTGACCAGTGATCAAACGCAGTGATCTTATGGTGCATAGACCAGTCATATGATAGTCCATAACCTAAAGTTCACAGTAAACTTGTGAGACATTGACAACCCTCTCCCACATTAGGCTTATTACAGCAGCAGCGTTCCTCGTGCATTTCATTTGGGAACAGAATGTTCAAAAGAAAACAGACAAATCAAGAATCCCTCTGCTGGATTCATATGAGAAACTTCAACTCTCTGGCCGAGAGACCCCTGTTGATCCCCCCGCTGAAGAAAAGGCAGAGATGGAACAATCGGTTTCTCCACAGTGGAGGACAGTGTTTCTGACAGCTCCTCTCTTAATGAGTCCACTTGTGCTCCACAATTTGGCCTTTTAAAGATCCTCCACAGGGCAAAATGGATGTACTGAAAGAACCCAGCTGAAGTGTCTCTTAGACCCGGTGAAGGCCGTTTTTGGCTTTCCATTGATGGCATGTCTTACAAGCTTCAGGCAGAATTCAGTAAAAGTCAGAGACAAACATTTATATTTCTCTTTTATTTATTATTTATAATATTTAGGCCTGGGTTTTGTCAAGAACCTCACAATTCAATTCAATTTAGATTCTTCCGGTCCTGATTCAATTTCGATTCCATATTGATTCAGTAATACGTGCAGACATGTAGATTCAGTGTGTCCTGGAGGAGTCTATAAAGTTCATCTATCTATCTATCTTAAAGTCAGATTCAGGGAAAGTGAGTCCATCAAAGCAGCAATAGGGGCAGAATGTGATAACAAAAGGGCATTTTTCGTTTTGTTTATGCATCGAGCTTAAATATTCAAGATGAAGTTCAAGTTGTCCAAAAGGGTCAACTTTTTCCTGGTCGCATTTATTCTCTCGATGGGATATGTGCTGTTGGGTTTTGCAGCAGGGAGTCTCAGCATCAGGAGCTGGAACGGCCATTTAACATCTGACCCCGCGATGTCCAGCTGCGATGAGGAGGCGTGTGTCTGTGAATGTGGGACATATGAGCATCAGTCTGGACCGGCCGAGCTGTCTCCGGCAGCGTCCCCACCGATACCTTCTTATTTTCACGATAACCATCTCAATGTTTCTAGAATATCCAGTCACAGACCACACCGGGAGGTGGCGATCCACTTAGCAGCCCCCTGGCTCAGGTATGAACAGATGGACTGGGGCCGATCCACTTGTGATCGGATCCCTCAGGATGGATGTTAACGCCAGGTCTGAACAAGGCCCACGTTCAAGTCCTACATCTGTGTTTCCTAAAGTCTCTGTCCCTGCCTGTCCGGACTAAAATCCAACCGCAGTTTTGAGTCTAAAGTGGGGCCATCAGCAATTCAAAAAGTCTCCGTTGCTCAGTTTTAGGGCATTGAGACCTTTGGAGTGGCGTGGACCCCAGGTGTAAACGGAGCAAAAGTGAAACCTGTGTGGATGTAGCCTCCACCTGAGAACATCTATCGGTCACCATAATCGTCACGGCAACTCAAAGTCTCGGGGCTTTGTGGGGAAGATTTAAAGGTTCAGGATGAACAAAGGGCGGGCTTTAGGTTCAATGACAGACAACCCCCTCTCGTTTTAATTTTTCGGGATGTAAGCATGGCTCATGTATGCGAATGCCAAAGGGAGGCAGTTGTATGGCTTTTCTATGAATTACATTATTGATTCCCAATACTGCTCAGAACGGAAAATGTAATTATGCATGCCCCCCGCCAAACCCACACACACACACACACACACACACACACACACACACACACACACACACACACACACACACACACACACACACACACACACACACACATCCTTGCCAAACACATGTTCCTCTTTCCCTTCCCCCCATTTTCTTTCTTGTCTTTCACATGGTGGCTTTTCATCAATTTGTCTTTTGCTCTTGCCTTTAGTAACCTGTCCCCCAACCCCCTCCAGTCCACCTGACCTCTCTAAAGACTCTAAGTGCATTGTCCTTCACTCATGTCATGTCGGCAAAGGCTTTCCTGAATTGCTTTGCAGCAGCATAAGCAGCACCATTACCACCTGAGCAAGCCGCGTCGTCTCTCACGGACCCGAACCTGAGATTGTGACGATCTCTTTGAAAAAGTGAAGCAATCTATTTCAATCGCAAATCAAAAAGGGTTTGGAGAGAGGCTTTAGAGAAAGGCTGACTCTGGCAGAGTAAAGGTTGATTTGTTTAAGTGTTGGCCTGTGTGGGGGGGGGCGGGGTTAAAGATTTTATCTGGAGAACAAAAAAAAAGAAGAAAAAAAAGAGGGAAGCTTTGCAGGTCCGTCTCAGTCCCTGCACTGTCGATCTCAGGCACTTAAGTGCACATGATGCGCATGCAGGCTGTAGACAATCGTGTCCCGCGTTGGAAAAAGGCCAACGCGCAGTGCACTTAACCAACACCTCCAATACAAGACTGTCTTCCTGCACAAAACAAACCCGTAGGTCGTCTGCGCAAGCAGCTTATTGTGGTGCCTAGTTATTCTACTGGTAGGTGCCCTCTGTGCTTATGACATGAGTATAAAGAAAGACGCGGTGCACACTAGGAGGCGGTTGGGGTGGATGGGATGGCTACGCAGCTCTTTGTTTCCGAAATGGAAAATGGGCATTGTTTTATTTATCATCTTTTGATAATCTTTCATCACCTGATCAACTCCACCGCCCGCTGCTGTACGTAAGAACGACTGTGCCAGATCATTGAAAGGCCTTCGTTGAGCTCTGAGGTGTCGTTCCGTTGCCTGCCTGCCTGGACATGACCCTGTCGGCATCCTCTGCTTCAGATCTCCTTGCCACACCTGCCACCTCTCAGCCAGCCTCCGCCGCCGCGTGTCCACGTTGTGTCTTCCTCCGCAGATTCTCTAGAGTGGACACCTGGACTCTGGCAACTGGACTGGTCGGAAAACCCCTCACACGTTGGAACTCTAGACTCGGAGACAATCCACTCTGTTCTGTCATTCAATCCTTTTTGCACATTTTATATTAAACATTAAAACGACCTACTACGTCCCTGCTCCTGTGTTCTGCTATGAGTCCATCCCTTCACTAACAACCTTTCACCTCCCAGTTGTTTTATTAATCACCACAGGATTAAAGTAGAATCGGTTATTTAAGTTCTTGTTTTTACTAATTGTATTTTTTTCCTGCCGTGTATTGCATCCTTTCTGTCCTTCCTCATGTCTCTCTCCTCTCAGAACCCCCGGGGAGCCCCCTGACCTCCCTCCACCCTTCTATCACCATCAAATCTTGTTTGTGGCCGCCCAGACGTGTCCGGCCATTTAGCAGGTATTATTTTTTCCTGTGCTGACACTCCATTAAGACGAGCGGACGGATCCAACCTGAATCTATTCAAGGGAGAGGGTTCGTGTGTGTGTGTTTGGGGGGGGGGGGGTTCCTATGGGATCCGACCACAGGAGCAACAATGTTTAAATCAGTGACCACGGAAAGAGGCGGCAGGCAGATTTAAACCAGAGGTGAAGGACACTGAAGGAGATGAGGAATGAGAGGAATGCGAGATGAGAAGAGGAGGAGGAGACGACTAAGGGGCTAAAAGCAGAGGAATGGGTTTAAGGGGAGCTGGGGGGGGATGAAGGAGGAACCAGAAGAAGGAAGAATATGGAGTGAAGACAGTGAGAATGAATTAATAGGAGAGGAATTAAGCATGAACGATAAAAATTTACAATCCTCTCCTAGCAACAGTTACCGGGTCACTGATCGACAGGCCGCCCGCATGGCAACCAGTCAGAGGAGGAGAGGAGGAGAGATGAACAGAGGCCGACTGGTGGGCTGACGGAAGGAGGAGGAGGAGGGGTGGGGATGGGGAGGGTCTGTGCAAATGTATTAATATTAATAGTATGGGCATTTAGCCGATATTCTACATAGAGACTGAAGAAGCTTTGGTAAAACAAAGAGAAGAAGCAGAGGAGAGTTCTGGAGGTTTGATGTTCACCCTGTCGCTGTCTCAAATTTCAGAGCTGTAAAAAAAGCCAAGGGACCTGGAGCTGCCACTACCAGGACAAAGGAACGTGTGCGGTGTTATGACAGGAAGGTTTGAACACTGTAACAACAAGGTCTTTGTTGTCAAATCCCGGCTGATTCTAAAATTGGGTTTGCGTCAGGAACACGAGAAACTTCACGGATGTGCGTCGCTCTAATCTCCAACACGAGCACGTCACGAGATCTGACAAAAAAAAGAGTGGCACACGGCACACGGCAGGATGTTATTGCGATCGTGGTATCAGGGGAGGTGCTTGGTGAGGAGTTGGTAATTCTCTGCAGTGAGAGGAAAAAACATTAAAAAAAAGGAGGAGCCGGAACAAGTGAGGAAATGGTCGGGGGGGGGGCGCAGCGGACACAGGGGGTCTAACGTCTGTCAACAGCAGTTGGCTGGCTGACGTCGGCCGCTTCTTGTCAGCATCGTCGGCTGCGGGACGGGCATAATCATAACCACATTTAAATGAGACATATTATGCTCACGTTTAGGTTCACAATTTTAATTTACATGCTAATGTTCAGAAAACACATCACTGTCTGAAAAGCCCGGGTCTTGGCTCCTGTCTCTTTAAGGCCCGCCTCCCCATGAAGCCCAGTCTGCTCTGATTCGCCAGCTGGCCCACTACTAATATATGGTTTCATTCTACACTGTCTAAAACTGTAAAGGCATTTTATTTAGGTATGTCACCGTCACGTCACGTTTTTTTTAATGCACTGGTATCAGATGGGAACTCAGTTTTCAACTGATACGCAAAGTCCAGCTATCAGAAGGGAAAATGGATTCGGAACATCTCTAGTTGATATCAAACATGAGCTGTTCTTTTGTTACATAGAAGTGCAGGTAGAGATATGCACATTTCTTTCTTTTTATTTCATTTTTATAAAAGAATACCAACTCGTGTTTTTATTTTCCATCCTGACTAGTGGAGAGGAGCCCCATTTATTTTTCTCCTTCCTTCTAAATTCCGTCCGTCCGTCCGTCCGTCCCTTCCCTCCGCTGCCTCGGCCCCGCTCCCCCTGTCAGTCGGAGCTCATCTGCATCACCGCCGAGCACCGGAGAGAGAGGAGGGGAGACACAGCCGACCGGGCCACATATATGGAAATGTATGAACCGGAGGTGCGTTCTGAACTGTGACTGACACGCTCAGGTACGCCAGAACCGCGTGTGTCCTGATATGTTGCGTTGCTAATGATGTTCTTCCTGATCAGGCTGTATCCTTTAAGCAGGAGACTGGTCAGACTCAGCTGTTGCCCAGCGGTCTATAGCACCACGGCGTTTTCATTTCACTGAACCCACTGTAAAGACAAATGCCCGGAGAGAAAGAAAGAGGTGACGCGGTTCTGTTGTGTGTGTTTTTCTCCCCCCACCTCAAGCCAACTGCTCAAAGAAATCAATGATCTTTTACGACAAAGAGCTCTTCTCGATTCTGCTCCGGCACATTTCACGGGGGCCGCATTGTTCTTTTTGCTTCATTGCGTTTTACAATAACTTGAACATTGAGATTTTACACGACACACAACATTTGAGCACTTTATAAAATATGGAGTAGTCTCAGCGAACGGGCTTCAATATTAAATGGTTGGCCTACACGTCGATGCACCAGAAATAATAAAGTCAATTATGTGAAGCTGCAACCTGAGCACGGTTACTGTGGGTCTATATTCTACTATTTAATTAGAATTTATACATTTGTAACGTTTGAATTACATAGCTCCCCAAATAATTCCAACTTTTAAAGTAAAAAATCTGGTATTTATCATTCATCTTTATTTTGTTAAGTGTGATTTGAAAAAAGCCAAGTGTGAGAACTTCCACGTCTCAAGCAGCATTTCTTTTTGCTGAAACTGACCTCTGTAAAAAACTGTGAAGAACAACGCCGTAGGTCGTCTGTGCAGCATCTTGTTATCTTGAAACTTGGAATCTATAAGTCAGATTCGATACAATCTACAATACAAATTCAGAGAAAATAAGTCCGTCAAAGCAGCACTAAAGGCAGAATGTGATGAAGTGCATCTCACTGCATGTTAAAGATGAAGACGTTGATGCGTGACATATATATATATATATATATATATATATATATATATATATATTCATGAAATTCCATAGGAGGCAACAAACCTAGAGGAAAACCCTGTGCAGTGATTTTTTGTTGTATTGCCGTTGTGATTATGACAGGAGCCAAAGAAGGAAGTCAGGCGACGTGGTGTAAAGATAGAGTCGACAAACCGCTGTGACTATGACAAAGGCACAGTATGCCTGCTACAGATGCACTATATGGATCATCTGTGTATGAATGTGGTAGAATAAAAAGCGCGGTGAATACAGCTACATTTACCATCATGTCGGAGAGCTTCAGGTCGGAGGACATGTCTGTCACTTGGTGAACTGACCTATTCAATGAGGCCTCCAAGTCCCACAGAAATAAAATCCATTGTTGGTGGATTCAAAGGAACTATCAGTCTCTGGTTTAACTTGTTAAAACATTGTTACGGATATAAAACACACAAACAGCTCACTTAGGGTATAACTGTGTGGAGTATATATATATATACATATATATATTCAGAGGACACAGCGGGAGACAGCAAAGGAGGCAACGGTTAAGTGATTTCAGACACCACCCGAGTTTTTCAATTCCAATATGTCATATTGTTTTTTATGGCCACACGTGCACATCGCATATTGAGTCTGACTGATGTGATAGATTTGTAACATTTGAAAGTTCTCCATATGAGAAACGTATGCTGTCACAGTGGGTTTTACTGCAGAGTTTACAGTGATGCTGCTGAATTAGTGAACTCTCGCCAGCGCAAGGTGCACAATGGTAGAAGGATCCCTGTGCAAACACACACACACACACACACGCACACACACACAGGTACAGAGGGTGCATACCAGATGCACTGGAGGTGTGTACCAAGGCGACTCATTTTCTCCCTAACAGTCGGTTTGGCGTGCGGTGCCAGAAGTCAATAAACCTAAAGAAGCGGGGACTTTGGCCGGCCCGGCCTTTTGTGTCCGAAACACACTGTCGCCCGCACAAAAGTTCCTCTGGAGGGGGGAAAACAGACAACACCGGTTCCTGTCATCCATCACATGCGGGGCCATTTAGGGGAATTGCAAAGTGTTTGTTCAGGCCTCAATTGAAATGCACGGCCCGACACTGTGTCCCCGTACTTAACCTTGGCTCACCCACTTCGCACTCGCTCTCCCGTCTCTGGACTTCAGAGAAGTGGGGGAGCAACGCACACGCGGGGGCACCACGCGTGAACGTGAACTCGAACCGATACAGTGCATTGTGTGCCATGCACAGCTGGCCAAGTCCTAACTCTGGTGATTCAATTCATTAGCATTCTTTGCATCTCCCTCCAATGCTCTTAGCGTTGAAGGACATCCACCCCGACACACACACACACACACACACACACACACACACACAAAGCTAGCCTTAACTCCAGCTCTCGTGTGGCGCTGCTCTCCGGACGCGTTGTGCTGCTTTGTCGCAGCAGCTGTTGTTGCTACGGCCTGCTGGCGGAGAGGCAGGATGGGCTACATGGTCACCCTGCAGCCTGCTGGTGGTCGACCGGACACCCTGGCACTGAAAACTGAGGGATGGGGGTTCCACGTGTGAGGGCGAGGGAGGGGATGGAGCTCCCCAGAGGCTGCCATGGATCTGAACCTATAACTAGCTTGGAGTCATTAGTTGGACGGCGGCGTTTTGTAAAACAATAGCACGTTGCGAGGATGATGACACTGAATCATGACAGTCGGATGTGAAAGTACAGGACACACTGAGCAAAACATACAACAATCAGAAAAAAAAAACACTCTCTGAATTATTGAACGCACACTTCTCCAGTACTGAGTTGACTTTTTCAACGTGAAAAACAGCTCACACAGTTCTCTGGCTGACAGGCAGCTCGGTGTCTACTCTCACATCCAAAATGCTCTAATGAGACCAAAAGACTTCACACTCATCTCAGCAGCGGACCGGAAAAACGTCCGTCTCCCAACGAGAAAACCTTTGTCAGTCGCACATTCGCACGGCGCCGCTCTTCTGTCACACTGCTGGAGGAGCCGTCGGTGGCAATTTAGGGTTACGTGTCTTGCCCAAGGACACATCAGAATACTGACTGGGGGGAATCGAACCGCTGACCTTCAGGTTAGTGGACGGCCGTCTCTACCTCACATCCGCCCTCCTCAACCTCTGGACATTATTCACCACACACGAATCGTACATCTTGTAGACGTGCTCTTACTGTTGTTTGCTTCTTTGTGGGGCGACCAACAAATTGAATAAAAGACCAGTAGTTTAAAAGACCAAATGTAATCCAGTGTTGTATTGTAACGGACAGAGTACGTGAAGTACAATACAGTAAATGAGTCGAATACTTTCAGTGTTTCTGGGACTATGGGCGTTTTTGACAAGATCGAAGCCAACGCTCGTGTTTTTGTTAGATCGTTTACATTTTAATCCGGTTGTTTTTTCTTTTTCACATTGCAATTTTGCGAGGGCACTTAGGGTCTTCACATGGCAAACCTGCGTCCTGTGGTCATCATCCACGTGGGCAGCGTTTCTATGCACAGAAAATAGTCTCATAGACGTCACAAATGTGTTACACATGATTTACAAGTGAAAGATAACAGTAACAAATGGTGGTTCAGTTTGAGTCGGACCCAGACCACCTCCTTTGGTGGGATCTAATTTTTCTTTCACACCTGCAATTTTGGTCAGGACCAAACTAGGGATGACCACATCCAATATTCTATATCGGTATCGGGGCGATATTGGCCAAAACGACTGGATCGGACATCGGAATAAACGAAGTAAAATCCGATCTGATACATTACAGTTAACATACCAAATAAATGCCCATTTACGTATCTACTAAGCCTTGAACGACATTCCGGCATCATCTTTTTATGTTAATTTATTATTATTTAATTAACAGTTTACAGTTCAATTTGTTTTTTGCTTGTTTGAACGGAGCTGATCATAAAACATTCTGCCAAAAGTTCTGTGAGAGATAAAACAGCACAGTGTTCCATAACTCTGTCACGTCGCGGCACAGTACGTCTTCCTTCAGGGGAGTTGATTATTTCACAGTTGAGATGGCTAGGTTAAGCATAGTGCATCCTGAACAATGCATTATTAATATTTTATTCTACCAGTTGGGAAAATATTGTGTCAGATAAGTTTCAGATACTCACGGTTGCCGGAACTGTAACGGATCGGACACAAAAAAGTGGTATCGTCCCATCCCTAGACCAAACAAGTTCATACTGAACCATGACATTAATTAAAGAGCATAAGTCAAATGTAGAGTTTTGTCAAAAATGTGAAAGCCTCCTGTGAATACCACGGATGTGTTCAGTAGGTTTGCGCGCAATGTGATCGAAATAAGTGGATATGTCTTCCACAGAACAAGGAATGGAGGCAAGGTCACGGGGGTCAACAAAAACATCCCACATGATTCATCTTCTGTGGATCGTGAAATGCATTTTCGTGTTCTGCTTTAAAATCTGGGATGGAGGGTCACACACTGTGGCGATCATTACACTTTGGCGCTCGCACACTAAAACAAAAGGCAACAGAGAAGGATTTGGGTTTAAGACGCAGAGAGAGGTTGAGGCTATGAAAAAAGGGATTCGGATTAGGAGGCGGGGGACAGGAGGTGAAAGAGAGAAGGGGTTTTGAGAGACAGTGGCTCGGGACGGAGTGAGAGAAAGAGGCTGTGGTGTGGGGGAGGAGGGGAGCGGAAAGGGATGGCAGCTTTTTGTGGCTGGCTGGACGTCGATCAGACCAGAGCAAAGAGAAATCACTTGCTCATGGAGTCCGCCCAGCATGACTTCATGTTTTCTGGAGCACCGGCCAAGGGCAGAGAAAGACACACACACACACACACACACACACAAGGAGGGAGAGAGAGAGAGGATCTATTAAGCCCAACAAGGCTTGTCATCATCTGTGAAGCAGAAACACTGGGAGGCAAACGCTGGGATTGGAGGTTAGGGCGGAGACAGAGGAAGCGTGGCCACGGCAGACAGCCCGAAGAGCTCTTTAATGTCGTCGAAAATGTCCTCGCAGACACGTCTCGCCTCCAAAGCACCTTCTTCCCTTCCTCTTCTTCCCAGCACACACACACACACACGCACACTTGGCTAATTAATAGCCACTGTTCAGTGGGACAAGGTCACGCTGCCAGGGGGCTAAACACGATGCAACAAAGCTGACACCTCTGCTGGTACGCGGACAGTGGAGGCTGCTCCCCAGTCCCCACCTCCCGCCACCGAGCACGCCCAGGATTTCTCTTTCTCCTTTTGACCATACTTTGATTTAGTGACTGTTTTTTGCGATGTGAAAGTCATATCACTCCCACATCAGGTCCAAGTGGGTGTAACCATCTGCTGCCTGTGTTTCCGGTAGATATATTCTAACACAATGATATCTGTAGGCACAGGTCTGTAAAAGCCTTATAATCTGTGTCTTCAGCACACTGGTTTCCGAACATGCAAGCCCACACCATTCTATTGCTTTAACTTTTCATTTGGAAAAGAAGGAATGTGTCGTTTCCTCTTTTAGAAGTCGACGGTGAGCAATGGGAACCAGTTGGTTCGGGTGGGCTGGAGATTGGGGACCATTTCTTGCCATGTTCTCTACCCCAAAATAAAACTACAGATATAACCCACAGGCTGAAACAAAATTCAATATCTGCACCGCTACAGCAGCAGCAGCATGAGTCAGGGGTAACGTCACAGGCAGGATCTATGAAACTGTATCAAGCTCTTCTCTCCTGTTTTGGATTTGATCTCGTCAATGTTGTGGTTCTCAGCATTGACATGATCCATTGATACAACACTGCGTACATAGAAAGGTTACTTTGTGTTCCAAATCATTTCATGGGAGGGCATTAAGAAATCCAGGGAATGTTTAAATTGATCAATAAAATCCTAAGCCTGCATTATAGTCTGCATTTGTTATGGAACCTAATGTTCAAGCATCTATATTAAAACTAGAACTATTGCCTCCGCCGCCAACTTAATTTGAAAATTTGTATATATTTCTGTCCAGACAACAATATTTGGAGTAAAGTCTTTGCAAATATTTAATGATATAACACGAGTCCTCACTAGATCCACATGGGCCGTATGTTTCCAGTGAACAATTCCATGGTCACAATCTCCCTCTACTGTTTCTGAGTGAGTTTGTGAATGATGGTCAGAATAGTGTTCTGGCAGAACTTCACGTGATGTCCCAGTGAACTGGACCTTTAACCTTTTGCATGTAAAATGTCATTCACCAATTTTTTTCTCATATTTTGAGTTTCCTCTCAAGTACAACAGAATTTACGACTGGTCCAGACCTGTCGTTGGAGTCGGGTGAGATTAGTCTGCTGTTGTTCAAATCAATTGGTTTCTCTGATGGATTTCATCCCCTCGAAGAAATTAATTATGTTGCAGACACTTTTCTGTTTATCTCTGGATTCGAATTATAATAATAATATTCTAAATGTATTTGTGTAGCTGCTAAATGTCATTGTCAATGTCTTGCAATGGCCAGGCTAGCAAACTTCTCAGCTGGCAGTTTTTTTGCTAGATGCTGGCTTGACAGGACAGTTGTTAATTGTCGGCATGAAAGCTACTTTCAGATAATTTACCTTAAAATTTGATCAAAATGTCTCATGGCATCTCTAGTCGACCCGCGGTGGAGACAGGAGGGTTCGCGCGACAAGAGCAGCTGTGCACTGCCGTGATAAACTTCTCTACACACCTGAAAAGACACCTCTAATAATGTTAATGTGCTGCATATTGTATAATATTGCATTGAACGAAGTTGATAGGAGCTAGCGCTTAGCACTTAAGTTCACATTTTGCCCCCGCTGGTGAAAAAAAGGAGGAAACTGTCAGCGACACAAATCGTGTAGAAGAAGAGTGCAGTGATTCACACACGCAACGACCAATAGGCCTTCAATAAAAGCTCACATGATTAAAAACAAATTACGATAATATCGTTTATCTTAATAATTGTGGCCTAATATATCGCCTGACAAAATGTAGTTATCGTGACAGGCCTTCTCGCTAAGTTCTTATTTTTCTTTCCTTGTGCACATTGGCTCCAACACACAAAGGTGTCATTCACCCTGTTGACACGGGTCATTTACACACCTTTCTGGAGCTAGAAGCGTTTGACAAATGCGACGTGGCCTGTTCACACAAACCCTTAGCGCCAACATATGTAAGAGGTATTTTGGGTAAGAACACAAAAATGTCCTTGAATGAGACACATTGAGACCGTTTGGAACTCCAAAATCAAATCCGATGATGGACAGATCAATCCAATAACCACACCAATACATCGGACAACATTACATCACGTTGTACATACAGCACAACTGTCTACATACTTGCACATGACGATAAATAGTGCACACTGCACTTCCGAAGAAAATGACACAGGCGGCGGACGATGTAGTGTGCTCTGAGCGAAATGTTTTCCACCATCTCCGCTCTCGGTACGTGATGTTCTACTGAGTGCACCCGAAAAAGGCTCCTAGCTTCAAGCTGCGACTCAAATGACAGCCTGATGGAGTACAGCGCGGGCCTGTTGAACATTACCCAGAAGGCACCGGCCCTGCACATAAGTATTCAAGGAACTGTGGGTGATCTTTAGCAATGTTCTGGTTGATTGGTGCAGGATGGCAGCGGTGATTTGTTGCCATCACCTTCCCACGAAGGAGGGAGAGGAAGAAAATCCCCCAGCCCGTCTTGTGCATTTACCCAGGATGAGGGGTAAGGAAAGAGAAATGAGACCTTCTCCCCTTCCTCTCTTTCTCTTCTCATTTCTAAGTAGGCTTGAAGGTCACCGCGTATGAAACAATCCATTACAGGTGTCGCTTTGCAGACAAAAGGCATCTGCTGCTCTGTTGCGCTAAACAGCCCTTTCCTCTTAATAACTCGCCGTTTTCTCCTATGACATTTCAATATCACACACACACACATGCTCATCCTGCAGGCTTCACATTGGCTATGGCAGAAGCAGAAATGTCAATGCATCAGACGCGCTGACATGGCGTACCCTCACACTCATGTGGCCCATAGCGCTGCCCTGCACTCTTTGTGCCATGGACATTGCATGCGCGTAGGATGGTTTCTGGGAAAATCTGAACGGCGAGGGCCGCGATTCACATTTCACGCGTGTTTTTTATTTTGTGAGATTGTTTCATGTTCAGGAGTGACAGTGAAGGATAGTCTAACCTCCCCCTTTGCCAACGTCACACCCCATTTCGGCTTGAACATGCTTACTCTCACAAATATCTGCCGTGCTGCCCCTGAAGTACACTCCTGATCCCCCCCGCCCCCAATTCAAAACGTTTACCTCGGGATATCTGTAACATTTATGTGTGTGTATGATTTAAAGGCGTGTTTTTATTCAAGACAGTGATATTGGTGAATGTATCTGTGGTAAAGCACATGGTCAATGTGGAAGAGAGCCGAGGTTGACTCACCTTAAAGCATTTTAAAATGCTTTCGACCAGATTTCCTTTTTCCATATGTTATTAACACAATGTTTTCGGTAGGTTTTGTTTCCGAACAAAAGGTCAGACCCCCCTCAGGTTTGGTAATCCCCCCAGACTTCCAGATAAAATACAACAGACGTGACCTCGGTGTCCTCGGTGGTCGCCGTGGCCCAGGGAAGTTGGCATTTAAACTGAAGCGTAATGCCAAATGTGCATTATGTTCGGGGGGCTGGTGTTGGGGTCGGTGGGCAAGCGGGCATATGGCCCCTCGGAACAGAAATGCTCGGAACAGCGCTGGCACTATGTGTCCATTGTCTGTCTCCGGCGCTCCGCAGCCATGGACAGTAGTCTCCGATTCAGAGGAACAAATCTCTCAATGGAGCAATTTAGTCAAATAAAAACTGTGTGAGCTAATGCACACTGGGCTGAGAGTGACAATATGGCGGATGTTATACAAAGCTTCGGCTTTTCAGACCACTGAATGTGCCTTATTAGTAGTAGCTGTGGTTTTTTTTTTTCCCCTTCTTCTTCCGAGCTCCTGTGGTTAAGTGGCTGCTTTAATTAGGCAAACATTATTGTGCAGCCATTCAGCAGTCACTATTAAGTCAAACATCTCAGTTAAGCTTTGCTCAGTACAAATGTGGCTTAATTGGGAGTTAAAAGTCTAACTGTTGGGTTTTCAAATCTAATCAGCGTGCCTTTGAAAGGGCGATGTGCTCGGAGCAGCCGGTGCTTGTGTTGGCAGTGTTGCTGCCTGAGTCCCACTTGATCTACGGAGCTCTTTTTTTGGCTTGTTATGGCTCAGCCGTGGCACTTACTCTGGTTGTATGAAAGAAAGGAAAAACAAGTGTTGCATTAAAGGATGAATGCCGAAATGGAATGAAAAAATAAGATCAAATCTATTCATTAACAGCCCTGACGGCTATGGGAGCAGCCATGGTCTAAATGAAGTCAAAGTGGTTTAAATGTGCAGGTGTTCACTACAACATTCTGAAATAGAACAAAGGTTTTTTTTCGTTTTTTTTCTTTCCGTCACTTAATGATGGACTGAAGTTGCACTGATGATGTAAATCTGACAAATACAGAAAAAATGAATAAATCCTCACATGAAGAAAGAGCGTACCTACTGTGATGGAAAAAAACATTGATGCAGTTGTAGAAGTATTTATTATAAGAGCTTAATATTGAGGAGACTATTTTTTCGCTACGCAGATCAACAGGTTCACAGTGTATGGCTTCCCAAGACGATCTGCCTATCTCCGGTCTCTGTAGGTGTATTCAGCTCTGTCAGAGAAATGTCATCATCTCACAAACAGAATAGCTATCTCCATAGTAACACTCTGTATTTACCACTATGTGTCCTGCACAAACTCCATGACTGTGACACCCGGAGACGGCCTTCAGCCACCCATCGACTGTCTCGGCCCGCCACAGATAAGATGACCTCGCACAGTGCCTGAAAACACTCTTCTTTGCAGTTTCTCGGAAGAGGAGAGGAATTCTACGACGCCTCCACCAAGGGGCCAACAAATGGCCTGAAATTGATATTCACCCATTCACACACATTCATACAGCGCTAGTGCTTTGTCCATCACTTATGCATGTCACAAAGCTTTCAGGGGGTGTTTGAGGTTCGACACACTGACCCTCTGATTAGTGGACGACCCGCTTTTACTTCCTGATTGATATCAGACCCCTAAATAGGCCAGATTTTGTCTTTCATCAAGAGCCATGAATTAACCCCGGGAAATTCGCCAAGTCTCTTGGAAATCAGTGCAGTAGTTTCTGTGTCATCCTGCTGACAAACCAACCAACAAACAGATGGACAGGTGTGGCGACCTATTGGCCCAGGTAAAAATAATTAAGGTTTTTCCTGATGACTAACTTCACAAAAGATAACTCACTTCAGCAGTTAGGTCAGATTGGTCATCTTTCATCTCACCACCAAAGATAAATGCTAAATAACCATCCAGGCTAGAAGGAATTTCCAGATTTGTACGCAGGTTAGAACACAGTAGCCAATTAGAAATGTCTTTACATTTTAAGTGTATGCAGGGATCAAACAGTTGCTTGTTTACACATTTAGTTCATCCATCCATCATTGGAGTGATGTTTGTGTCCACCCGATGAGTTCTTGTTCTTTTCATTTGGCTCTACAGACGCTCACATGTGGACCTGCTGGTCTCCAATTGTCTCTGCCAGATGATTCATTCCAGTGTCATGTCCAGGGGAGAGTTGAATGGGGACAACTCTGTAGTGACTGAGGTTGGCTCTCTTTCCTCTATATGGCTGATGAACTTTTAGAGTTCGCTGACTCCATACTTCCATCATGTGACATCAACTGAGGAAGAGGCAGATGCTCCACAGTGACTGAGGAGGCTGGTTGAGTCGACACTGGGTGAAGAATTTGTCAAAATCTCATTTTTTTGTGGGTTTTTTTTTCTCATTAGAATCAATGCATTGATGAAATAACTGATCCCTTCATCACCATGCCACAGCTTGTTGGACACAAAATGTAAAATATTATACCATCAAATTATCAGATACAACAAGAACATATTACCGAGGCAAAACATGTGTTAAAAGAAAGCAAAGGAGAAAGACGCGTTCACCTCTGTGCGTGTGTGTGTGTGTGTGTGGCATTGAAGTATTGAACAAAGAGATGGGAGATCAAACCCCGCACACGTTACTTTGTCCTTGCATCATCTGGGATGGTGAACGGATTAACACATATTGCATCAAGCCGACGCACCTTCCACCCGCAAATTATCGGCCGTTCAATTGAAGGGTAGGAGTGAATATGAAATTAAGCGGCTTACTTTTTCCCGGGTGCACAAAATGAATTGTCAGGATGGGATCAAGACAGGGCGCCATGTGGCATTATGGAGGGACATGTACAATGACGCCAAGTGGAGAATAGGATTGCCTATATCTTATTGTTGAAATTGATGGAGTTATTAAACGTCTGGACAAAAGGGAGCGTTGAGGAAAACTGTGCCTCGAGCTGAAAACAGGAAAAACACCAAAGAGTTCATCTCGATTGAACACGACCCCACACTGATTTGTAAAAGAAAAGATGATAACAAAATCCATACGATAAATAAATGATTAATCCATTCATCCATTCCAGTACTCTAAGACAATTACTTTCATCTTTAAAGCTAGATGTAGTGTTCTTAAATGAACTGAATATGACTTTGTGCCATTGTGCTTTCATAGTGAGAAACTGTGAAGTTATGAAAAAAATATGCATTGTTGGTGTTGATGAATGTTAAACACTGTCGTCCAGGACAACGATGTCTCCAGCCTCTAATTAGCACAGAAAAAACACAGCCCCCTTTAATGAAGTTAAATGGGACCAAAACGTGGGCCCCCGGCACATACTGTAAATGAGTTTCCCCCCACGGAAGAATGACAGCGCTGGTCGTTTTCGGCGGCTGCCCCGGGGTGCCAGCTGTCCACATGACGACGACCTCTGGTGACCCCCCACAGGGGCGAGTTGTTAAAGTCTGTGCAGGGAGGAGGTTGAGCTGGACGGATGGGTCAACGTCGTACTTCGGCTTTATTTCTGTTCACTACCCATATTCAGTTGATCTGTTTTGGGTCAAACCTTAACAATGATCTCCCGCTTAACATAACCAATACATTTTATTCCCTAAACATCCCTAAAGCCATCAGAGGCAATTTTTAGGGTTTAGTGTCTTACCCAAGGACACATCGGCATGCGGACTGGGGGGAGCTGTGACCAAACCGCCAACATTTGTGTTCGTGAACATCCGACTCTACCTTCTGAGCCACAGCCGCCCTCAGGAATCTAATGTTCAATTTTCCCATTTTGTATTTCATTGTTGGGTTCAAGTGTTCGGTCTGAATGCCTGGAAATTGAAGAGAGAAACAATGAATCTTACTCTACATCGTTTTCAATTGTAAACACTTTTTCTTTGTTAGGTTTTTGTAGTGTGAACCTTCATTGTCATCACTGACAAGAGCATCTCGCTAACCAATTCGATTGCTAAGATCGAACAAACATGGTGGTAGTGAGGCAGCTGGATTTGTGGCAAGTCAAACGCTACCTCACATCACTTTTGCAATGTTAACATTTTCCAGTTTTGGGGTCACTAAAGTAGTAGACTTTTGGAAACATGGTTGACCCTTGTTTAAGTTTAATATCTCCGGGGCTTTTACTGTGGATGAACAGAAACAAGACACAGTCTCTCATTCACTTCCTCATCAGCTCTTACCAGTCACGACTCGACTACCGGTGGTAGATGCAAAGCATTGCTCACACATACTGTCAGTCACAGTTGCACCTGCTGTAGTTGTCAGCCCGTATCTGTTCCTCAGTTGCAGTATTTCCTATAACTAAGCAACCAGCTGCAGAGTAGGACGTAGGATGTATCTGCATCCTGTTTACTTGGGCACGTACACGCCAAGCGTGCATTCATGGTGATGGACATCACTTCTGATACGGAGCTAAAACACTTGATCATTTTCGTTTGAGAATATCAAGTGTGGATGTGTCCTCAGTGTCCCATGAGGAAGGAACGACAGAGTCTGCGGTGTGACAAAAGTGAGAAGAAGCTGTTTATCATAGATGATGCTACAGTATCGGTTATATCATAACGCGAGAGCATCGCTTGGATTGAAAAAAAAAGAGCAAAGCCCGGGACTGAGGGTTCGTCTCACTGCTCTCCTCCTGACTGGCTTCTGCAGCCGTGATAGATGGTGATAGACAGATGGTTAATCCAATCACCTGCCAAGTTTGTTTTGAACGTGTCTGCCCTTTTCCCTTTTTCGGGAGGTTTCGGTGGGTTAAGATCGACAAGCTGTCAGACAATCAGACACATTTAATACACGCAAAGAAGGAACAACAAAATAATCACATCCTCTTGGCCAAGTGCTAACGAATGAAAACAACTAACTTCCGTTTCTGACTGTTAATGCCGCCATGTTCCCAGAAGTATTGTAATGTCATAATGTATTGTAATAGAAAAAAAAAGTGCAAAAATAACAATAATTGCGTTGAAGCAAAGCTTCTACTTTTGGATGGTGAGGCAAACGAAAGGTTCTTTGGTGTTGGAGTGATTGGAACAGACATGGAAATCAACAATCCATCCGGCCTGTCAGAGGTTGGTGACACTGACTCCGATCCTTAATAAAAGACCACTGCCTGACTGAAACGCCTGCAAACACACGGATCCGTGAAAGCCGAGCACTCTACGTGTCTTTTCTCCACTGTTGGATTTGACAGATCAATGCTTCAACAACGGCGGATTTCCTTTCTTCAGGGAACACGATTTTACCCGTTATTTGTTTCTCACCTCCCCCCTGTCTCTCACTCCCTTCTCCCCACATCACACGGACAAATATGACAGTGGAGGAAGGAGGCAAAAAAAAAAAAAAAGGAAAAATAAAACCAGATCTGACCGACCTGGGGTGCACACCCCCTGACATGATTAAGACACCTGAATGGATAAGATGCAACACGGTATGCCGCCGCGGCTGCCGGGGCTTTTAAAGGTGTGCTTGAAATTGCCTCGGTGAGCTGATAAACAGAGTTTTTGGCAGGCGTCGAGAGTTTGTGGGGCATAATCTCCCGGCAGCGGAGATGCGCTTGAGTGCTGGACAGTGAAAAATTGATTAACGCCTCCTCTGAGGTCTTCCTCTGGCTCGCCCGACCCCATCCCCGCCTCACAGAGGGTCGCATCCAGCTCTGGATATGGACCCCGTCACCCGCAACCAGCTAATGACATAGCAGCGTTTTTTTTTTCCTGGCTGGAAGACCTGCTGCTGGCGACAAAGGCTGTTTAAAGCAAACACCGTGCTGGAAAAAAAGAAAAAAGGCTGTTAAAACGCTGGCTGGTTGCTGCGGGTGTGTTCTCGTTCACATACGACAAACCCGTTTTAAACTTGACGAAAAAACATGCGTCCTGCGTAATGAGATTGTTGTCAGGGAGCGTGAAATAAACCCCCAAAACATCCATTCAAAGTGTAAATGTGGAGGTGAAGACACGCTTTACCGCCACAGTGCGACTGCAACATGTCTCCTGTGCGTCTCTTGATCCAGATTAACTTTGACTCATGAATCCAGTCGATGACTGTACAGAGCAGCAGACTAGGGTTGGACCTTCACTAAACTGGGGTCAGGGTTCGGGGGTTTACTAAACCCTGACACTAATGATCATTAGCAAAAAAGGTTAGCATTAGTAATGCAGTGTGGGAAATATTAATTTGCAGCGTTTCAGTCGTGGCCGGGTTCTGAGCGCCGCATGTCGCCTGTATTTGTCGTAGCTGTAACTAATTAACTTGGTGACGGACCTAAATTTAACTTGGCTGCCATCAGTTTGTTTGGCGGTAAGGGGGTGAGGGCGCCGCGCCCCAACCCAACATCAGGCAGCTCTCGCACAAACATCGCACTGCACTGGCTTACTCTCTCTTCACTGTCGGGCCCATATCACTACACACATGTTGTATGGCTGAGAATGCTTAATTCTAGAAGGAAACAAATCACTCTCATATACATTATCTATCAGAAGAAAAAGAACAACGTCACGGTTTACAAGGCAAAATCAATTCATATGTTACAATCATTGGTAGTTGGTGGTGCTGGCTGTGGACAGTTTTGCTAGAAGAAAATCGTCAATGCTTCATATTTGGCAGAGCGGGATTGTGTAAAATTATAACCCTGTCTCTTGGGCATTACACCGTATCTGAACGTTTATAGAAATTACTACTAGTGCAATGTTCCAAGGTGTGGTGAATGGACTGGGAGAACACCAGAATTGGGAGGTCGGCCATTGGCGCCCCATCATCACCCCAGTCACCCGTCTGGGGAGGCATGTCCTCGGAGGTGCCCACAGACCTTCATGTCATAGCCCACGGTACCCTGACTGCTGTTAGGTACCTGGATAAAATCCTCAGAGGGGTGGTCAGACCTTATGGATGTGATGTTGAATCCAGCCCTCAATAGGTTGATGATTTGGGTTTCCGTTGACCGTTGTTAGGTCATTTTGTCCTCAACCAATTATACAATGTAGAGCAGTAAAGATTTTCAGCTTGAATAATTTGTTCATCAAGATCTGATCTGTGATTTAAGTGGAACATGGTTGTCCCCGGCTACGGTGGTGAATATTGGCTGTAAAAAGTTTTCTTGCAGAACAATTTCATGTCAGTGTAGTTGACGTTTCATTCCTATTAGACAATGAGGTCAATCGGGTCATAATTAGCACTTTCATTACTGGCCCAAAAGGGATTTTAGAGGTCACACCGACCTTGACCTCTGACCTTCCATGAGCAGATTCGGATGAGTTCAGCCTTGGATCCAAGTGAAGGTTTGTGCCCAATTTGAAGAAAAAAATATTCCCATGACGCGTTGCGTTCACAAGAATGAAGACGTTGTGCCTCTGGACACGGCAGTGTCAGTGTGGAGGCATATTAAAGCTCTGACTCTAAAAAATAAATATAAAAATAGAAAGATGTGCATGCACAGCAAAATCCATCGCTGCATGAAAGCAGTTACACTTGCTTGTCCCGAAGACATTACGAGGGCCTTTAATGTAGCTTGATCTCACGCACAGCCGCCCCAATACACACAAGCACACACACACTTAGCCACAGCAATTACTGAGGGATCATTAATCATCAATTACCGGCTGTGCGTTGCTCCAGCACACATAGAAACCACTTATTTAGTTGAAATGTTGGAGGCAATAAATATTAATACCAGGTTCAAAACAGGCCCTGTGATGAATTCTGGGCGCTTTTCTGGGCCCAAGCTTATAATCATAAATACACAAGTAATAACGGCGGCGATTATCTGGAGCGTCCGGTCACCGCGCGTGACAGTCGCCTCCAGTTGAGCCTCCTCGCTCAGAATGTGTCAGACATATCTTCCCAGGACACTTCCCGAGATGTTGTGAAGAAAAATAAATAAATAAAAGTGAAAACCCACTTGCACTTGAAGCAAGGCAGTGTAGCATGAACAGCAAATTTGTCTCCCCCCTCCACCGGCACCACACCGACACGGCTCTTGGACAAGTCATCAGCCGCTCGCAGCCACACCGACTGGCGGAAACGCATAAATATTCTGTCAATTAGACGTTTAGTGTTAACCTGCTCCCAGCAATTTGTGATAAGGTGTGGGAGTGGTGAGGTGAATCCAGCTAATAAATGACTAGAGCCGCTGAAGCCACTCCTTGGAACGACTATATATATATATATATATATATATATATATAGCCGACTTTTTTTTTTTTAAGTTAGCAGGCAAATGTATTTCTCTTGGGAGCAGCCCAATCTAATTATGGAGGGAGATAAGGGGTGGAGGTGGGGAGTGAGGAGCTTGGTAGGGGTGTGTGTGTGTGTGTGTGTGTGTGTGTGTGTGTGTGTGCAAAGCAGCATGTGCCTCGGAATGTGATTCCAAGACCGAGTATAAAATAATCTGTCCCTTTGTGAGATGTCGCATTACAGAACGATATATGGAAAATAGCAAGTAAAAGAAAAGCTGATGGCCGCTACAGTGCAATCTCACCTCCGATATAAAAGTGTGTGAGCTTGTAAAATTCGACCCCACAGGTTATCTGTACGGTACCTTATTACGAGCCATACTTAGGTTTTATTGTTAGGCGACTTCCAATTGATTAAAAAATGAGAAAGTCCGGTCGTATGAAGAGAGACCGAGGCTGGAGGGGACAGATGTTGATGATGGTTTCCCATGTGCGTTGTTTCTTATGTCCATGAGTTTGAAAACTTAAACGTCGGAACAAAAAACCATGACAATGGACCCTACCTTAATCACAAGTTTATAGCTGTCACCATAGCAACAGTGGTACGGGACGCCCGCTGCCGGGACACACTCCGTGACCGGGGATGGCGACGAGTGACCTATATGGCTGTTTAAAAGTAGGATGAACAGTTTCAAGGTCATTCATGTCATTCAAATCAAAAAGGGCTCATCCTCCTGGAAGCATGAACGTGCGTGTGTGTAGTAACTTCACACGTCGGCCTGCAGGAGGCCACGGGGACACTCCGGGCCATGGATATTACCAAATAGGCAAGTGGGATTTACTGCCTGTCATTTGAAATGTCTTGCTCTGAAGAAGTTGCGAGCAGTAGAAATAACACTGGAATAGATTCCAAACTGTGTGACGAGACTCTCGCTCGCCAGGGAAAACACCGTGTCATGGCATTATACCGACGCCTGAGGCACATTTTTTTTTCTGCTCCAGGAATTGGTTGAAATGTTAAATTATTGCCACGGACACAAACAAAAGCCCAGGTCAGGAGCTGTCGCGTGAAGCAAAGTCACCGTGCTTAGGTCGGCGAACGTGGGACAGCGGTTGGATTTCACTGCCGCTCTTTTTGAACGCAGCCCCTTGAGAAAGAGTTCAGCCTCAGAGGCATTATTCCTCAGTGAAATCGAGACAGGTACGCGTGACAGCGCTGACAAAGAGTGGCTTAACCGAATTCGGCTGGTGGATAAAAACTGCTGTTTTAAGAAAGGAGCGGAGATCAAAGCTGCGTGGCTTGTCATCGGGGGCGGATCCCGAGGAATATTCATGGGCTGGCAAGAGGGCGGCAAGGAAAATCAATCCCACATATAAATCTTTGCCTGGGAAAATGAGGACATTTGAAGTCGAGAACATTACAATACAGAGGCACATGAGTCACCAGTCAGGAATCTAATCGAAACATTAAAAGGTCAAAGGAAATCAATAAATTGCTTTAACTCAAATCTTCAAACATTTTCCCAAATATCTTTTTTTCATTCGAGCTTTCTTCAAGGGCTAAGACTGGCTTCTATGTAGAGAACTACATGTAAAGATGTGAAGATGATACTGACCAATTGGATCACTATTACTCAAAGCTCACTATTCACTATATTTATACATTTGTGAGCAGACACTAGGTTTTATCTAAAACCATTGTTTAAATTACACTGTACAAAACTTTGGTGACAGCTGGGGTATTTCATTTTATATTTTAAGGTATTTGCCACCCTGGTTGACCCGCCCCTGCCTGTCATGATCAGAGCAATTGGAATTTGGTGTTTTCACTTTGATGGATAGAAGCGTTTTGACATGAAATCCCACCGATCAGTCACCCACCTAGCGAGCGGCTCCTTTGCTGCGTGTGTGTGTGTGTGTGTTTGTGTGTGTGCGTGTGCGTGTCCTGTCTGTGGGAATAGAACACCTCACATCTCACAATCAGTCCTACAGCAGTGAAGAGGCACACCACACCACGTCTGTGCGAAAAGGAACAAGTGATGAGGCTCAAATCCCACTGTCCCCGCGGCAACAGCAGCAGCAGCAGCAGCAACAACAACTTGAAAATGAAAAAGTAAATCAGGAAAAGTAGATTGAGAAATTAAAACTGGTCGAATGTATGTGTGACATTTGCATTGGACTCAGATTTTTATCAAAGTTGCACAGACAATATCCTGTCCTCATAAAAAAAAAAGAGGAGTAGTTGTTGTCGGAGGAACATGGGCTGCGACACGATGGTGTTGACACGACTGTGACTACACAAAGACACCCTCACGATGACACTATATATTCCAAACGACAGCTAAGTAAGCCAGGGGGGAAGGGAGGGGGAACAAATATCCCTGAATCACACTCAAAGCCCTCAGAGGAGAAAGAAGAGAGCTGCACATTCTCTCTCTCTCTCTCTCTCTCTAAAAAAATTGAATTTGAAATCTGTGTGTGGTTCATAATTGGGTGAGTTATACCCCGCAGGGAAACATCACATTGAGTTGAAGAGAAGGCAGCTCGTCCGGCCACATGTAACAGCGTCAGAGACACAAACTTAGCTCTCACACGTCACCTCGTTCGCCCCGGGAACATGTGTTGGGCACCGCTGGCTGATGTGGACAGATGTGATGAGGCTATTACGACAGACGCATGTTGCTTCACTCTTTCTTATCTGTGTCCTATTTTCAACGGGAGTACTCCAGGTAAACTTGTCTGTCCATCTTACACATTGCATATTATTTGGTATATCCCCCCTCTCTGGGATTCCAACAAACATTTGAAGGTTGTTTTCGCGGATGTCAAAGTGCAAGTAACGGCAAGAATGAAAAATCCTTGTCAAATCAGGTGACCGCCTAGAATGGGACGAAAAGCTCTGTGACTAATGACACTGTCTTTAGATGCGAGAGGGTGTCTTCTCAAAGTCCTCTCGTGTGCGGGAAGCATTGAACACCGAGGAGAAACATGATGCCCCAGAGGCGGGGGGCGGGTCACCTCCGAGGAGAATGGGGAGTGGGAGAAGAGGGGTGCGGTAGGCAGCGATAAACTGCTTGTAGAAAAGGACCTATGTGCCCGTTTCTTTGGTGGAGAACAGTCTCCAGACTGTGCGTCTGCTGATGACAGGTCATCGCCAACTCATATATCCCAACCCCCCATTGTCTGTTGTTGAAATACTCACATTAAGTGCTGTATTTAGATAGATAGATGGATAGATAACTTAATTCTTACGCAAGGGAACTAATAACATAGATCACACGGACGTATCACTGACACGTACAGATACAAGGTCGGTTGGTCTCGCAACCAACAAGGAAGTAAAATATGACGACATGAGCAAAAATCGAATGGTCAACTCATAATTGGATTTCTAAATATAACACCAAAAGGGAGGATTGAAGTTGTTTTGCCTTCCTGTGTTTTCCTTTTCTCTGCTCTTCGATCATTTCGGTGGCGAAATCAAATGGTTGAAGTGTTCACAGACCTGTTTGATCCACGAAACCCTTTATGGCACTGTCATATCACACTTTCCTCGGGCAAATATCGGCTCCATCCCCCATTTCCCTTGGATTCGAGCAAACATGTAGTGTTTGTGTGCAATATCCAGCCGACGTCAGCCGACTCACAGGGCCGGCTTCACCTTTGTTGAACTTTTTTACTGTGCGCGTGTGCACCTTGGGTCAACAGACACAGCATATGGAGCTGCTTGGAAAAATGATGAATCATGACTCTCATATACGCCAGGACCCGTTCGAGTGCAATGTTACGCCACTGGACTTACACGCCGTATCCCTTTTATAAATAGTTTACCGTCACGGATTGCTCTTCCCGTTATGCATCGCCCCTCGGAACTGTAACGTGGCGTCTCTCTCTGGGCCGAGCGTGGAGCAGTTACAGGTCAAGGAGCTGCTGTGACTGTGACCTTAAGACGGGTGAATGTCAAAGAGCATTGGTCTCTCAAAATCCATGAGCACAGTCCTTTGCTCACCTTGGCAGCCAAATCCCAGCCTACTGAGACAGCCAATGATACGGCGGCCAGTACTCAAAAAGTTTCTGGGAGAAAGAAATTATAAATGACCTATTTAATCGGACAAAGCGGTTCGTTGATGATCTTGTGAGTTTGTAATTTGACAGCTTTTTCACAAGCCTTCAAACAGATTTCATGGACTTCCTCAGTAGAGCTAAAACGATCGTCTCTGTTTGACTATGAGGACCCTGGTGTGTTGAGAGAATGTCAAACACTTCACATTTAAATGACCCAATGGCCTTTGGAGACCATCCTACCATAGGTCCACACCTGATTGGTTGTTACGTTATCAAAGTGTGACATTATTCCTGCACTATACTCTGTAGTTATTAGCACCAAGAAACTTAAGAACTAAGCATCTGCCGAGTGAGTAGATGTAAATGTACTGTACATAATCGCTCAATAATTATTACTGCATTATTACATGAATGCCTGTAAAGTTCTGTGACACACACTCACACACACACAAAAGGTCAAGGTGAAAACGGTGCTGTGATTATGCCAGTCCCATCAGTGTGCACTGTGTTTGTGTTGTAATGTGATGACATCACAGGCTGCGTCCCTCCGATCCCCGATGAGATGGTGGCGACAGACTGTGAGGCGGGAGGCCAAATATTTTTCACCAAAGGGCTCACGTTGGCCTCATTTGAATACCACTGGGCTCGCCTCTATTTTCTATCTTCGTCTGGCTCCTTTTTCAATAACCCCCCCCCCACCCTTTCAATATACATATATAAATGGCTCATGCCTCAAACCCATCAGCTGCCATACGTCAGTCTTTCTGTCTGTGGTGCGTGGAGCATGGAGAGAGGAGTGAGGCATCTCTTTCCTGATTGGGCCGGACTGACATGATGGGTTTATTTCACTATGGGCACCACACACACACGCACGCACGCACGCACGCACGCAGGCACGCACGCAGGCACACCCCCCCCAGCCCCTCCCTGCTAAAGGAGAGGTAAAAATGAGGAGATGATGAATTCACTGGAGAAACGCTCTGTCCCCTATTCTGTTCCCATCACTGTTGACTGAACACGGGACAGGATGATAGATGTCCGACCCCTCCTCCGCCCCCAGCCCCCGATCGCACAGTCCTCCTGCTCCCGCCTAATGGGGCCTTCCAATAAACCTGCGTTCAATCCACACATTACTGGTACGGCTCCCACTTATTGACCCGGCTGGTTATTGCTTTCTAATGGAGTCGGTGCTGATCTGAGAGTTAAATTTGAGATGGAATCAATAAGCGCAGGAGTAAATTATATACTTAACCTTGTCCACTCATCCCTTTGACAGAGTTAAAAAAGAAAAGACGAGGAACAGGAGCAAAAGACTTGAGATATAAATATCACTCCAGTGACAGGGACTGGTCTCTTTTGCAAACTGGGATTCTTCTCCTGGTGTCTCTCTGTGTGGGTTATTTCATATTCCATCCAAACATGTAATCAAACTCTGTTCTGTGGGAGTCGAGCTGCAGAGGCAGATGCAAATAGCCATTAGCATCAGCCAGGAGCGAGAGAGGAGCGGCCCATACAAAGGGATCTCAGAGGAGTGCTCTCTGTAATATACCATAACCCGTAGCCATATTTTTACTGATGGAACACTATCATTTGTCCAGTTTGAAAAATTAATAGGGGCACATCAACAAATGGTTCACTTTGGAGGAAAGAGCAGCCATTCTCTCATCGTATCATTCATTGATTCATTTATTATTATTTATTAATTTATCTTTCACATAGATGCTTTTTATTATGACAACTAGCATAAATCTGGAATCGCTTGTAAAAGCCGAGTTAAACCTTCTTACAGTATTGGTACATTTAACTGAGTTCAAAACTAATTTAATAATCAGTCATTGAAAAATAAAGGCCCTTATTTCTAATATCCAGCTAGCGAATGGAAGTGCAACAAAATGGAGAACATGCTGCTGTCTTAACAAAAGAGACATTGTAGTTTCGGACACGATGCCTAACATCCTGGAACACTGACGTCGACGACGTCCTTTGTCCATCCAAGACCCTAAATTCATTTGCTACAAACCGAGGGAAAATTCTACTCAAGAGGCCAAGTGCAATTGTGAATCAAGGAGAATGCGAAGGAGGAATGAATGCGTGTTTTCCACTGGGAGAGATGAAAAGACAAGGAGGAGGGAGAGAGGGAGGGGGGAGGGGTGAAACGACCAAATACATAAAACCCATCTTCCATTTGAGTCTGCTAAATGCAAATAAACAAAGACTGGTTACAACATGATTGATGAACACATCAGGCTGCTCGCTCATTAGCATGCCTGTGCTTGAACGACACACACACACACACACTAATACACAGCTCACACTATGTCTGAGACAAAGTGACCAGATTTGTGGTGTTTAAACAGAAGCCTCTGTGTGTGTGTGTGTGTGTGTGTGTGTGTGCTTTGTCAGAGCAAACCCATGATGCCAGGGTTTCTGTTATCACGACAACACACGCAGCGCACATGACCACACACACACAAACACTTGACACACGTTTCACGTTTCCCGATGCAAAACAACAGTGACTCGGAGAGAAAAAGGAAAAAGCTCCAACTTCAAGGGCGCAGAGCGCTGAAGCCTGAAGGCAAGCGGAGGAGACAAACAACAACCACGCAGCCAAGGGCGAGTCGAAGCCAATGCCTCCCGTCCCGACCTCTGAACCCCGACCTTCAGCCCACAGCTAGGGAGCTGATCCTGGGTCAGCCGCAAAACAGGAAGGTAAACTTCACACATCTTAGGGGATACGACCAGGGGTCACACGGACAAGGAGAAGGGAGGAGAAGGTCGCATTGGCTGCGGGCTCGCTCACATCTCCTCCTGGCTTTTAGGGAGCAAAGATGAGGCTTCAGCAGCGGCAGAGGTGGTTGTGGTGGTCACATTGGTGTTATTGTCAGTGGTTTTTTGAAGGTGTTGTTGCTTCTGCTTTTATTAGAATCATCGCAGCGTTTAGTCTGGATTTTTTTTTGATTGAGGTGTAATGGAACACTGGGACACAGGTCACCAGGGCAACACAACTGTCCAATTAGAGCTGAGCTCGTTCAGGGCCAGTGGGACGCATGGAAGTGTGTGTGTGTGTGCGTGTGTGTGTCAAATACACCCGTGTCACTATGATACTTGAGTTTCAGTACTGATACTTTACTTTACTAAAAACAAAATCTACTTTGTCAGTGGAGCATTCAGTGATGTTCAGGTCAGGCGATGTGATGGATGCTCAGCCTCATCTTGTGTTTTTTTGTAAGTGGTCCACGGCCAATTGCGAGATTTTGCTCCGGACCAATGTCCTGTTTGCACAAACCAGCTGCTTTTCACGTATGTGTGTCCAGGATGTAGTGATATCCGGTGGAACGCACTCGTCCTCGGCTCATCGGCTGTTCCCTGTGCCTGCGACTGCCACACAACCCAGAATAATAATATTACCGCTTGGCAAAGTTCATCCAATGCTCTTTTCTCGTCTCTGGTGACTGGTTCAATCTTCTTCTGCTTCCCCGAACAACCCGGGCCAGTTTGGAGTCGCAGGGGTCGCTCACCGAAACCACTGTCGCTCGCTCAGATCGTTTCTGATCATGACTCTAATCTGAACATAGTCCGACCAGAGTATAGTATAGTTTTACTGTATGTGAGCACAGCGTCTAGCTGACAGACACATGCTATATATATATATATATATCTATATACAGTATATATATATATAGATATATATATAACATAGTCTTAGTCAGGTTTCAACCCCCAGCACTACTTTTTCATTCTTCTCCCTATTTCTTTCTCACAGAAACACACACACACACACACACACACACACACACACACACACACACACGCACACCCCTGTCCACCTGTAGTTCTCGGTAGCAGGTGTGCGACGCCAGACGATCTCTGTAGGTTAGATCTATTTGTGGAGGTGGTCCTCACAGACCAATTAGTCCACTTAGTGTTCAGGTGAAGTGCAGTTCAGGAGCCAGGGAGGAGGAATGATGCCAAAAAGACAAGCGCTGACTGCTGCTCAGAAAAAAAAGAAAAGCACGACGGTATTGGCTTTGAAAAAGTTTCCCCCCTGTTGAAATAAAACTAATCACAGAGGTTGTTTCATAGGTTTATAAAGAGAAACCATTTGAAATATGTTACCATAGTGATTTGAAAATGCCCTTCGATGGTGAAAGTCTGTTCTCCACAGACCACTTCCATCTTCTCCTCTTTTGCACAGTTAAACAAAAGGTCTAATAACGAATTGGCCGGACCGGCGGGTTCACACGGACCACCGCAGTCACTGAGGAGGGGAGGAGTCCACTGGGTCGGCCCTGTCCCAGGTAAAGGCTCGGGTTGGTTTTTCTACCCATCCAGTTGAACTGGAACATGTAACAAACTAGACCCCGTGTCAGTGTGATGGAGTGGCGGCAGCGTGAATGTGCCAAAAAGACATTTATCAAAAGTGTAATCAGAGTTGTGAGCAAAGTAAAGTGGCCAACTCTTTCCCCTCAGTGGTAAATGTAATGTCCATGGTGGGTTAATGCACTGATCATATGTGCGATTGACATTGTGGGGATCCTGGAGGCAGAATTTCAAGTCGTCCCAGATCGACGCGTGGCTTGAATAAAGAAAATCATCGCAACGCACGATTCTGAGCTCAGGGGCGACAGAGAATCTAAGGACGCACACGATCGCAGCAGAGTCCACGTCAGGTGTAGAGAAAACGCAAACGCAGAAGACTGTAGAGGGAGTGGCACGTTGACGTTCTGACCGACGACACGAGACAAACCAGGGAAGGAGCAGCTAAGAGTGTGAAAATGAACCCTGTCCGTCACACACGCTGCTATTAAATGGGCGTGCTGGGGTTAATGGAAGGTACTAAATAAAAAGATGCTCGCCCAAATTGCCCTCCACGCGCACACACACACACACACACACACACACACACACACACACACTCCGTCCCTCGATGCCGTAAATAAAGCACAGCAATCTTGGCCGTAGCTTCCCCACGCGCGTTCAGGTTCAGCAGCCTCACCTCGGCCCTTTCCAGCTGCGGCAGGGAGGGCAACACCTCGGTGTGACTTCAAGTATTATTTACACGTCCCTTTCGTGACCGGTGACGAACTCCGTCTGTCTGCATGGGCGGAGTGGAGGCGGAGGAGGAGTGGCTTGTCTGTATTGAATACAGTCGTTTTCACCCTGCATCCGGCCTCCGATGTTCCTCGTCTCGAACGCCCGTGTGGGTTCACCAGCTGTGGCACGGACACGCCATTTACTCTCAGGCGCGACCGCCACCTCCGCCAGGAGCCAGATCTCAATAAAGGTAGCGGGAGTCAGCTTTGTGGTCAAACTTTAAGTTGTCTTTCATGTCAACTCAGACGGTCGTCACCGCAGCCAACTTCTGTCTCGTCGGACAAATAAATGCATGAATATGTGTCTTTCTTCTTATTTAGCAAAGGTTTCTATTTACCGCCACATATTATGCAAGTGATAAAAATGCAGATGGTCATTAAAAGAGGCAGAGCGAGCCGCGGCTCGGCCGCCGTGCCACATTGTGCCGGCGGCGCTTTCATGTGTAATCAAAGATGAGAATCCAAGTAACTTACAGTGATATCAAAGGCCCCTTCTGAAACACAATATAATCATATATCTGTCCCAATTATGGGCCTCTTTCTGTTCCATACCCACAACAACTGGGCGCTCGCTTCAAAGCGAAAAAGGAGAAATTGTGCCGGTTGTTTGTTGGAGCGTGTTTCACAAAGGAACATTTGTGCGCACAAGAACACTGTATACTGTATACATGGAACTAAGTGTGTGTGTGTGTTCACAGAGGTCGGGCGCTGTATCATTTATCCGCTTGGTGGGACTTCGCCGACACACACGTCTGCTTTTTGCACATTGTCCTGTTAATTCATTCAGTGCCTGAATCTAGAGAGAGACATTAATGCTATCGTGTGGATTCCGTTCTGTAAAGTAGCAATAGCAAAACTAGAAGGTCTCTCAGAGCAACATCCCCCCGCCGAGGCTCAGCACTCCCCTCAAATTGTTTCCAGCCACACCAAACTGCACACACTCATGGACCTTTTCTTTCCCTTCCACAAAGTTTCTTGGACATCCGTGAAGTCGTTTTTTTGCGCAATCCTGCTGACAAACAGACAGACAGTACCGACGGACGGATTTCAAAACATCACCTCCCTTGGTGAGGGCAATGATAGTGTTTTCATAACCTTACTAGGAGGAACAGAAAAAAGCTAAAGGTGTCAAATGTCTAAGTCAACGGTTCCCAGCCCAAATATAAAATAGAATTTTAAAACAATTAGATATGAGTGATGATGACAGATTAGCGTCAGCATCAGTGGCAGCAGGTCAATCTCAAGCACCACAGAGACACGAATCAATATCCGCCTCCAGGGAGCGCCGTGGTCGCAGGTTCACACGCACTTTTTCGTCCCAGGGACGGAGGATGAAAAGTTTGGGAACTCCTGATCCAAGCAGGCACAAGAAAAAAGAACCTCTCAAATCGTTCTAAAACGGACTATTTAAATCCGGAGAGTTGCAGTAACATGGAGATCCTACTTTATGTCCCATGTTAATGGCCAACACAACACAACACTGTTGTCATGGGGCATCGGACACAGCCTCATGCTGTAATCATCCCCCCGGTGCATGGACATCGTTCCTGATTCTAGTATCCTAAACCTCAAATACCAGATGAGGCCCTCGGGTCAGGGTTTCTCCCTCCCGTTTGTAATTTACCTTGTGCTGTGCGTTGCGATCGCAGTTTGCACAGTGTGTGCAGGGATAAGAGTGAGTGTGTGTGTGTGTGTGTGTGTGTGTGTAGCTTCACGGAGCCGTGTTTGTTCACTGTCAGCAGTGGAATCCACACGAGCGGTCGGGTCCTCGAGGGCCCCGCGGACACCGAGCTTGGTAACATGCTGGAGTGGTACTGTACAAAATACTCCTTCAAAATCATAATACACGCGTTTAGCCGTCGTGTTACACACCGCTGACCCACCTGCATTGCCCCCCGTGGATTCTCGGAAAATAAAAGAGCTATGTGAACCATATTTCAGAGACTCACCGACCTCTACCCAAAGTATTTGGGTCAAATGTCTCCCTCACCTTTTCTTACCCCCTGCATCCCAAGTCGCTGTTTGGACTCAGTGAATGTAATTTAATGTAATACGCATTTCTTTTTCCGGCCAACGTTATTCACCTATGTGGTTGGCTACATTTGACTCATTAATTCAAACTATGTCGATCAAAGTGACATCGACACCGTCCTCCCTGGTGTCGCGCAACAGCGACAGGAGACAAACGCGGCGGTGGAGAAGCCAACGTGCGAGCGACGGGCGGCTGGAAATGAAGAGTCACAGTTCTCTGATCTCCGCCTCTTCCGTGTGAATATGTTCTGGTGTCTTTGCTCCTCTGTGACAGTGAACTGCATATCTCTGGTGTTTGGACAAAACCAAAACATCACGTCGGGGGTTTGAGAAACAGGATCGACATCGATCGGGAAAATAACCGACAACAGGCCCGTCGGAAGTGCGGCGACTGACATGACAACTTTAAAAACAGGTGAAATCCTGGTTAACAAGAAAAGAAAAACAACTCGGCGAGCCGCTGAGCGATCGGCCACGTTTCTCCAGCGCCGCGCCTTTTCAGGCCACTTATTTCCATAATGGCCCCACGGCCCTCCCAGTATTGATTACAGCTCCTCGCAGACCTTCCACCGGCGGCACCAAACTCAATTTCGGCAGATTGAGCCAACTCGCAGAGATTGTGCATATGCAGCACACGGGGAGAGCCGCGAGTGCGGAGGACGGAGCTGCGAGAGACAAATGAGACGATGGGAGGGGAGGAAGAGAAGCAGCTGCCTGGCTGAGAGTAATGAAGGAGAATAAGTCGACCCTGATTGGAGTGGAGTGGAGTGGGGAGTGTGTGTGTGTGTGTGAGCGGGGCAGGTCTGTCCCTATTGATTTCAGCGCTCGGTGCCGCAGCAGCGACACCCCTGCTGGAACTGGGTGAAGCTCTGATTGTTTTTTCAAATGTGAACCGCGGCAGGCAGTAATGTAAAACAGCGACAGGCTGAGTGTTGGATCCAGGGCCACTAGCTGGAGAGCGGCCCACTGGGCCGGGGTCTCCGGGATGTGGGACCCCGGTTCACTGCGTGTCGGTCTGTGATATGTCTTTATCTTTATCTTTAAGGACTGCGTACTGTAACTGTGACGAGATATGTTCTACCGTCCCATTAAATCATCTCTCACATTCAGAGCTGCACTAAAGCACAACGGCAATTGAAATAATATGGACTTTGTCAAAATGCACATATTCCCAAAAAAATCTATTTTATCAAACGGTCATGAACCAGGGGTGAAACATGATTTTTACAAATATGACTCACACAACACAAACCCATGAACTAGTGGAAGGTAAATAAATACAAAAAAAAGAACAGAAGTAAGACTTTTCTTCTGGAGATGCGGCCGTATCATTGAACCGATTCATAGAGAGATGTGATGTGGCTACTGTATATGTGATGGTTGACCATTGATTCAAAACCATAATACTTTGAGAATTCTCTCCAGATTCTGGAACTCGGCTACAGGATTCGCTCGCAGTCAGACACGTACTTATTTCAAATAGATACATATTTGGCGTGGTGCGATGCTTGTGTGTGTTTTGTAGTGACTCTGATGAGTCTGAAGTTAAAACACACACACACACACACCTCCCTGTGACTGCAGTGGAGCTGTAGCCCTATGCCTGCTGTTGTGAAATGAGCGCAGCAGTGCGAAAGATCCTCTTTGCTCCCTCGCGGGGAGGTGGAGGACAGACGGGGACTGGTGAGGAGGACAAAGGAAGGAGAGAGGGATGGAGGGAGAACAAGAGTCCGCAGAGGACAACAGATGGCAAGAAAAGGGGGGTGGGGGGGGGGGGGTGCAATGATATATCCACGTCGTCTTTTCCAAAAAACGTTCTCACGTCTGTTATGTTTGAATGTTTCCTTTTTTTTCTTTCTCACTGCTTTGAGTGTTTGTGCTGTGTGAGTCGTATTTGTCGCAAACAATCATCACGCATGCTTTATGATGATCTGGTAAAACACAAATGTATTTTGGAATATGTACATATCCAGAGAGGTCATTTCCATAAGCATTGGGCTTCAGTGCTGCATGTTTTTGGCTCCGAGTGGTGTTTAAGGCTGAGGCCTATTAAAGACGGCCGTTGCGACTTTGGATTCTGTGATGCGATGCCGATTCCTGAGACAAACTGTACCGACATGTGTGTCAGCATATTCAACCGGGGGACGAACGTGCTATTTGTGTACCGCGTTTGATGGGTATCAGTCCCGCGCTGCGATGGATGTGCATGTTTGAATTTGAAGATCAGTCCACACTGAGGGAAAGGATTTAGCGTTTGAAAAGGCTGTGAAGCAGCGTTCAGATCAGAGATGGGAAATGGTTTGGCGTGATGCCGGCTGATTTCAACCGACTACCTTCCAACCAGAGAGGAGGGGGAAAGTCTTCAGTGCAATAAGCCCCTTTAGCAATAGCTTGAGATGAAAATCTGCAGAGCGTGAGCGCCTGTCAGACGGGGGAATCTTAAAAGTAAATACATAAATACATAAAATGAAATAAAATGGCGATGCAATATTTTACTGCAATATAGTCACATGGAACAAGGGTGGTGCACGGACCCTCCACCTCAGTGGGAGACGAGGGGGTGTGTCGACTTGCTTCTTTCTCACGTAAACCCAAGCACAAATAAGAATACTTACAGTATACAAATGCACACATACATACATACATGCATGGAACCTAAAAAGGGTGCACTACTGTCACTTCAGTTAATGGGCCTACAGGAGCCAATGTGTGACAAAAGTTCTATAATAAACAGAAACTACGTTTAAGATTGATTTTGACAAACTCGTGTCTCGTTTATCCACTTGGGTGTTGATCAGTGTTTGACAAGCATCAGTGTTAAACAGGTTTGTAGTACTGACACACAGCTACAGTAAACCCCATTCAGAACATGTGTTAGAGAGAGGTCAATTATATGCATCTTTTTTTTTTCAGGAAAAGCTAGGCTATCAGAATATGTGTGCTTCAGTGATGTCACATGCATGTATACATATTTGTATGACCAAAGAGACAAAAGAAGTTCTTCCAAGTCTTGGTTATAAGGGAAATCAATCTTCAATATTATTACAAAGCAAATGATAAGTTATGTCAATTTTTTTTACAAATAAGTCCGCACTGCCAGGGGGCACATCTCCAACTGTGGCGCAAAGGAGAATCTACATATTCACGCTGCTCTACTGATTATTTTGGTTGTTTCTTTTACTGTTTATTCACAGTTCAGGGAATAGGAGGAAGGGACCATCTCACTGTCATAGGCCATAATTTCATCCAGGCACCAACACAGCATCTGATTGGTATTAAGTCTGTAACAAGGCCTCTGATTTGACAAAGATCCAAAATGGACGTCTAGCATAGGCCGCTAACGGGGCCACGAACGCACGGAAGCCCCTGCGCTGGCATTGAGTTTTGAAATGTTATTCAAAACTTTTATGACCTAAGGTTGTCATATACGACAGAGATGACTTCCATACGTCCTAAGGGGATTTTGTAGTTATATGGCAGTTTGGTGATTCAGGAGAAGGTGGAAGCTTTTGTCATAGGCATACAGATACTGTAGCAATGTAGACTCACTTCATATTAAATACCAATAGATTGGATTAGTATATAGTTAATAGTATATTCATGTAGTAGCCAGACATCTCTTTACTTTAATCACCTCCGACCTACAACATCACAGTATTCAATGAAGTACATGTAGAAAAGCAGATCTGAGCACTTTGCCATCTGCACAGACACTGAACCGACAGAAACGCTCTGATATATTTAGGCCCCATATATATGCAGAGAATGGCAATGTGCAATTAGTTCCGTCACACCTCACCCATGACCTACAGTAACAGTTAGAAAAACTGCATTGTCGACACATCCCGTGCGTCTAGATGTGGCAGGTGTCAAATCTTTATACTGTAAATGCCACCACGTCTTCCTATCCCCAAATCAAACACATACTTCTGGGAAGACAATTTCATTGAGTCTTTCTTCATGACTCTCCCCGTGTTTTTTCTTCTACTGTGTTTCTAAAGGTGCATAGGATCATTTAAAAAACTAAGAAACTGAGAGCGTATACTGTTGGCCCAGGTAGATAGACAGATACTTTATTATTATTAATCCCTAGGGAAATTGATGATATGTATAAATGCATTAGGGGTAAAAATTTCTGCATTATGTAAAAAAAAGAACCCAGCCACATACAGTAAAAGTGTGTTTCCTACATCAGCTGCTTTTCCGCAAAGATACCAGATCTTATTTTCTTCTTGAATGCTATTAAGAATTTCTTTTATGTCTCCCGTATTTGCTGACAGCAAGGCGGCGAAGAGAGGAGGAGAGCAAAGGAAATGAGAGATCCTGTTACTTAAGTGAGAGTCTGGCCTGCAAATATGCTAACCTCACCAAAAGGAATAAATTGGAAATCACTTGAGTCTTTTTTTTTCTTTCTTTCCTTCTTTTTTTCAAATCAGAAGGAGCTTGAGGAGCAGATAATTAGCTGGCAAAGGGGGGTAAAAGTAACAAGCACCAGGCTTGTACCTTCACACATTCAGATATGTACCAGTAAAAAAAGAGTCATGTTAAAAGGTGTGTGCAAATAAGGTGTAAAGACAGTGTTTCCATTAAGCTGGTAGCTTGTACAGTGAGTTGTTAAACTACAGGAGCAGATGAATAATAATACAGCTTGACAGGGTTCGCTATCTCCACTCCACAACAACATGTCCCCCGTTAAAGACGCATTCTCTATATGTAGTGGGATTTGGAAAACATAGGGTTTTTTGTTCTTTTAAATATTGAAATAGGATTTTTTTTTAAATCACATTTGAAAATTAGGGTCCAAAAATTCTGGACTGAATTTGAAACTTACACGTGAAAAACCTACCTGAACCTGACAGGTACGAACATGTTTAGAAAGAAAATAACAAAAGAAAAAAGCAATTCATGAAAAAGATGACTGCGAGCATCCTTGCAGGTATTTGGATGAGATGAAATGAACTGCGTTAATCTCATGCATCGTTACAGCAGCAGCTGGATATGGACAAAGTATAAAACGTGGTGAAGAGAGGGGAGAAAGTATCATCATTGTATATACATTACACTAGCAGTATGTTTATCTGTACCAACATGTCATATAGATGAAATAATATTGACTATTGTTTGGATGACGTGTAATACTTCACACGTATTGGGCAATGGTGAAAAAAGGAGTTGCATGTGATGCGCAAAAAACTCCCTTTTAACGGGCGTTTATGCAGATAAAGACAATGTGAAGATCAAAATCAACAGTAATAACCAAATTACAAATGAACAAAGTAATAATAATTAAATCCCTTTTGTGTAATCATTTTTTTAATGATTTAGTTTGCCTGTTGAGATCCCACCGCCCCAACAGACCACTACACAACAGATGCTGAATAATAAAAGAGCCGAGTCTCTTTATTGGACAGACGTATTGGCACATGGACGAGTTACAGCTGCACCTAACTTTGTATCATCCAGGTCACCAGTCAGGTTTGAGCTACAGGGGCCCAGTTGGGCTGATGAAGACCCCGGTATCACCCCTTCCTAACAAGCCTTGGTTTTACTACATAATAAAGATGAACCACTGTTGTGCCAAGCTGTTTGAGTATTATTTTACCTCACTGTACAAGTATTTACAGATTTTTCAGATTTCAAGTATTGAGTGTTTTAGGGTCCCCACAGCACCAGGCACAATAGTACAATATGCAGTTATCGAGTGGTAATAAAACAAAGTGCATCACTGCCCTCCCAAAATATTAAGTTGCAGCTACATAAAACAAAACAATTAATACAAACAGGTACTAAAAGCAGTTAGTTTAACTGCAGCGGCCAGTGTCTCCGAGCTCCACCGGCAGCAATAACTGTGAGTAACATCCACGAGTTAATGAGCTCACGAGCAGTGAGTCTGCAGTCTGACTGTACGCCGCACATACGGGCTGTTGTTCAGCACGCGCCCTATGGGAGGTGTGGAGGCCAGCGAGTCTGAAGGAGAGCCGGCATTAGCGGCAGCCAAGCCGAGCCGAGTGCAAAGGTTTGTACAGGTTTGTAGTATCGATGGCGTCGGCAGCAATCACACGCAGCTACAGTAAGCCCCATCAAGAACATGTGTCAGTTAGTTAACCACTGCACTACCTAAATAAGATCAACTTTGATACATACTACTTAAGGGGATTTGTAACACTACTTAATGTTGTAATGCTTGTCGTTATATAGCCGCAGTTTGGTGATGCAGGAGAAGGTGAAAGCTTCTGTCATAGACGGATATTTCCTCAAGGCAGTACAATATAGTAGCAAAATAGATTCACTTTATATGCAAATAACATTTACATTGTATGTATATTGTACTGCATATATGTATATTGTTGCACAACCATGTCCGGGTTCTACTTAGTACTGCTCCACTGTTTCCGGTCCGTTTGGCTCCATAAGCTGATCGGTAAAGACAAGAAAGTGTCTGCTGCAGCGTATGTTTACCAGCCATCGTCTCCTCAGGTCGGGAGGGGTCGGACACCCGTGAAAATTTAGTACGCCATTAAATTTCGATGACGCCGAACAAATTGGGACGCAGCACTTCTTCATCTGTTTTTGAAAATGTCCTGTTTTGGAGACAAAACTCATATTGAAGTAGTGAGTAAAAAGTAGCACAAGATAAACAGACAGGAAACAGACAAGCAGCTATATTTTGAAATGGAAGTATGTCACGAAGCCTAGTGCAGGTAATGTATTGTCCATTATAGTGTATTGTACCAGAAGAGTGTCACCATCGGTCGGAACAAACAAAACAAAATTGTAGTGTGCGCCAACTTTCTTGGCCAAATAGACCAGATTCATGATATCCCAATGTTTTCTGCTGTGCAGAGCACGTAGAACCATTCAGCCCATGTGTCGCTCCTTATAGCTAACAATGTGACTTGCTTCAGAAAGCAGCAGTAGACTACATGAGTGAGAATTTTTTTTTTTAAACCCCAAAACAAACGCACAAACCAAAACTAAAAGAAACTGCCGTACAGACACTAAACTTTGTCAGCAGCGTTTCCTTGAGAAGATTTGAGCAAATAAAGAGTCAGTGCCGCTCTGACATTCCAATTGACAAACGATCTCAGGGAAGCATGGAGCAAAACCACCAAGGCAATTAGTGCCTGCCTCCGCAGACAGGGGAGTACACGGAAAGTGCTTTACATTCCTATCCACGACCTGTCAGAGCTTTGCATACCAAATGTTTGCGGGTCTTGACAAATGAGGTCCGGCGAGTTTAGCCGAGGACGTGCTGAATCGTGATGGACAGATGGAAAAGTCCCCTGGATCCGTACCCGGTCGCCATCGGCCTTCTACAAATGGCAAATGTGCTGCGAATCCAACATACACACACTTGTACATACTTTTACCTCTTTCTTTGTGAGGGCAGAAGGAGCTCCCATGCCACCCGCCCTGACCTCAGCATCATAACCAAATGCCTAACATCCAACCCTAACCTAGACCTGATTCTAACCTGAACCGCAAGTCTAAAATCTCCAACAGCCCTTGGAAGTTGAGAGGTCAATGCCACCACTTCCCCACAATGTCCCCACTCCGTATGGTCTATATCTGGTCCCCGCAAAGACAGAAGAACATGTGCACACGCTTATGAACAGGTCAAGCTCTAGGGCTAGCAACACAGACAGAGAGTGGAGATAGATTGAAGACTGAGACTGCTTTAAGGTGACCTCTCCAGGAACTTTGTCCTATCTCATCAGCACACTCCACACACCTATTCTCCATAGAACCCACAGATAATTCCTCCGCTATCTATTTCCATGTGTTTAAGTCTTTGAGGGTTAAGTACCCTTGGCTGGGGGCACGTCGGTGCATTCCCACGAGGGAGGAGGTCTGAGCTGATCGCTGCCACAGCTCTGCTCAGAAGAGATGGCGGAGGCGGCATTTCCTTGGGGACATTTCCCTTCTCTGCTCCCCAGGAGGCAGGAGGGAGACGGTAGCAGGGCTCCATGGGTCACTCATTAAAATGCCTGCAGGAATCTCTGCTGCTGGCTGAGCATTATATCACCTTGAAGTATATTGTGAAAACACCTTTGGACCTACTGAGGACGTACAGTATATGCTAGACTTAAGGTGCTGGCAGGTAACTGGGTCTTACTGAAAAGGAACCAGTGTTGAGGCAAGAGATCATATGATGCAGGTATATGTGCTGCTCTCTGATCAGATACCACATTTGCATGTGGTGGGAAAATAATCCAACTAGTGAAAAGCAGGGATGCCTAACACAGCTGTTGACCAAATGTTTAAATATACATTTCGTGGGATATAGTCATGTAGTACACATTCCATTTGATTGCAGCCAGGGATCCGTCCTGTATTTATACTTTACTTTTTTATTTCATACTATACGTTTGGCTTTGTGTGCAGACTCCATCCTTTTCCTAAATTAATGAACATGCATTCCTATGCTATACTTGTACATGTAAAATGACTCAGCTCAAACAGTTGGACCATGTGTAAAGTACTGTAAAAGTAAAATGAGGAAGCAGTAATAATTTCGTTAACAAAAACTATGGATGGACTATGAATTGTAACACTATCAATTTGATTCCCGATACTCGTATTACGAGTAATTAAATTTCTTTCAAAGAGAAAACATTTTGACTAAAACTAGACGACATAAACATGACTAAAACTAATAAGCATTTTTGTCTAAAGACTAAATCCAAAATAGCTGCCAAGATTGCATAGAATGCATAGAACCAGAGCACCTCCAGGGTCCAGACAATCCTCCCAAGCCGTGTCTTCTTGACTACTATCGCAAAGTCAAACCACTGTTGTCCCCCATGGAAAACGCCTCACTGTCCTGCTGCACAATGACTTTGGGACTGCATGATCAATAAGAATAAGTGCGTACTTCTTTTACACAGTACTGTATAGGATAATACAAGTTCAGGTGTTTTCACAGTCTGGAACATCAACACTGTCCACACCCCACATGGGTTAAACACCTGGGGATGCACCACGACTTAGTTAGAACTGAAGAAGCCTCTTGGACGAAGGTGAAACATCTTCAAGAAACCAGAACCAGCTCCAGTTGCTCCTGATTCAACACCCTGGTGGATCATTGAGAATCTCCACAGACATTAAGAATGCTCCTCAAAGTTGTGGATGTATTTTTGGGGGGGGTTTTCCATTAAAAATGGATCTGCCTGCGGCCTGAGAGACTAGAACCCAGTGGACCTTTCTCTACCTCGATGCATCAATATGTCGGCGCGTTACTATTTCCATTTCCTTTGATGAATAGATTATAAAAGTGACCTTTTTGCCTTTTTGTACTTTGTCACATTGTGAACAAATTATGAATTGTAAGTGGATTTTTGTTTTACAGGGCATCATTTACCGGGAAGCAGATTCCCTAAAGATCACAGATTTCAATTGTGACAGAAAGTTCATCAGTTCAAACCCCCGTGCCTGGCAGGATGAATTTGCAGGGGAAGCGAAGGAAAATTGCCCCGCTCTCATTATTTCTGTAGCTTCGTGGTCTTTTTAGTTGGATTCCAAAAGTTTGTTAATATCAATCAATGTGCTGAAAGCCTTGTTACAATAATGTCTGTGCCACCTTATCAGTCAAATACTGAATCAAGTGTTATTTTGAACGTATGATACAGTTTGGGTAAACCCGAAAAAATGATACATTTTCTTCAGTGAAGTGAAAAAAAGAAATGACGGCACCTGCAGCAAACAGACACTTAATGAGGTAATCTTCCAAAAAAAAAAAGCAATTTCTTATTTTTACAAACCGACAAAATATACAATTTGTACTAATACAACTGTATAACGGGCAATTTGAATGAGGAGTAATTCAATTTTATTTTTTTTTTATAGCGCCGCAACACAACGGAAATTATTTCACGGCACTTGATTACATACAGTGAAACCTTACCATGTTTCTAAATGACTAGTTTATTTTTCATAGCTCATGGCCTTTCATGTGTTATTTTGTTGCTTTGTGCGTGAATTTGGTTTCAGTCCGCTGATTCTCAATGATCCGCCACTGAAGCCCGCCTGCTGACAGCTGAGCAGCCCCTCTCATCTGATCGTTGCCCCCCCCAGTGATTTTTCCACGCAGTAAATTGTTGATAAGAACAAATTAAATCAGAAGCTGGAAACAGTCACAAGTTTGCACCAGCTGATTTCCTTTGCCATTACATAATGATAAGTAGTAATTTCTTATTTCTTTACTTACTAGGAAAGTGCATCAAGCAAAGACAGTGAAACCGAACAAAGATGGCAAAGTAAACCAAACATATGTATATACTGTATTATTAACTGCGATCTGATCATTTGTTAGAAATCTGATTCATCTGATTCAGATTTTCAAAGGTTGTGTTAGGAAACTACATGTAGGAACCACACCGTGGAAATCCTGCATTCACAGATCCAGTGAGTTTTGTTGTCATGCTAAAATAATGACAATACAATCTATTGGATACAGCTGATTCCCCAAAATGTTACTATGAAACCAGCAGGCAGCGTGTTAGTATATTATATCCCTGTATTGACAGTATGTGGAAATAACAAATATCCATCCGTCCATTATCTATACTGCATTTCCCTTTTCTTTTCTAACAGCCTGTACCTCATGGTCACCAGCCTGTCACAGGGCCAACATACAGAGACAAACAACCATTTACACTAATTCAATTGACCTACGTGTCTTTGCACTGTGGGAGGAAGCCGGAGGATGGCGTTTGTTTACTATGGAAATTCTGATACGAGTGCACAGAAAGATACTGGCGAGGGAACATTTCTACTCTGCGAGTGCACAGAACAGTACCCACGAGCTGGAAGACATCTTTGCGAGCATGTCTGAATGCCATATGCAGCAGCTGGAGAAATCCCATGCAAGACACAGGGTGAACATGCAAACTCCAAAAGGGCGACAGTGCTAAACCACTGTGTGCAGCCCTTGATATCATATATCGCATCAACATGTGTTCCCGTAATCTGGAAGACTGTCCAGGAGCTGGGTCATGGCCACAGCGTCTCCTCTGCTGCCCTCCGTAACTCTGAGCCTCCTCGACCGTGACTCAATGACAGTTAGAGGACAGCACGCGTTGTGCTGTACTCAGACCAACCTCCATCCCAATTGGTCGGGAAGGTTTTGTCAATAAAAGAAAAAGGATTCAATGACACACACTCCCACAACACAGCGTGAAATATTATTGCTCTGCTCCGTTTTAAAGAGGAGCAGAGGACGTGAGGGAGCAGTAAAAGCCCTGGTTTTAACTAGGTCTGTCTCTGTCAGGCTACTGACGGAAAGGAGGGTGGGAAAGGAGCCACCAGCTGTTCCAGGTCATCTGACAAACACAACGGCTCCTTAACGGTTGGGAATTACATAGAGTATGTGATCGCATGGGTTGTCTGTGTGTAGCAAGCAAAAGATCATTAACGCATTTACTCTGCGTGTTCAGAGCAAATGTTCGGAGTCTAACAAAAAAGTGAGTCAACCGATCATCAGGTGTGTGAATTAGTGACTTGACGTACATGCAACGGTTTCCAATACCTAATCGGATTTAATTGTTTTTAAATCATCACCCACAAAAGTCAAATGTTTCAAAAGCCTCATGCACAGCACTGTGTTCGGAAGCCGGACGAGACTCTAGTCGGAAAAAGAAACCGGAAATCTATCAAATCAACAACAACAAAAAAAGACTATCTTTACTATACTGTAAGAATAATATCAGAGTATAAGTCAATAAAACATTGAAGTATACAATCAAGCTCTTTGAAAGAAATATTTTTGTTAAGTACAGTTGCAAATATCAATACGATACTATGTTAACTAAATTCAATACTTACAATTTCCTACAGTGGGCTTTTCAGTTATGTTGTGTAGCGTAGGTAAACGACCAAATTGCTCGTTAGGCGCCAGACAGGAGAAAATAAGAAGTTGTTTCCCTGTCACTATTTTAAATATTTTACCTAAATAATTTGGTCAGTGCCCGGCTCTAACCCTGGCTACAAAAGGTACAAAACATCAAAGAAGGTTCACCAAATAAAGTATATTCAATATAATCAACATGAGCAAACTGGTAAACCTGTGAAAGGTCACCATCGTATATCACAGATGCTGGAGGGCCTGTAGAGTTTTAGGGTTTTTTTCCGACCTCCAGAGTCGCAGTGGAACTGGAACGCAGCACAACATGGCGACTTACACGGAGGTTGGGTCCACTTCATGTTACTATATTTAACTAACATATATGAACACATAGTTATGGACAATATATTCCATTTCTGTGAATAAGTGTTTCTCAATGTTACACACTGTATCTTTGAAGATTCACAGACAGCCTTGGCTGCTGAAACACCGGTTTTGTGTTCGCAAAAATTAATAATCAGTCAAATCTAACACACATACACACACACACAGAGACAGAGAGAGAGGAAGCTCATCATGTCGTCGAGGTCTCCCTATCTCGTGCGGCCATCAGAACAGTCCCCGTACACTAATTGGCCCATTAGTTGAGGCATTAGCCACGGGGGAGGGTCCTGCAGCCATTACTTCTGCAGCAGCCTCGGACCAAAGTACTGATTGACTAGTTGGCCCGCTGGCTGACCGGGGCACGGGGATATGAAGTGAGAGGACTACTAAAGCTGGAGCAGCCATGCCATTAGGCAGCTAAAACAACCGCCCATTCACTGTCCTCCACACGCACACACACACACACACACACCCTCAGACCAATTACTCATAAGCGTGCGGGGAAAGGCCAGCAGTCGGCATTCAGCACACTGTCTTTGATTAGCCCTTGCCGCTGCCTTTCTGCTAAAACGTCCTGTCACATGCAGAATGCCTGCATAGCAATTGGAGCCATTTGTCAAGGAGCGTTAGGGCCTTTATTTACAGCTCCATGTCCGCTGCCAGCGAGTGAGACGGTGGGAGAATTCCGAAGAGCATGCATTAAGTGGCTGTATCGGTGATTTATATTATTATTATTTGTATTTATTTATTTATTTACTTGAAGGGAACAGGAGAAAGGTGTGGAGGAAAACGGGGGTTCGCCGTTGCCCATTGAAAGTAGGCCGCGTGCTTCGTACCACAAGCTGTTAAAAGGAGTTATGGTACGAGCAGCGTTGTGGCATAGCGTATGTCACGGGTGGGCCGGGGGGTGAAGGCTGCGATGGAGAGAAGCAGCCGGATGAGAAAGTAGGAGCAAAGTTAAATAAAATGAAGAGGCTGCAAGGACAGATTTACTCTTGTCCGCCAAAAAGTGTTATATACACAGGGCCGAGCACATACACCCACCTGTTTAAAACAGTTCATGACAAACCACAATATTAGACATGAACCAAGGAGATGTTGACATTTCCATCCGGCCTCATTTCACCCAAAATGAACTATTTGGTGGTGCGATAATAAAGGTCAGAGGATCATTACGATCAAACGGTCCATCCTGTGAAATGGACTCGGGAGATTTCAAGGTCACTTCATGTAACGCTTTGAACGCAAATCTGGTATTTTCTCCCGAGCGAGTGTCCACGATGTGAAGAGCTCAAGCACCGGGGATAAGTGTTTTGGTAATCTATCCACTTGATTTTGACATTTCGCAGCTAAAAATCTTTAACCTTTCAACACGACTGTGGCCCGAGATAAAAGGTCAGGGATAATCCTCTGGGGCCTGTTAATATTCATACTAAATTATCACGGTAATCCAAACCGCAGCTTTGAACAGATGCACTAAACACGAGTGTGGAGAGAAGGGAAGAAACCCGGAGCAGGACCTGACTCAGTGTGGGCGGAACATCTGCCTCGACCCGTTTCAGTCCTGTTAAGACGCGTAGACGAGTTCCTGACGCCGTCACGTTGTGCAGTCCTTCAGGTTCAGCAGCTCCCACACAGAACGGGCTGCCCTGGTAAATTAGTCAACACCAGTTTAGAAAATAAATGGCAGCTGAGCCTTGGCACGGAGGAGCCTCCCTTTTTTTGCCTCTGGTTGATGACCCTCTCTTCTTCTCCCCTTTCTGCTCCCTCCCCTCCCCTCCGGGCTCTGACACCATCTTCTCCCACTCGCTTTTCCCCCCGCCAGATCAATACGCCCCTAAGTGCTGTCTGACTAAAGGCATATCCCACATTGAAGTTCACTTCGCACAACAGTGGCTGTAACTCAATCTGCACATTACACCGCTCCTTGATGATGCACAGTGCCACTTCTTACAGCTCCTCTAATGTGGGCCCGATGTCTGCACGTCCAAGTGTTGCAGTCGGATACCGAGGTAGAAATCCATTCCGTCATACACATGGAAATCCATTGATTCAATGAAGGCCGTGCAGTTATTCCTCTGTGCAGCAGAAACCGGGGGACGCGGCTGCGCATGCACAGGCCATTGTTCTCTGTGTTATTATCAAGAAATGTACAATCTATACTTATTGTGTATCATCATATCAAGGCGGTCCACAGTCCTGAGCAGAGAGGATGGATGCCACCACAGTCTGATGGTGCCCAAGCTGGCTTTTTAAAATGAATAAACAGAATATAAAAGGATGGATTTACTCCACAAACAAAACAACAGGATCGAAAAAATATATATTTAATGAAATAGAATAAATATCATCATATTGATTCCAGAAAAAGAGTATTTTGCATGAAGATGCCCACCAAACGTTGCTGTTGTTGTTTTTAAATGCAATGTGTTCTCTAAGAGTTTAAGGTTGGACCTGACATCATCATATCTGAATTAAAGACATCATATTGCATCATACACCATATTTGAATAGGCTCCTGGATGGTGCAGGGGAGGAGCACTCATCAATCTCCACAAGGACAATAATTCAATCCTGACTTAGTCCCATTGACCACAGCTGGCAGAGCCAGTGGGTGGGAGGCCAGTGAGGGATCCTCTTGTGAGGACTAGTGAGTCCAACTGGTTGATGTGTGTTAATGGACTGGACTGTCTTATTATGTTGTGCTTTTCTAGTCTTGTTGATCATTCAAACTGCTTCTACAGTAAACTGAGGCCATTTTGGACTCTGTGTCCTGCCTAAGGACACTTGGGCATGCTGACTAGGGGAACTGGTGTCACAGTGGATGTAGGAACTGGACCAAAATGCAGAGGTGAAACTTAAAGTAGTAATTTCATGAATATGAAAGAGAACAAACTTACAAAGTTAAACAAAAGGTAAAAACAGTTTGCATGTTCTCCCCGTGTATGTGTGGGTTCTCTCCGGGTTCTCCGGCTTCCTCCCACAGTCCAAACACATGCAGAATGGGGTCAGGTTCATTGGAGACTCTAAATTGACCGTAGGTGTGAATGTGAGAGTGAATGATTGTTTGTCTCTGTATGTGGCCCTGTGATAGGCTGGCGATCTGTCCAGGGTGAACCCCGCCTCTCGCCCAATGTCAGCTGGGATTGGCTCCAGCCCCCCTGTGACCCTTAAATGGATAAAGCGGTAAACGATGGATGGATGGATGGACAAGGGATAACAAAAGTAACTAAACAGATGTACACAAGGAATCTGAAATGAATAAATCAAAGTAAATCACACAACGTAATTAAAACATGAATAACAGACAAAAACAAAGAAGACAAAACAAAGACTTCTCAAGAGTTCAAGGGGACAGCTCCATGACAACTGGAGAGCAAACCATCAACCTTCTGGACAACCCCTCTACCTCCTGAGCCACAGGTAGTGGTACGGTGTATACCCACATCTGGGCAGGGGGATGTACAGTATATGTACCTAAAAATGACAACACGTTAGTGTCAGTGCATATCTTGAAGGCTACAGACAATCATGTAGAAGTATTTTCTAATAGACGTCTCTGCTGTTTCCTGAACTTAGCCTTCAGAGCAGTACCTCTCCACGGGCAACGTAACAACCATGTTAAATATGCGCCGGGCCTGGGAGAAGTATCGCCAGAGGAGCGTACGCATGCATCGCCTGCTGATGAAGGAGATGATGAGACGACTACAACTGCCATATGATCATGGAGCAGAGATGTAAACCTAAGTGTCCTTGGTCATCTGCGCCTTTGCTTCACACAACAGGGGCAAAACAAGCAGGACATTTTACCTTTTAAGTATTTGAGCAAACATCCAATGCTGTTGCTATTTCAGTGACAAAGGTCTATACCCGGGGTACGGAAACGTATATCTGCAACAACGGGAGACCTTAATGCACCTTAATGCACCAGGGTTTTTGCCCGAGCATAATCTTCCTGTGCTCACCATTTTGTCTTTGTTGAAAGTGAAGTCTCCCTGATCGCCCTGCCGCTCTACAATCAAACTGGAAGCTGCCAAAGTTTGATCTGATCCGCGGTCTTGAGGGCACTTGAACAGTAAAAATGAAGGAGGGGAAGGAGCCATTCTTTTATATCCACACTTAAATTATTCCTCCTGGTTCAGGGATCAGCCCACTGACCTTTCCAGCGCAGTCTCACGTCCCTTCTTAAGGCTCCAGGCCACGGCTGAGCACAGTATTAAAAAAAAGTAAGCAGAAATGATTAAAAGAGAGATACGACCATGAATAATCAATCAGTCCCACATCTGAAACGTGATGAACGTGCTGAGTAGACAGAAAGAGGAAAGATAACTTTCTACCTTTTGGCCACCTTTCAAAGGCAAGATTCAAACATCCCGAATCTCTTAAGAGTCAAATCCAAAAACACTGCCCAAAAAAATAAAGTACAAAGTCTGACTCATTGCTGCTGTCAAGGTACAATCCCCCTCTGGCTGGATCTGGTTTCCTCCTCCTCTTCCGACTCACCCGGCCCACGCCTCCCCCTCCCAGCCCATCTTAAGTCAGTCAGCCGGCCTCTTTGATGTTATTTTGGGATCAATATGTTCTGAGAGCCAGTGAGCCATTCTCATGCTTCTGCGGGAAGGAAGGGAGAGAGGGGACGACAACACGCGAGGAAGCATCGCATCCCTGCTTTCCTCAGGACCTCGAGCTGCCTGACGCCCTTTTCTCACCGCGTCCCGTGGTGTGCACCAAATAGGGAAAACACATTCGGGGAGTTAACAGGGTGGAAGCGAAGGTTTTTTGGTGTTCGCACACTGGGTTTTTTAAGACCAGCGATTTAAATTGGTTATACCTTCAGGCACTATGCACTCACACACCCATATCAACCATGCACACTGCTGGTATATCTGTTTATAAGGAGTCATATTGGTGATGTCTATCCATATGTGGTATGTGTACTGTAAATGATAAAGCAAATAAAATAGATAATGTCATAATTAGAACAACTTCCAATTAAGGCTTAAAACTATTGGTAATTGCAGGTGCAACTAATAAAAAATCCTTAATATGTATTATGTATATATATGTAAGCTTCGATAAAACTGAGTTGTCGCCTTGAGGCAGCAGATGGTATATACAGCTGAGCTGTGAGAGCTGAAAGCAGCGGAACTGTTGGTTCAAGAGTAACGAATAACAGCAGGTTAAATAAAACTGGTGGTGGGCAATTGATAAAAAAAAACACACAATATTTACTGTCTTTTCTATGTGACGTCCGACGTCTGGGGTTTTGAGTTGAGCTGGGACGAGCTGTTGGCCACATGCACAACACAGTCAGCCAAAATGTTGCTTTACGTGCAACTGCAAAAAAACAAATTGTCATGATCCGCGGACGGTTAGTTATAGTGGACTCTTTAGTTTGTTTATTTTATTATTCCCCTTAGTTTCTTGATCCCTTGTTATTCTTTCCTGTTTTATTTTGAAGTCTTTTTCCTTGTCTTTCTGTTCACTTTGCCCTTCCTGTGTCTTCTGCCCCTGTGATTGTCTGCACCTGTTCCTAATGTGTCTCACCTGTGTTCAATTGGCCCCGCCCACCTGGTGTCTATATAGTCTCTGTGCTTCCCTTTGTCAGTGTTGGTTTGTCTGTGATTTCCCCCCAGTCTTTTCCTGTGGTGTTCTGCCGGTTGATATCCCCCTGGCTCCTGTGATTTGCTACTAGCTACCTTTTGCTACATTTTGTGAACACTCGGAGTTGGATTTAGTTTGTCATTACTTCGTAAGTTTGTTTTCTTTTCAATTTATTAAAACATTTAAGTTTCACCACCTCTGCATTTGGGTCCAGTTCCTGCTCAACCCTAACACAAACATATCTACAGCGGTATCAGCATTTGCAATTCCACGTTAGCTGAAGCTCAGCGTGTGCACATTCTTGCAAGAACCCCCTTTTTATTAATTCGCACGCACACACGCACGCTCCTTCATGCTATTAACTCAAGCCAAAGTCGCTCAGCAACATTTCAGTCGGCATTCAAATTAGTGTCAAAGCAGCCGAGCTGCCTCCCACCCCCGATGAATAGCCATTACCAATCCAATTGGAGTGGGTTATCATCAGCTGGCAAGAGCCCCAAATCCCATTTCACCCCTTCTACAAGCTGTAACTGTGTCCCCCTCACTCTGTCCCACCATGGCATCATCTGTTAATGGCAGAAATCTAATCTTTATCATTATAATATATAATTCCTCTACCAGGTCAGATCCTACTGCAGATCTGCACACCCTGCAACACTCCATTCATTCCTTAATCCTTCAATCAATCACAATTCATGTCTGTTAATCCCCGTCTAGTGTCCTCCCAGCTTCTGATTTAAAATCCAAACCTAAATGATTTTCATTATTACCTTATTGACTTAAAATCATATATATCTATTAGCGTGATCACAGGAACTCGTGATCCATGTACCAATGTCTATTAGTGCCAATACAGTCCCTCAGGCTCCATGTATGAATGTCGGTTCAGGTCATTGCAGTAACTCGAGATCGGTTGATCCGCAGCAGGGCTGAGGGGATATCACTGTGATCACTGAGCCTAATCTGGATTGCAGTATTGAATGTTTTACAACAACAGCGATAAAATGTTCTATTTATGACACTATGACAGGTTAACTGTGAATGACCATAACTCATTGTAGAGACAATATTACACCCTGGCAACAGGGATTTTTCAAACATCGTTACCTCCAGAAAAGCAGGTTATGTTTCCACCCCTGTCCGTTTGTTTGTTCGTCAGCAGGATTACGCAAGAAACAATCGTACGGAGTGCGAAGAAGCCAAATAATTGAGATTGATCTCTCGGAGACTATTGCACATGACTATGGATTAAAGAAATCAGGCATATTTAGAGGAACCGATATCTGTGAAAATGCATACCCAAACAAAAATCTTTGAATAAGTTTTCATAAAGGTTCTGTTGGGGCCTTGGCGGAGGTATGTGCTCTACTGAGGTCCATTCCACTTTAATTATACCTATATAATTACTTGTACTTGTTGGGTACAGAGACAGAGAGGCAGCAGAGACCCGGTTAACTCACTAAGGGCTGATTTTAAAATCATGAATGCAAATGTAATCATCATTACATAAGAGTGATAACAACACAACAGAGGTGAACATGTTTTAACCATCCGTCCTTTCCCCACAGATGGATGACAAATTAAATAAAACTATGTTGCTCGGGGCTGTTAAAGCTAAAAGAAACCGATAGTGTTAAATTGCAAGTAAGTCGGTTGGAGACATGTTTGCCATCCTGCCACAGGACGTGGATGCAGAAATACTGTAGTTGTGAGAAAGTGTGGGTGGCATGGACACAAAAAAGACGTCCCGCCAGCTGTCCCTATGTTGACGGTGGTGGAGAGTGCGTGGCTCCACAGCCTCGCACGGGACGTTCAATCGAGTTCAGATCTGTAGCTGTGGAGGTTCATAAGAGAGAAGAGTCATTCCATTTGCATCCAGTGACCCCCATGTCCTGTATGTGGGGCATCTGCATTTTGTCATGTATTGTGCATAAATATTCATCTATATGAAGATACATTTAGCTTGCATGTGAGGGGCTTATTATTTAGCAGTCATTACAAAGCACTTAATAAAGTTGTCTTTTGCACATCCAAATTCTAAAACTACCAGGCCTTTATTAAGAGTTTTCCCTTAATAATAACCACCTAACTACTAATGACATTCACAGGTTCTGTTCCCATGCAGTGGTAGAAGAACAAAGTAGGAATATCTCCTTTATTTGGAGGACTTCAGAAATGTTCACTACACAAAAAGAGACCATATTTATTATTATTTGTTATTAAGGACGATTACAATGCATGATACTATCACTCTATAAGTCCAATACTAAGCAAGGTATATCAAGCTATATCAATAGCTCACAATGTTAAAGAAAGTGATACCCCTTTGTCCAGATCCCTGCCAAAATGTCCCATCCTTGCACCAAATTTTCGAGAATCTGTTGAGTAGTTTTTGCGTAGTCCAGCCAACCGACCCACCAACTAACCAAACAACCAACCGACAGGGTTGAAAAGGTCACCTCCTAATGGAGGTATCCAGCGCTTTATAATGACTAATGGAGGGCTTACATGCTCCTAATATGCATGCTCATGAGCAGCTAGGTCATGGTGAATTAGTGTACTTTAATACTAAGCGTACAATATGACCACCTCATAATCTGGACCTGGAACTTCAGTCAAATTGTAAACACTCTCACTTTCCGATTACCACAGTGATTTTTTTAAGACGTGGCTTTAATTGCCCGGGCTGACCAGTGCTCTGGTTCTCAGACATCTATGGGCTTGTGCTAGGAAAAGTGGTTGATCATCATCGTGTCGCTATATCATTGATATCACGATATGACACATTTTTTTAATCACGAAAAAACAATGATCATGGACGGTATGATATGGCACAGCCCTCCATCCCCACTCTGGGACGAATAAAGGTATGTCTTATCTTATCTTATTTACATACTGTGAAATGTTATTGTACCTGATCATATTTCTTACTTATTAATCATCACCAAGGCCTCAGTCAACATCACCATTTTGCAATAGCTGACACAGGTATACTGTATATGCTAGAGGAATACATGCTGGCAGTGGTAGCAGACACATGAAATAGTGGGGAAAATATTTGTATTATTATTCATTTAACATCAAAAAACTCATTTTGCTAACACAAAGCCTGTAGCTGTGCATAATGCGTGAGTCTAACTGCACACACAGGCAACAAAGTGTCTTCTTGCTCTCCATCCGTCCGTCCATCTCCCTCCTCTCTGTCTGTCTCTCCCGCTCTGTAAGCAGAGCTCAGACTCGCCGTTTGCCAGTTGCATAATAAATACTGCGTGCTTGGGTCACATGGGATCACAAGCCTCCGCATTAGCATTCCTCTCTCACACACACACACACACACACACGCACACACACACACACACACACACTTGCACGGCTGACAGCAGTGACATCAACAGGCTTGTCAACCTAAACTCACTCTCACACGCCTTTATACACAGAGCCAGCTACTAAAACCTTGATGTTTCCACTACAACCCCCCCCCCAGTCCCCCCCCACCTGTAGATTCCCCCACTAAAGAGACGCCACCATACACTACATGTGTACATACATTATGGATGGAGTTTGGAGTCGGAATTTTAAAACTTGTTCCATAAATATTAATGTCGGAGACGCATAATGTAACACAACAAATTTCGGCTATTAAAAGTCTCTAACTCGGCACTCGGTCGTGTTAATTTGCTCTTCATCGCTGTAAACGGTGCGGTAATCTACTGAACAGTGAACAGGGGGCCGGATATTACAGCTCTTCTTTTCTGCAGCAATATCTGCTATCGTTGATCACCGATTGATTTCTACAGTGAGGTCTTTGAAACTGCTTCTGAAAAGCTGCAACCAAAATCGCAGTTAAACGCAGTTAATGATAATTTTGTAAACTTCCGTCGAGGCCCACAGCTGCGTCTTAAAAAAACGTAGCCACTAAAAAATAGAAAACTGATTAAAAAAACAAACACTGAGGACCGTGCGTTCGACACATGCTGCTGAGCAGATCGTTGTAAAATATACATGCATGTCATGATAGATTTGTTTTGACATTCAGTACGGTACTAATAAATATAGTTATGAACGTGTTTTCGAATGTTTTAGTGTGTGTGTGTGTTATTGATCCTGGCTTTTTAATTTGTTTGACTTCATCAGTAGAAGATCACCAGCCTCATCGTGACAGCAGGCTGCGCTTGTGATCTGACTGCAGGGCGGTCCGGGATGCTGTGACCACCTTGTAAAATCTGTTTTGGATTGACTTGAGTTATGGCTCTCAAAAGAAGATCAGTTTTCATCAGAAATATGTCACAACTGTTCATAGTGTTAAGGTCCAGTGAGGTTGGAAATTAGATGTATTGGATTTATGGTGCGGCCCTTACTCAACAGTAAGGATCCATACTGCGCCCTGATGAACAACACATAACTTATTTTCCATCTGCCTGCTGGTCACTCCCCACCATCCTCCCCGGATCTGGGACGGACACGGATGGAGGGATGGAGGGAGGAGAGGAGGGGGAGGTGCTGGCTAATGCCAATGAGGCCTAATTAGAGAGATTAGAAGTAGAGGGAGTGACTCACACTACAATGGCAGCTCTGACCTAAACACTTACCCAGCCCATTTAATCCAGTTCATATCCATTATCTTTGGCCTCTTTGTGCTCACTCGCCCTCTGTCCCGCCACTTACTGCCGAATGTCGTTCTCACTTTTATCTTCATTTCTTCTTCTTCGCGCGAGGAAAGGAAGGATCGGTATGAATGTGACTGAGGGGTGGAGGGAGATCTGGCCTTTGGCTCTTTCTCGTGCGTCGAGTCCTTTCTGCTTTTATCAAGGGAAAATGAAATCGATGAGATTTAACGATATAGGCAGACAGAGATGTGTCTCCTGCCAAGTGGTCACATTTATCTGACACAATAAACCAAGTGATACAACACAACCTTAAACCAGCATGGCAATCTAACTGCCTGTTGGACTTTAGGATGTCCTTAATTTTGTAATTATAATTGTAGTATAATTTCTTTAATCAAATCTGACCCCAGTATAGAACCTAATCTTTTTTAAAACCCTCATCAAAACAATATGGTTTGACTTTTTTTATGGTTTGACTATATTTTCTTCAGAATTGCGGACGTAACGGTTTCATTTTGTCCTTGTGCTTTTACCTACAGCAGATGTAATGTTCCCCTGCTGGTGTTCGTCATGTCACTCACTGAAACGGATCTTTAAAAAGACTCGGGGAGAGGGAAAATAATTAATAAGAGATTTGAAAGGGTCGGGCTAAAACACTCACATAAAGTCTGCCATACACACTCTTAAAATTGTGAACTTATTTCGAACAGCAGCCATGTCATCAATATTAATATTAGGGGTAGAGTTACTTCCCCACATCATGGGTTCTCCAAAAATATTCCATTAAAAAATCTAAAGAGATAAAGACATCACAGACGTGAACATAGTTAATATGAGCATTTTCATTATGTTATATTACTATGATTCCATCACAAGATAACCATCTGAATTATTAAAAATATTGAACTGTTTTCTCTGAATAAGTCATATTACCACATGAAAACCATGGAAACCATGAAGAAAAAAAACAATTTTTGCTCCTAAGCTTGTGAGTAAATGGTCATAACATTTTTATTCAGTTAAAGTGTCAGATCAGGAAAGAAAGGGTTGATCCAATTAATGAGTGATGTGCAACTATTTCCCCCTTAACTACAACATCAATGAAATAGATAAAAATATATATTTCTTATATCAGGAAACGGTGAGAGAGCAGGGAAATGACACAAAGACTCGAGGCTTTGTATGAGAGTGGGGGGTTTTCAGGATGAGATCTCTGCGTGAGGGTAAAGGTGTGTCCATTCAAGTGGAAGCGAGTATCAGCAGCCACCACTCTGCTCCATCACCAACAGCTCAGACCAGCTTCGGTCCCACATCAGAGGGGCCCCGTTCAAAGGGCCTCCACTGGCCCCGGGAGCACCAGGGGGCCGAGGCAGACGGCCGCGGCAGGCCGACTTTGGGTCACCCTGATAAGGCGTTCAGGCTCGCTCCTGGGCTGAGCCGGGAGTGCGGAGTCTGGGATGCGGAGAGCGCCGCGCCTTTGATCCGCTGCAATGGCCTGACTCCTGCGCGCGATAAGGCCTCAAATCCCGCTCAGCTACGATCAAATAGATAATTTCACGGGCACACGTGTGTCCACAAAGCACATGCCCCCTGGGGCACGCACAAATTCCACAGCACTGTTTGGAGTGAACCCTGATAATAAAGTTGGGCCGATGCATTGACCTTTATAAGCCTATACAGCCGGGATGAGTGCTTCAACGGAGAGTCGTAAAATAAAGATTAAGACAAAATCAGGCTAAAAGATTGACATAACATCTGTGTGTTTCAGTTGATAAGCAGGTCGACTGCTCACTGTGACTGGAAGGCAGTGTCTATCAATGCCTTCAATCTGGGCCTTGAATAAATGCCCCCGACAGTTCAAATACCACACAACATGGGAGCAAAATTCCAGGGAACGTAATCCTCTAGAGGAGGATGCATGGAAAGGAAATCCTACAGCAAGACTGGACCTAAAAAAGGAAAGAAATGAGGTCCAGGTCAGAGGGATGTAGGCCAGCGTTGTCAAAAGGGCCACTTTCTCCTAGTTTGCTGACAATCCACAATACCTCATTGTTTTGGGCATCAACAATTCATTTCGGTTTTTTTCACGATGAATATCAAATGTGATGCAAATATATGTACAAATTCAGAAGGAATTTCTATAGTATTTGTTTATCACCTCCTCCAAGGAGGTTACATTTTCACCACAGTCCATTTCTTTGGTGGTTGGTCTGCAGGATTACACAAAAACTATTTAGAGCATTTAGGGGAGATACGAATTTGGGTCTAGTGCATTCAAATGTGCTTTCATAAGGGAACTGTTGGGCCATGGCATAGGTATGTGTTTTACTGTCTGCCATTGTAGTCTGTCCATATTTTAAAATGTGCTTTGGTTAAAACCCACGGTACGCAAACTGACTTCAGATGTGGATTTGTATTCGAGAAGCACTGACAGCCTCAGTCTCTAACTGGTGTGTCTCTGCAGTCCAGAGCTGGGGCTCGGGAAAAAAAGCACAGAAGCCATTTATTTTTCACTGTTATTATTATAACAATTATCACCGCACCCAGGAACAATGCGTTTTCTCTGCTGGCAGAGGGCTTGTTAGAGGGGCGTTTAACAGAGCATAATAACTTTTGGTAGCCACGGCAACCAAGACAATGACGGATGATGACCCCTCACCGACACGTTCCCTCTTTGACTCCTCACCACGTGGCGTACACTGGTGATGCGTGTGAATAAAGCAGCTTACAGGAACATAATGTGGTACAAAGGCATTATCTATAGAGATAAGGGGAGTACATCATTTTTTACATCACTTATTGTACATACGCTTGAATCTTCATGTTAATGATGCATTTGCTCTTGTGTAATACAGGGCACACTGTAAAAAACATGTTTTGCATTGTACAAATTATTATGCTGGTTTTCATATACTAATAAGATCTATGGTCGTAAATTTGGAGTAGTCTAGTTAGTAGTAGTTTGTAGTCCCGCTGATACACACTTTAATGACTTATTAAACTTATCTGAAACATAGACACTTGAAGTGTGATTGGAACTACCTAAAATGACAGAAACTTATTATTAAAATAATTTTACGTGTACTTGTGACTTCTTAGTTTGGTCCATGGACCATGGGCTAACATGAAGGGGGGTGGGGTTTATGACCAGCACTGCAGCCATCCACCAGGAGGCGATACAATGATCTTGGCTTTTGAGGAGCTGGCATTTTGTCCATCTAGTTTATTGCTGTGAACTACTAGTTGACTGCCCAATGTGACCCAAACACACACAAAACACTCCAACCATCTGATGGCTCATAGGTGGAATGACTGTGAAGACTGTGATATTAAACCAGGATCTAAAAAAAGGAGGCAGTCTGTTCTCCGTGCTGCAAAGTTCGAAGACCTGTTTCATCACCGGGTGGCCAGAATGAACGGCGAGACGAAACATGATGATGTTGCGTTAGCAGCCATCTGCAGTGCAGCTTAAAACACTTAGCTTGCAACCTAAAAGGCCTGTGCGAGTGTGGGCATTCCTGCCGTTCTTCTGGGCTCTCGTGTAATGCATCAGCGTCACCCAACGATCGTGCAGCTCAAAACAGGGTGGGATCAAAGCCTGACACATATCATAATGGACAAACTGTGTATCATTTCCACCAGGGGGGATTGGATTCAATGTGTGACTCAGGCAGTGTTACCAACAAGGATGTAAGAAAACCCCATCTAGATGAGACAACATGCACTCCCCTCACCAACGATTTTCGATTTTCACCTCCTGGAAGTTGAAACAAAGTAAGGGTGGGGGGTGTGAAAAGGGGGCTTGTGGCAAGGACAGGGGGATGTGTGGCTGTGCCTGCGAGCAGGGCAAAAATGTGTGTGTTTTTAATGTGTGTGAGTGCGTGTGCTAATTTTGGATAATAGGCCTGGGAGCAATGTTGCTGGCTGGAGCACAGCTCCCTGGTTTAATGGTAATTAGATTTTGCTTTTGGTTGGCTCGCGCGGCGCCTGTCAACATCATGTCACAGCAGTGGTCTTTGGAGTGACACCGCCTGTGAGCCTTTTTTTTTTCACTGGCCAGTGCCCAGAACAGGGCCACCGGCACGAAGGCAGAGCGAATTGCACAGTCCAACAACACACACAACTACATGGAGGGTGAGGGGAGGGCAAAACCAAACAGCAAGTGATGGTAGTGGAAGATGAAGGGTGTGTGTTCGTGCGCCTGTGTGTGTGGGTGTGTGCTTGTAGGGGGGGTTTAGACTGGGTTTGGTCAGCGGGTCGGGTCAGTCTTTAAGGAAGATGATATTTCCCAATCAATGCAGCCAAAGGTTTGACTAATGTTTTCCAATACTAAATCATCACGTCCACAAATATAACCAAAGATACACAAGCAACAGCACCCACGGTGAAATCCTCCCAGGAGGTTCATAACACTTTCGTTACATTTTGTGTTCAAGAATGTACATATTTTTGAGATTTGCCAATATCTATGGTTTTCCATCCATCCATCCACCTGCCCTCTGTATGTGCTCAATAACAGTTAAACACAAATCACAGTACAGCGAATTGGAATACAGGCTCGGATTAGGTCACTGTTTCAATTCACATTCAGACACTGGTGAACTGCAATTCACATCAGCACATGATAACATTGTCAGTAGGGATGGTATTGTTGAGATTTTAACAGTACTGCTAATCCATGAAAGCTTAAACTAATGAAAGTATAATTATGAATACCATATTCCATTTCTGCCAGTAGATCCCCATTTTTGCAGCAAATTTATTTCCTCAATGTCCAGATCTTACTGACACAAGGGTCTATATGTTGGACTATTCAGTGCAGGACTTCAGTTCCCATCCATCAGTGTCAGTGGGTACTAGAGCCGATCTACTTTTCTACACAACTCCTAACACTAACAGTATACAAGACAGGATGGAGGGATCAATATTTACATTAGGGTTCTGTTTGTTGCTTATTAAAGTAATATTTCTATATTTCTATTGTTCATAAAATCTTCTAATAATGACAGAGAAGTTTACAGATGTCTGTTCTCAAAAGCCCTTTACCAAAGTCCCAATGAGAATATAAACTTTGAAAATTGTAATGCATGTTATGGTTTTGGTTTGCTTTTTTCAGCAATGTTCAGCAAATTCCTGAATTTTTTTAGACTTAATCCGTCAGTTGTCATTATCATTCACTGCCATATAACCTGCAGACTCACTCATTCCGCTCTCTTTATTCTAACAATGTGCAAGCCTGCAGTGCACTTTCATGCACTTATCGACACTAAGCATTGGCTCAGAAGCTCTAATTTTGTACCAAATCATTTCTCCTCAACAGAAGATGAAGTTGTGCTGTGCATTAGTGGGATAATTGACTGTTCCGTGGTTCTGTGTGAGGGTCAACGGGCTCAGTCCCACTGATCATTTGAGCAGCAACAACGTCGTCAGTAACAGCAGTCGGCTACAGTGTTCTGATGAGTGGCGGTGGTCGATTGGACACAACCTCCCGGTGTCTGTGTTTCAACTTGCACATTCCCCTTTCATTTTAACACGGTCTAAACAAACAATTGATTCCCATGCCCAACTACTCCTGCTGAGGGAAAGAAACTTTTGTTTTCTTAAAAATGTGAACCTGGGATTACTTTCCCCCCCTGTGGGATCAGGATCTATTCAACTGCATTCTCACAATCAGAAAGTTCAATCCAATTCAGAGTCCAATCGCCATTAAATGCTGAAACGTGTTCCTCAGCTCTGTTTAGATGAGGGCAGTCGGTTGACAGGGAATATCGTTCTGCTGTCACATGGTTTTAGGTTATAGACAATTTTACTTTTCCCGAAGAAAATATGAACTTGGGATGATTTCGATTAGGTGTTGTGATGGCTCGGTGGTTTAGTTTGGAGTTTCCCACAAAGCCAAAGCTGATGCAACAGATCGAAGCACTCGTGATTATCCTGTTAAAGTTAGCATACGTAGAGGAGAGCCAACAAAACTAAATCCAGCTAGCTGCAGTGCAGACTGTTAAATGGATCCATCACATCTCTCAAACCTCTGTGCGAGACACTTGGGTCAGTAGCCCATTGCATGTATAGATCTGTCTTTACATAGAACATATTTGTTGGCTGATACATTCGTGTTTAAAATCGTGTAATCCTATAATCTTTAAATGCAGACTCAGGTTCAACTCCAGGTGACCTGGATATATCAACTGCAGCTCTGAATGAAAAATTAATTGGGAGGTGTCATCTGGTTGAGATCCAAATTTTAATGATTGAAAAATGCTGACCAAAAGTTTTCATAGAACAAATAACAATCAACCATTGAATAAAGAACATAGTACAAAATGCACTGAATTAGCAGGAAAGCTGTTTTCTGGCCTCCTGTACACACACACACACACACACACACACACACACACACACACACACACACTGAATTACTTTGCCATGCTATTCTCTCTCTCTCTCCCTCTCTGTGTGGCACCTAGAAAATACTTGAGAGAAGCGTCAGGCTTGGCTGGTTTCCATTCGATTTCCCCTGCGGGTCATCCATCGGCATGGGGACGTGGCGAGCCGGAGCTACCCAGCCCCGAGGTGATTAACGGAAGAAAGATGGCTGCAGTTCTCAGCGTAAATCCAAAGGCTTTTCAGGTGGAACACGGGTGCTTGTCTAGCGGTGAGGAATGGGGGAAGGCTTCATCTCATCCAGCACTGAAAGCCTCTCTCCGTCTCTTGTCCTTACTCCAGTTTTAGCAAATGTCTCAAGACAAAAGGAAAGTTGCCATGAAAAGGAGGGCTGGGAGGATAGAGAGGGAAACTTTGAAAGAAAACGTTTTTTTTGTAAGAAGACCATGAAATAGAGGAAAAAACTAGTGAGAACTGTACTCAGAGAAAGACGAGGAAAGGGTGACTGAGGCTGAGAGAGCTCGAGTGGAAACCTGTGCACCCTGGGGTGATATTAGTGAACCACATCTGTTGAACATCTGGCGCGAGGATCTGAACACCTCCAGCGGCCTGCTCAGGAAATCTTGAATTTAGCAGCCATGCTCGCAGAGAGGGTGAGACAAGCCTCAATCGTGCTGCAACCACCGGAGACGACAGCCAGGTGAACTCTTCATCATCCACCCAACGTGTTCTCACTGCAATGTGAAAATTGCAGTTACCCAAAGCCACAGTGCATTTGCTTTTAAAATTGTAGATTCTGCAGGTGTCCACAATACAACTAGAATAGGACTTCAGGAATTGATGTCATCTGCAGTGTTTGTACTTAATGCATCCCTGCTGAAAGCTATTTCAATTCAACTTTGGTTTTCCCAGTTCATCCGTGTGTCTAACTCTGCTCAAACACAACTAGACTTGCAGGAATCAAATCACAGTCAGACTAACGGTGGTTCACTTGTCGTGCGGATACTTGTTAATTTCACTTAACAGCATAATACAACCTCTTAGCTGATTGTTGAGTGGCTTTAGTCACTTACAATTTGTCTGCTTGGAACCCCATCATGTGCTCAAATTACCTTGAGCAATTATCATACCCCGAACTCCTCTATGATTGATTTTTTTTATCCATAAATTGCCAGATAACCTGTGAGGGACTGCTGTTTCTGTCCTTACGTATTTTAGGAATGGAGAGAATCAAATTAATTACAGAGAGTAAGTCAAGTCAAGTACTTGGTAACTATAGTGAAAGCATAACAGGAAAAATCTAAGTTGCTATTAGAACTTTGAACTCCTACAACGGCACAACCACAGGCATGTCCACCCGGTAGGGTTCATGTCTGTATGGTCAGTTTTCCGGACAGACAGTTTTAATTACTCAGGTCAGCAGTCAGGTCTCTAGGGATGGCAATGAAGCTGAGGTGTGTTGGTCCGTTTGTCACTTTGAATCAACTGAAACATCTCAACTACTCCGGGATGGATTGGCATGAAATTTGATATAGGCCTCCAATGTTCCACAAGGATAAATCCTGATGACTTTTCATCTTGTGAAGTTTTCAAATGAAATGGCACAACATTTGGCACAGAGACATGGTTCCCAGATAATGTATCGTATATGATGTTAACACTCCCCTGACTTTCTATATAGTGCAAATATAAGGTTGAAATTTTTGGTCAGGAGCAAAATGCCTTGACAACCAATGGATGGATTGACATGACATTTTTAGTTTTTAGTTTCTGCAACTGTATTGCACTGAAGTTTGCATCTCTGTTTGGGAAAAAAACTGATGTGAGCAATTCTTTTCAAAATGGACTCTAACAAAGTAAGACTGATTTACCCAAACCTGGAAAACCAGCTGCCAGTAGCCTCATCATCACTACCATCTGACATCAAACGCCCTGCCAGAGAGAAGCTCTTCCAACCATCGCATTAGGGACGTTAGTCTGATATGTGTGCTCAATAATTAAGTATGGCCCCCAAAGGATGACATAAACATGCAAATGACCCTTAAGTAAAAAATCCTACCCTGTTTTGTTTTTTTTGTGGTTTGACATCGTGACACTGTCTAACTATTTCCAAGGATGCTCACAATTAACCAGCACAAGAGCCGCATTAAACTACTTCCTGCTTGTGTTAATTTGAATCACTTAAACATAATTAACTTTTTTTATACTTTTTCCAACGTTTACACCCTACAAAGGCTAAGGAACTGGATCTGGAAAATAAGTTATTTTCTTTCTTTTTTTTAAATGACGCGTGACATGTCTGTCAGTCAGTGATTCCCCTGATTTCCAATGTTTTCATTCTTATTCTTCGCAAGACTTGGACCGAAAGTAATTCATATGAATGTAACTGAATGGCAATGTGGCAAAATCCTCCACAACCCTCGTCTCGCAATGGGTCAGAGGGAGAATTGGCTCAGGGATTGAGAAACAAACAGAAAACATGAAGTCAAATAAGACAGCTCCGAGAGGACAAAGCACCAACGAACAAGGGGGCTTAAAGCACACTAGATATGTGAGATAGAGAGGGGGTGAGGTCACTAGAGATTAAGAAAGAGGAGAAGGCCTTGCTGTTTAAACCACCTCCCCGTAGAACTAAGACAAATTGGGCTGCGGCTTGTCTCGGCGGCCCCCAAGTCCCTATCTGTCTCTGTGGAGGAAGCCAGCATCTCCCAAGCATTTAAGTGGAAAAACCAACGCTACTGCAAGAATTTAATGAGAAGGACTCTGAACTGCTCTTTGCTCAGAGTGACACAACACTTCTTAGCATGTAGTGATTTTCCCTCTCACCATCTCTCTTCTTTATTCACTGACTATTCCCACTGCCCACAATGGAGGACTGGAGTCAAGCAGGAAACCAGCTCAGGCTCACTCAATCCTCAGTGTTCGGATGCAAAAGAGACCTCTGCATACTTATTATTGGGTCATCATAGTGATGTAATTTTAATAAATAATCCTCCTATGTTAGAGGGAGGCTCATTATTGATTTAAATTTCAGGTTTTTTTTATGAATTATTTTATATAAAGATGCCCGCCACTGATGCAGTGATGCACTGAAGTAACACTACTACACCACTGCTGTACAGGGTGTGTAAATGTGTTGTCACTACTAGTTGACTACACATTAAACAGAATGTAAATTCTGTTCATACTTAGATAAGAAAACTCAAAATTTGAAAAAATTGGTGAATGCATGAAGTGTTCTCCTATATCTCTCAAAGGAACGATTTACAAACAGTTATTCATGCCCATTGTAATATATTGTTCATTCTGATGTTCATCCTGCCTCTGATGAATGAGCATTTGACTTAAAGTACCCAATATTTTCAGTTTCCTCCCACAAAAAAGACATTTTCGCATCACTAAACAGACGGCACATGATTCGTCGCTCTCACTTATTGTAGGTCCAATGCATCCGGACGCATTTTAGTCTGCGTCCGTTGGTAACGACTCTTGAAAAATGAACAGAAAGTTCTGGACTCCTACGCATTGGAGTATTAGTCTGTCTACGCAGGCTACCATCTCATTTTTAAAACAGATCACAGTTAATGGCTCGACAGTCATGGACAACACAGGAAAGAAAATCAGAGTTGATAAAAAGGTTTGTTCTTCCATTGTAAATATTTGATCAAGGCCGAAATCATGAGCAGCCATGAGATTGATGTGCAGGCACTGAATTTTTTGAGGGCTGCTGATGTGAGATTGGAAGACCAGAAGAAGTGAAGGGTGCAAAAAATTAATTTAGTGGAAGTGGGGAGCGGAGGAGCTTTCATGCGAGGGGGAGCTGGGTTTAAAGTGGGGAAAGGGGTTGATGGATGAACATTTTCTACACTGGACCGATCAAGTGAAAAACTTTATGAATTCATGCATGGTTATAATGCAGAGTTCAGTACAAACAAGCTATGCACGCAAAAACACATTCTGATTTATACACACGGAAAACATTTTACACAATAATTTCAAGTTTTCACCCATTATCTAAACATGATGATGTCATCGACATGAAATAAACACAAATTATAAAATATTAAAGTAGTTTCTAAAATTGTTGGCTGTAAGCATCAGGGAGAGGCAATTCAATGTGCAAATTTAACAGCAATTTAGAATTAATTCAGTAATATTGAACCTTACTTAAAAGGCTCGACAGGTAACACAGGTAGTTAGTCAAGAGCTGAGCACTATATCTTTGTAAATGTCAGCTATAGAGCATCACCTATCTAAAGCTGATTTACATTAGCAAACACAAGCCACCATAAGCTTCTCATACCAGTCCAAGTAAGGGTGTCAGGCCCTGAGAGCCCCTTGAATTCTTAATTTTTTTAAATTATTTTTTAACTTTAAAATGACATAGCCTTACTGTAAAATTGGAGTACATATAGAGACAGTCACCCAAACCATAACCGTAACCCTTACCTTTACAAGCTCATCAACCATGTGTTGGTAAATCAAATAAAGCCCAACGATGCTCTGAGGCGCAAAGTATTTGTGGCGTACCTCCTGTCACCGGCAGAGGAGCTTTCTGACAGTAAATTACAGTAGTGCCCCGAAGTAGTAGCGCTGCTCAGAGGGTGAGGTATAACCTCTTGTCTTGAAAGCAATGCCTTAAGTTTTTGATGAGACTGCTCAGTAAACATCAGTTAATGCTAACGTTGGCAATGTAGCAATAGGAAAACGAACCTGCTGAATAAAAGATGATTATCATAGATGGAAATAGGAGACAGAGTTTGCTTTCCTCAAAGAAAAGTCAGTTGTTGCCATATATCTTCATGGTCATCATATTTATTTCCTCATTAACTGCCAAGGATGAGATTTTTAAAATGTGCCCTTACGCGTCCTCAACACTTTGCATCTTGATGCCGACTTTGAGATTCATCCTGAATCCTAATTTTCATTTTCACTTGATACATTGCAGCAAATGCAAGTCATTAATGAACACAAACACTTAACAACTGTAAAATTAAGTCATATTAGGTGTATATGTGTGTGTGCACGCGTGTGTGTATTTGTTTTCAGTCTAGTGGAAAAAAAGGGATATATATGGCTTGATTGAGTGGATTGTGGTGGATTATTCACGCCACATTTTTTTTCTCTCACAAATGAAACGAGTTCAATTACAACCTGACAGAAGAACAATAAAATGAAATTTAAAAATGTGGGAAGAATGAATAAATGATCAAGGGAAATGAAGCACAGCTAAATAGAAAAGAAAAGTAACTGAGTGAAAAGTGTTAAGTAAAACATAAGGACTGTTGTCTAACTGGCACACCAGATATCCAAGTAAGACGGTGACATTTCATTCACCTTTCTGGGGGAGAAAATACCTGCTTCCATTCTTCCATTATACTGTCGGCAGGAATGACTGATGGAGGCATTTCACCGCTCAAAATGAGGAAAGCATTCCGGGAAAGGCAGGAACACCCATCTACACCTTTCACCAGTGTATTGGAGAGCTGTCACAGCTCCAGAGGGAAGGGCCACCTATTGAGCCTGACAAAAGAACACAAAGTGTCTGAAAGTCCTGACATGTGCCGGGGGGGGCGGCTGCGAGGCCTCAAGAACCACCCGGCCAACGTCAGGGGTGTCCCGTCACATCGCATCGCACGGCTTCCAAAAGCGACTGGCGGTCACAAGTTTCAGTCCACGAGGGCAGGTGGAGCGCAAACTCCTCTCTTTGGCGCCGGCCACGTCCATTTGTTTTCCCATCTCATCTCCTCCTCCCCTCAACTTCCCACTCTTTGTTTGGTGTCGCCGTCGGTTTGGCTCCTTGGACTCCGTGCCAGTCGACAGCCTGTCAGTCTGAGCTCCTTTTAACACTCAGCGGCCCTGCACAGTGACACAGAAGCTCCCATCGGCATCGCGCTTAGCAAAATGGAAAAAGAAAGAAAAAAGAAAAGGGGCTTGGCTGCATACACCTCTCCACTCTCATCAGCATCTCGTGCCGTCTCCGTGTCTTTCTCCTTCCTCTTTGTTTTTCCCATCTCTGTGTCGTGTTCCCGCCTGCACGCAACCGCAGCCTGCCAGGGCGTCTTGCAGTATTTACTGGTTTAACAAGAGGGAGAGGAGACCCCCCAAAAAAAGAGAGGAGAAAGTGTACGGGCTTTCAACTAATCTTTCACTCTGCGTCTGTGGGAAACACATTGTGTTTATATAAGCGCTAATACTGTACAAGAGCTGTTCCAAAACGATATATGTTCATTCAAATGGATCAAAGAAAGAAGGCCCAGCACCTAATTTTCAGGTATTGCTGTTGACGCATTACACTTTTAGCCTCTTTTAGCTATTCTTGGTTTCATAGCAAATCTGTTTTTTCCCATTCGAAAACTCTTTTGAAATGTGGCCGTAGTGGACGGAGACTGCTTCAAAGTATATTTGATGCTGGATCCGGCGCAGGATTCTTTTCTTTTCTTTTTGTTCCCAAGAGTATTAGTCAGAGGTAAGAATGAAATGTCTGCTTCTCCTTTTTTTTTGATAATGGCAGCGGGGAGCACATATGGCATCTAACACAAAAACCCTGCCGGAAGCGAAGAAGACCAAGCAGAGTGAGCCGAGTGAGGACAGTGAGCAAAATGTGAGGAGGAGGAGGCTGCTTGACGACGCAGTGGAAGAGCAGCTCTCGCGGGCTCGACTGAGCCGCATGTGGGGACGCGTCTTCCACAAAAGGATAGGGGAGCATCCCTCTCCTCCGAATTAGCAGTGGACTTGATTAAAGCAGTGAAGTGGAACGATGGGTGGGGAAGGGAAACGTGGAACCCCTTGTGACTGTCGAAGCACATTGCCTCACTTCCATTGGCCCGGCGGGTCGCTTGGAGACGGGCCGGCGGCGAAAGAAAGGGAGGGCGCGCCGGCTCCGTCTTGCCCAGAATTCTCGGCGGTCGCGCTGCACCGTGGGGCCACAAGCCCATGAGGTGCACGGGGGGGGGCAACTGACGAGAAACAGATTAAAAGCTAAACAAGGCAGGTGAGGTGGAGAAACACTGATCGGAAGAAAAGGAAAACCACGCGCCGCGTTCGGCTTTAGCACCTCTGCACTCAGTATCATCATCACTATTGTTTTCATTATCGGGCCTATTTATCTTTAGTTCCTTATGTGCAGCAGAACAGCATCATCTCCTCTTAAAAATCAATAGTACAATAGAGAGGATGTTTTTTTTCTTAGTTGTTTTTTCTTTTACCCCATTTATCTGCCTCCCGATCTCTCTCTCTCTCTCTCTCTCTCAGGCGGCTACACGCCGACTGCTACCAACGTGGCATCCAACATAGATAAATGCCTGACACCACCACCCATGCTGCATCATGCATGCACCTAAATATACACACACACACACACACACACACACAGTATCTTTTAATAAATCTGCTAAGGGCTGGTGTTGACAGGCTTTGTGCGGACTGATAGAATGACCCATGAGCCGATATGCAAGCGTTTTTTCCTGACCACAGCGGAGGCCCGATAATAGCCCGGTGAGCACCGCGATGATGGCGATGATAATGTTGGCAACTGAGGGCCACGGAGCATATCCGATTGCTCCCCCGAATGTCAACCTCCACCCCCCCCCCCCCCCCCCCCCCCCCCCCGCCCCCCGTATCACTGCAACAGAAATAGCGAGAGAGAAAAGGTCCGTGACACGGAGGCCCGCTTAACAGTGAGGAGAGGAGCATGTGCATATACACACACACTCTCTCGCAGCAGGAAGAAAGGAGGGTGGATTAGAAACAAGGAGGGAGGCAAGAGACAGGGACAGATGGGAAGGAAGGGTGGTGAAAAGATGTGCTAGCTCAGGCACTGGTGAGATTACAATGACTGTGTTCTGTTTCCCCTCGCAGCCGGGAGCGACGCGGCCCGCTCATTTCTTCTGCAGCAGAGAGCGACACAGTGGAGGCGAGGCATCTCTTTCTGTCCTCGTCCCCCCTCCTGTTTTTCGCGCTCTGTCTTGTGCGTTCGCTTGACCCGGGGCTGGAGTGCGGCGCGGTGACAGGGGCGTGATGCCTCAGCACTGACACCGCGCCGCAGACGGGAAAAAAGCAAAACCGATGCCCTGTGTCGGCGAGCGGTCGCCCCGCGGCAACACTCGCTGGGTTCTTTGCCTTTGCTCGCGACAAAATCGGATGTTTTCTGGCTGCAAACTGGCCATTGTGTGGACAACCAGGGAGGGGGCAGATTCACAAGCCCCCTCTTTGTAATGGCACTCGGCTTTAATCACTTCGAGCGTTGCTCTGCGGCAAGTGATGACATAATGGAGGTGGGCGTCAGACTGAGCCCGGAGGATGAAGGCCCGCGAACACTGCTGGTCGGGAGGTCACCTGCGGCCGTCGGCGCCTCCGAGCCGAGGAAATCACAGGGAGCCACTTCACGGATGAATATGCGATGATTTCTGCTCTATGGATATACAGACAAATACAACACTGCGCTCCAGACATGACATATAGAACACTGTCGTCTTTTTTTTCTGATGCCTTTCCTCGAGCTTTTATTTTGTATTTTTGGTGTGAGAAAATCTTCATCACGAACATCAGTCGAACACATACAACACACTGCAACACGTGAACATTCGATCAGAGACCTATCGCGGATCTCTTTATCACTGCTGCACAGCTGAACACAACACAACATCCATTTTAATCATCTTCGACTGCCGTCTGCATTTTTTGTCTCGTGTTGCCCAAACAATGTGATGTGTATTGAAATCACTGGCACAGATCCGGCAAACGGGAGACACACACAGTGAGCATTTGCATAATGGAACACAGCGAGCGAGGATCTTTACAGGACCTCTCCTCCCACTATCATCGTCACTTCACACTAAAGTAGGTTCCATAAATTAGTTGGATGCATTATTTCTCTGTTTTTTTTAATTTTGTAGCTGCGGCCCGCATTTGCATGTGGCCCACGGGCGACGTGCTATATACTGTATATATATATATATATATATATATATATATACATTTTATTTATTTTTTTAAATAGAAAGCCGATCTTGCCTTTCCAGCCCAATCTCCCAGCTAAGAGGCTGACTAATAGAAAAGACGAGCGCACGCTGGAGGTAAGGGGAGCGGCGCCGGGAGCCTGTGGATGATGATACCCACCAGGAGAGAAGCCCGCTCGTCTCTGTTTCCACATCATCTGCCAGCCGTTCAACGTGAACCCGCCACCTTGGGCTCGCACAGAGCCGGTATCATGACAACACGCAGCAGAGCCGTGGGCCGGGGGGCGGGGGGGGGTGAAAGAAGGGGTCAAGTAGAGAGGGGCGGATCATCAATGTGCCACGTCTGAGCCGGGGATTTGCCCTGGAGCGACACCGCTCACTTCCCCAGACATTGGTCGTGTCAGTAAAGCATCGCAGACTGGCAAGCGAGTATCCAGCCGTCCGTCTGCCTGTCGGTTCCCCGTGCGCACGGCATACTACTGAGATTCGAAATCGATTCTCACAGCACAATAAGGCATCTTTAGATTTTCCTATTGATTTTTTTTCATCTTTCGAAAGGACAGAGAGTGACATGCAGATGGCTTTGACATGAGTCACTTCACTTTGCAAGACATCCTCCCCAGCCCCTTCACATTACCTCTCGGAGCCGGCAGCCTTTTGGTTTTTATTTCACGTTTTTCTTCTCTCCCCCCCCCCCCCTTTTTTTTTGCACAGACTTGATTAATAACTGCTCTTCTCTGCAGGATATACAGGATACATACCAGCCGTTGGATACGTTACATTTCCTTTGAATATGCACATTACAACCAGACAGTTTGAGCAGCTAATGAGCCCGTTATTAATAAGTAACCACTGCGTCCTGACTGACATGTATCAAAGCATTTTGTTTTATTCACCATCAATATTAGTGTCAACGTGAAGAACATTTCCAACAGCACAACGGATCCTCGTATTTTCATGGAGCAACACCAATATATTCTCAACCTTTTGGTTAAACTATCCTTCCTGCCATCCATCCATCCATCCTACTTCTCCCTCCATCCATCCATCTCTCTCTCTCTCTCTCTCTCTCTCTCTCTCTCTCTCCCTCGCTCTTTTGCTTCTGGGCTCACTTGATTTGATTTCTCTCCAGATTTGAGATCAGATGGAATGCAAGATGAAAAATGGAGGGGATAAAGGGGCACGACAAAAATCCTGAATGTCTAACAAGAGCTCCATTTCCAAAATTGAAAAGTCAGTCTATCAATCCTAACAGTACGGATACGCTGGTAGGGATTTGTTACAGCAGTGACTGTGTTCAGGGGATAGCAGGGCAGCATGTTACGTGTGTGTGTGTGTGTGTGTGTGTGTCCTGACATGGTTTTAAACACAAGACATATAAGAGCTAATCTAGGCAGGCTGAAAAATAGGCTAATACCGTCTGACTAAGTGCCTCAGTGAGAAGGTGTCATATCCGTAGACGTCTGCAGGACTTCAACACAAGCGCTGATGAATTTCAACCCAATTTCAACCGAGATGCTGGTCGTGCCGGGAGTTTGGGGACAATTCAGGGACCCCTGATGCAATGGAGGGTACAGTGGAGTCACTAATGCAGTGTTCAAGGTTACTATAACGACCCTGTTTTGTTCACCCTATCGGTTCCAGTGCCGAGCGGAGTGCGGAGCTGGGTAACGTAACAGTATTAAATACAGACATGACACAAGGCCGACGGTGGCAGGGGGATTTTCTTCCTTCATCATGTCAGGGGTTGCATTTAAAATGTGTCCTTTAGTCATTTTATTTGTAAATCTTCTGAGAGCAGTATGAATAATCCCTCACGTCATATCGACGTAGAGGTGTACGGTGAGAAAAGCTACTCACCATTTTGTCCACGTTGTACAACCTCTATTAAATCGTATTTAACTGTTTTGAGAGCATGAGGACGAAGATGTCCCACGTTGCCATTAATAACGGTCTTCTGAGGCTGCATGGGGTTGGACGGGCTCAACAGCTATCTGTGGGACCATGCACAGCTGGAGAAATGTAGCTGGCATGGACACATGTGGTCAAGGTCAAATTTTTTGCAGACTTTCGGATCCCAATTTGCTACAACTGATTTCCCCTGCATGCTGGGTGGGAGTGAAAACACCGGAGGAGGTTCTGATTCCCTCCAGGCACCGGATCCCCAGGGATTAACGACTGGAGGGCTGTGGACCTCACACGCACGGGGGTCCGGGCCCTTTTAGCTTTAATGGGAGTAAGGAGTTCCCTGTTCGCGAAATGAATGTGGTAAAATATAGTTCAGTTGTTATATAACATGGCCAGAGATTAGCCCAATTAGAATAAGTAAGCATGTAGGAGACCGTGGTTTTTTCTTTCCCCTCAATTAAAAATCAAAGTTTTACGCTGCCATATGGATCCATAGAGTCTACACACAACCCCCAACCCCGACACACACATTGACAGAGTGCTGCTTTCCCCTCGGAACCAATTTGAATCTCGACTGCATGTTTTAGGGGGCTGGGGCTGGGGCTGGGGCTCTGGAGCGGCTCCACAGCCCCGCTGTCTTGCTTCGGGCGGTGAGATAAGGGCTCCGGCGTGCGCGCCGCCGGCTGACGGAGCATCACAGTGGGCTCGTTTAATCTCCCCGTACCACTGACCCAACTGTCAACCCTTCTGACGGTCCTCCGGCCACTGGGTCTGTCTGTCCTGTCCACAGTGCATTTATAGATACATATATATACATATATATATATATGTATATATATATATATATGTATATAAAAAATGAAAATGGAGCGCCGTTTAGACGGAGGACTGAGTTCCACCGGAGGAAAGAGAGCAGAGAGAATTGAACCACTATGATGCACTGGAGCTTCCAGTGGGTATGAACAGGTCGCCGAGCTGCATCAACAGCCTTTCATCAACTGCTTTCTGCGTCTCCGGCAGTGTCTGGCCGACGTGCCGGTGCCGGTGCCGGTGCCGGGGAAGCGCGTCAATCCAAACGGCACGAACATCCCCGGCCAGTGACCGGTGACAGTTTGTTCTGTCAGGGCACCTGATCCATCAGCCTATTAGAGATGGATTTCATCCCGACAAATAGCGTACACATACATCAATCAAATCAAATCAAACACAAAGCCCAGTGTTGGACTTGAAACTTACCGGGATGACAATCGGCCCAGAGAGGCACGAAGGCTGGCAACACGAGAGAGGAAATCCACCAGCAGCAGCAGCACGTTCGCAGTAGCCTCCACATTGTAGTGATGTGCACGTCGACATGCAAACAAGAAGCAGCGACAACTGTTGAGTTTCTCTCCCCCTTTTCTTTTTTTGATTTTGTTTTTGTTTTTGGGGTGGTCAAATTAGCGACGCCTTCGCTGCGTAAAGAGCCGCGTCGGGGACGCGGCGCAGACCGAGAGTGTGCACGGTGGACGGCTTTAGTTAGAGGTCCAAAGAAGAGTCTGACCTGCCAGAAATCCCCCCGAAATATTCCCGAATATCAGCATAACAGTCAGACACAGATGGTGACGGAGGAGCGCGTGTGTCGAGAGGGGAGAGTGGTTGGAGGAGACCGGAGCTGCGAGGGTCCGCACGGCGCCTTGTCGCTCATGCGGCTGCGGCGGCGAGGGGAGCGCTCGTCGGGCACACGGAGAGGGGAGAGTCGCAGGTGGCGTCGGCGGCGATGATGGTGGTGGTGGTGATGGAGAGGTGCTGCACTCTTCCCATTCCTCCATCCATCCAGGAAGTAACGTGTGAGCTCAAGTCCAGCAGAGACTTTAAAACAGTCTCGAGGAGGGAGAGGGAGAGGGGGAGAGAGAGGGAGAGAGAGGAGGAGGGAGAGGGAGAGGGGGGAGAGAGAGAGAGAGGAGGAGAGAGAGGAGGAGGGAGAGGGAGAGGGGGGAGAGAGAGAGAGAGGAGGAGAGAGAGGAGGAGGGAGAGGGAGAGGGAGAGAGAGGAGGAGAGAGAGGGGGGGGGAAGAGAGAGAAGAGGAGAGAGAGAGAGAGAGAGAGAGAGAAGAGGAGAGAGAGAGAGAGAGAGAGAGAGAGAGAGAGAGAGAGAGAGAGAGAGAGAAGAGGAGAGAGAGAAAGAGAGCGGTCATTCCTCTGGATCCTAGCGCCGGCGACAGAACGCACACCGCCGGGTAGCATAACAGGAACATGTCCCATAATAAAAGGTAATAATAGATCTATGCTCCCCAGGGGGTCCTCGAGCTTATAATGACACCAAAATAGATCCACACTCGAGAGAGCACCCCCCCCTCTCTCACACACACACACACACCTTTTCAACGCACTTCAACTGAGAACCCTCTGTCCTAAGGATCTCAGTCTGGAAGGAATGGAGTTATGATTCATTGAGCCTCTATTCTTATTATGGTATATATACATATTTTTAATTGTGTGTGTTAGTCAATGCAACGTGTAAAAAAAAAAAAAGAGAAAAGGGGAAAAACATGCTCATGGAGCCTGTTGAGAAGGTGCAGAGCCACTGTAAACCTTTTATGTGGCTTTAATCAGAACTTGACCCTGGCCACCCCCACCCCCTCCTCCCTGTGACAGTGTAGGTGCACCAGAACACCAGCGGCCTGCTTTATGTGCGATGGCTTCTCATTGGTTGACACATATCGAGACAGACCGCTGTCCTGGTGTCTAAAGTTGCTGCTTTCCATATGCACATTGCACCTTACTTACACGTTCAACGTGTGCCGTATTGCAGGTTAGTGAACCGTGGCCGAAATCGCCCCTTACTCTCTAAATAGTGAGTTCACCATTTTTGTAGGGCTGTGTGAATGCGTAATGGAATTTCCTGTACCCAAGTGCACTCCATTGTATCCCAAAATGCATTGTGAAAATTAGTGTACAAACCGACAGCCACTAACCGAGCGATAAGACAAGTCCTCCAACTCATCTGACGATCTGTGTCGTATGTGGTATAAAGGACCAAATCGACCATTTACCTTGAATAGCGCCTCTACTGGTGACAGGAGGTATACACCACAGATGCTTTTCGCCTCAGAGCATCTTGGGGCTTTTTTTCCCCTTTACCAACGCATGGTTGATGAGCTTGTTGGGGTAAGGGTGATGATACACAAACTTGACGGACTTACCAGGCCCACCGCTGACCTCTAGCGGCCGTGTACATAATGACCACTAGAGGTCAGCGGTCTTTAAAGTGTCCACATAAGTCGTAATACCCTGCTGGTCCAAGTTTACCCAGGAGTCTGGCCATAAAGTTCCGACAGAATTCAGATGATGTGTGTATATGTATTTTAAATATAAAGCCCATGCATTGTCTTCATCTTTTCACTTGCAATTTGACGATGTCTTGGTTTGACCTGCTAGTTTACCAAAGCAGCACGTCTCAGCCTTCTCTCCAAGTCTGAACGGGACACTGGTCTTCTCTAAAGTGGGCGAGGAGAGTATTTCCTTCAGATGCCAAAGGTGCCAGCTGCCCGTCTTCAGACCACAATGCGAACATGATGGTGACTGACACCCAGCAGAGGGCGCTCATGTGTTTTGTGCGTAACATGAGCGCATTATACATTAAGAACTATATCACATCTGCCTCACATAACAGATTTTAATGACAAGTAATGGCAAGTGACGGGCAGTGAAGTTGCCCCGGTTTGATGCGGCACCCTCCCTAACGGGTAACATCTCGTTGATCATTCCCTGTTATGTTTCCTGTTTTATTTTGTAGTATTAACTTGTCTTGTCTTTTCAGTTCCTGCCCTTGTCATCATCTCCCTTGATCATCCACATCTGCCTCCAATTACCCACCTGCCCTTGAGTGAGCCTTCCCTTACTTAAGTCTCTCACCTGGTTTCCCAACTCCCTTGCCAGATTGTCTTGGTTTCCCTCGTGATCATTGCTTTCCAGCCGATATAGTTGTAGTTATAGCTTGTATGTTTTCGGACCCAGTTTTTGTTCATCTAGTATTTGCCTGATTTTTTGCCAGTAAAAACTGCTTTTTGTTTGAACACTTTGCCTCTATATCTGAGTCTTTGTTCTGCCCAGAACCGTTGCAGTACAATCTGGCCATGACCGATTCAGCAGAGGAGAGTCCTCTTGGTGCAGCTATTCAGGCTCAGGGGAAGAGACTTTACTGCCATGAGCAGTTGCTGACTCAACTGCTCGGTGGAGTCCAGGAGCTTCATGGCAGACAGGATGCCTTCCAAGCTGCCATAGCCGACCAGCTCAGTGACCTGACCAACCAGTCACAACAGGTGCCCGCCAGTCTCAACCCTCGGCCGCCCCGGAGCTTGCTCCATCACAGCCTCCAAACTGTTGGCACAGTTGATTAAAAGAGCGCATTTGAAGGCTGTACCTTTTGGCCGGGTATTTCCTCAAAATAGGGACCATTGGACTACTTTGCTTTGATTTATCAGGAGAAATGACCGCTGGGCACTCGCTGAGCTAATGCTGGCTTCAAAACCAATGTCATTGGAGTCAGGACCCCTGACCCCGGTTGCGGGGCTACGTCGTAGTGACACTAAGCAAGGTTTTATGTTGTTTTTGCCAAAAGTCAATGAAATAATATTTTTCCGAAACCATCATTAATGGTTGAAATAGGTTTTTCTGAATCATTTTTTGTTTAGTTATCACAAAATTCTTGCTGTTGCTTAGGTGTTGCTACATCAAATCTTGGTATTGCTAAAGCTACCTCCTGGCGCCACCCATTATATTACGACATGTGGTTGTTATAAAGACCACAGACCTCTAGTGGCCGTTATGTACCTGTTAAATAAAGTGTATTTAAGTCCCCCTCCACCCAAAGAAGGGTTTGTCTTCTGTTTCTGTCCTCTAAAAATGTCTGACTTGACTATATAGTCTATATAGACTTTGTGTCTGGTGTTTTCACATTCCTCTCCTGGAGGAGGAGATTTCTGTGTCACTACTTTGAAATTTGGAATTCAAACGAATCCTGTTCAAGCTAGATTTAGTACGTCACACATACAGAAAACCGATCGCTGTCGAATATGCAAATGTGAAGCAAAGAAACTGCAAAACAGTGGTATAATAAAAATATATAAATATAATACAATAACTCCAGTTGTGTGTAAAAAGTATTTTTTGTTGTGATTGGAATATGATTAATTGGATTTCGAGGAAAAACTTGAGGATGAGTGTGTGACCAAATCTTCTTTGAAACACAGACATGAAAGCAGTGCCACAACTGTCCAATCCAAACCGACTGCTGAGCCCAGATCTGCCGGGCCTGTGTGCCAGGTAAGAGTTGACCAGCTCTCCACCGACATCATGTGGGACATGAGACAAGAGTTTCTTTCAAGATCCCTTTTCCCCTTCAATTATTCACCTACCTGTTTTAAAAGAGGAGGGGGCAGCACCAGTGCTGGGGTGTTTTCCAGAAAGCTGGTTTTGTTAAACCTCTGAGTTTGTAGACCCTTAGAAGAGGGATACCGGATCTCCCTCCTTTTCCTGAACTTGAAGTAACTGTCAACCCGATTGACATGGAAGCACAATTGGTTCAGTAGCTTCACGTCGGGAGAGGATGTTGATGTTTCAACCATATGCTTTTAACAGTCTGCACTATATTCTTCTGTTTCATTTTCAGCTGCAGTTGGCTGATTATGTTTTTAATCATATGATGGGGGGATGGTTCAGAGTGTGAGCGGAGACCCCCGAGATGGGAAGAGCGACCAATGTTTCAGTACTTATGTTTCCAGAGGTTTCTGTTTGTGGACTAGGGAGAAATCTTCTTGCAACAGTATTAAAAAGTGACGGTTCTAATTTATCAGGATATGTGGAGTGATCATATTCAGGGAAAAAATGAAGTCCAGTAAGAGCTCCCTGTAAAGGCATATGGCTTGCACACTGCAGGGCTGTGATTTTCACTCATTCATTGGCGATGATCTGGTCTGATGAAGAGCAGTAGTGCTCAAAACATGAGGAAGAGAGCCCTGCAGTGTGCAAGCCTTTTGTTTGTCCAGCTCCTGACCCTTTTTGGGGGGTTTGGATGTGTCTGTGTACATTTGTAGTTTGCACAGGAAGAGCACCCTGGAGTACTCGCCCTGTTAGATTAAATGTCAAGTGATGAACAATACAATTCCCTCCAGTAAATCTGGATTTTTTTCTTTTTTTTTTTACACAATTCATCGTCAAATGTATTAATCTTGATATCAGTCACATGAACTTTATTTGGAAGGGAAAAAAAACTAAATGGAAATGATATGACTTTTTCCCCCCACTTTGTTCCATTTGATTTTCATGATTTTGGACATTAAACAGAAGTTTACGGATGCTTCTCATCCAATCTGATGGATCTTGACAGAATTCCCCAGCAAGAATTCGCAAAGACTCAAAGCTGTACTTTGCGTAGTACTGAATTGAGCTGATGAGTTATAGGGTCTAAGACTGAATAGATAAATAAATAAATATGATGAATTACAAAGTATATGAATTATACTTCTTTATCTTTAAAACTCTTCTAATGTTTTAACTTTGACGTTGTGGCCTATTAAGTGTAGATTTGGCAGAAATGTTTATTTTATAAAGCTACAGCACAATGAAATGATGGTCCCACCGACATATGCCAACGGCCAATCTCGTCTGTAAATCATGTCACGATGACGTCTCACCCTATTTCTATGGCTTCAAATAACTTAGCATTATCATATCAGTATGATAAGAACTACCTTAAATGACAGAAACTATTTTTGAGAAAAAGAATGTGTTTGATGTGTACTCTGCTAACACGGAGGAGGCCGGGTTTATGACCTACACTGCAGCCGACCACCAGGGGCTGATCAAGATGTTTTGACCTCACTTTTGAGCAGCTGTCATGTAGTCCATCTTTATACACAGCATATGGTTTGAGCAAACAGATTAAAAGACATTACACTCCGCAGGGTTTCTTCAGGGTTCATACATGCACAGAATCAATGGCTGCCTGATATCTTGAAAAAAAAAAAAGCACTGCTGTGGTCCTTTGGAGGTAATCAGTGCACTCACAAAGCTAACCAAATCTAGAACAACTGGTGCAGAGAAGCTAAAGTAGAGTTGCACAGTCTCAGATTGGGCACTCAGTCTCTGTCAGCAGCCCGGTGTAGGAGTTCTGTACAATCTGAGACTGTGGCTCATCAACGGAGACAGGAGAGCAGGGCATTACAACAGGGCCACGTTCGGAGGCCCCTCAGGACCGTGGCTGTGGCTGTTATCAGCTGCCAATCACACCGGTCCAGTCCGTCACCGAACGAGCGGGGAATGTGTGTAGCAGTGACTTGTGGCGGCTGGACATAATAGAAGAAAAAAAAATCTGACCTGTGTTCACAAGAGTTGCTCTCAAGATAATATTTAAATGGTAGCTACTCTTATTCAATTCAATTCAATTCAATTCAAAAACTTAAGGTTTACCTCTGGGTTCTCAGTCCTCAGAAGCTGGTTCTCTTCTCACCGGGGAAAATCACCATAATAACTTCTCCTGAGCAGGTTAACTTACAGATACGGAGATCAAAACCCGTCAACAGCCCCACTACTGACCAATCACATCACTGGAAATCCCAAACTTTGAACCAACCAAAACATGACAAATGCCATACAAGCCGTTCCACTGATGCTCACATCCCAATGCAACACGTCATGCACCCAGATATATTGTTTGCATTTGAACTGCAAAGAATTGCAATAAATTGCAGTAAATATATCTATTATAGAAAATTCGACCCTCCTACCTGACTCATGAGCCTCACAGTTACACCTGACACCCCAGTGCTCCCACTACAATCTTCTTTCCGTTACAGCAATTTGCTCCATCTGTCAAGTCTAAGAATAAATAGCTCTATACAGAACAGAAGGAGGTAGAAAAAACAATATTTATTGACAATCAAGCATCTCCTCTACTGACTAATGTAAATTATAGATAATATTTATTAATTATTAATGTTATGAGCTCCATCAGGCCCATTCAAACTGGCTCCCCCAGATTTTCTAAAATTGATTTCAAATGTAAAACACTATTTATACTTTGGCTTGTCTGAATACATGATGGTTATTACTTACTGAGAGATGTTCATCCATAACTCCCTGCAGTCTGTCCTGCTCCTCAACACTTTTAATTCAATGTTTCATCATTAGTCAATCTCAATAAAAAATTTCCATTAGTGCATTAGTTCATTTTAAAATCATGTGCGTCGATGAGGAGTGACATCATCACATCCATATGTTGTCTGGACTGGTCCTCACTGGTTGCTGCCTGAGCACACACACAGTTGGATTTAGGATGAGCACTTTTTTCTTTGACACACGCACTTGACCAAATAATAATGTTCTTTAATTCCTGCGCTCTGCGCTGCTGTGGTGCGCGGTGCATAAAACGTGAGAGATGATTAACCAACTCACCCCCCCAGCCGTGCTTGACATGAGGAGGGAGGCGGGGCCGAATCTGGTCTCATTGTGCCCCAGGTCACTCGCCCGATTCTATATATGGATATTTCCGGCTTGAGTCCAAGTGAGATGCAGGTATAAAGTTCCGGATAACTCTCGCAGTTGAGGCTTCAGGCCCAATTCGCTACAAATCGTGTCAGTGACCTGTTTTAAAGATGCTGGTGAACAGTATGGCTTTACATATCCAATCAATTGAGGGCAAAAAAATACATACATTAAACATATATCAATCCTACAGAAAATAAAAATATAAAATAAAATTTTTTATATTAAACTTTAACTATAAAAACTAGCTTATGACAGTGCAAAAAGGGAAAATGGATGTGCAAATGAAGGTTGAAATAAATTGTCCTTTTCTATTGTCCTCCCTGCCTTGACCAGGAGCTGTTGTACAGTCTGATGGCCGGGGGACTGTTGGTGGAGCTGGACTGGGACAGCAGTCGGCCACTGAACACACTCCTCTGCCTGGTGAAGGTGTTGTGCAATGGGTGTTTTTGAACATTTTCCAGGGCTTAATGCATGGATGTTGAAAAATATGCCCAAAAAGTCTGGCATATTTAGGGTACTGATTTAAATGTGGTTTGATCAGGGGACTGTAGGGCCGTGGCCGAGGGATGCACTCTACTGAGAACCATTCAAGTTTTATGGAGCCGCCATTCTTCTCACAAGACTTCCCTGTCCTGTTCCACCCAGTTACACATTGCTCTTGATTCATTCTTTGTTTCCATGGCACCTTCAATCTCCCTAACTAGTCTACTATGGGCGGCAGATTTCTCAATCCAAGAGGTTGGTTGGTGCATGGAATCTGATTTGAATAACTTTCGTGTCCCCCCACCAAACACTCATCCCAGTTTGCTCCCCCATTTTGAAACATGACCAGGTCCCCGTGCTGCTCTTAGCTCCAGCACAAAATGATGAGGTACTGATGAGCCATGACCTGACCTAGATGAAGAGGTCTCAGTCCAAGAGGTACCTTTCCACTGTGTGCACTTGAGCTGCTAATAATAATGATAATTTCTTGATACTTTATTGTTGTTATTATTATAACATCAGTTTTGTCTGCAATGGTCAAAAGATCTTGTTCTAGACCAACTGACATCAGCACCGCTGTGCTTTGCCTCCAGCAGGGTCTCGAAGTAAGACTTTAAATCTGTTGAACAATAGAAAACACAGCCCCCTTAAAGCTTAGGAGGTGTTAAAATCTTTGGGTAGATCAAAATAATGATCCTCCTTCACAGGGAGTGCTGTGAGACAGAGATTTGACCGGAGGGATCACGATTCTTTCAGCAGGCGGAAAGTTAAACAGAGTGCCAGTCTATCTCAGAGCAGATGCCGGATCAATCCTCTCCAGCATCTGCTCTCTCACATCTGAATGACAATTCATCAACACGTCGATCCGCCGCTATCAGGCTCTCGCACCCAGGCTGAAAAACACTTACTTTTATGTGACACAACTCTCTCATCGAGGGTTGTCTGACAACGAGAGGCTCCTAGTGGCAATTCATTTACAAGTGGAATAAAAAGCTTCATAAACTTTGCAGCTGCCCATGTACTGAAGTGTCTTTCAGCCGTTTAGGCCGATCCACAATCAGCCTTGTCTATTAAGCTCTTTAAATGAATGGTGTAGAGTGTAGTGTTAATGTATCCCATGGTGGTCGTGTGCTGGTACTACCGTGGTATGTTTCTATTGCAATATGAGGTCAGAGAGGTCTGCCTGGCAGTGCAACACACGGGGGGGGGGGGGGGGGGGGGGGGGGGGGGGGGCTGGATGTTGGACCATAAGGAAGGAGAATATTAATATTCATTATACATTTTAATTTTAATTGAAGGAGTAGCATCAGAAGTGGAGGAATCAGCTCTGTGTGGAGATGACGAGGCAAAGGGAGGACCCGCCGAACACCAGCACTGTTAGTTGAAACTGTCATGTCGGAACAATGATCTAGACAAAACCAGTAATCTAGCAGTTAATACGATGACAACAAAATTTGGACCAATGTAAATGCAACAGATTGAGGCTATATTGTTCATTAAGTCCTTTTGGAATGAAAAACGTTTCTTCAAATTTTCTTCAATTCTTCGAAAGATGGTATTGAACATTCACTTCTAGGATTGTCAGAACCAAATCAAAGACACAAGACGACTTCATAATCAACACGATTTTTATTCTGTGGACAAAATAGAGTGTAAAGTTCGCTCGGCCCAATTAAAATACAATAGAAATATTTCTGAGTCACCGCTGAAGAGGGAAGACAACTAATTATATGACTAGCTCATGAATGGGGAAGATTTCCCCCCGAACACCTGTGTGCTCCGCCTCCTCAGCTCGAGGACTGCTGACTGTACCTTTGGAAGAGAACAAATGTGTGTTCTTCAGGCCATTATCCATCTATCCCATTAAATTCAATTCAAATTTATTTGTATAGCGCCAAATCATAACATACATTATCTCAAGCCTCTAGTGAGATTGAGACCTCACAATATCACAGAGAAAACCCAACAGTTATCACTAATGAGCAGCACATGACGACTGTGGAGGAGAAAAAACTCCCTTTTAACAGGAAGAAATCTCTGACAGAACCAGACTCGGCTGTGGTAGAAACGTCTGCTGTGACCGGTTGGTGAGAGGAGACAGAAGAGAGAGAACTGTGGGGTATATGCTTAAAGGCGCAGTAAGTGATTCTTACGCAATACGTGTTTTGTAAAAATCGGTGAATATTTTCTCAGCGTCTGTTAGCTGTTGGTTCTGTGTGTGCGCCGAAAGTACTGCCCCTTTAAGTGAATTTGTATCGGACCAAGTATTGATCACATGAACAATCTAAATATAAAATTTGGTTCGAATGATGGTTTTGGTAGAAGCAAACCTGAGATCAATAAACCAAGTTGACTTGCTGAGCTCGTGAAGTGTCTGTCGGCACATCATTTCTGATCCTGGTGGTTTTCTCTTTTCTCCTATGGACAGGGGCAAAAATGTTCCCTGGCGGAAGTGATGAGGTCTTGTGTCCCTTTGGCTTTGTGTCAGTTTTAAAATGTATCTCATGTATTGAATGCGTTTTGTGTTTTGCCCGCAGTAGCTTTTTTTTTTAATATACTGTTAAAATCCTTTAAATTTCTTTCTATTGCGCTATTTCTCCTATATTCTTTCCACTGTGCTGTTGTAAGAAACAAATTTCCCCATTGTGGGACGAATAATGGAATATTTTATCTTATCTTATCTTGTCTTATGATCACAGTGCATATATGCATGCCTCTGCCTCCACCTTTGAGCCTCTTGAGTATCCTTGAGTGACTGTGTATGTCAGTGCAGTCGGATGAAGTCCTCACTCACCACTGTGTTTATAACGTGGGCCGGTTCGCTTCAGCTGACAGAAGAGTTGAACAGTGTCTGCCTTCTGATCACATGAATCCAGTAAATATACTATAAGTTCACATCATCTCATTTCATTAGACAATTTTATACTCATGCAACTGCTATGTTGTTGTAGTAGTTGTTGTATTTCATTTGTAACCACTGTTTTTTTCCCCACGCGTATATTTGAATACCGGATTATATGTTTATAGTGGTTATTTGCAGTCTGAATGTCAGAAGGGGTGCTCTGTGTCAGTGTTTGACTCAGTCAATAAAAAGCCTTTTTTGCTGTAACTATGTAGAGACAGAGCCAACAAGCTGAATCCACACTGGATTATCTCGGCCACACTTGTTATGTACAGGAAAGCAAGACGTCTGCAAGCGTGTCCGTCCCTTTAACAGAGAAAAGCTGCCTAGCTGAGATGTTTTAAGGTGAAAAACTGATAGTGTTTTCAATGAAAAGAGTGATGAAACTGTTTACCACCTGAACGTGAATTCCCCATGTCCATTGAAAATATGAAATAAATCCATTTCGCCCCTTTGCCTTTGAGCATCAGGCAGAGGGAGTAGCAGCTTGTAAACAGATCTCAAGAGCCCTCCAGATGGATTCAGTAATAGAAGAGAGTTGTTTGATTCATTCGGTCTAATTTCAAAGATAATGCATGTTATATTATCAAACAGTGGATTTGTCGGGGGTAACATGGCCTCCCTCTCACAGTACTAAACTCTCAAATCTATAAATCTGAGTTTAATTTATTCAAGTGCTCCTTGGACGCAAATCCATGCTGCATTTTCAAGTGATTGACAGAGATTTCACCAGGATACCGAGTCAAGATTATGAGCTATATTATCAGCCAGGACCACTGTGACTAAGAAGCCGAGACGTCCTGCCTTCGGTTGACTTCCTCGTCACACACTGTGTCACATCTAAGGCCCTCATCCGAACCTTTGTGGAGACATCACCGGGACTACTATCAAATTGTATTCTAGATTCCATTCCCATACCTTTCCATTTTCTGGCTGCTAACGCTGTACATTCTGTATGTGGGCATTTTAAAGTCACTTTCTTGAAAAGAAGGAGCTTTAATAATGCATGTTCAGCAGGTTGAGAATAAGCTGTCCCATCGCTTTTTAGGTCATAAACATGAATTGTGTGAGCAACTATATGTGATCATTCCTAAGTTGGAGTCAATATGATACGACCGTTAGGATGATTTACACTGTCTGCTGTCCTGGCAGTGTGGTGGCACTGCCTGTAAGGCTCTGCTCCACTTGATGGATAGCATAGCCACTGCATCTGAAGTAGGCCTTTCACTTTTGCATTGCCTTTTGATGGTTTTGAAAAGTCTCCTTGATTCTTTCTCTTTTTGGTTGTTACTTAACACTGAGACACAGCAAATTCAAAAGAAAATGGAAGCATGTGACCACCTGGTTCAGAAAGCCATTGATATTTCGTAATTACTGTTCACTATGTTCATGTAGTTCTCAATGTACCTGTCTGTGTGTAGCATTCTCAAGAATCTCTCATAGAAAAAACTTCAGGCGACAATGCATTTCCTTGGGTCCTCCGAAATACTCAAGATTGGAGATTGAAGTTTGAAAATCCAACAACAGACAGAAAGACGGTGACTCCTCATGTGTAGTGAGACCAGCACAGTGCCGGTCAAGCTGGAGGTGAGGAGGCTGAGGTGAAGATGTTTTTGAATCACGTACTATAGATGCTAGATTTAAATGAGAGGAGAGATCCAAGGCATGTTGGAAAGCTTCTGCACGAGGGATTTATAAATGAATAACTGAAGAATGAATAGCGTCATCAGCAAAACTGTGGAAATTAGAGTATTTTGTCTGAACGATATTTAAATAACCATTACCGTTATGTAATTTTTTTTGTAAAATCTAGTAAATCTCTCAAAGGGAGTAAGAGAGGGATGGAGGGACTATAAGGGAATAGGGAGGGAGGAGGAGGGAGGAATAAATACTGTTCATAAAGTTTAAATTGAAGAATTGACTTTCTGTCTGTTTTGTTTCTTTGTATTTGGACTTTTACTGTGGATACCTAAGTTCATTTTATGTAAGCTACTTTAAGACTTTTACTCAAGTAATTTTCTTATGGGTAACTTTTACTTATACCAGAGTCATTTTCAAGTAAAATATCTTTACTTTTACTCAAGTATAGCATGTAAGTACCGCTTCTGGAGAAGGATTTTATGATCAATGATATCAAGTTCAATGAAGCGGACTGCACCAAATATTTATTCGCAGCTGTGGCTGCCGTATGTTTTGTGAGTCAATATTGGTGAGTTCTTCAGAAGTGCTTTGTGTTCCAACATTTAGAAGAGTTATCAGACAGGAAGAGCCGATTAGCCTGATGCTAATATGATTTTCGGGTTCCTTACCATTCTAGTGCAGATGTTTCTTGGGTGCCTTAGTGTTCAAAAGATATCAGGGGTGCCACATTAGCTTTGACCAGACTTTTTCTCTGTTATACAGTAGATGGCATTGGAGAGATGTGGGGAGAACCACGGACTGGGTCTGTTTTAAATTACATGATATTTATGAGAGGCATGTCTGTCAGCAATAACTCAAAAAGACTGGCAGAAGTTCTACAGTACCACAGCTGGATCAGTAGTAGAGTAGATCTCCAGAGGCGGAGGCAATATCATTTCATCAGCAATGCTGATCTTAGGACGGCTGTGAACCAGAAGATCAATGGTTCGATCCATTCTTTCTGCCAAAGTGTCCTTGGGCAAGGCTGTTCATACCCGTTATGCATGACGTGTGATAGAAAAAAGCACTGTATATAGAAGTGTGATGGCATGGAAACCATCACAGGCTGCAAGAAGAAGGGCAACTTACCAGGAGAGGGGGATGCTGGGAGAGTTTGATACTCCAGCTCCCACAAACAACGACGGCCCACTTCACACCCCCACCATGTCCATCACCTCCCCCAACGCTACCGCCATGTCCATCACCACCTCAGACTGCAGACCACCCCCACCCTCCACACCCATGGACAGTTCACCCCCCTCCTCACCACCAACCCTCCTCCCCACCATCATCACCAAGGATCAGTTGAGCAGAGAGCTGAGGAGGCTTCGTCCAAGGAAAGCAGCGGGCCCGGACAGAGTGTGTCCAAGGATGCTTAAAGCCTGTTCTGCTGCTGAACTGGGGGAGCCACTCCAGCACGTCTTCAACCGAAGCCTGCAGCTGGGGAGGGTCCCAGTGCTCTGGAAGACTTCATGTCTCATCCCGGTTCCTAAGAAAAAACACCCCAGGGAGCCGGGTGACTTCAGACCAGTAGCACTGACATCACACATCATGAAGACCTTCGAACGACTGCTGCTCCATGTCCTCAGACCCCAGGTCCACCACGCACAAGATCCACTGCAGTCTGGATACCAGGAGAAGGTGGGCGTGGAGGATGCCATCCTCTACCTGCTCCATAGGGCCTACTCTCATCTGGACAAGGAGAGCGGCGCTGTGAGAATCGCGTTTTTTGACTTCTCCAGCGCCTTCAACACAATCCGGCCGCTCCTGCTGAGAGACAAGCTGACAGAGATGAGGGTGGACCCACTCCTGGGGACATGGATTACGGACTTCCTCACGGAGAGACCACAGTACGTCAGACTAAAGGGCTGCTCGTCAGACACTGTGGTCGGCAGCACCGGATCACCGCAGGGGACCGTGCTCTCTCCCGTCCTCTCTCCCGTCCTCTCTCCCGTCCTCTTCACCTTGTTTACATCTGACTTCCAGGATGACACTGCGATAGTTGGCTGTAACAAGGATGGACAGGAGGGGGAGTACAGGAGCCTGGTCGAGGACTTCGTGAGGTGGTGCAGGTCCAACTAGCAAATATGGACGCTCTACACAGGAAAGGGCAGAGCCGTCTGTATTTCCTGAGAAGGCTGGGGTCCTTCAACATCTGCAAAAAACTGATGCAGATGTTTTACCAGTCTGTGATGGCCAGCGTCCTCTTTCATGCCGTGGTCTGCTGGGGAGGAAGCAGCAAGAAGAGAGACGCTGGTCGACTGGACAGACTGGTGAGGAGAGCTGGCTCAGTGGTGGGCACAGAGCTGGACTCTCTGGTGACAAAAAGGACCCTGGACAAACTGCTGTCCATACTGGACAACACCTTCACCAGGCAGAGGAGTGTGTTCAGTGGCCGACTGCTGTCCCAGTCCAGCTCCACCAACAGTCCCCCGGCCATCCGACTGTACAACAGCTCCTGGTCAAGGCAGGGAGGACAATAGAAAAGGACAATTTATTTCTACCTTCATTTGCACATCCATTTTGCACCGTTCCTGTTTTGCACTGTCATAAGCTAGTTTTTATAGTTATAGTCTAATATTTAATTTGATTTTGTATTTTTATTTTATGTAGGATTGATGTATGTTTAATGTATGTATGTTTGTAAATGCTGCTGGATGCCTGAATTTCCCTCGGGATTAATAAAGTATCCACTAGGACTCCGTGGCGCTGTCCGGTGCTGAAGTTGCTGCGCCGCGTGTCGGGCTTGCAGCTGGTCAGGTCTCCGGGTCCCTGTCCGGTGCTGAAGTCTGTGGCTTCATCCCAAGGAAATTTGTCAAATGCTGAAATGAAATGTCTCGCCTTCTCGTCTGTCTTACGCCGCCAAGATGCAGCATTCTGATTGAGTGGATTGACTCAAGTGAATCAATTAAAACACATTTGCCGTTCTCGAGGGTGTGCGAGCCTCACCACCTTCTCTGTGAGGAAAGGACTTCTGGAGAGCTGCCTGCATGTACTGGTAATCACTTCCAGACTGTACGCAGAGTAGTTGTTAAACCACAGTGTCTTGTTTTATATATTTCTACATGTGCTAAATACAGAAGATGTGACATATGGGTGTTAATTATGTACTGCTGAGTAATTAGTCAAGTAGTGTGACAATGTTTTCAACAAGCAACAATGAGTGCTGTGGTTTGTGGCAATAGCAGCATTGGGGGATGGAAATGTATCTAATGTTAAATGGTCTGCAAAGATTTTTAATTTCTGTATCATCATTGAAGGTTGAACATTTTTGTTTCAGATTTAAATATATTGAACGGAACAACTATTTAATTGCTATGTAATGTGGTGTATTCATTTCGTCCCGGAGGATGAAATGCACTTATTTGGACTTTTCATCTTTTTGCGAAAATATGATCAACATTTTTATGGTGCAATGTTTTGGTTCATTAACAAAAACTAATGACTCTTCCACAAGCCTCAGCTGTACTTTGTTTTTGCAACAAATCATCAAATTCTATCATGCTGACACAATAACAGAGTGACCAAGACGGTGAATATACCTGTTTGATATCAACCTGGTAGGAAATGACGGCCTGTTAGCATGCTAACATCAGCATTTGGCTCTGAGGCGGAAAAAGTATTTGTGACGTACCTCCTGTCACCAGCGGAGGTGCTTTTTTGGTATTTTTTTCCCCACATACGACATAGATCATTGTATCATTTGGAGGACTTGTTGGAATGACACCTTAATTGACAGTGTTACATGCATTAATAATGCAAGAGAATGTTGAAGTGATGTTCAGACATATGCTGTGTAATCTAAAGGGTTGCTTCACAAATGACAGTTAAGGGCATGTATTCTGTAATGTGAATTGACATGCATTTTGAAAGTAGCCCTCCTGGTGCAGGTTTGACCCACATAACTGTGTCTGAACGGGGGATGAGAATACCTGACATTAGCACTGAGAACACGGCTGAATGCTCTTGCTCAAGCACAGTTTCGAACACTGCCACCTTCACTGGACAGGGTCCACTTCAAGATGTAGTAGGATCCTCAGTGTTGGTTTCTGTTGGTCGTCTACATAACAATCCTGCTCTAATCTGTGTCAGACAAAGCAACCACAGGCAAAAGAGGGATGTTAGTATACAGTGATACAGATACAGAATAACTAGGAGTTATGCTATACCGTGATATACTGTGTGTTCTATGCCTTTATCTGTCCTGAGTCGACTTGATAAGGTATATTCATGTATTTTTCATTTACATTTAATTTGGCTTCTCTGCATATATCTGTCCAGAGGCTGAGATGCAGGAAACTGCCAGGCGGCCAGAGTGACCAGCTGGTATTTTATTAATTTTCTGATTAATTTCTTTAAAAAAAAAAGGCATTTAATTAGTCCGTTCTCAGTGGTGCTGTTAAGGAAACTCACATGACTCCTTCCCCCTCAAATGGCAGCCATCTGTCGGGAAGGCAAAAATAGATACATGACTTTTGAAAGAGAATCTCCGCATTTTAGGGCGTGTGGGAGCTCGGCTCCTCTGAACCGTCTGTGAATAAGACACAGACAACTGCTCCGACATGCAAACTGCAGCTCAGAGCGGCAGACGAGAGCCTTCCCTAATGTTCCTGTGATGTCACGTTAGCGGGTTCAACCCATAAGGATTTCTGTCGGCTGTACTTTTGCCAGATTTTTGTTGTGGCTGATTTTTATTGTGAAAAGTCACTTTTTTTGTTAATGGAAAACGCTGACATTTGCTTAAAAACTCTTCTTTGCATCACAGCGGTCTAAAGGTCAAAGGCTAAACTGGGCTTCTGTGGAGATGCATGTGAACCTCTCTTTAGACCTATACCCAGGGAAGTGGATAATCATAAATCGCATGGGAGTAGCACACACCTTTCAAATCTCAACAGTGTGTTGTGCCGATCTGTGCGTGAAGAAGGCGAACCGGTGAAAATCTCCCCCGCCATCTTTCCTTGTTGTTCGCATTAGTGGTTGCACTGATACATGTAAGCCTGGTGGCGCCTGCAGTGTGGATTTACATAAAGCATTAACGGTGTGGATCATTAGATCAGTGACACCGTATCCCTCAGATCCCCTGACCTGCTTCGCGTCATAACTCCACATGCAGATTTGTGAACAGGGATGCATAACGTAAGAGAGCCCGTATCAATTACGCACCATTTATTCATGCCACAGAACTTTACACAGTTGACTTTGTTCCTTCTGTCTCATGTATAATTCAAAGGAGCCACGTCCATCCTCTCATAGCGCTGTATTGTCCCCGCTCGTTGGACACGCAGACATATTGTGTCGGTGCATTATTGTGCCGTGTCTGTCCCTGACTTCAGACATTACACTCTGAATCTTCCTGATTCAGTCCGGTTACTGTTCTGTAGATACAAGTAAGATATATCTAAATCCCTTTTCACATATTTCTGAGGAAATCAAATATTTTATCATCACCAAAACGCTGCTTCAAATTTGACCTTTTTAAATCAGACAGCAAAAAAATGTTAACAGAAAAATCATACATATCTAAATGTTTTATGTTATTGTCCTAACAGGGAAAATAATTATTTGATGACTGCTGGAGTTGTGTTATAATCTTTGAGGTGTTAACGTCAAGACAAATATGTCAAAGTTGTCATTGCTTTCTATAATGACGTAAATGAAAGTTTTATGAAATGAAGTCTCTGGGGGCAAGAAAGAATGTTTCAGTCACTTCAAAAATTGTTACAAGAATTAAACATTTTCTGATCTGGCACTTTTATGCTTTGGTTTAAGGCAACTTAATGACTACAAGGTAAAAGAATAAGGAAGAATTGTAGTCACACTTCCTTACTGTTGGAATGAGAGGGGATGCCATTGGCACATTGTGATTAAAGAAAACAGGGTTGAGGTATTTATTGAGGATCTGGCAGCATAATAGAATTCATTTTAAATTCAGGTTTTTATGAGTGAAATAAAATCTGGACCCATGAAATGTGTTGATCTGTTTATTGGTGCTACACGTCTACTGGTACAATGTAATTAAAGGATCAGGTATAGATACAGAGCCGATACAGAGAGAACAAGAAACAATAACCATGTGAATATCATATTACAACAGAATCTCCACCTCAGTGAAAAATATAGTGAATCTCACAGATGAATCAGTTGTAAATTGAATCCCCTACAGTGCGAATGCAGACATGGATGACACAGCTATGGAGGCTATGTACATGAGCTCGATTCCTATGCTTTCACCAACGAAAGCATTATGCATGTTTTTCAGATGGAGGATGGTAACTTGTTGATTGTGATGCAGACTGCAACTCACAGCTTTGTCTTCATACATAATGAAATACATACAATAATTATTGCAGGTTGCATTAAAGATAAATGTCCGGAACAGACCGCACACTGTTACTGCTCCTACAGCCCTTGATACTGTATGAAAATACAGACAGCAGAAAGTCGGAGTGAGTGGCTACATAGGATGAAAATTCCTCAGTTGTAATTCATCCATCCATGCTTCTATATGCGTACACACTGCAAGAGGTCACAGGAGCTAGCGAATGATTTTCACTGCAAGGTCACAAGGTCAACATCATGGATTGGAGAAAGTTGAATATCAATGCTTCACCCCTCTCCCTCAGAGGTTCTCACATTTACATTTAAAAAATCACATCTGTCCCGCTCTCTCCCCCCCCACAGCCGGTCGCTCTCAGTCCGCTGCAACACCGAGACGGCGGCGCTCACAGCTCAGACTGTCTGCTGGCTCGTCATCCCTGAACCAAAGCGTGCGTGTTGTAATTAGTGGAAGTGGACATTTGTTGTGTACACGTGACATCACACTTTTACTATCTAGTCTCTCTGCTTCCCTTTGTGTTTGTCGGTTCGTCCGTGATTTCCCCCCCAAGTCTGTGTTTCTGGCTCCTGTGTTTGCTGCCTATGCCTGAGATGACCTGTTTCTGTTCCCACAGCCCTGGACACCTTTAGTTGCATTTTGGTTTGCAAGTCTGTTTTTTGTGATTTTTAATTAAAAATAGTTTTTTTATACTGCACCTCTGCATTTTGGGTCCAGTACCTACATCCACCGTAACTATTAAACACGCAGCGAATACATTTTTTTTAAATCAGGTGAAGTGGGATCTGAATTTGGCCTATTGAATTGGAGCAGCTCAAATTTATGATTTGAATATTTTATATGACATTGATAGAAATTTAAAAAGCATTCAATTCAGAAGCAAAAAAGTGTGATACATAATTTCAATGCTGAAAAATTCAGTGGTAGAAATTCAATGCCTTTCAAATTTCAAAGTCTGGTGAGACAGATTTGCTTCAATAAATCAAAGGGGTGCACAAACTACTCTTCTTGTCACTGCTGATCATGTGTCCGTGACCTCATTATCAGAAGCAATTATTGTTGCTACAAAATGAAAAAAAAACAAAAAAAAATACCAAAATAACTGCACAATGGAGACACTTTTGAACGCTGAACTTCATTTGGGATGTGAATTAACCCCCAAAACAGCTTCCTGTGGAAACGGCCTCTAACAACATGGACGCCTCAGAGCAGACACCAACAGGGGCCTGGTGGATCACTGCAGCGGGCTAGTAGTGGTGCATGACGTGTGTGTGTGTGTGTGTGTGTGTGTGTGTGTGTGTGTGTGTGTGTGTGGAGAGGAAACCTGCACTACTGACACTGGCTTCCTGAGATACAACAAAAGCACAAGGGCCATGCACACTCCCGCGAACGTGCTCTGAATGGGCAGAACACAACTAAGAGAGAAAAACAGTTTGGGAGAAAACATGCCCCAAACGTCGAACATCAGGCAGGTTGGCTCCATGCTTGCATCTCTGTCGACTCCAGATTCTGCAGCCTCAGCAGAAATCCAGATTCATCAGAGCAGGCTACGCTTTCCAGTCTTCAACTGTCCGGTGCTGGTGAGTCTGTGTCTGCTGCAGCCTGGGGGTTCTGTTCTTGGCTGACAGGAAGGGAAGCTGATGTGGTCTTCTACTGATGCAGACCCTCCCCCTCGGGGCTGCCCCTCTCCACCAGAAACAGAAACATCATTGCACACCAGAAGTTTGCCAAAGTGCACTTAAACACTTCAAAGCGCTTCTGGTAAAACATTTGGTGGACTGATTAACCTGGGGTTCATTTATTTTAGGGAGGACATGCAGGTACACATACAAAAAAAAGGACACTGCAGACCAACATGGGAACATCTTCCTAGCACAGAGGTACAGTGCAGGAAGCATTGGGGAACAGAATCCCAGAGTTTATCAAGGTTTCTAACAGGATAATGTCAGTGTGACTGTTCACCATTTCAAGATGCCGTGCATTTCTCATGTGATACAATTTATTTAATACGTGAATGTGACACAGGCCTAACCGCATGTTAAATATTGGAACCATGACAGCCAAGGTGCCGATGGGAGATGTATTTGAACCCTCACCTCAACCTAAATCTTGTTTTAAACCTCACTAAATAGTTTTCCCTAAGCCTCACCATGACCGTTCCACAAACTGAACTCGGTGATTATTGTTGTTACCATGACAGTGAAGGTTTTCATGCTGCTGGTGCACAGATTGAAATGTTGTTACCTTAATCATAAGGTCTACTGATATCCATATCTGTGCTACTGTTTGACATCTTAAATGTGCACATTTTAAAATGCACACGTTGGTATAAGTAAGAACTCTAGAGCTTTTGTAACCAGCTATGGTTTTTTCCCTTGACTCTAGATAAGTTGGAACTCTGTAAATGTTGAACTGTTCCTCAGAAGTAGTAAAAATATAGGCCAGTGTTGCATAAATGGTTTACCACATTTGATGGCACAAACCTAATTCATAGCGCAAATTAGGGGCAAATCTGTCCCTACTGCTCCCCTTTAATTTCCAGAGACAGACAGAATCCAGTTTGACATTTATCTTAGTTTAATACACACACACACACACACACACACACACACACACACACACACTTAATTCTTTGGATGACTTTTTTGCATGAGATTTGATCTGTGTATGATCAGGTTTGTGTGTTATCTCTCCCAGCTGTAGCCTCGGTAAATGCCACATTTCCTCATGTAATGTCAAGCTTCCATAACCAGAGGCCACGAATGCAACAAGGCCTGTCAAATTTCATTTGTTAGACTGCACTCATTATTTTTTAGTGTCTTTAATTTGAAGGGAAAAAAAGCAAGCTTATTTTAATTGGATTAATATGATCAGTGGGGACTAGATCTGATTATCTGAATGTGTCACTCTGTGCCTGTATGAATAGTAGTGATATCATCATGCTGTCAACTTGTATTCTAAAGAGACTGTACTGTGAACATTTTTTTAGTCCCGAGGTCGTCTGTGCAGGTTATTAGGCCACATTCATCTGAGGTTAAGATGACAGGACGGAAGATGGAGATTGTAGTGTGTATGAAAAATCATAAATCATAATCCACTAATATGCTTTATTGCGCATGTTGATTTGATTCAGATGTGCTGATAATATACAATCTGATTATTTAAACGTCTTACCCTTCATAAGTGCAACACAGACGGTCCATTGATCCACTCTGCTGCTACCCTAATGAGCTGCTGCTCACTTCCGGGAACTATTGAGAGGCTCCGTGATCCGCCATTGCTGGAAAAAACTGGTCCATTGGAGTGAACGGAGATGGCGCTACTCTGTCTCTCAACGGCTCCGATCCCACCTACACCTACTCTAAAAGGAATCACAGTTTCAGGGCCTGTGGCTCAGGAAGGTTGGCGGTTTGATCACCTCTTCCCCCATTCTGCATGCCAAAGTATCCTTGGGCAAGACACTTAGCCCTGAGGTACCTCTGGAGGCTCTTCTGGCAGTCTATTAGTACACAATGGGTGAATGGGTGAATGGGTGAATGTGACGTACTGTAAAGTGCTTTGACTGGTCAATAAGACTAGAAAAGAACTCTAATAATACAGTCCTTTTACAGTACATTTTTGTTTCAAAATGAACATCATGCTGTATTGAAGAAGACTTGAAACTAGGGATTGAGAACATGAAATCCTCAGGAAGATATTTACTTACGTTATAAATGAAGTGAGAAGTAGAGTCATTGTCTCACAGACTTCTATGGAAACTGATGTCTTTTTGCAACCAGCGGAGTCGCCCTATGCTGGTCATCGAGAGTATACAGGTTTTAAAGCACTTCCACATTGGCTTCACTCTCTGGACCTGGAGTCTACGTCCATTGTTATACTGCGCATATCGTTGGTTCAGGCAGGCCACAAAGACAAGCTCAGCCACGGTCCGGCACATCGGCTGACAGTAGAGATTTCTCTGCCAGCCCAAATCAGCTGATGGCTCAACGGACTTTTTTTATGCATTCAATTGGCAAAGCTCATATTGTGCGCTCTATTAAAGCTGCTTATGCTGCCTTCTCATCTTTCTCTACTGCACGCCACTCGGCAACCCGCCTCTACCCCAGCACCTCCTTTTCATACTGTATCTGACTTCAACAATGTCATCATGTCTTGTCATTGATGGCTGCTCTGTTCTCCACAATGGTCCTTAGTTGCTGCTCTCCCTGCCTCACAGTACATGAAGGCGCACAGGTAGGGAGGTGTGCTCTCCCTACCTCAGGCTTTCAGATTTTGCACATAGAAGGGCAGGGAGGTCCCAGAACAGAACCATAACGCCAAATACAAGTTATTGTGATTATTGAAATTAATAAATTTTGACTATAGGGGTCCTGAATTAAATGCAGTCTATGGTTTGTCTAAAAGGCAATTTTCTGTTTCTGAGCATCGTTACACTTTTATCCGAGGTGGGTGGACAGAGGTTATTGACTCCCTCAAAATGTTGCTGTATGTTTATTGATATAATGTATGTTCTCCATTATTTGAAAATGTACACTACATCCATATCTGTCTGATATACGCAGATTGAAAAATGCATGGAAATTACACCGTGATGACGTGGCTGCAGTGCAGACGTTTTCCTTTTTTTCCATTCTTCGATGTTGAAGTTGAAAGAGAATAATGATTAATAAGAAGTACTGTACTGTACAGCCAGGGCATTCTAACTGACTTTGATGATGTACTTGCTCATCTTCAGACATTTCCCCAACTGGTTAGTTATCTACATTCCTTCTTGCTTGTGTGTAACATATTAATTATGGTTCATGTTCTGCCTCAGCATATCTTTGAGCATTCGACAAATGGTTCAGGTGCAGAGTCAAGGAATTGTTTAAGTTTATGTCATATACTATAGAAGCTCTATAGTCTAAAATGTATTTACTTTCAATGCATGATCAATGCATCTGATCACACATTATTATAAGACCAGTGAATTTTATTCCATCCAATAAGCATCGGCAGTAGTGTTCTGAAACCATTCGAAGCCCAACAGATAAACCACCATGTATTTTAATAAAAAGTGGAAGACTTTCTGCTCTGACAGTCCGTCACTCATTGGACAGGGGCACTGATCAAGGTCACCCTGCTGTCTTAGGTGGAGTTCTGCTGGAACAGGTCCAGGAGTTTACCACCACGTTCTCCAGCACCTGTCATGCAGGTGAGAATGTCCAGGAAGGTTGGAGCTGCACGATTCTCAACTGACCGAACTGAACCCAATATCCCGCAGTGTTGGCCACAACGCGAAGGGTCTCACAGCACAGCTGCTGTCACTCAACTTTATTTTTCTTTGTCTGTCTTTTTTTAAACCATGATCAAATGTGATTCTACTTCCGCTGTCTATCGTCAGCTGCACACTGTCTGCACATGCCACACAAATAACACATTTCAGTCGGAGACCCACATGGAATAAACATCTCTATCGACAACAGGTCGGCTTCACAGTGACAAATCATCACAAACCGGTGTCGCTGGGGGCATCAGGCTACACCTTGGTGCTAGAAGTGAACTCTTCCAACATCTGTCGCAAGACATTGGAATATTTGTGATATATAATAAAATTACATTTATTAGCTAATATATGAGCAAATACAAAAAAAAACTAGCCAAAAGACTCATTCAACAAATTACAAAATACAAAGGAACTGCCATCAATAAGCACCTAATTCATTTTATCAATGGAATATGGAAAAATGTCATGACGTACGTAGACTTTATTGAATGAACGTCAGTTCATGATGTTACATTAAAGCTTCAAGGATTATTTGAGTCTCAATGTAGTGAGAAAAAAAAGAGAAAATCATTTAGAGTTTTGAATATATATGTTTGTTCTTCCTACACACCATGTCACATGGACCATTCATGCGTACAAGCACGCAGCCCACATCCAGCCCACCGAAGTTTTAGAGTATTATGCATTGTGCTACGGTGTATTCTATACATTTGTTCATATTTGGCAGTTGGCCACAATATCAACATTCACAGGCTCTATAGATTTTCTCTTTTCACAATCTCATTTGATTGTAGAGCCATACACAGTTCATTGATTTGCTTATTCAACTGAATTCAATTCAATTGTATTTGTATATTCCAAATCACAACATACCTCGTCTCAAGACGTCACAATATTACAGAGAAACACAACAGTTCCCACAATGAGCAGCTCTGAGACTGGAGAAAAACAAACTCCCTTTTAACAGGATGTCCTTGCATCTCTCTTTCTGTGTGTGTGTGTGTGTGTGTTTGTGTGAGAACATGTCTATGTAATGGGTCATTGACGTTATAACAAAAAACAAACTCTTTAAACCTGAAGCCAAAGTCACATTTATGAAAAAAAGAGTGGAATATAAAATGATTTACTCCGGACATAGTATGTGTATATACACATACCAGATACACTGGTCTTCATCAGCAGACAAAGTTTGGTCTGCTGCGATGGAGTAAAAGATTTTTTTAAACTTTTCAAACGGACACTGTAAATGTAGACGGTTGAAACAGCTGATACCAAGAATAAGTTAGACAGGTGTAATTGCAGGAGCAGACACTCCCTATTTCTTTTTGTTTTCACATTTTCAATTATTTTCATTTATTTCGGTCATCAAATGTCATTGCATTGGAAGTTAGTGCACTGCGGTGACAAATCCAGGCCAGTAGATGGCGCATTCGGTTTAAGGGGCAGTGAACAGGCTCGCCGACGCACACTGAGGAAGAATGAATCCTCCTGCGTGAAGTAACACCAGCCCAACGTGTGTGTCTCATCTGTTTGTTCTCACAGGTCGGTTCATGGTTTAAATGGAATAAGTTTATTGAATGTGAGCAGTTAAACATGTTTCTGACCGAGTCGTTGCTCCCTTTTTCAAATAAGCATGTGAAAGCTGACTTAAAGCAGCGTGAAGTCACTAAATGCACTTTTATGATCTGTTTGTTCCATGGACGAAGGTAATTGTTTATTTTTTTCCAGAGGTTGTATGATAACCAAATGCATTTATTGTCTGTGGTTATGATACATGAGATGACCGATTGTGAGTCAACCTCAGCTGTCGATCTTGACGTCTCAGCCTGTTTTTGAAGCAATAACTAATTCAAAACAGACTTGAAACAGAAACATGAACACCTCAACATACGCCAGCGTATGTTTAGCAATGTACAACTTATGACAGAAACCATCTTTGGGAAAAATGTATCTGACATCTACTTTGACTTTTTAGTTTGGTCCACGTCCCAAATGCTAACACATAGGAGGCAGCCAGCCGCTGAGGGGTTGCCAGGATATCTTTGCTTCATTTGCTCTGCGAATATTTAGGTTTTCAATATTCTTCTTTAATCAATCTTCAATATTCAACCTTGATCTTCAAGTGGAAATGAACCACAAACATCACAACAACATGACACGGAAACTTAAATTGTCAGGCTCCAACTGTAGAGCAACCATATGTAAGGAAATACATTTAAGGATGGAAGCGGGAGAAGTTGCGCATCTAAATGAGCTGCTTAACCTTGAGTTCAAGACTTAAAAAAGGCCTGTCATACAGTATAATGCACACAAACACTGGCACGGTCAGTACACATAGCTGTCTCACATAAATAATTGCTCGTCATCTCTGGAGCTGTTCCATAAATTCACCACTTGAACTTTTAACATGTCTAATTTAAATCTTCTTATTCGGTTGATTTTAAAATTACAAATTCCTTTCAGATGGTCTTTTCTGTGACGTTGCAGGCAGAGGTACCACGAGCTGTCTCGTTCTCGTCTCTCCCTTGAAAAAGATGTCGGTAGACCACAGCCTGTGATGTGAGTGATGGTGTCTCCCCGGAGATTATGCCCCAATTCAGGAGTGACTGTGGACAAAAAAAATCTCTTATATATGTGCGTCAACACTTGTCCATCTCGCTGTTCTTCTTCCCACTCTCTATCTCGGAGAGAGATTCTTGTTTTTTCCCTGGGTGGCCTCCTTCCGTCACTCTAATCAGCCCTTTTAATTACCCTCGCTCTCAGCCACCCAACGCCTCCCTGTCGCCCCTGGGAGTCTCTGCCTGGAAAAGGAGAGGAATGGAAAGTGAGTGCAGGGACGGATGGCAGGCAAGGGGCTCGATGGGGAGGCTGTGGGGAGACTAGGGGGAAGTGGTGACATGAGGCCTTTGCCAGTCCATCAGCGGCCCTGCCAGCTCGCCTCACTGCCGGGATGCTGATGTCCTGATTAATGGGGTTTCCCTGTCCCGGTCTTATCCCAGCACTGTCCTCACACAGCACGACACAGAGCCAGGACAACGAGGATAAACAGGTGCTCAAGGTCACTGGTCTCACATTCAATAAGATGTCAAGTTTAGTTAACTGCATTCATGAAGTGCTTTAACTTTGTAAAGTCTTGTTTCCCCTCTTATATTCAGATTCAAGATTTCTTTCCTGGTTGATTGGATATTGTGGAATCAATGACACAAAGTACTGCGGCTGTTTCGGAGCTAAGGTAGGAGCGGCACAGGATAAATATGGTGTTCCTAATAAATTGCTTGTGCCCTCTCTTACTCCCATTGGAGCTTCTGTACAGAGATAGAGCCCTGAACGAGACAGGCGTATTGGACTGTGTTTTGTTGACCTTGACTTCTCGGAGGACTTCCTCTTCTGCTCCGGTCTTGGTTTCTCTGTCACTAGTCGTCACGGCAAAGGGGTCAAAATAAGCTGCTTCCACAAACGACCTACAAATAGTTGTTAAGGTGAGGACAGTAGCGACATATTTGGTTAAGTTAAGTTTCGAAATGTTTCTGACTTTCTGACATCAATTGTATCGTATATAAAACTGTTGAGCAATATAAATGTTTTTTTGTGAAAACACATTCACTTTGGCCTCTTTCCCACTGCGAGCAGACCAGGGTCCGATGATCGTCTAGCGACAGTTTGCGGCTATAGACGGCGGTAGAGAGCGGTGTGCGCCGTACAACAAAGAAGAAGAACCGTGTAGTACACAACAGAAAGCATGGTCGCCAGTGAGCCGGTGGTCAACGTCCCCTTATATCTTGTACTTGTCACTCTTTCAAAGTTTACAGACTCAGCGCAGTGTTACGAGCCGAGCCTGGTCCTTTAAGCAGGTGGCGCTATGGGTGTGTATGAGAGAAGAAGAAGGTTGGCGCTGCACGCTGGTTGTGCACGTGGCTGCAGCCACAAGGAGAACGGGCTCCGCACATCATCCATGTTACTGACAGTTTATGGTCACTGTGTAATGAGAGACGCCTGATGAGGCCGTGTGTGTCGCCGAAGGGTCGAAATAAAGTGCCCCGTTCTGAACCTCATCCATGATCTGGATTGTGTTAGTTGTTACCACCAACGAGCCAAAGCTCGGCTAAGCGAGCTAGCTACATGCGAGAGGTCTCTTTACTACAGCTGGTGAGGTGACAGCAGTTACCGACGGTGGAGTCGAGCCTTCGTTTCCTCCGTCATCGCGCAAAGTAGCGCGTTCACCCGGGTGTGACGTCACATCAATGCCCATCGGAGGTGAAGCCGATTATTACCCGACATCTGGCCAGTGTTAAAGGGCTTTATATAAGTTTTTTTCTAGGCCTTGCTGCTTTTGACCGACGGCAGATGATTCTAGACTCATGGGTGGAAGCAGAGGACAAGGTGTGAAAGCATCAGTGTGAGCTGGAACCATGGGAGTAGGCAGTGTTACGGAAAGATGGTACCATTAAGTCAGTTTCCGTTGACTTTTTGAACAGATTTTGGCTCTTTTCTTTTCATCTTCCCTTGTATGTTAAAGTAAATGTTATGCTTTGCGTCCCCGGTGAGCCAGGGTACACACTGCTGCCATTGTTTTATCCCAGGGTTGGCTGAGAAAGCTTTTACTTTCAGCAGTATGTGGTGTGTCTTTTACCTCCGCACGCAGACCCACGAGGCAATATAAATACACCATGATGTAATGTGAATTAAAGAAACATCAAGGTAGGCGGGAGTGAATATTTCATGTGCTTACCCTAACCCACCGTGTATACAGGGCATGAAGATCTTAAGAACTGCAGTTCAATCAGTTTACTTCATGTTGTCATGGGCTGGAGATCACACCAAGTAGTGACTGCAGAGGTACAATAGCATGTCTTGGTCAAAAACTAAAGTATTGTACATGGTGGAAAAGTTTGGGTTGTCCTGGATCCCTTAGTTTCATGCTCTGGTGAAAATCGAATTGCCGAGATATCTGCCCACCACTTTGCTTCAGACTGACCACAGGACAGGTGGAGGGACAACCCAAACTTTGCGTTGTGGCTAAAATGAGAAACATTATCATCAATTTATTACTTGTATTTTGTCTGGTAAACTCATATACCAAACATATTATTGTTACAGTATCATTCCTGGCCTGCTGCTGTTGTCTGCATGCATGCAGTATTTTCCCATGTGAACAGACCTTTGCCAAACATAATCTCAATGGGCCCATCTTATGGGCATTTTTGTACTTTACTTGTTCTCCCTTCAGTCCCATATATTTTCCTGACCCACCATCTTATTTAAGTCATTCCATTTTCCTGTACCTTAATCTTAATATAATATAATGCAGGTTGAAGTTCTCAGTTATGTGTTAGAGGTGTTAGCTGATTGAACTCATTAGCCGCAGTTCGGGGGGGTTAACATACCTGTTGGGATCTGTCTGAGGGCATCTCCGCTCCCTTTGTCAATAGTGAAGTGGCTTCCTGCCAGAGCGCCGCTGTCACACAGGCCTCATCCTTAATCAGTCAGCGTAACATTCCGGCTCACGACCCCCGTATGTTTGATCACAACGTGACAGAGAAGTCTTATTAGTCCTCTGTACCCTACAGTAATTAAACCTGTCTTGTTATTTTCGATTCCCTCTGCCCCCCAGCCTGAGTATCGCTTTTCTCCATCCTCTCTATAATTATCTATCTGGGAGGCAGTGGGGAGCCGGAGAGGTTGAAGGTAAGTGTATTTACTGCATCACGCTGACAATAACATTGGCTGAGCCATTGATTTTATTTCCTTCTTTTTCCTTTAAGGGATTTAAGAAAGTAAAATAAAAGTTCGACGTATATATTTGGGGGGGGGGGGTCTGTTATTCAATTGGTATTTCCTGCAAAGAAAATGCCAAAAAAAGAACATTAATGATTGATATTGACTATGTGATTGCAGGATCCAGGTATTTGTATTAGAGTTTGTGAACCTAATTGTACAAGACCTCTTTGAGAAAACAAACCGCAGGTATTTATGTATGTATGTATGTATTTATGAATGTGGAATCAGTATTATTAGATTATTAAAAGTGCCAAACCTCCTCTGTACCGGCCAGTTTATTAGGTACACCTAGATAAGGCTAATAAAGTTTAAAGTCAGGTGTTAATGTTAAGATTTTTGTTTCTGATCTGTTTTTTAGTGTTATCTGTCCATCCCATATGAATGAGTATTGAATCAATATTACAGTACAGTATATATATATATATATATATATATATAGTGTGTATACAGTATTGAACTTTTGACTTTAGGTGTACCAAATGAAATGCCAAGTCTTAATATATGAATAGACAGGTTAACAAAAACTAATATTGATTAGAAATTCTATAATGTTATGTAAATATCTCATATAATGAGGAATTATATCAGAATACATAGTCAAATGCTCAGCAGTGAAAAGTGACTTATTTAAATTTGTAGACTTAATTTTACTTTCAGTTATAGTCAGACTTTGATTTAAATCATTGTCTAAATATGAGGATGCGTCGCTCTGTGTAGTGATCTCTCCCTTTATCCAGCTGCTCTGCACTGTGCTTTCATTATCATGATTATTGTCTCATTTTCTCACAAAGGTTAAATGAGAGGCGGGAGGTTACTGCAAGGCTGGTTTCACAGTAAGCTACTGTACAGTCCTCGACTGAAATTGCACTTTCAAGTCTTCAGGAGGCATAAGAAATCTCTTTCACACCTCAATGATCGTTGTGGCAGGTGTGGAGGCAGAGCAGACGCGCGCGACCAAGGAGAAACACCCCCACACGGTGCACACTTGATCAATAAAGTACATTTAACAAAATGTTTCGATCGTTCCAGTCAAAAGACGTTCAGATCGTTGTGTGAAGTGTTATTCATTGAGCTAGTCTTGAGGAGCAAAGTAACCTTTTGAGTTGTGCACAAAAATAGTTTGTCATTTGAGGTAATGTAAGTTGATCGGGGGGATCCAGTGTTGGATCCAGAATTTGTCAAGAGGTTAGGTAGTGTAGATTGTGAATTGTTTTTACATTTCTTTTTGTCAAGAAGGACCCCCATACCTCCCACCGATTGGCTGTTTTGTTTTTTTACATAACCAGGCATTAATAGTAGTGATAATAAATGTATCAGTTAAATGAACTGTTTTATTATTATTAGTCATTATGTAATTCATCCATAGTGCAGTAAGTCAATTCAGCATTTCACAGCAGTGTCACAAAAACAGTAATTTCAGGTTTATATTTATTCAATTATTACATTAGCCTTTTATGAATTAAGCCATGCTCAGATCATGGACTGTTAATGTGTAGCATTGTGCGCATTTACAGGATAGCACGGGGCACAGCTATCTAGTAACTTTTAGTAGTGGCATATAACGTTAAGAAATGTAACTTGTAAAAGATGATATTTAAGTGTGCCAGAATTTCGAGGTCATCCCCGCCATGCTGTCAAGAATCCATTTAAAAGTCGCATTGCATTTGTACAATGTCAACACTGAAAAGCAGCTGATGTTTTCATCAAATGTCAACGAAAATATAATAAAAATAATTTGAAGAATTATTCGAAGAAAAGAGGGAAAACAATCTAAAAGCTTGTCAGATCAGACAATGGTGTATTTACGCGTTATAAACCTAGGACTGGTGCCAAGCAGAAGAATGCCAAATATCCACACGATTTAATCCTGAAATTATGGCTGAGTAATTGACGAGACTCCAACTACAGGTTTCGACCACACGTTAGTTGTGTTCGTACCTGGAAGTAAATTCAAAACACAGGGAAATTAGTGAATGTGGCAAGTTCTCCTAAATCACTCGTACGCATGACTGAAGAACAAATCTGCTTGTGAGAAGCAGATTTGTTCTTGCATGAGGCCTAATATTCCTATTCCACTTGCTTTTCTCTTCAAAAAAAGAGAACACATTATCATTAAATGGACTTATGACTATTTTATTCATATTTAAGTTAAATATATTATTATAATATATTATTTCCTGGGATACAGAATGGTTTTCCAGAACCTCTGAGGCCAGCCGAAAGTCCTTATCCAGCCTCTTCAAACTCCTCCCACACCCACGTTTTGCGACTGCAGAAGCCGCAGCCTACTTGGCTTCCCAGTAGATGCATATTGAGGATCCAAAAAAATGTTTCAGGTGTTTCCGGAGACCCTCCGGCCAAGTAAGCCCAAAAAGCCTCCTCCATCAGCCTGCCAGCTTCCCTCACCGCCAGTGTCGACCACCGGGCTCTTCGGTTGCCGACACGACAGGCACTAATGAACAGACCTATGAAATGACCACAGCTCCCACCCGCCGCCTCAGCAATGGAGGCCCTGGACATGGTCCACTCTGTCTCCACGTCCCCAGCCTCCCTCTGGGTGTGAGAGAAATTCTTCGGGAGTCGAGAGTTGAAGACCACACGGACAGGGTCCCCAGCCAGACGTTCCTGATTCACCCTCACTACTCGTTTGGGTTTACCAGGTCTGTCCGGCATCCTTCCCCGCCATGTGATCCAGCTCACCACCCGGTGGTGATCAGTTGACAGCTCTGCACGTCTCTTCACCCGAGACCCCAGAACATACGGCAGCAGAGCTGATGATAGCACCACAAAGTCGATCATCGATCGTAGGCCTAAGGTGTTCTGGTACCAAGTGAACTTATGAACTTATTAACGACCTGATGCTTTCCGAGGGCTCAGTTGGTTGCAGTTTGCAACTTCACCACCAGATGTCGCCAAAAATTACACACTGCAGCTTTAAGCATTATCAGCAGAACATACTAAAGAATATCGAAAGAAACATATGCAAGAGCGGTAGGGCTGAACAATTGGGGGGAAATATGGAATTGGGATTTTTCTGACAGATATTGCGATTCTATAGCAGTCTGTCTCTTTAACGAGGGAATAGTCGTGGTGTAGCTCCCTGTGGTGCTGTGTCAAGCGCTAATACAGGTTGGTGGTGTTGCCTCGGGATGTAGCGACTGAATGCTTTGCAAAATACCTTCTTTAGCTGCACGTCTGTCGGCTCAAACCCGAAACACTCCTGTATCATTGAATTAAATTGTGAAACGCTCCGCTAATGCAATGTTATTCTTTGGTTTAACCCGTGTGTTGTTGGTGGGTGGATACGCAGTCGCACTGGGCAACTTCTGATTGGATGGCATGACTGTCACACTGTCAGTGTGATAGCAAAGTATAAACCCTGGGTCACATGCGCTGCATAACGCATTCTAATAAATCGCAGCCTTTTGCGATTTGCAAATCCCGCTGTTTCATATCGCATAATCGAACAATCGTTCATCCCTAAACAGCGGCGTCAAACACAGACAAAGGTGAAGATTCCCCTGTTCAGGAGTAACAATCACTGTTCATTCAGTTCTTTGACAAACAAAGCATGTCCATTGATTGCAACAACATCTCGGCCTGTCACGAACATCATCGGAAAGACAGCAAAGCAAAGCCAGCAATCATAGTTCGCTTTGTAAATCGGAAAAGCAAGATTGAGCTATCAAGACAGGTGAGGGAACTGTCATGGACAGGTGTGTAACTGAATGAACACCTAACCAAAAAGAACGCGGACATCACCTGGCAGGCACGCATTCTGGGTGAGTGGGTGAGAACACTCCATTTGTCCCTCCTCTCAGTTTCCATATTCACCCAATTTAACAATGCTTGTTTGTTAAATATTTGTCTCACTATAATATCTCCTAAGTTATAGATTGCAGGGACACACTATCCTGGATTTGTTTGTGGAGTTTGATTTGTTCTATCACAATCACCTGACCAGTGACGTCCAAAGTTTTGTTTCCACACACCCACGTGTCTGCTTCCAAATCTGATTCAAACGTTTAAAAATAGGCGGCCCAAGGCGAACCCTCGTGGGATCGCTTAGGTGTGTTGCATTGCGTTGAGTTGTGTGTTATATTCATATTGCCAGAGTTATGAGCTACAGTACACTGTTGGTCTGTAGGCTGACTGATTCAGTTTAATTAAGTGTGTGTGTGCATTTATTTTCTTCCTCCATTAATGAGTCTTATTTTTTTACAAACAGGAATATTGTCAAAATACACAATGCAAAATGTTTTTAGTAACTTGGAGTATGCAATGAAACAGATTTTAAATGTTTTATTTATTAATAATTTGTATCCATTAATTCATTCATTCCCCTGTGCTTTAGATAAATTGAATAATGGGCTGAACATCTGGCCCCTCATACATTTGTTGATCACCAGTGGCCGGACGTCATTAACAGCTCCACTGCTGTTTGATGTCGCTGTACATCATTCATTTATTCATCTATCCATCCACTAATTTTTGCTTCAAGATTCATCTGTTTGCCAGTGGTGAAACAGTTTGCGACAGTTTTTTCGATATACTTGTGTTGAAAGCTTCGTTGGTTCATGAAGCTTCACTTCGCCATCACTATTTGGAACACTTCCTGTATTTATACCCTTGGTGACAGCAGCAGTGATGTCACTGGGAGAAACCATTTGTGAGGGGAGCTGTAGTGGGTTTGAAGTATATATTCACTTCATTATTGATATATCGCGGAAATCAAATAGTTCATTGTATATTTTATAAGGAGTACTTCAAGACACCTTTACGACTTCAGGTGAAGTTGTCACCTCCATGCCTCTGCTTCCAAAGGAGTCTTGGTTAGCGTGATGGAACATGCTTGGTTGGCACCTGTTAATGGAAGAGACTTATTAAGCAGTGGCCTTTGTCTCTTTGGGAGAGAGGACATCAGTCTGTAGCCAGTTACACGTTAAGTTCATTTAAAGTTGTTTTATTGTGGTTTTAAGTTTTGTTCAGTTAAGCTGAGTTAAGTGTCATTTTGTTTCTTTTGTTTGTACATATTTTCTTGGGTTACACGTGTACCATGGGACCACCATTTTGTTTGTGATACCTCGACACATTTTCTGAGTCTGCCTCCTACACATTTAAAGGCCCCTCTGGTCAGGCTTCCCCCAAAAACAAAATACAAGCCACTTCGATGAGTAACTGTAAAGTGATGATTCGGCTGAATAGACCTCCGGCAACTGCCAAAGTCTGCTGCAAGGATTATTCCTTTCAATCATGGAAGACATGGAAGGTGAAGACTTCGGAGAACTTGGATCATCAGACTTTGTGAGTAGTAATTCACATGTACACGAGAACTACGAAAACCTGAATTTGAAAACTTTTGACTTCACAGAACACAAACTGTATGAAATGGAGAATGATATTGATCCAGAGAATAATTTCTATAACGACATGAACTGCACCTTTGAGTATTATCCTGTTGAAATCATACGTTTCAACGGCAGAAGTCTCTATAGCAACTTCACCAAAATCAAGGACTATCTGAAACAGTTCACCATGTTGCTGTATCGGAGACTTGGCCCAGAACTGAGAAGGAAGCAGATGTTGCACTTGAGGACTACGAGTTATTTACTATCAACAAAGTAAATTAAAAAGGAGGTGGTGTTGCCATATTTGTGAATAATGAATACATGTCAACAACAATATAAAATGTAATAGAATGTGTTACTGTAGAAATAGATGGAAAAAAGTAAGAATATATTAATAAGTTGCATTCATAGAAGACCAGGATCTTGTCTTGATGCATTCAATGACAAGATGGTTGATATGTACGATAGTAAAAGCCTATTTCCAGCAATCTTAAAACCAACTAGAATAACAAGTGGCAGTGCAACATTAATAGATAACATTTTTGCAAATTAAATGGAAAATGGTGTAGTAAGTGGACTGCTCATCAACGACATAAGTGACCATCTTCCTGTGTGTGCAACCCTGCACATTTTTTTAAAGAGAAACAGAGAATATCCAGTTCCTTTAAGTTGATATGATATAACAATGATGAATAAATACAAAGACAAGCCCTGGATTACTAGGGGACTATAAAATGTGTGTAAAAAGAAAATAATACTGTACAAGCAGCTCTTCAAATTTAGAACAAAGGGAGAGGAAATTAAATATAAGAAATATAAAAATAAATGAACTACCATTATGAGACTAAATAAAAAAGGATTACTTAAGAAATAATACACAGGGTACATCGAAGGTGCTTAACAGCTTAATAAAAAAGGGTACAGGAAAATATGACTATCCAGATCACTTTAATAAAAATAATCAATCAATCACAACATTATCAAAAGAGACTTCCAATAAATTCAACAATTATTTTGTGAACGTTGGCTATAATTTGGCATAATAATTGTGGATCCAATAACAAGAGGATGTGAATGGAAACATGACTAAAATAAATTAAAATACCATATTTTTGAAGGGGAATTGATGAAATGGAGTTAGTCAATGTGGTTAACAAGTTTAAGAACCATAAATCCACTGATTGCGACGATATTGACATGACCTTAGTTAAAAATATTATAGACAGCATAGTAAAACCACTGACCCATATCTTTAATCAGTCATTACTAACAGGCCATTTCCATCTACAAAAATGGAGACAAGCACTCTTTCTCAAATTATAGACCAATTTCTCTCCTTTCACAGTTCACAAAAATATTAAAAAACCTTTTTGTCCAAAGACTTTATCACTTCATATAAAAACACAACTTACTGAGTGAGCATCAATATGGCTTTGGAGCAAACAGATTCCACAACGATGGCAGTGATGGAGCTCATAGAACCTCAGCAACTACCTTGGAAATAGACAACAATATGTGGAAATCTAAAATAACAAGTCTGACTTGTTGAGGGTTATGGTGCCACACGGGTCAGTGCTGGGTCCAAAGCTTTCTATATCATACATAAATGATATTTGTAATGTGTCTAAATTGTTTAAATTTGACTTGTTTCCTGATGATACAAATCTGTTTTGTTCTGGTAAAAACATTGAGCAGCTTTTGGATACAGTGGAAACAAGAGTTAAATTCTTTAAAATGATGGTTCAACATTAAGAAGTTGTCACTAAATGTAAACCAAAACCAAATGTATAATATTTGGAAATAAAAAACATAAACAAGTACAAATTAAGATAAATAATATGGAAAAAGAAAGAGTTTATGAAAATAAATTTTTGGGAGTTGTCATAGGTGACAAACTAAGCTGGAAAGCAAAATATCAAAGTCCATGCCGATATTGAACAAAATAAAATACATTCTTCACCCAAATTCATTACATATATTGTATCATTCTTTCATACCTCTATACATTACGTATTGTGTGGAGGTATGGGGAAAAACATACAAAACAATCACAAAATCCGATTTTGTTGCTTCAAAAGACAGTGGTCAGAATCATAAACAGAGCTGATCATCTCGAACCGACTAAGAAGTTATTTATGAATTCACAGGCACTAAGAATTTTGCAAATTCCTGGACCACTGTGTTTTGCAAACACAGTGGTCGGCCTGGTTTTGTAGAAACTTGTTTTTGTGTCAGATACTCATGTAACAACTAGTTCCAATTTCTGCCTAATTGTTTTAGCCCATATAATGACCTCTCTAGCTTGCACACCAACTCTCTGTCTGTGTGAGATTTTAACTTGTACCCTTACGGCTGTTCCATGTAAATCTTACAATCAATGGGTGCATTTAAATAGGCAGTCTTCACATCCATTTGGTGTAAAATAAAATGTTCCTGTGCTGCTTTCTGCATAAAAACTCTGACACTAGTCATGTTAGCCGTAGGAGAAAATGTCTCCTCATAATCCACACCTATCTTTTGACTGTACCCCTTTGCAACATATCGGGCCTTGCACTTCTCAGATCCATCAACATTGGTTTTAATAGCATACACCCATCTACCCCCACTGTTTTCTTACCCTCAGGCAAGTTGGTCAGGGTAAATGTGTTGTTCTCCCTAAGTGAATGGATTTCCTCATCCATTGCTTTGACCCACTCTCTTGATTTATCTGAGGTTACAGCTTCTGTAAATGTGACAGGTATGTTACCCATCACTCGATAACAGTAATCTATGTAACTCTGGACTTGATCAGTCTCCTCCTCAAACATACATTTAGACGCATGGCAATCTGTGTATCTGTCTGGCCTTCTCCTCTCTCTAGAAGGGTATCGGCTAGACCCAGGCTCACACTTGACCTCAACCGTCTGTGGTTGGTGGTGGCTCCCTTCAAGTTCATGTTCTACTGCAACACGGTGATCTGGACTTCTGGACCTGTGCTGTTTGAAGTCATCATCCTCAGGTGTAAAATTAGTCTGTGTCTGTCGTTCTACACCTGACTTAGCTACAAACTTTACCAGTCTGTGCTTCTGCACTTTCTTACTGACAGGAAAGTAGACAATGTATGCAGGACTGTTTTTGTCGTACCCGATAAAAACACACTTTTCACACCTCGGATCAAGTTTTTGCTTGTCTTGTTTAAAAGCAAAACACTCTGATCCAAACCTTTGCATGACCTGTGCGCTTATTAAAACACCTATTTCTAACCACAGCAGCAGTCTGGACTGCATAAGTCCACAGTTGTTTTGGCAAACCACTTTCGATTAGCATGCACCTTGCCATGTCAAAAAGTGTGCCAATTGCGCTCAGCAGTCCCATTTTGGTGAGGAGAGTAAGGTGCTGATGTTTGATGTCTGATCGCATTTTTAATGAGCAAAGTCTGGAACCCTTTTGCTGTGAATTCAGTACCATTATCAGATCTGAAGCATTTTACCTTGCCGTATGGGGCTGTATCAGGTAGAAGCTTCTCTGTAGCTAGGACTGTGTCACTTTTGTTCTTTAAGAAATACACAAACACTGTACTGGAAAATCATCAGTAAATGAAAGTGCATATCTGTACCCATCTCTAGACTCTGGGTGGATTGTTCCTGCCAAGTCTGTGTGTACTAGCTCTAGAGGGGTTTTAGCCCTCACATCAGGGTCTCTATTTCTGGTCTGGTAAAACTTCCCTTGAGAGCACACTTCACAATGTAGAGGTTTGTTTGTAAAACTTTTAATTTTCATACCGTCCACAACATCTGGTAACCTCTGAATGTCATTGTAGTAACAGTGCCCCAGTATCTCATGCCATGTCTGCATATCATGACAACTCTTGATTTGATCATCACATTCATCGTCATCATCATTTACTGTGTGCAAATAATATAGTCTCTCATGTACGTGAATATGGAATTTGGTACCGCCTTGTGGATCAGAACGTCCTTCCCTTTCTTGAAGATCACGGTCGCTCCGCTGGCAGTAGCCGCTGTCACAGATAAAATGTCTTGTGAGAAGGATGGGACATACAGTGCCTGCCTTTGCGTTACATTCAGGTGTCTTCCTTTGCTGTCTATCAGACAGATTTCTGCATCGCCTCGGCGCTCTGCCACGCCCATGCACCGCGTGCCGTTCGCCAGCTCCACGCAGTGTGTCTTGGCTTGGAACCTGTCATCATTTCACCCACCACATCCTGGATGGAGCGTTCTGGTTTGCCAGCGGGGCTACTCGTATAATCCAGCAGTTCTTGTAACTTTGCGTTACACTGGCTCACACCGTAGTTGTTGAGCATATCCTGTTCATATCCAAATAGCTCAGTCATTTCTGAAGTTATTGACATCAAACCACCTCTTATATGTCCGTGACATCCTTTCCCATCTTTCACAGCTGTTGGTTTGTGAAAAAAAGCCAAAGGAAATGCCATGGCATGAACATTAGTGAGCCTTTTGCTTTAATATGCATATTTGAAGGTTTGTATCTTCAATAGCTCAGTCATTTATGAAGTTATTAACATCAAACCACCTCTTATATGTCTGTGACATCCTCTCACTGTTTTTACAGCTGTTCCTTTGTGAAAACTGTACCAGAAATTAGCAACTTGTTATGCAGTCTAATTATAAAGTTATATGACATAGGGGTAGGAAATATATTTGTCAGTCGGATTGTCATTGTCAGGGTGAACATGTAAGAAGAAGAATTGGTAAAGGAGAAATGATGAGACACTTCTGAATGAATGTTTTGCTTGTTACTTCAGTTGATGTTAAAGAAAAACTTTTTGGTAAAGGGAAATGTTATTTTCATATACTGTAGCATAGGAAATAAAGTCCAGAGCACTGCATTCAATTAGCCTGTCATTTTAGCCTCTCCATAGCATTATGGACTTTCTCCCAGGAGTTTGAACAGATCTGGCAGGGTTTATTGACTTTACAGTAAACTTAAACAGGTTAATTTCCTTTCATTTGAACTTTTTAATAGCATCTTTTGACTTCATCCAATGCAATTACTTTTATATTACCCATATGCTATAGCAACATATTTTCTGTTGTAGCTATTCAACTTAACCGACTTTATGGCTTTTTTATGAAAAGGCACCAGTGTATTGTTTTAGGAATGGTTGGATTTGTTGTTTCCTCTGGTCTCACTCTGTATGATCTGTCCAGGGTAAGGGTCTTCTGCCATAGGTGGTAAAGCAGTGGTTGAAATAGAACATCAGCCGAGTTTACACAAAACGTTATTATAACCACAATGTAACAGTTGTTAGGTTTTTCATTCTGTCAAGGAAGAGGTAATCAAATACAAAACATGTACTAGCTCGAACTGGATTTTACATGTTTAACTGTTGCAGGTATACTATAGTGTGTGTTTGTGTGTGTTTAACAAGTTTTAATGCAAGTTGTACTAAGCAATGGACTTTCACAACTGGAAGCGTAGTGGGGAGTGAATGAAGATGGCACCAACATGTCTCGTTTTGTGTGTAAATTCAGTGTTTTGTCTCACTACTAGGAGCCCTTTTACAAGAGAAGAGGTCATGAACATCAGGAAAACCACAACTGTGGATTTATATCCCTAACCCCATTCTGTGGAAATTCTGTACATCTTGGTCCAAGGTGTGCGGACCCTTGTTCACGCAGTGAGGAGTCGAAGGAGAAGAAGATGCGCTTGTGCGTCTCCGCCGATGTGGATTAGGCACTCTGCTACTGAGGTATTTCTCTCCAATGTACGATCACTGTGCAACAAACTTGACGAACTCCAGCTAATGGTGATGAAGAACAGAGAATGTTCTTCATCTTACATTTCTGTGCTTTACGGAAATTTGGCTGTGTGGATAAACACCGGGCTGTGGGCTGCAACTGGCAGGCTTCCATCTGTTCAGAACCAAGTCTAGAAAATTCCCCTCAAGACTGCATGCTTTCTCCACTTCTCTTCCCCTTGAGCACCAGCAGCTGCACCTCAAGTCATCAGTCCATCAAGTTCTTGAATTTTGTGGATGACACAACCCTCATTGGACTCATCTCAGGTGGAGGTGAGACCGCCTACAGGTGGGAGATTGACCATCTGGTGACTTGGTACAGTCACAAAAACCTGGAGCTCAACGCTCAACGCAGCCCCACCTGCCCCCATCTGTGACTTTCCAGTTGACACTGTGAAGTCCTTCTTCTTCCTGGGAACCGTGCTTGAGAAGAAGCGTCAGCAGAGGATCTACTTCCTGCAGCAGTTGAAGTAATTAAACCTGTCAAAGACGATGATTGTGCACTTCTACACTGCCATCATCAAGTCCATCCTCACCACCTCCATACGATGCTGCGTATCATCCGCTGTGCCGAGAAGGTGATTGGGAAGACCGAAACCTCCCGTCACAAAGACAGTTACTTCCCTTCTGCCGTCAGCCTCATCACCCCCACCTCCCCACCCCTCATGGACATTACACATTATATTAACATATAATGTTAATCTGTGACCCCCTCTATTTATTGTAAATAGTGTAAATTAAATTGTTATATTTCTGTGTATTTTTGTGACTGCTCACACCTCAATAACACCAAGAAAAAGTCCTCGTATGTAACATGTTACCTACATGGCCAAAAACTGATTCTGATTCTGATTGAGCAAATGAAAAGTTTTAAACATTAAACGTTCAATTTTAAAGATTCTCCTTGTTTGATTAATACTCCTACGAAAAAAAACATATCGGATAATATATTTTCAGACACTGAGTCTCGTAGGAATCCTTTCAGTTAAAAAGATATGAAAAATATTCCTCTACTTCCCAGCGTTTTCACATGCTGAGCCTAATCTTGAGGGAATGAGTACAGCTCTTGTTGAATTCCAATCATCTTCTTAGGACTGCAGTTTTCTTCTGCAGTTCTGATGGACCCCTGTCTCCCTCCCTCTCCCCTCCCTCCCCCACTCCTCCCAACTACACAGCAGAATCCAGCCAACAGCTGCCCCCCTCAGCATCTCTGTGCTGCCATCTAACTTCCCTCTAAGTTCTGTTTGTGTTGGCTGGTAGTGCTACACATCTGGCAATTAGTTTTCCTTTTCTTTTTTACAGCCACGTCAGGGCCACTAATGCTCAGGATCTGAGTGCTGGATTCTCTTTATTATTCATTTCATTCATGCTGCTGTTTAGCTGAGAGGCAGAATGAGGCCCCTTCAAATCCCACCCAGAATAACCCACTGTTGTTGTCAGCACTTAATTGCTTCGCTACATTTGGAGTGCCAGCGAAATGTTTAATGCAAGAAGCTGAACAGGTGCAATTACAGAATTGTAGGACGATAACCGCTGATAATGTGTTAATGTAATTTAGACGAAACCGACCAGCATTAGCATTTTGCCACAGGCTTATTTTGGGGATCAGTATGACCAACACTATCACAACCATCATCACGACAACATTTGTGTCATCGTTGTTTTCATTGCCATCAGCATTACCTTTCAGTTTAAATGCATCTTTACTGTTGGAGACGCTGCCAATGCTCCAAACATCAGACATTTTGATTTGTACCTGAACAATCCATTGTGTTAATTGCTCTATAGCGACAAAAAAACATCCTTTGAATTATTGTAATATCCTTACCCTTTGAATTTTCAAGAAGTATTTGTAAGTGAAGTTTATGTACAGTACAGTTGTTATGTCATTTCATGTGTTGCGCGAGATACTATACTTTAGACGCAATATGCAGACAACCAGGCTCAAAAGGAATTCCAACAGATCAACTATTGTTTAAAAGTTGAGGAGATGAGGATTGTGGGTGACTGTGCAGAGCAGGCAGGCAGAGGAGTAGTTGCGAAGCAGCGAAGGTTCGGCAATGGCTTTGTCACAAGGTCCCAGGCTAGGGCTGAGTCTCAGGCACAAACAGGCAGGCAGAGTTTCTGAGGCAGATAAATCAGACGAGGCAAAAATAAGCCTCAGGTAACGATCACAGAGCACAATCTAAACCAAGGTCAAAGGATCAGCTGGCCGAGAGTTTTACTCCACAGAAGCTTCAGAACAATCTGGGGACGAGTGGACAGAGTCACAGCCAGGAGGTAATGAGCCTGATGGAGCCTGTGGAGACCACAACCATCTCATACACTCACAAACAAACCCAGAGAAAACTAACAGGACCAAAAAGGAAGTCAAGATGGAGCCGTGACACCATGGAGATAACAATCAAATCATTTGAACTTGAAAAATTTTAAAAAGATTAACGGGAATTATTTTCAATTCATCTCAACAAGAATCCGCCAAAGATTGTCAAAATGTGGGGGAGGATGGGACATCTGGAGGTGGCCGTGCCAAACGAAATGAAATCCATCATGGCCTGACTAACATTCTCCTCAGAAAACAAATACGTCTCAAACAACAGAACTAACTTATCTCAAAAACGAACTTCAGCAAAACCAGTACAAATGCAGCACCAAATGAAAAAGCTTAGGTTTCTAACAAACGTATGTGTGTACGTGTGAAGCCCCAACTTACCTACTGTCATAGCCTCTTTTCTGTTAGTCTAGGTGTCTGTGCTGTACAGCTTTGGGAGAACTAAGAGCAGACTACACACAGTTGAGATTTGTGAACTTGTCTTTTCTTCGAGGGCCCTGAATGATGACAGGCGAGTCTGAAGCCAGAGGACACCTACAGGGAGGTGGAAACTAGTCAGGTTGTGAGCAGCTGGAGGAAAAACAGACCAGGAGGGAAGAGAAACACATAACTAGCACTTAAAACCCGTCTGGCACATAAAACATATAAAACAGTTATTTCTTTGAAATGAAAGAGAAAGCATTTTGTCATTAAACAACAGGTCAGTGGGACAAATGTGTTATCTGTACAGTCAATATGAAACAATTGTGTCCAATTATAAACAGATGTTATAAACACATTTTTCTATTAAATGATACTTCGCTTTGGAGGCTTTTTTTCCCATGATTAGTAGCATGGTAGAGTTCCTTCCAGTAAACTTTCTCACCTGTAACTACTGAATTGCCTGTGTTTAAAAAAAAGCATGTGGGATTTTTGTTACTTTTGATTATAAAGGACTTTACACCGTAGTATTATTACACTTCAGTAAAGAATCTGACGACTCACTCTCTCTACTGGTAATTGTTTGTGGCTGTACCTGTTTGACTTTACAGTGAACACTGCAAAGTAGCGACATTCACATGTAAAGATTTTTGTTCCAGACAACAGGAGGCAGGGGCATTCTATGAGATGCAAATTAAATTATGACCATGTGAAATAATACAGATGATCTCCAGGCACTACATAACAAGAACTCCATGTGCATGAGTTTGCAGTGGAATCACGTTCACTATATAGTTTATACTCACAACTCAGTGACTCACAAAATTCCTCTTAGATACAAAGGGTTTATTTGAAGTCGAGATAGGGATGCCTGACTGCAGAGTAGTGCTGACAAGCTGAACAACGTTCCATGTCCAATGCTACAGCTCTGTAACAGTAAACTCTGTCAATTGATATTGTGTCACTATGAAATCTAAATAATTTGAAGAACCGCAGCTTCGTCCCTTGAATATAATCTTTTTTCAACAGCCCTGCTTGTTTTGTAGCCAGTTCTGGTTGAGAAACAACAAGCTGATAATACCCTAGATGTCGATCTGATGTTCTTCTGTACTGGCTGCATGTGCACTGAGGTCAGCAGGGCTGCTGCAGGGGAGTTGGCTTATGTCCAGCTGGTCAGCTTTCAGCTATAGTTTGTGTTTGACCTAGTTGTTCCTCAGGTTAGACACCCTGGCCAGCTCTGCATACAATATACATATACATTGACATTCTCTGTTTCTCTCTCACACAGATGTGCTCACGGGTACCGGAACTTAGCACCATTTGACTTGAAGTACTCGTTACCACCAATATAATTAAGTTGGTACCCCACGTTGTTGATGGGGAAACTGACACGGTGAAAGGTTCTCCCCAATTTGACTGTAAAGTATTTCCCTTCTTAAACTTCAAATCCCAGTGAGTTTCTTTTCCTCACCACAAACGTTACACTTGGAAGTTTAGTTTGAATTGAAATTAAAAAATAAATAGTAATTTCAACTTTTTATGCAGGTTTTAAAATAAAACTTTGTATTGTTGAAGATAAAGCTTTTATGTTGGAAAGAACTCTATTCTATAGACATTCAGGACATGCCTTGACTTTGTACTGTAATGGTTACATCATCCATTTTCAATTGTTAATACAGATCATTAATGAAATGGAAAGGTTTTTCCTCTGACGTTGGGGAATTGTTATCCTACCAACTAATTCAACCTTGACAACTGCATGGCAGGTAATTTCTGCATTCAGAGTGCCATTATGTCAAATGGATCTCTTAAGAGAGGCCTTTTACCAGCTGCTTGTCAGCACAGACTTTACAACCACTTCATGCTGAAATGCTCCTACATAAAGTCATTATGTAAAATGGGAAGACATCTTAAAGGTGTTAAAGTGTACATTATTAAAATCCCCATTTTTTAAGTTAAAAGGAAAATTGCTCTCCTTGAGCTGGAGTCAAATTGCTGCAAGCCTTCATGACAGGTCCTTTCTCAGGGAACAACGGAAATTCAAGTATTTTTATCATGGCTAACTCATGATTTTGAGGTAATCAAAATTCACAAAAAAGATCTCTTTCCTGACACTTGCTCATTATGCCGTTGAGTTGCATTGCTAGCTGCCTTGCTAAGGGCTTCATCAACTCTCGCATGCCCAAACAGTTTAACTTAATCATTGAATCGATATAGTTTTTGGATTCATCATGTCTTTCCATTGCTCTCTGCAAATTCTTCAAGCCATTATAACCATTCCTAATCCAAGCGAATATTACTTGTGGAGGCTGTTTCATCCAACAACACACATGGCCACACAAAATGATTTTCCCAGACCTGCCGAGCCTGCTATCTGTTCGACTCGCAGACGTCTTCTGAATGACATTTTGTTTCAGAGTCGGTCTTCCATAATATTTTTTTTATTTTTAGCTGGTATTAACAAGTAGTTATTGCACTCTATCCTCCTGGGCCTTGTTGGCGTTTCTCTTATTTCTATCTTAACGTTAGCTGTCTACACAACATATCATGCCTCTAGCAGATACAGCAGAGCGCAGCTATCAACGGCTCTGTAGTTGGTCGAAAAGTCAGAGTCGGTTAGCATTCCTTGGTCCTTTTTTTAACTGTGTTAGAGATACAGAATCCTATCTGACAACAGCAATGGTCTTAATTATGATTGTTTGTTTCTTTGTTTTCACCAAGGGAGGCAAAGCTGTTTCAGCCTCCTTTGGTAGCTGGTTTGATCACAGTAACACCAGCCACAACAGTACTCGAGATGACAATAATCTGAACCAAATTGTATATATTTATTCCATAAATATGCACAGAATCTCAAACTAAATGGTGTTTTATTGTCATCACAAAAAAAATTTGTGAGTACGAGAGTGATAGCCTCACTGGTCCATGAGGTCTCTTTCTATATATTCTCAATTACTTACTAATGACATTGTCTGGATGGGGATGGTGATGCATCCATCTCAGTCAGATCCATCTGTTATGATGGACAGAAAGATCAAACCCATTGAACTTATTTCTGGGCCGGTGCATCCATAACCATCTGTTCCTCCAAGTAGAGGCAGTTTTAAGTGTGTTTGAAGGGGAAACAAGACTGCCAGCAGTGCAGCCTACACCATCCTGTTGTTGTATACAGAACTCATTAAGGAATTACATGAACACATAATATGAGAAATCCTGAATGTGGGTGTTGCAGGTCAGTTTTATGTTGAGTTTCTTGACCAAACTTTGGTCCTGTTTGCTTGGAATTAGCACAGAGCTTGGTATCACTGCATTCTCACTCTGCTTTTATTCGCTATTTTATGGATTTGTACATGTAAAACAATAGTCACAAAAAGAACAGCTCAGACTGTCTTATTGTGTTAGATAAAATTATGTATTAGTTCTATTAATGGTGTAAAAGTTCTGTTGATGAAAATAATTTCCAAGGGGAAATTCCAAATTCCAGGGTTTCCCTCTTTAAATTGTCTACAGCGCCGCAAAACTGAAGCCAAATTATCTTGATCACCCTACGCTGTGTCAATTGGTAGTCTGATGTTGTATTACATACTATTTTATAGTTCATTCTTATATGATTATGAGGTGAGCAGAGGTGCTGTGTTCAACTGAGGCAACACGCTTCTCTGAAGGAAAAACAACGGAAAAATATATTTTGAAACTATGACAGTCAACTATTGAAGTAATAGACTTTTATAATTGATGTTTAATTAAAGTTGCACGTGAACACAGACTAGTTACACACACAGACTAGTTACATATTTATTAAAGTCAGCCACAAAGGAAAACAGTATTGTACATTAAAATTAAACACTCATAATGAAAACCATATTTTGAAGTTAGGCTTTGCTGTAATGTATCCAAAAGGGCAATAGCAACCTCGCTGTAGAGTCTGTATTGAAAAATGACAGCCTGGGTGATGAATGCAATTATAAGCATTTGTCAGTCGAAATTGGGATTGAGAAGCAGTTACCTTTGGCTGAAATGTGATTTCTGTACTCAAACATGGGTGAATGTGGATGTAGCTCGTAGGACATGTGGTCACAGTTTCTGTATAATTTCAACAGAGGCCTTGTGATTGGATTTTCTCACTGTGAGAGTCTCCACTACCCTTGTAATGTTGTTACATTACAGTTAGATCAGTGGAATATGTGATTAACTGTTAAACAGAAGCATTTCGACAGCAACTGAGGGATGTATAGAAAGTTACATCAAACCAAAGCTAAGGGGCTATGTTTCAGTCAATAATTCATACTTGGCCCATCATGTGACACTAGGAACAGAGAAAAATATGTACACAAGAACAGCTTTAGCAGGAATTCCGGTTTAAATAAAATGCTTCACATGTGAGTACAGAGAGGAGGAGAGAAGATGAAGTATTGAAATGGGCAGACATTAGATTCCTCAACAGTTTTCTACGTCCTCAATCCCGCAAGTGAAGGTCCAGACATACACAATATTTTTACCTATTGTCAAAATCCTTATTAACAATTTGATGTATTTTCATGTTATCACATCTCATGTTTCATGTTTGAGTAATGGATTGAGCCTTAGCCAATGTCGTGGGTGCGTCTTGTGTTTTTTAACCATATAGAGAAGAAAGCAGTTGTTTCCTGTGCTTTGCCTCTATTAAACAGAGGCCCAGAAAGAAGTTAAGGCTTCTTCTTTTACCTTGGTGCATTTTTCTCTAGAAAGGGAGATTTTCTTTTCTTAAGCTAGTTTATAGAGCATAATTAGAAGTTGTCTTAATTTTTGCAATTACGATTTTGATAAATATTGTCAAGCCTTAAATTATAAATTATAAAAATTAAAAAAGGTAGTACACAGTGTCTGGTACTAGTCTCTTCTCTGAACACCCCCTGCCACAGCTTCATTACTATGGGTAAGACACTCCTTGGGATTGTTACATAAAAGAGTTCAGCCTATTAGATGCTAACATGTAAATTTAATTGCTTTATCTTGAATAGACTTGTGATGGTACTTGGCCAGAGTAGGGCTCAATGCTGCCATGTTAAAGGCTCTTGCACAAAGCCTCAGGTCCTCCCTCAGGCTGTCTGAGGTACCACCAGATTCCCCTAACAGCTGCAGCATGAACAGAACACTTGGTTATTTATCTGGCCAGACGCTGCACATTCATAGGACACTGTGGTCTGAAAGACACGACTCAACAAAGCTGGGTATTACCAGTGAATCTTAGGAAACTCAGTTTTTAAGTGTGTAAGTGGAACATTGGTTCTCAACCTTTCTGAGTCGTGACCCACCAAAATAATCAGGCAAGTTCACACTGTCACGGCATAATTCTTAACCTTATAATGGAATTGCGCTCAACGTTGACTGTTTGAGTGTTTTCTCTCTTTAAGAGCAAATAAGTTGGAAGGAACATGATGCACTCTGTGATTTATTTTTCTTCCCCTGAGCTGCAAGGGAAGTTTCTCTGTGGACCATGAAGCTAATTTCACAAAATAAGACTTTTTCAAGCACTAACTCATGTGCGCAAAGACTCTCTTTCAGAAACACAGTCAAAAACACCCATTTTAGAGCAGATTGTTTCACTGGTACAGACAATTTAATATAAAACAATTTTACTTTTCATTTTCAACTATTTTTCTTTTAACAATTTTCTTTTCTTTGTGAAATGGAATAATTGATGGAGTGGATGCTGATTCAGGAAGACGGAAAATTATTTATTATAAGAGCAAAATATTGAGGCGACTTCCGGTTCGCAACACAGATCAACATGTATCGCGTCCCTAGACAGTCTGCCCATCTCCGGTCTCTGTAGTTGTCTTTAGCTTAGAGTAATCTCACCGCGACTATGACAACTCGAGAGAGACTTCAGCTGCTCACTGATTGTTTCGGCTTGCCATAGATAAGATGGCCTTGCTAGGTGCCTGAGAACCAAGAGTCTCTCAGGGAGGATAGACAAAATTCCATGACAGTATGTATTCTTTTTTTTCCCACAACCTCCAGAAATTGTCTCACGCTCCCCAGGACAAGGATCACTGATGTGGAATATAGAAACAAAATTAACTAAGTCAACAAGTTTGTTTAGACTTTTGGTTTAAAAGTTATCATTTATATTTGTATTATTATTTTCAATGAAACAGATTTCCAGGGGGAACTCCAAATTCCAGGGTTTCCCTCTGTAAACTGCTTAGTGGTGGTAGTGGTTATGTCCCGCATCCCTATTCATCTCTAGGCTATCTGATGTTGTATTTCATTAAAATAAATATTTTTTCTGGGGTTAGCAGAGGTGCACTTTAATTCAACTACAGCAACACACTTCTATCTCTTCTAAGAATATTGCCTGAGATCTCAAGACTCGTAAAGAATATATTTCAAAATACCAGAAAGCAGAAAAAAGATTCAAGAACTGCCTGCTCTACAGACATAATAACTAAAAATAATTCTAATCCCAAAGATTTGATGATAGATTGATGATATTGATAGTCAATAGACTGTGCATATCTTAGACTTGTAAATTAATGGTTAGAATTGCTGCTAAATTTATTTGGAAAATAGAGATTGTTGGTCTTGTATTTCACTTGACCCACCATCAACACTGCAGTGATTTTGCCTCTACCTATACCCCTGGGTCTGTTTTAGACTTCATTTCTAACTTTTTAATGTTAAAAAAATATAAATTACATTTTACTCAATTGTTAAAGCCCAATTTAAAAATTCTGCTCTTTATCTTGAAGTCCTTTCAACTTAATAAATATTATTATTATTATTATTATTATTATTATTATTATTATTATTATTATGTTTGATCGTAGGTTTTTTGTCAAAGCTATTTGACAGTGAAAGTGACAGTTGAGGAGGACCCTGATCAGGAGGCATCCTCCTCTGATGAGAATGAGACCCTTAGTGCTGATCCTCCTGTTGTTTTTCAACCACCACAGACATGTTACCCTCTAAAAATGTAAAGTTATTATGGTCCTTTTCCCCACTTGAATGACAGGGCAGACTTAGTGCTGCTAACGTTTTCAAAATGGTTCCAGGCCAGGTACGCCAGATACTGTCTCAGCCATGTCCAAGACATGAAGTCAGCATTTGAGCTCTTCATAACACCCTCGATTGAGAAGATTACACTTGAGATGACAAATTTAGAGATGCAATGCATTTATGGCGACAGTTTGGAAGCCAACATTCTGTAGCTCATTTTGGCAGGAGTGTACAAGTCATAAGATGAAACAACAGCATGCCTTCGGAATACTGACGCTAGAAGGGCAATATTTTCAGCCACCATGTCTCTAAAGATCTAAAGATATTCTATGATGATCTGCATATTTTTCCATAGTCACATAATAGGCTTTCTAGATGTATGGATGGGTGTAGGGGATGGTGGTGGATGGGTTATGTTTTATTTAAAGGGCTATTTAGGTAGTCAACGAAAAAACAAAGTACGTAAAACATAAACTTGGGTGACAATTTTGATTATAATCATTTTCTGGGGGTTCAAATTGACCCCAACGATAAACAATGTTAGTAAATTTGAGGATAACCAGAGGAATTTTAACTGATAATTGCAAGTGTTCAGGGTGCATGCATTGTATATCGTCCAATAACTGGAGACAGGTAAAAAGTTATTTATTAAACTAAACATAACAACTTATAATTAAATATGGTTAGGCATCTGTAGTGTAACAGGTGTGAAACATAACACAAAATCAAACTAATCTTAAGTGAAGGCCATGCAGAACATGTTCATGCTGTTCTGCAAAAGAGAAGGAACCCTTGTATATCACTAACCTCCTCCCTCTCCATGTGTTACCAAGCAACTCTGAGGGGCCTTTTAACTCTGGTAAAGAGTGAGAGGCCACACTGAAATCAAATTGTTAATGTGCAGGAAAACATGTCAGCTAAAATGATTAAATCAAGGTAGAAATATTTCTTTGTTCAAGGGATATCAACTACTGTAAATTGCTCAATCCGTTGACACAGTAACATGGATCTCTGTAGCTCTCGGGTAATTGTGTTGAAATGCAAATTTTGGAATGGGTGGATTAATAGATAGATAGTTAGATATTTTAGTTGAACGCTAGTCTACTATTTCGGACCAACAGTCCAACACTGGCATGAAGTAGTAATGGGACATTTATAATGGCTTACCATGTAAGTCTGTGACGATAACATTAGCTTATGTTGCTACAGTGTAGGATTAAATCATTTAGTGGTCATTAGTCAGATATCATTAGCTTTAGCAGGCATGTTTTACCTGTGATTTATTATTAATATCAAACATAGATAACAGGCATAATTATAACATGACTGTTGAATATCAAATCTGAATGTCCACTTTACCATTTCTGTGTTTCTGTGTCTACCAATCGATTAGATACATTGGCCTGCTTATCTATAAATTAGGCTGGGGGATTGAAGTCGAGTTCCAAGTAAAACACGAGCCACAGCTCGACATTAAAATTAAATACATGGAGAAAGGAATCTGGTTCATTGATGGAAAAGTGGTTCCTGTACTACTATGAGTACAGTTCACTGTTCAAACCCACAAAACTTTATTTTAAATGTTAGCTTAGACCCCTTAGTCTGCAAAATAGCCTTTACGTTTAAGGGCACACATCAATGTATTAATCATTTATTTTTAGTTATTTCTACAATTAAGGCAATGTGACTCTGGAACACATCTGAGGAGCCTTGCCAGACAACATTTTATTGAGATGAACTCATGTTAAATAAATTCATGAACAGCTGGATGCCAATTAAGGAGGATGTGCTGGTGGAGAGAGTTATTGAGTGCCAAATGTTTAAGTGCTGTTGAGATTGGTCAGGGACATACATGATTGCATTGTGTATGGAACATATGAATGTAAAATTACTTCTATACCTCCCTGAATTTCTCTGATTCTCTGAAAATATTTCAATTTCATGGAAAAGTGTATCCATATAAAAAGTAGACTCTTTGGTCTCAACATTTGATAGAGTGCAAATATCATAAAGTGCTGAACAAGGTGAGAAAATATATAAAACTGTATGTTTGGTTTTTTTAAGTAGTGGGGCTTCAAAGGTTATATGATAATTGCAAAAAGATCAAACAGTCATAAATTCTGAAGCCTCCATCTTCTCCGGAATGTAACTTTTTCTCATAATGATCTAATTACTACCTTTCCTGATACTCTGTCATGGAGCAAGATGTTGGAAAAGGGATGGTGGCAGGAGATTCCAAGGTTCACAAATTATGTCATGAAGATTGTCCTGGCCAGTGGACTTTAACAGAGGTCGAGTTGTCTTCATTACACATGGAAATATCTCAACATCCATTTATTATAGATTCATTAGCAAACTATTTGGTTGAGAAATCCAAGTTCCTCACATGAACTCTAATTGCTTTGATCCCCCAGCTCCATCATCAAATTCGACTTTTTACAATACATTGGTTCGCGACCAGATATCTGGAAAAATAATGATGGTGACCATGCTAAACATTGTAACAGCTGTCACTGAGCGCATGTAAGCATGGTGACGTTCGCATTGTAACAGGGCTGCTGCTAGTTGTAGACTAAATTCTGTTCTCCAAACAAGTTATATATATATGCACATACAATTTCTGCATATATGAGACCATTCTCAGGCAGACGTTTCAGAAGACATTTAATTAACTGTGTGGTTGAAGTGTTGTATCTCTGAGGTTTTGTTGCGGTCACAGTCTGCTCACCTCCATACTGGCTCCAGTAAATTTCCCCTCACCCCACCTCTGTTCCTATCTGCCAGCAAGCCACACCCACCTCATTAGCTCAACGCCCTCACCTGGTCTCTCAGCTGCATCTCATCCACAATCCGACCCAGTATATAAGCCTCTCCAGTTCACAGTCTCATTGCCAGATTGTTCTTTGCATCGATGACAGACTTTCCAGCGTTTGGACTGATTTCACGGTTTCTACCCTGCTTCACCCCGACTTCCCTGCCTCGTCTCTGCCACGGTAAACACCTCTACCTTCTGCCCCTGACTACAAGCTTTGTCGGTGTGTTTCTGGAGCACTGTCTGCCTGGCTTCTCCCCGTACCTGCTCTTCGTCGTGAGTTTCCAGCCATCAATTCTGTGGATTGCATCATCTTACAGACTCTAAGCTGTTACACCCTGGTCGTCTGGACTGCTCCTGGATGCCTGGTATATGCTACAAGCTGCCTTTAGCCTGTTTTCTCTGCCAACTTGCTGGTCTGCGGCAATAAAGGACATTGCCAACTCTACCCGTGGTGTACTGCTCTTGGGACCCAGCACACACCTCGTCACTATCAAGTCGCTTAGAGGGGATTGAGAATGTCCTCCAGCGACACAAAGCAGCAGCTTATAACCAAGTACAGACTCTTGCAGCGTAAACCACCCAGATGCAGCAGCTTACAACTGCTCTAACCCAGTTAGTTGTTCCTTCACCCCAGCACTGCCGGCTCCTGCACCTTCTCTGCCCAGGAATGCTCCTGAGCCCCTGAACGCTATGCTTGGGATCCAGAAACCTGTGGCCCCTTTTTGACAAACTGCTCCCTGCTATTTCACCAGCAACCCCACACGTTTGCCTCTGACGAAGCTAAGGTAGCGTTCACCATCAACCATCTGAAGGGGAGAGCAAGAGTTCCTCCTTTGAACAAGGATTTCAGGGAGATCTTTAGTAAGGACAAGGCAATGGCCTTACCCCCTCATCGTCCTTATGACTGTGCCATCGACCTGCAGCCCGGCACATCCCCTCCCAAGCGGCGTCTGTACTCCCTGTCCACCCCTGAGAGGGAAGCCATGGACACCTATATCAATGACTCTTTAGCTGCAGGCATCATTCGCCCTTCGTCATCTCCTGCAGGGGCGGGCCCTGCATTGACTACCGGGGACTCAACGACATCACCATCAAGAACCCTTCCCCCTTTCCTTATCTCCTCTGCGTTTGAGCTGCTGCAGGGATCAACATTTTTCACAAAGCTTGACCTATGCAACGCCTACCATTTTGTCCGGATCCGGGGGGGATGAGTGGAAAACCGGCTTCAACATCCCCACTGGACATTATGAATATTTGGTGATGCCCTTCGGTCTCACCAATGCCCCTGCTGTGTTCCAAGCCTTGGTGAATGACGTGCTGAGAGACATGCTAAATCGTCATGTGTTTGTCTACCTGGATGACATTCTGATCTTCTCTAAATCCTATGACGAGCATGTCCACCACTTCCAAACCGTCTTGCAGCGTCTTCTGGAGAACTCCCTCTTCGTGAAGGCCGAGAAGTGTGAATTCCATGCCACTTCTGTCCCCTTCCTGGGGTACATTGTGGAACAGGGTAGTATTCAGATGGATCTGGCCAAAGTTTCGGGGGGTAACCTCCTGGTCAGTTCCAGACTCCCGCAAGCAGTTGCAACGGTTCCTGAAGTTCGCAAATTTCTACCAACGTTTCATTCGCAACTGCAGCTCCATTGCCGCCCCTCTCACAGCTCTCACCTCCTCCAAGGTCCCCTTCCTCTGGACTCAGGCTGCAGAAAAGGCCGTTCTGACCCTCAAGTCCCAGTTCACCTCCGCTCCCATCCTCCAGGTACCCGATCCAGTTCGTGAGTTTGTAGTGGAAGTGGATGCCTCCGACGTGGGAGTGGGGGCGGTCTTATCTCAACGTTTGGCCACGGATGAGAAACTCCATCCCTGTGCCTTTTTCTCTCGACGCCTGTCACCTGCAGAGAGAAATTATGACATTGGCAACAGGGAGCTGCTGACCGTCAAGTTGGCCTTGGAGGAGTGGCGACACTGGCTCGATGGGACTAAACAACCCTTTTTGGTATGGACTGACCATCAGAACAGCCAAGAGACTGAATTCTCGCCAGGCACGTTGGTCTCTGTTGTTCGCCCGCTTCCACTTCTCCCATTCCTACCGTCCAGGTTCTCGCAACGTCAAGCCTGATGCTCTGTTTCGCCAGTTCCAAGGGGAGGAGAATGCTGTCAATGGGTCTGATTCCATCCTCCCGGGCTCCTGCAGGATGCCACCTTGATTTGGGAGGTTGAGGAAAGGGTGAGGTCTGCCACCGAGGGTCAACCTGGACCCAGTGCTTGCCCCCCCTAAGTCTATTCGTTCCCCAAACCCTGATGTCTGACGTTCTCCAGGAGGGCCCACGCCTCCAAGCTCACCTGTCACCCGGGGATCCGAAAACCCTTGACGTCCTCCTTAAGCGGTTCTGGTGGTCTACCCTAGAGGAGGACACAATGGAGTTTGTAAATGCCTGCCTAGTCTGTAACCAGCACAAGTCATCTCGCCAGGCTCCAGCTGGCTTCCTACAGACTCTCCTAGTGCCACATCGCCCTTGGTCCCACATATCAATAGATTTCGTCACCGGTCTACCCCCATCTGACAGCAACACGACCATCCTCACTGTGGTAGACCAGTTCAGCAAGATGGCCCATTTTGTGTCCCTGCCTAAACTCCCCTCAGCCAAAGAGACAGCCAGGTTGGTTGTCCTCCACGTCTTCCGGCTTCTTGGTCTCCCTGTCGACGTGGTATCAGATAGAGGACCCCGGTTCGCCTCTGTTTTCTGGAAGGAGTTCTGCGGACAGCTTAGAGCCATCCTGTTCCCAACAGCTATTGTGGGTGGAATATGCTCACAACACTCTGACCAGCTCAGCCATGGGTCTTTCTCCATTTCAATGTGCACATGGGTACCGACCTCCACTTTTCCTGGCCTTGGAAAAAGAAGTTTCATCCGCCGTTGTCACCGCACCTGGACCCAAGCACGGGTTTCACTCCTTGATTCGGCTGAACTTTATGCCACCTCTGCCAACCGTCTTCGTTTCAGGCACCCACATACCAGGTTGGGCAGAGGGTGTGGCTGTCAACCAGAGACCTTCCTCTACAGGTTGAATCCAAGAAATTGGCACCAAGGTTCATCAGCCCTTTCACCATTGAGAAGGTCATCAATCCTGTGGATTGAGCTCCCCCAATCCATGCAGGTTCATCCGACGTTACACGTCTCTAAGGTCAAGTCGGTCCGAGAGAGCCCACTTGTCCCTGCTGCCCCACCTCCACCGCGGTTCATCGACGGGGGTCTCACCTACTCCGTCCGTCGCCCCATCCGATCCCGACGTCGAGGAAGGGGCTTGACATCGGGATCGGACCGGATCGACACATCTTGGACTCCCGCCTCATCAAGGATTTTCATCAGCAGCACCCTGACCAACCCACTAGGACCTGGGCTGCCCCGGTAAATCCCTGGTGTGAGGCTCCCCCTGCTCCTTCTCCTGAAATCCCGAACGAAGAGGACACATCCTAGGAGGGGGAAGGAGCATCATCTGACGGCGAGGGATTCGACCCTGCTTCATCCCGACTTCCCTGCCTCATCTCTGCCACGTTAAACACCTCTGCCTTCTGCCCCCGACTACGGGCTTTGTCAGTGTGTTTCTGGAGCACTGTCTGCCTGTCTCCTCGGCGGCCTGGCTTCTCGCCTTACCTGCTCTTCATTGTGAATTTCCAGCCTTCAATTCTGTGGGTTGCCTCATCTTACAGACTCTAAGCTGTGTTACACCCCGGTCGTCTGGACTGCTCCTGGGTGCCTGCTCTTCCGCCTGGTATATGCTACAAGCTGCCTTTAGTCTGTTTTCTCTGCCAACCTGCTGGTCTGCTGCAATAAAGGACATTGCCAACTCTCCTCTACTGCATTTGGGTTCAATCGCCCCCGTTACAGTTGCATGACAGCCGAGGTAAAGGGTTTGTGCCAACAAAGGTGTTTTTTTGTTAGCCCTGATTTGGTCCCTCCCTAACATTCAGCCATTTGCTATTTTGGTAAATCGCCATTTGCACCAAAGCAGGATGCCCAGCAGATTAGAGTGTGTCTCAGTAACAATCAGGCAGCACAGTTTTGGTGTGAACAATTCACGCTATTAATAGTGCCACGACCCAGCTGCTTGACCAGGTCAGTGGTCACTTTATATACTCGGTGGCATTTTTTGGAGTCTAACATTACGCTTACCCATTGTAGTGATAATTTTTTAATGAAATATAAACTTCTAAACAAGAATTATGTTTGTGTACAAAGCAACTGAGTCCATACTACACCGCTCCCCACACTACACCGCTCCTCCGCACACTGCATTGGCTTCCGGTGGTGGCTCGAATCCGATTCAAGACACTGGTACTTGCCTACCATGCTGCGAATGGTTCAAGCCCCTCATACATCCAGAAAATGGTCAAACTTTACAACCCAGCCCATCCACTCTGCTCTGCTAGTGCCAAACTGCTTGCTACTCCATCATTGTGAGGGGCAGGCAGCCACCACTGATCTAAATCCCGTCTGTTTTCTGTCCTGGTTCCTCATTGGTGCAACGAGTTACCCATTGACATCAAGCCAGGAGAATCCCTTAAATGCGTTCGTCGTAGACAGAAAACTCACTTGTTCAGCCTGCACCTTACTCCCTGAATTTATTGTATAAAACACAAAAAATAATTGCACGTCTTTACAAATAGTACTTGAAGCGTTTTTTGCCTGTTTGATGAATTCTTATGCACTTATTGTAAGTCGCTTTGGACAAAAGTGTCTGCTAAATGAATGTTATGTAATGTGTGGAAAATTACATTTGGCAACTTTTTTTGGGGGGGTTAAGCATTTATCTAGGTGTTACTTAGAGAACAATGTGCCGCCATTTCAAAAAATGCTCAGAAATAACTGGAAGAACAAGACAAAGAGCCCAAAGTGTTGCCCCGGCCTCCAAACACCACAGATCAAAATATGATCCAGCCTATAGGATACGTCAACAAGCCATATCCATGGAGGCCCCAAATCACAATGGGTCAGAGCTGTTTTGGTGACAAGAGGGGGAGCTACACAATTTTCTTCAGGTTTTAATGTTGTGCCGGATCAGTGTAGATAGAAATAGTCATTTAGTCATGGTGCTATGTATTTCTCCAAAGCGGATACAGAAACAAGAGTTTACTGTCTGATTATAACTCTGTTAATTTGTTTATTTTCCATTTTATCCATCCTTAAATATAATTAAAATGAATTGTTTTAGTCTGCAATGTCTGTTATACCCAATGTCCTGTATTTACCTTAATCTACAGATTTTTACTACACTCTAAAAACGTGTGGATCATGAAATGTAGTATTCACAACAAGTGGATAAGGAAAATGACGCAACCATAAGTCTTCCTTACTTCCAGAGGAAGTTCTTCAGTATGGAAACATATTCAATAGGTTTAAGCAGTGAACAGTTTCTCAGGAATTTTCATTTGGGGGATTTTATTTGTGTCTTGTGGTACAGCCATGCAAACAGAATATTGTGAATTTCGTACCTGAGTGCAGAAGCGCATAGCTTTACAAGTCATGCTGCCTAGAGACGAGCTGTGTTCGCTTCCATTCACATTATGCATGCAGTTTCTAAATGTTGCATTGCATTCAGTCAAAACACATTTTCAGAGTTCGCCAGCTGCCAGATAACATTTATTGCATCCATTGTTGGCTAATGTCAATCTGAAAACTATTTTTGTCTTCAGTTTCATTTCACCAATACTTTAACCTTTACATGGGGAAAGGTTACACAGTATAAAACAAGCTAGAAGGTGCACTACAGAAGTGGAATCACAGTATGAGGAATGTAAATCAGCTTATACTATATATCCTTTTTTTCCCCTTGTTCTCCAATTCCTTCTTCCCAGTAATGTTTAGCTATCAAGGAAAGAAAGGAAGCACAAAAACATTAAGTCACAGGACAGGGTGGGTGGTGTGTGGACCTCTTCTGGTAAAGACAAAGTGGAACATATGTGATTGCAGTCAGAGGAGAGGTGCAAATTCTGCTTTGTTTTCTGTATCTGTTGAGATCCAAGTCGTACGTGTGATTTAATATGCCTTACATGCTGCATGCATATTTAATGCTGATATGACTTTGAGATCTTGCTTGGTTACATGTGATACATTATTCAGCAGTGCTCTGTGGCAGCTCTGTGGGATTCAGGAACCAATCAGATCTATAAGTATTGATAGTGAAAAGGCTTCCAGCACAAGATAATGTTGCTGGGAAGTCAACGCCATGTGACAGGCAGAGAACAATGTTCCCTGCAGAAAGCCTGTGATGAATTAATGTACATACTGTAGTTACGTCACGTTGCAGTTACGTCAGCTCTGCACAAAAGATCTGTTCTGGTTCTTTTTATGGACAATGAAAATGTCTAACTGCGCCTGTATGTCATGCTGACATAAATAAGTAATATAAATATTCCATTCAAGTTTTTTCAGATCTGAAGAGATATGGAAAATATCCAGGGGGCAATGTTGATACCATTATATTAGTGAGAAAAAATGGTAATGATTTCAAGGATGTCATTGAGAAATGTAATTGAGGCTTATTTTACAGTAAACCATGAGTTTTTCATACATTACTAATAATGAAATGAAAACACAAATTAAAACCAATATGTAGATCATGAATTTAGAAAATACACTTAAAAGAACATCATTTCTTCATTGTTTGTTCTGTAAAAGAAAAGATTTTGTATCGATGCGTATTATCAAACATAAACACAGACCTCATTCAGACACCATCTGTGACAGGCTCATATTGGCCGATATAATCGCCCGAACGATTGTGTCCTTTAATGCAAAGACGGTCAGTCGAAAGGCACGCAGTCGGAATCAGACAAACAGATCCAAAAGGGGTAAGGGTAAAGGCAGAGTCAAATAGTCACAGATCATAAATCAGTACACTGGAGCACACAGACCAATGCACAGGAGGAGCGAAGATAACTGCACCCAGGTGAAACATTAGGGCGGGGCAGACAATCACAGAAGCAGGAAACACACAATGGAAGTGGGGATCTAGTACGAGAGGAGAGGTGAGTAACACAAAATAAAACAGGAAATTAATAAAACAAGTCAAATTTTAAATTAAATTTTGTTTTAAGGACAGGTGCCAATGCACATATAAAGGCACCTTGTTTAACCGCTCGCATGAGCCCATGCCAACACACCAAGCACATCAGCCGCAGTGTGGGCAAAGGGTTGAAGCGGGAGTATTTTACTGTACGTAGCACTAAAATTGTTGTTTAGTGTTTTATTATTGTAGTTGGGTTAGGTTTGATTCATTATGTGAATTTGTTATGTGTATTTGTATATTAAAGTATATATCCATCTGTTAACAGTTTATGATATATTCCTCACGAAAACCTTGTAGAATAAAACAGATACTCAACTTGAGAGTACAGTATTTTGCATGTTTCACGCCAAAGAATGATTAAATAAGCAAACCATCTTTTGTTTCTGTATGGAAAGTATCAAACCATTACTTGACCATATTGAGGCACCTCCAGTAAAACATGTTTTCTTAGCTGAACAACACGTGTGTCCTTGTGAAAAGCCTGCAGCGTCCACGCAGCACTACACCTTTCTATCTGAATGTCCTTCAGAGTGTTTCCTTCCTCTGTCCTCACTGTCTCTCTCCTTCACACTGTCTGTTGCTTTGGCTGATCAACAGACAAAAGCAGTCTCTCTCGTCCAGGCCTTTAGTCGTACTGCTGTGTTTTCCTTTCATGTTCGGCCATGCTGTTTACCACTTTGATGTCACACACTTTTTGCTAGTGAACACTCTACACTTCACCTGCAGAACTGTCCAGATGGATGGCAGGGAGCATGCGTGTGCTCCCATGCCATCTGCTCATTATCTGCATGGACCCCCCCCCCCCCCCACATACACACACACAGACACACACACACACACACACACACACACACACACACACACACACACACAACCACCACCACTGCTGCCCCCCAGCATGAACGGAGCCGAGGCTGGGTAAAGGCCCTCTGGGGACCAAGTCATTCAAGACACACATACAAGAATACGCATGAACAGCTAGTTGTCAGGAAATTTTCATTGCTGTCTGTTTATGCAAAGTCCATCCTGAAACAGCTTCGGCAGAAAAGTGTCGGCGATATCTTTTATTCACAGTGGACTAGTGCTATTTGGGGGCCTCAAGTGATTTTAGAATATACACCCACATCTTTCTTCCGCAGTGCATTTGCATGGTATGAAACGCATTTGGTTTTCTGTTATTTATTCTGAACAAATCCAAAAGACTTTCTCCAGATACAATCTTTGTGCTGAGCAGTTACATCTTTACACTCAGTCAGGCCAATAGATTTCAACACACCCAGTGGATAATGATCAAGGTGCCATGCAAAGACATAGTATTGGGATTGGGTCCGTAAATATAAGGGAAAGACACATTTTTATCTAATGCATCACTCTATTCACAGAAAGTTCAACAGGACTAATGGTGTATTCACACAAAAACACCACTGGAGTGTTTTAGTAGCTAATGATCTCTGATGTCAGTATTCACCAGTAATTTGTCAGCCTTCTGAAATCACTCACATTCCCTCGCTGTCCTTGGCTTTATACCATTTGAGATTTGCTTTGCGCTCAGTACAGTCTGAACATGCCTCAAGACCATTGTCAGTCTGGCATTAATACTGAGCCCTCATTCATTTCAATGAGAGCAAACTCAGAGCGCTGCAAAAAAACTGTGCCTTCCAGAAAGGGAGACGTGGCTTCACATTCCAGGTAGAATACATAATGAGTGCATTTCTACCATTCATCCTGTGATGGTTCAGATGGGCACCACTCTGCAGTGGTTAAGTGCCTTATACACCTTTAAACTCAACAATTTATTTCTTGAACTGTATTTAAACCTTAAACAAGAACAAGCCCACAGCAGTGCAGCTGCCTGCATTTTGTTTAAATGCAGTACTGTTTTCCATTTGAACAAGTGCTAACAGGCAAGGTAAAACAATACACAGAGGAATTTAAAGTGTTTTTACCTAATGCAAAAGGATTAGAGCAGGAACAATGAAAATAATGAGACTGAGATCAACAAGAAAAAATAATGAGACCCTAACCCTTTAAAAAGTAAAGAAGAAATAAAAGGCCACAATCAAGGAAACTCATCATTCAACCATGGAACATAGGAGTGTCTTCTATTATGTTTGATAGCAAGTCAGCATTGTCTCCAGTAGTTTATTCCAGATGGGAGCAGCAAATAAACTAAAAGCAGCCTGACCAATGTTAGTGCAATTGATCAGACCAGAAGCACATGACCTGGGAGGTGGGTTCATACTGACTGAGATCTGTGACGTGTTTTGTACCTGGACCATTTTGAGATTCATGAACATGCAATGATTCTCTGACACTGGGAACTGGAACGTCACTCAGTAGAGCACAAGGCCCAACCGCCACCTGAATCGAGCCACAGCAGATTGTTTTCATCAAGATACTGTGACCCATGTCACAAAGTTAAAAAAAAAATGGGGCAAAAAAACAATAAACTTTATCAACTATTTGTCCAGATCCATGCTAGAATGAAATGTTCTTCTTTGGCCCATTTCCCAACTTTCCACCAAGTTTTGTGGAAATACGTTCTGTAGTTTTTTCTTAATTCTGCTCAGAAATAAGCAAGCAAACAAACAGACAGGGGTGAAAACATAACCTCTTCGGTGAAGTTAACCACTATGTAATGTGCTCTGCTTTTTCAGGCTTTGAGCAGCAGCATTCTGATCAGCTGGATCACATTGCTTCCTTATAGAGACCTGATGATGAAAGTCCTGCCTGTTGGATCAAAAGAAATGTACCAGTATCTTCAGATCCTGCTTCGGCATGATGGAATCTCTTCATGTCTGTCCATACGTATTTCAGGACCAATAGTGTCATTCAAACTCTATATCTCCTTTTTAATGCATAGTGGTCACTACAGTGAGCATGTGTCCCAAAGCCAGTTTCTTGCATATGCATGGTTTTGATCAGTGGCGGTACTCGTTTAGACTCTCTTCATGTTAGATTCTCTGGTCAATTCACTGTCTGTCTCTGTCCCTCAGCCCCACACTGCTCCCTCACGTTGTACATGCGCTCACGTACATAGGTGTGAATAACAGCTCGAGGTGGAGGAAGCCCCGCTACTGCACAAAGAGCTGCTCACTTGTTTACTCAAAGATATGTGAAGCTCGACTCAGTACACAGAACCCTGAAACGCTGAATCAGCTGTTGTCACCGTGCATGAACGCACTGGAGATATGACGGAACGACAGTCTGAAAATGAACTTCTTTTCTATTAAATTAGAAAATTTGATAGACAGGTTATACATTTAAATAATTGTATGTTGTGGACATCACTAATATTTCCTGGTATCTTTTATTCTCTGTAGAAATTCCTAATGTAATACTTAATCATTTGCTAATACCATATCTGCATATACGTGCCACATGTGAACAAAGGGAGTACTGCAACTTATTTTTTTCCATGTCAAGCACTAGTTTGGATGGTGGAGCTACAGAAACCACCATAAGCAGTGCAACTGCAAATGTCAACACCCAAGATGGCCGTCAAAATGTCAGGTAAGCCAACCACCTCAGGAATATCTGTCCAGTCCTTCTACAGAAAAAAGAAATGTTGATCAAAAAAGTGTGATCTAAGCTGCAATATAATATAATATATAATACACACTACAGGAGGACTAAAATAATTCAGCTACACATCAAAACTTTACTTTGCCCTCAGTAACATTATCTCAGTAAAGGAGTTTGATCATCATATTTTGTAAATCTGAAGTTGGGTGTTGCATTGAAAATCTACCAAAAGAAAGAATCCAAAAAAATAGGAAAGTTATCAAAGCAGATCTACAGGCGGTGTCCCGTGGCTTTGTGTCGTGGGATCATTGGCAATTTAAGAAAAGAGGGACTGATGCAGGGATTTGACAAGGTCTGGGGCTAATCCCAGAGTATCATTTTTATTTTCAGCATTTCTTCCTTTAGTTGATTATTTATTCATTTGGAACCCTGAGAGCTCCTGTGTAACAAATTGAAACTTGTGCAAGGTCATGTTGACTGAGAAGCCCCTGCTGGCACACTGACTGATCAGCTTTTGGCCACTTGCGTCAAAAGCCGTTTACAAAATCAGCAAATGAATGTTTTCGGACTCCAGCTAATAACATTTGAAAATCATCCAAACAGTACAATTGTGAATTTCAGAACTTGTATTTGATTTATCATCTTACTCTGTAAGCACTCCACTTGGTGGCAATGTGTGGACAAAAAGGTAAAACTTCTAGACTGTTTACTTCATTTAAAGTCTGCTCAAATTTCTCTGAACTATCTTTACAAAAAATATTAACATCAGGAGGTTAACACAGTGTTTTCGACAAGAGTTCATCAAGGTGCATTGACACAAAGACCTCTGATATTAAGAGTCAGTTAAATATCACCCAGTCCCTTTCACACCAGCGATGTAATGTGACAGCAGGGTGTCCCACTCCCCAACTGAGGAGGAACATGTCTGTTCTTGTTGTCTGGATGTGAGAGGAAGCAGCTCGGCTCCTGACCAACCCAAAGACACACCAATGTTTTCTTGCTAACGCTCTAAATGTGAGGGAACATCACAGCGATGCTGTAGACTGTTTAAAGCTCATCTGGTTATTGTATTCATTCCAGATAAAATTATTAGATTAGATGCTATGCTTATTATTGCCGCAGCTCCTACAGAATTTTATGAAATGTCATGAAGTCGTAATTACACAACTGTGAGTGCTTTTATTGTGATATAACAAGACCTGATACCTGTGAGAAAATGTTACATTTCCCTTCTGCTTATCGGTTCCTAAATTGTATATATATATATGTCACGCATCAGCGTAACTGGGCCTGTGTTTGGAAAGGAGCTAACGCTTAGCATGCATGGCAAAGTCCGAGTCACAGAGTGAAACATGGACATGGAGTTACTTTAGCCGAGATTGCGGCAACAACGCAGAGTGCAGTAAATACGGGGCCTAATTATAGTGCAAGTGTGTAATCTGTTACCAGTAATGTGCATAAGAAGATTACATCCAGGTGAAAATGTGCTGGATTTGTGTTACAAATAGTTCAGATTGTCTCTTGTCAGACAGAGGTGAGGTGTTGTACAGTCTAATGTCTAATATTTCCCTGTCCCTATGTTTCTCTGTTGTGTTTTTTGTGTGTCTGTATGTGTGTGCTCCTCGGCTGGGTGTCGCTGACCTACTTCCTCTTCCCGCCACTTCACCTACTAACCTGCTGCTCATCACCTGCTCCTGCTTAATGCCCGATCCTCCTCTTCAGGCTTTGCCAGTTTAACACTGTATTTGCATATTAACCTATACTTACTTGTGTTTCCTCTGCTTGTGCACTTGCATTTTCTTTCTTTTGGTGGTATATGTTAAAAAGTTTATCTACTTTTCTCCAGCATCCCCGTACCTTTAAGGAGGGAAATACTCGCTGGCAAAAAATGTCAGAATGCACCAACAGCTCATATCACAGCACTTTGGATTTGTGCAGCTAAACCATCAATAAACCATTGGTTTTCAAATCCAGGAGCACTGTGGCCCGCGGGATATTTGTTTCTACCTGTGATTGTTACTGAAGCAGAAGCAGCACTGATTGCTCGTCGTCCGTGCCAGAACGAAGAGGACTGACTTAGCCTGTACAAGTTTTTACCCACTCACACAAGGGTTGATTAAGAAACATAACGCTCCACACAGACAGACCAGCTAAACGCCAGGTGCACTGGTGCGACATTTTTTCATCACACTTGGCAGATTTTTGGTTGCATGTTTGACCTGGTACTGTATTTGCTACCTTTATATCGACATGGAAAGCGTGACGGTCACTGCACGAGTTAAATTGCGATGGTGCTGAGGTCAATTACACCTCGGAAGTCGGATCTTGGAAGTCTCTCTAGGCTTTGTGTATTGGCTATGGTGGGAGCCATGCGAGCCGCGCAATGAGCCACACTGACAGACTGTAAATCAACACGGGCGGCTCGTCTCCACTTCCCCCCCACTGCCAAAATATGCTGATAGGCTAATAGAGTCTGTGCAGTTGTGATTGTGGCATGGAGGTGCGTTACAGAGGACCCAACACACCTGCCAGACAGTCCTCAGCTGTCAATCATGACACAAATAACGAATGAACGATTGCACAAGCATCCGTGTGATACAACTATCTAAAATGACATGAGCCATGTTTGGGAAACTTTATTTGAGGTACATTGCTTTTCAGTTTGGTCCATGTTCCATAAGAACACAACGGTGGCAGGTGTTATGACCTATACTTCAGCCTGCCAACAGGGGGCAATCCAAATGTTTTGGATTCACTTTTGGGGAGCTGTCATGTCGTCCATCTTTGTATACTAAATCCATGATCTAAATCACAATTTTGTAGCCGAAGTACAGAAGCTACTGGCTCTGGTGAGGATTTCAAGGCTGATTTCCCCTTAAATGCCACAGATGATCGAGGGCAGTTCTTAAGTGCATGTGCATGAGCAGCAAAATCGGATTTGATTGAGGAGTGTATAGTGTGTGATTGAGACAGATCAACCAAGGAAACCCCACGTCAAGATGGTTTGTTGAATGAAGAGCAGATTCCCTCATGGAGCAGAGAAACTTTGTGTGGACACAGGGTCTGATGCCGGCTGTGTATGTGCAGAGTAAATACACACGGATCTTTGCTGTGCTCTTCAAACCAGGGCAAATTACATTGAATGTGTTTTTATTTGTAGATATGGCAGCTTATCATAGATGCTCAGAGAATGTCAGGCACCAGGGTGTGTGGACAGTACATAATACATGAGTACAAACATGAAAGGTAACCCCTTTTGACTGTTTGAACTTAGATTTCTTAGATGCTGTGTATGTTCAGTTTTACACCTCCTCCTCACAGGGCATTTACACATTCAGTCTGCTGATAGGGACACATAACCTCCAGTTTTGACCAGTGTACATGTCATAGCCAGTTTACTGTGTACATAACGAATTGCTTTTTAAAAAACTGTTTGTGTAGAAACAGTGACACACCTGAACAGAATGAAGTCGGGTCAGTTGTCACTTGGCAAACAACAAAACCGGATCACAGCTCATATGATGAAGACAGACACCGGCTGAGCCAAGCGTCGTTTCATGGTCGCAGCGTCATCTGACAAACTCGGCATGAATAAATGGAGGTTAATGACAACAGCTGTGGTCTATTAGTGGCTTTATTGTCCTCTGAACTCTGCTGTCACAGCCCCACCTGTGGTTACCGTCCCTCGACTCTCCACCGTCCCTCTGTGATCAGAATAAGAGTTTTAATGCAGCCAGCTGAACAAGAATGCAATGGTTATTGATTATTGGCAGAGCAGCTGTCAGTCTGTGACCAAGCAGCCCACTTTTCAAAAGAAGCTACTTTTCCCCATTTTTGTACTTATATGAGGGAGGGGGGTCAGTGTCCATACAACACATGTATATGTTGTAAGGCTACAACACACAATTGTTCACAAGAGCATTACGTCCTTCATAGATCTAGCCTCCAAAATTGTTATCAAAGTTCACCATATTGCTGGATTTAACTTTAAAATGTATCAAATTTTCTTCAAGGGGGGTCTGACCCCGGACCCCCCAGGAGGGTCTGACATCCACCCCCATAGGCTCTTAAACACTATGGGGGCACTTGCAATGGGATAAACTTAAATGCCCTTTTAGATGCCCTTCCGAGTAAGAAGATTATTTCATCATACTTGATGCATTATAGCTTTGTGCGCGTTGATGGGCCCCATGTCGTGCAGTAGGTGTGCCCCCCCAAGTCTGCCACTGCATACAGAGGTGATGGCCGTCAGTTGGAGTCTGTTGAAAGTAAGATTTTGAAGTTGCAGAGTTTTGCCACTTCATTTTGTCTGAAGTGATTTACTGCGCACTTTCCTGTCCACTCACAAATAGAAGCACACAATTATCCTTGCACACAGAGCTGCACATGCTTACAGTCAGCACAGCAGAGCTCCTCTCTTATACATTCATTTTTTTTCTTTTTAAGTAAAAGAAAATGATTTGCCCCCACCGAGTGGGAAATGTATTTCTGCACTCTCTTGATATTTTGGAATGTATCAGTATGTAGATTTCAGCACACCACTGATCGACGAGAGAAATGCCTTTGGCTTCTATAGATTACCATCAGGAAACACTCTTTCCCCTCATACACATTCTGTCACATCAGGGCTGAACGATGACACACTAATGTAGCACAAAGTCTAAAAAAAAATGATGTGCTCATACGAACGCTCAGTAACATCTTCTTCAGACACTGTCCAGTCCTGATGCCTACAGCTGTCGTCGATCATTGCATCACTAAACCATTCACCTTATTGATAGAAAGTATGTATTGACCATAATTCACCAGTGCAGGCCCAATTAAATCATGATGTGAGACAAGGGTGTAAAGAGATTAATGTGACATCCAGTGTCAACATGGTTTGAAGGCCGAATAATGAACATAAGGGGGGTCTACATATGGTCTACATATACCAACCTCTGTTGAATGATTTTTATCCCCCCGGAAAAAATTATCAATGCTACTTCACCAACAAAACATCTGAATACCTAAAATAGAAAGGTTTAAACTAAGTAAAGCGCTGTATTGTGAACAGTCTGTAGTGCGACAGAACAATACAATCCGAAACAGACCACCCACTGTCAGCGCTCGCGTTTCGTGAGGCAATAGATGATTTACCTAACGGTCATGGTTATGTTGCGCATGTGTAACAGTGGTCCCGCCAGTCGAGTGCGTGCAGTGCACTTGATACATTTCCTCAAAATTCCTGCAGGTATAAAGTTCAATATTTATGTTCATTTTAATTAATTGTTAATCTTAGTAAATTGGTTTGTGCTGTTATTGTTTTCATGCTATTTCAAAAGAAGCTACTTTTCCCACTTCTTTGTAGTTGCATGTGGGTGGGGGTCAACACAACAATGTAGATTATGGTTACACGTATGCTCCTCAAATGCAAAAAGTCTGCATCCCCTACTGATTTTTGATCCAGTGCTCATATTCATTTGCAGATACATGTTGCATAACACGCGTACATGTTTGCTGACAGTACTGCATTCTGCTCTGAGCAAATGAAGACCGCCGATCAGCCGGGGAGCGAGGGAATCTGAGATCACAATCCAGTGAGGTGATAATAAATCAGGTTTGTAAATCCCTGCCATGCAATGTGCTGTGGGACTGTATGTTTGGTTGGCATGTCTTATGGAATCTATGCGGCAGCAGACGACAGATATGAGGAAATGTAGCGCCAGAGACAGTGGGTCGATTAACCAGTTGCCTGAGGACCCTCCATCAGTCACATCTGCTTCAACAATACAAACACACTTTTCTTACAGTGACACAAAAATCCTTGATATACCCCTTTGGCTGGATCGGCACATGTCGCCTTCTTCAATGTTTGTTTGCATTTTTGCTTTTTCCCTTGTATTTCTTTGTTTTGTTTGTGGGTGGCTGTGGCACAGGAGATGGACCAACCAGAAGGTGGGGGGACCAATCCCCACTTTCACCCAATCTGCATGCCTGATTGTCCTTGGGCAAGACAGTTATGCCAGCAGTGTATGAATGTTACGTAATGTGGCTCGTTCTTTAAAGAGTGGGTCGATAAGTGCTACACTTCTAAAGAGATGTTTCACTTTGAAAGTCTTACAATGCCTCAAAGATCAAAATCCCTCTTTTTACTGATACATTTCAAATGTCTTCTGCAGCAAGTGTAAAGTTTTATTGACCATAAACCACTCTCACTGGCAGGAGAGAGGAAAAAAGTAGGAACAATGTGAAACTTGTGAGTGTAGGAGCGTTTGTGAAGAGAAACTCAGGGCGCAGAGTGAATACAGGCTCTATTTCTGTCGACGTGCAGCGTCTCTTATTGATCTCCACCTCTCTGTAACCCTGTGGTGGCCTGTGTGAGATGTTGGATCACCAGATCTGATCATTTCCTTTCACAGCCTTAAACAAATATATCATAATAATTCATATTCCGTTTTTTATTCTTAGATAACGTGTTGACAATCAATGTATTACAAAGTAAATGCTGTTATCTAATTTCAGTGAACTACAGTACCATTAGGAAATAGTCTAAGAAGAAATAGAGAAGCCCAGACCGCTTGTCTCCGTAGCCATTCCAGTACTATGCTTCTCTTATACATCATAATCTGACACAGACTTGAGAATTTGCAGTGAATGTGTTATTTTCCTGCCCTGATTCCAGTGTCCAGAGCACAGCTTGTGGCTCGTGTCCTTTTTTATAACCTTTGCCTTCAGTTTGCTTCTTTGGATTTCTGATACCCCTTATCTACAGTGTTCACACAGATCCACAAGCTAACAACCCCCCCACCCCTGTTCTCCGTCTCTCTCTCTCTCTCTCAGACCTTCATGTCAACATAAATGTATAGATGTGAAATTGACCCTGAGCCTCTCATTGATTTTCACCTCTATAAAGGCCGTAAGGTATTGTTGACTTGACAGCTGTATAATCTGTCAAAGGGGTACAGCACAGGCGCTGGTTCTGTCTCTGAAAAGATTAGGGTTCTGTTTCAGACTCGGTATGCACACCACAGATAGAGGAAGCAGTTTAAGATGTTTAATAAAACTTAAATTCACAAGGAAAATTTGCAGGGGCTGAGGCAGGCTCCAGGAATCCACAGGGTCGAGACGGGAGTTTCTGGACAGAGAACAACAATCTGAACTGAGTAGTTGAAAAGATCAAAAGACTGCCAGAGTAGTTCAACACGGGTAGATCGACTTGGCATCGCCCACTGCTACACCTACAGCCACACAAACACCAACACTCAGACAAACAATGGGAGGAGAAAAAACTGAACGTGGGTTTAGAAGAGGTGACAGCGCGAGCCATGACAGAAAAGCCGGTTATACAATTGCCAGTGACCCACCAAGGCTTTTATTAAACCGTCCAAGGACATGCAGCAGTCTGGAAGATGGATGGACGTCTTATAGATTTGTTTTACTGCTAACATCTGTCTGTAAACTCTTCGATTTTGTCATTGTACATTGACGACTCCCAGTAGACAAAGAAAGTGAGCTCTTTTGAATGATCAGAATGTATGTCTTTCATCTGAGAGAGAGAAAAATGGGAGAGAGGGGAGAAGAGAGAGATCAGAAAAACAGCACACTATTGTATCCAAACATTATTAGAGGAGAGGGGGAGGTTCTCAATGCATCATGGGATTTCCCAGCAGTCTATGCCTATAACAGCATAACTGAGGGATGGCCCAGCACTAGCTTTCTCCAAAAGGAAAGTTTGAAGTTGAACCTAAATGTATAGAGAGTGTCTGCCTCCTTTGGGAGCTTGTTTCCTCAGGAACATGGAAATGGTTTAGCTCTGTGCTTACTCTCCCTTGAAATGGGCCTATAGCTAAGATGACAGAGGCACAAAGCAAACTGATATGTGAAGCCTTTCCAAATCATGGTGATCATGGGAGGTCACCCCAGAGTGAGTTGTTTTTCTCCAAAAATGTATCAAACCACACCAAAAGTGCATCAAAGAAAAAATTGAGAATCCACAACATTACTGGGAAATATTTTGTGGACTGATGTACCTGGTTGAACTGTGGAAAGAACATGTCATGTATACATGGTGTAAAAAGGGCACTGCATTACCACATCAACAAATTGTGCCAAATGAGGGACAATCTGAAATTCAGGGCTTCTACGACAAATACATTATTCAATATCTTGAATAGTGTCTGCTGTACATTATGCCTCACCAAAGTCATGTCTCACAGACAGTTGACCTGGGAGGTTTGAAGCCCTCTGCAGGAATAATGTTCTACGCTTGTGTTGCCATCATGTTCCTGGGATTGGGATAAAGAAAATGCCATGACAGTCCCCACCTAATAACAATCCTGCTGTGAATGTTTAATGATGTGTTTGGGTTACAGTTAGACAGATATGTAAATGAAGCCCTCGTGTATCAAACAAACTTACCAATGAAAACCGGGCATACAGCCATTTCAACTCCAATCTCACATCAAGTCTCAATAAATGTTTATCCAGTGTGAGCAATGTCTTTGGCAGAGAGTCAGTGCCGTGATCCCTTACACACTCAGGCAGGCTACAGGTTACATAATTACTCGCAATTAAAATGAGGATTGCTCTCTCTAGGTTGGGGGTGAGTTGCTGCCCCAAGAGAAGGAGTTCAAGTGTCTGGGGGTCTTCTTCAGGAGTGAGGGGAAGATGGAGCAGGTGATGGACAGGCCCATCATTGCGGCATCAGCAGTAATGCAGGTGTTGTACCGGGCCAGTGGGGCGAAGAGGAAGCTGAGCGGCAATGTAAACTTTCAATTTACCAGTCAATCTTTTTTTCAACCCTCACCTATGGTCATGAGCTTGGAAAGTGATTGCTGTGCAAGCTCCATGAGGGGGCTGGGCTCAGCCTTTGATATAGGGTAAAGAGGTTGGACTTAGGGATGGAGCTTAGAGTAGAGCCGCTACTGCTTTGCATTGAAGGGGGTCAGTTGAGGTCGTCTGGGCATCTTATCAGTATGCTTCCTGGGCGCCTGCCATTGGAGATTGTTTGGGCATACTCAACTGGGAAGAACTCCACCTCCCAACCTAGCCTGCTACCACCCAGTGAGCTGCTGGGTCTCTATTAACCTCAATTACATTACATTACATTCATTTAGCAGATGCTTTTGTCCAAATCGACTTACAATAAGTGCATTCAAACATGGGGATATTACTGAAAGTGCAAAAGTTAACAAAGTGCATAAACATTCATGAAATAGGCAAAGAAAGCTTCAAGTGCTATTAGTCATAAGGTAAAAGAAAGTGCTTTTTTTGGATGTGTGTGTGTGCAGTATATTTAGTTAAATTTAGAATAGTGTATACAGGGAGTATGGTGCAGTCTGAACAGGTGAGTTTTCAGTCTGTGACAAAAGCATTGGAGGGATTCCGCTGTCCTGACATCAGCAGGGAGCTCGTTCCACCATTGAGGAGCCAGGACAGAAAACAGGCGGGATTTAGAAGAGCGGTGGCTGCCAGCCTTCCACTCTTGCTGGAATCTGTAGTGTTCATATATATGCGTTACATAATCCTAGGTATTCAAAAATTGATTTAAGGGGTTTGCATCATGCAAGCAAAAAACAATCAATGTCTAGAAACTCAATAAGAACCTCAAGAAATAAAGCAGAACCCAGAGTAACTCTGAAACTAACTTTGAAAATTAAAACAAAGATCCATCTGTCTGAGTGTTGATGTGGTTGAGGGCTAAGCCGCTCTCATACTGAAAAATAAAAAGCAGCAGAATTTATTTATATTAATAGATGCATCTGACTATTCCCTGTGCTGAATAATACCCAGGCTGATGCATTTATTTTCTAATTTTCATTTGTGTCTGCAATCATCAATTAATTTATGATGCAATCAAATATTTAACTATTTTGACAGTGTTTTTTTTGTTCCCCCCAGATCCCTGTATTCAGATTCAGAGTTTATGTTGAATATGCAGTGACCTTGATGCCACAGTATAGCACATTATGTAAGTCAAGCTCAACTTAAGGTAGCAGAGGAGCACATTCTGTTATAAATTACTTCTGGGCAGTGCATTATAAATGGATTCGGTGCTACCATCCAGACTGTGTCCTTATAGTAATTTGCAGACATGGAAAATCTGAAACCACCGGCCCTAAACATGCACTCAACATTTCTCCCATTACTTCCTGGCAGGAAGTGGTTCTGTTGGTCCCTCATCTGGGCTAATGGTGGGTGAGTGGCTCTCAGGCCACTTGTATAATGACCTGTAATGCATAAAAACTCACCTACCGGGTCATTTTCTTCCTTTCTCAATCCTAATGTACATTTGAGAGTCCCTTCCAAATATATCATTAAGTCTAATGTGTGGTAGCAGAAAAAAATAGAGGGAGGGGTGGAGTAGACGGCACTGTGGTTGATGTAGGGCTGACGATGATGGGTGCTTATTGTTATACACGCAATTTTGCAGAACAACAACAAAACGTACAGTGTGTTGTAATGTTTATGGCTTATTGTGTTGTATTTTAGAAGGGAAATTTATACCGTACTTATGATCCCTGTCAAAGGCTCTAAGCTAAGGTAACTAAATGCAATGACCATGTCATCGGCAGAAACTCATCCTACTTAAAGGTCCGGTGTGTAGGATTTGATCTCTTGGGAGAAATGGAGTATAATATTCATGGTTATGTTTTCCCTGGTTTGTAATCACCTGAAACTAAGAATCATTATATTTTCGTTGCCGTAGAATGACCCCTTTATATTTACCTCAGGAGTGGTTCTACCTGCAAGGAATCAACCACATTACACCTCCATGTTTCTACAGTAGCCCAGTATGGACAAACCATACGATGGCTCTAAAGACGGCCTTTTGCGTTGTCATGTTACCCAAAGGTCTCGGTAGATTATCCTATATGCTTGAAAGTGGCGAGTGAAGCGAGGGGTCATCAGTTAGTTATGGTATGCAACTTCACCACTTGATGCCACCGAAATGCACCACACTAAAACGTGACTGGAGGGGATCTTTAAAGTTTAAAAGTATATAAATCCCTTCCAGTCACGTTTTAAAGTATATAAAAATGATCTGCTATGCCTAACGTTTTGTGTAATATTGTTGCCCCCCCCCACAAAAAAACCAACCTCTGAAATGGGGCTGTAAACCATCCACTCGCTTTACCTCATTGAGGAATTCTGAGACTATGAATATTAGGCTGTAAACCATCCACTCGCTTTATCTCATTGAGGAATTCTGAGACTATGAATATTAATTATTTGCAAATAACACAGGCCGCGCCCCGCCAACCACAGCTGCTCGAGCTAGGTTTGTCATAATTCTGCCTTCACAAACTTGTTTCTTGTGGACTTTTGTTTGATTGTTATTTCTTGTGCATCTGTTGTGCTGGTTTCTTGGTCCCTTGGTTTTGTAATGACTTTCCTTTAGTTGAGTGACCTTTAATTCCTTTGTATCTTGAATTAGTGATTTCCTGTTCTCCTCTTATTTCTGGTGTCTCCTGCCCCTATGATTGTCTGCACCTGTTCCTCATGTGTCTCACCTGTGTTCAATTGGCCCCGCCCACCTTGGGTCTATTTAGTCTCTGTGCTTCCCTTTGTCTTCGTCAGTTTGTCTGTTGATTTCCCCCACACAACCTGTGTTTTTGTGGCTCCTGTGTTTGCTACCTGTTCTTATGCCTGACATTATCTGTTTCCATTACTACACCCATGGACCCCTTAATTTGTATTTTGCTTTTGTTTTATTTGGATGCCGTATGTCTGTTTTCGTTTTCTTTTATTATTAAATATTCTCTGTACTCCATGCATTTGGGTCCTGCCTCTTTAACAGGTGGCAGAATGTGAGCAACAAGCTCCAGGGTCCGGTTCACATCCAAAAGCTGCACACTCTTCCATGGTTGCTGTCAAAACCTTCACAAACTGCTAACTGTCTGCAGACACACCTGATGTCCTCTCATGGATGCGCTGCCTCTGCTGCTGTTTGCCTACATTTCCATATTCAACAGTGCTTGGGTTTCTGTATTTGTGACATACTTAATCTAGCTTGACCAGGATTCGTTTCAATTTTAAATTGCAGAGAAGTGAAACCAATATCTCCTCCTCCAGGAGAGGAATGTGAAAACACCAGATAAAAGTCCCTATAGTCGATGTAAGACATTTTCGAGGACAGAAACGGATGAACAACACTTTTTTGAGTGGAGGTGGACTTTAAAGATGCCTGTTGAGCGCAGTGGCTCTGAGAACATTATATGTCAAACAATTTAAGCTTTATTTAGGATTATAACGAATCGTTTGGTTCGTAACGTGTACCAAACCGAAAGCCACTTACCGAATGGCTCAGTACGTGCGTGTGAGTGTGTGCGTGTGTGATTAAAGATGGAGATCACAAGAGTTGAAACTTCTGCACTTTGTTGAGGAAGTTGGTGGAATTGTACCTGGTGTAAACAGACAAAATCAAATGGACAGGAAGAAGGGAAATCAATATTCCCTCTGAGACTGAAGCATCCTGTCCCGTTTCCCATTGTGGCAGTCCTTGGGCCCTGTAATGTGCCCGATCTGTTAGAGCTCACAGTGTCTAAATTCCTTTTTTTTATTCTGCAAGGGCGAACCCTGCATTATTAGGCTAATCATACTTATGTGAAAGAGTGGTACTTGACCATGTGTTGGCCTACAGAGCACGTTTGGATTTTTTGCCTTTTGTTTTTAGTTTGGCAGCAGTAGGTTTAGTTGCTATGGAAGATGGTGGATATTCTGCAGGTGGAGAAGCCTCATGAACAGAACAAACAAGGAAGACAAACTCCTGAATGGACTTTGAAAATGATTGTGGTGTGAAGCGACCCTGTCTCTGAAAATGAAGTTGTCACACAACACACACACAGTATACAGTATAGGAAATAATTATTTGATCCCTCACTGATTTTGTAAGTTTTCCCACTGACATAGAAATTAACAGTCTATCCAGAAAATCACATTAAATAAAATATATAAATTATTTTGCATTTCATTGAGTGAAATAAGTATTTGATCCCCTATCAAAACATTACTTTGTACTGGGTGGAGAAACCCTTGTTGGGAAGTACAGAGGTCAGACATTTCTTGTAGTTGATTACAAGGTTTGCACACCTCTCAGGAGGAAATTTGGACCACTCCTCATTCCAGATCCTCTCCAAATCTTTAAGGTTTCGAGCCTGTCGCTTGGCAACTTGAAGGTTCAGCTCCCTCCATAGATTTTCAATAGGATTAAGGTCCGGAGACTGGTTAGGCCACTCCATGACCTTAATGTGCTTCTTCTTGAGCCACTCCTTAGTTGCCTTGGCTGTATGTTTTGGGTCATTGTCGTGCTGGAATATCCATCCACGACCCATTTTTAGTGTCCTGGCTGAGAGAAGGAGGTTGTTACCCAGGATTTCACCGTACATGGCAACATCCATCTTTCCCTCGATGCGGTGAAGTCGACCTTTCCCCTTAGCAGAGAAACACCCCCAAAGCATAATGCTTCCACCTCCATGCCTGACGGTGGGGATGGTGTTCTTGGGGTCATAGTCAGAATTCCTCTTCCTCCAAACACGGCGAGTCGCATTGATACCAAAGAGTTTGATTTTGGTCTCATCTGACCACATCACCTTCTCCCAAGCATTCTCTGAATCATTCAGGTGTTCATTGGTGAACTTCAGACGGGCCTGTACATGTGCCTACAGTGGGACCTTACGGGTGCTGCAGGATTTTAATCCATTACGGCGTAGTGTGTTACCAATGGTTTTCTTGGTGACTGTGGTCCCAGCTGCCTTGAGATCATTACCAAGCTCCTCCCGTGTAGTTCTGGGCTGATCCCTCACCTTTCTCATGGTCATTGATACCCCACGAGGTGAGATCTTGCGTGGAGCCCCAGACCGAGGAAGATTGACTCTCATTTTGTGTTTCTTCCATTTTTGAATAATTGCACCAACAGTTGTCTCCCTCTCACCCAGCTTCTTGCCAATGGTCTTGTACCCCATTCCGGTCTTGTGCAGGTCTACAATCTTGTCTCTGATGTCCTTAGACAACTCTTTGGTCTTGCCCATGATGGAGAGGTTGGGATCTGATTGATTGATTGATTCTGTGGACAAGTGCCTTTCATACAGGTAACAAGTTGAGATTAGGAGTACTTTCTTAAAGCGAGAGGACTAATCTGTGGGAGCAAGAATTCTTTATGGTTGGTAAGGGATCAAATACTTATTTCACTCAATGAAATGCAAAATAATTTATATATTTTTTTAATTAGATTTTCTAATTGTCTCTCGCTGTTAAAATAAATCAGTGAGGGATCAAATAATGATTTCCTCCACTGTATATAAAGTTAGTGTTGGATTTCCAGCAAACAAGGCCTAAGTCTCACATAATGAGTTGTGGTGTGAATGTTCCACTTGGTGGGCTGTAGCCCAAGGTGGGTAGCTCTGCTCCACTGTACGTTACAAGCTCACGGCCAAAATACACGGAGAGCCTGACCCCAGGTAAGCAGCAGAAAATGGATGGATGGATAATACTAATGCTTCCTTATTGAATAATATTTAATTGGTTGACAAACACATACTGCAGTCGAGCATAGCCCTGCGAGTAAAGATAGCAGTAAGGAAGAGAAGCGGGCGGGTCAGAACTGTCTCCAGCAGCTAGACAGAGCTGGAACTCAACGCAGCTGCTTAAAAACTAATTAGTGTAGTTAGAAAGTTGACAGGGCCGAGGAAACTCTCCAGGAGTTTCAGAATGAACTTTTTAGCTTCTGAAATATTATTTTCAGACAGCTCTGAAGGTGCTCAGGATTTCAAAGGATGACAGCAGCTTGACTGTTTCACTTTTTGAACACCGTGTGTGTGTGTGTGTGTGGGTGGGTGGGTGGTTTGGTTTGTCCTCTTGGTTAACAAAGACTCCACCACTATTTTAGCCACATCATTAAGTCCAGCTCCTCTAAATGAACCAGGCATTACAGAGCCCGGTTGCCTCCATGTCATCGCTATCACGTTCTCCCAGTCCTGCTGGGATGACGTTGGCTGGTGAGGTCATCGGCACTGTCACAGCAAGAAGGTTCCTGGTTTGAATCCGAATTCGGCCCAAAAAAGGAAAAAAAACCCCAACCCTAACCCACCGTAGGGTTTGCTTTTTCTCCCTGTATCTGTGTGGGTTTCTGGGTTCTCCGGCTTCCTCCCAAAGTCCAAACACATGCAGATTGGGGTTAAGTTAATCGGAAACTCAAATTAGACTGAGTATGAGTGAATGGTTTTGCGGCCCTTCCGTCAACAGCTGGGCTGCTGAATGTGTAAGGAACAATAATTTCCGTCAGATCCTGTTAGCTTGTCTGGTAAAGTAAATAATCAGTTTGCGTAAATGTACACTGAAAGATTGTACATTTGATTTCTGTTTTGAAAATGGCAATATATATAATTAATAAGATAAGAGCATTTTGTTCATCAAGTGAGTGCATTAGCATTTGTGAGAAACAATGAGAGAAAAGATGTCACTGGAAGTGGTTGACTGTAAACATGATATCTTTACCACCTATTCTGTTGAATACATGTGTATGTGTTAGCTACTGTTTTCTTATTTCATCCATGTATCTGTCAACTAATTTGCAACAGTGTAAGCCAACATCTCATTAAATAATGGCATATAATGAAATAATATTAATGATAGTATGAAGATATAAAGGGCATAGTTTGTCGAGCATCTGCATCAGTGAGGCCCAGATATCTCTGTCAAGAGTGCAGGAAACTGTCATTTACATTTCAGGGCAGTATCACAGCCTACTGTGTGAAATAAAAGCAAAGATTTCTCTTTCATATGCGAACATACACCAGTCTATGGTGCAGAATAATTAGTCTAGTGTTATCACATACAAAATAGTAATCACACATTTAATTCTGTTTTTCTAACAGGTGAATGTTGTTGCACTTTGAATTTATGGCCATGTTACTTTTCACATTCAGAATATGGCTCACTTAAAGCTGCACACGGCCCGTTTCCGTTCTCAGAATGCAAATCTCTCTGTGACCTTGCTGTTAAACCGGTGAATGTCTCTTTCCATTTGACAGCATTGCGAGAGAAATATCTCCCGGCCTCTGATGTTGTTATGGGAGCTGTGATCTGAGTGGCCACAGCGCCACTGCAGACACTGAACTCCTCTCCCTCCCAGATAAGAGAGAGCTCAGAGCACAGTTTTGCCTTGTTCATCACTGGGTATGAAACAGCACTGCGGTTGACAGCCATGTGTGGGAAGTTATTTTTGTATTCCAGTGCTGGGAAACTTATTCTGCAACAACGAGGCACACAAAGTGCTCCTTCATTATCGCACACTCATGACACAGGGCAGGGACAGGATCCAGTTTTTAACACATCTCGGATGTGCACTGTGCCAAAGAATCTTTTCTGGAGCTGGCCGACCAGCACATCACCATGAGGCATAACAGACTGAAACAAAGCCAAGAAGAAGTTAATCTCTGTCCTTTAAATCTGTGCGCCGCGCGCTCAGTAGTCAAATCAAACTCACCGCAGCTGTTGAAAGCACTTCATAAAATCTCCTCTGTGTTCTTGGAGTTGGAAGTTCCCTTTTGCAATTTGCCATGACATCCACAGTTGTCTGCTCTGGGGAGCGACAGATAAAAAAGAACCTATATTGGAGTTGAATCTGACAAGCTTAACTTAACGGTAGTTGGTGTGTGTAGCAGTGGAAAAATTCATATGCATATGCAGTATTCTCCCCTCATCACACCTCCGGCTGTTGGGTTTAGTCTGTCTGCCCCTCTGCCAGCAGGATTTATTTTATACGGTCAAGAAAGAATGTGGCGTCTGGGCACAGGAGCTCCTTAACCCAATAGGCTTTGTCAATGTACCACAAACAAAGCACTTACTGTGTCGACACATCCGTAGTTTCATTGGCCTGAATGGGTAAAGTCAGTGTTTTTGATCTCTTATACTGTATACTCATACAATATCTCTAGTATGCCAAGGAGGTCATGTTTTCCCCCGTCCTTTGTTGGTTGGTTGTTTTGTTTGTCAGCAGGATTACACAAAAACTACTGAAAGGACCTCAAGGAAACTTGGTGGGACATGGATCCCGGTTTCTTATATCACTGTCTTTAACATTGCGGACATTCTTTGACATTTTCACTTATTTCCAAGGGAATAATGCATAAATCTTGATGAGTAATGATAAAGTTCATATGCACCACACAATTGGACACATTTTATAATCCTTGAAATTACAGCTCTCATCTGAGTACCATTGCTTGTGGGTGGGTTGGAGCGAATGATCTCTTGTTCACTTCAAAAATCATGACTCAACATGGTGGTCCTTTCAAGAATACAGTTACCACCACTGAGGTACCCTTAAGCAAGTAATTGAACCCCCACCTGCTCCGCCTAGTGGTCAACGATCAACAATGTGGTGATGCTAATGTGTCATCTAGTTCATTATATGTACAAGCTTTTAGGACAAAGAAATAGACGCGGCCCTGTTTGTACGAGGCAGTTGATTTCGGAAAGTTACTAATCATCATGATTTGGCTCGTAAAAATTTTAATTATTTGGCTGCTGTTAGAACCACAAAATGTGGGGCTTTTAATTGCAGCATTGATCCGTTGCTTGACTTTTTCAGGGCACCATCTTGTGTCCTGTTCACTGAACCTACCACTGACTCCATTTTGGAACAACGTGTGACTTAATGAACAGTTGTTTCACTGTCACTGAATAAGTGAAATTACCACAAGCAGCTAAAAGGTGCGCGACAGTCCCATGAGCCAGCAAGAGATTGCTGCATTTTAATTAGTTGTTTTTTTTCCAAGGTTATCATCATAGTGTGAGACTGACATTAGCTAAGTTATTTGCAGAAATAAAATACCTGGTGTGTGAGAGGGTTTATAATCTCCATATATCCACCACCTTTCTGTCTCATTTCAAAGCAAATGAAAGAGATATTCTAAGGTTGTTGAACTATTAACACAAAATATTATGTGGCAACATTTGGTTTTCACCTTGCTTTTTTCAAATTTGTAAATTTGTGTTTAGGGTAGGATTCAGCTGAAAAACAGCTTATGGCCGCCAACGAATTGGACTATCGACACTCGTCGACTGCCGACGAGTTCAGACAGCTGCCTGTTGCTATGGTGTGTAGCACCCTTAAAATGTGCTCTTTAGGACAGCATCACCTTTGGCTGTGTCATACCAGAACACACCAGTACATGCAGGAGCTCAGTTCAGGATGGACTTCATATCCTTTGCCTCTTTCAGTTTACACACACACACACACACACAGGTCTTTCTTTATTTCTCTCTCTCTCTCGGGATGACTCATGATTAGTTATTATTTGCTGTAAAGCGACCTCCGCAGCACTGCCAGCAGTTACTGAGAGTTTTGTAAACAAGTCTGTTTGGAAAGAAGTCAGGGAGAGTCTTGGACAAAAGCTCTGCCGCACTCGTATATCATTCATTCCATGTGGCTGTATCCTTGAGATGTTTACTTGTGCTGCATGAAAAGGCCTAAACACACATTACTGAAGACACAACACCTGAGCGAGTGTCTGTCTGTCCGTGTGCGTGTCCGCGCTCTGTTCAACATCAGCAGACGGCCCACTTGTAAAGACTTCATGTATTTAATCTTTTAATCTTTTATTCATGCATTTGTAATGATCTGGAATTTTGACCCCCTAGGAACAGCCAGTATTGTCATGGTGATAGCTAATAAAAAAATAATAATAATGTCATTAACATTATTCAGTGATTATAGCATAATGACACTATCACATCACTGACATAAATATAAGTTTTTATAATTACAATAACACTCATTTTTGTATTTTACGATGAACATTTAATAGTTATGAGATTTTGACCCTTTCAAAATCATTTTCCTCATGATTATAAGATTATCAACTATCAATAATAAGATAATTTTTTCACCTTAATGAGACTCAGTAAGGACAAAATCTACTTTACTTTTAACAAAGGGGGGCAGATGTATCTGGTCCACACTTACAAAAAAGCTTGGATCCATGCCCTATAACCAATAGGAAATCGGCTATTTTGTTTCAAGTCAAATTTTTACTCTTTCTCATGTTTCATACTTTAACAAAGTCCTTCGACAGATTTCACATGAGCATCTTCACATTTTGTCCGTGCCATCCAAACACCTATGACATGCCTACTGGCAACAGGAAGTCAAACCTTTTGTACTTTTATGTCCTCTGCCTTGCAGGTTCACCAGATCCACCTCAAATTTGGTCTGCCAAGTTGTGAGACGTCGATGATGTTATAAAATGAAACTTTTGACCATGTATTAGACGGTGTTGCCTAGGAAACCTCTGGTTCGCCATCAAATACGAATGTGTGTTGGAGGGCCTTGGTATGATTAGAATCTCATGAAACTTGGCAGACAGGTTAAGAGGGGCGACCCTGATGGCTGTGACATTATTTATCTATTAATTTCCTCTGCCAAGATGGTTTTGTCCCCACTCAATGTGTTTGTCTGCTGGATTACGCCAAAAAAAACAACCACCAAATGGATTTCCACTAAATTTGATAGAAGGGTGGGACATTGGCCAAGAAAGAACTCGAATCCAGGATTTTTTTTTTCATTATTGCTTTCCTCAAAATAGTGAGATAGGAAGTTTATGATATTTTCATAAACATTTCCCAGGGAAAAATGGATTGAACTTAAAAAAATCTGACCTATTTAGGGGAGTGATAAATATGAATGTGTAAATTGGTGCAAGTTGATTGAAATTAAGGGGACTGTTGTACACTGTCATTGTAGTTTATTTTGAAGGAGCAAATTTAAATGTCATTTATGTCTTCCTTTTCTGCTTTCTTTCTTTCACACACACACACACACTTAGACTTGAGCTGCCCCCCAGATCGTGGGGTAAACATGCAGCATATTGTCATTGAGGATTAGCTCGGGTTTAAAAGTGTAACTAATGACTTTCTGCTCTGCAAACGGGCCACACTCCAGTGTGTCAATGAATATCATTAGATGAACTGAGGAGTACACTCTCCTCAGGTTAAGGTTGATAATGATAATGAGGCACAAATGACACACATTCCGCTGCTCTCTTCTTTATCAAAGGTTACATCTCTTGAACGATGATTTGGCCTTGATCCTGTGTCCGTCCTCCTCTCTGTCTCCACCTACATGTTTCCACAATAAACCCACTCACATATTAAGCTGACACATTTTGAAAGACCATGTTCTACCAACAATTTGTCTATACTATATGAAGCGGTCCTGAAATCTGTCCATTATTGCTGTAACCATCTTGAACACAATCACAAGCATTTAAGAGGGCTGAGACGAAAGATTGACTCCTAAAGCTGGACCTCAATTTTAGAAAGTGTATTTCCCAAAATATGTTTCATGTACCTGTCTTACATACACTGCCTACTAACTTTGCATTACTGTAACTGTATTTCAGTTTGCCATATTCTCTTTTTTTCTGTGCGCCTGTGGCTCAGAAGGCTGAATGGAAGGTGTGTGTGTGTGTGTGTGTGTGTGTGTGTGTGTGTGTGTGTGTGTGTGTGTGTGTGTGTGTGTGTGTGTGTGTGTGTGTGTGTGTGTGTGTGTGTGTGTGTGTGTGTGTGTGTGTGTGTGTGTGTGTGTGTGTGTGTGTGTGTGTGTGTGTGTGTGTGTGTGTGTGTGTGTGTGTGTGTGTGTGTGTGTGTGTGTGTGTGTGTTCGCACTGTAAGAATGTGTGAATTATATCAGTGGTCACTGATACCCCAAAGGTACTATATAAATACACAAATTTTACAAATGTTCACGTGAATGTATGGAAGATCACAGAAACAAAAACTATTTGTAATTGTATAAGTTTGTTGTTCTTTGGTTTCAGAACACACAACATAACATGGCATTTTTAATATATATTTTCCAAAGTATTGTGACAAACAATGAATGTTATTTGATACTTAAGAGATCAAAAATGTATAATCATACAGACAGGATGTAATATAGTTATGGATATGACATAAGTACACACCTGCTAGCAGAGGACGGGACAGGAAGATGCAGAGTAAAAGTGGTGAAGAAATATATTATGTTCAGTCAATGATCCTTTCAAAACAAGTGAGGTGAACCAAGGTTATGAAGAATATAATGATGCAAGCAGCTCAGCAGCAATCTAAACTCAGCAGTCATAGGTTTGAAATCATACACTTGTATCTAGTGCAGCTTATATGTTTACATATGTAGATAAATACGTCTCTAAAGACCACATTTATTTTCTCTTACTGTACATGAGTTGCACATCACAACTCAAATTTACTACAGACGTTGTGTTCCTACCCTCGGGCAGTGCCTCTGTTCAGCTCACAGGCACGGTTGTGGCATAATGTAGAGTGACATTCTATGTAGACCCAATAGGAAGCTCCTGCCCTCATAAACATGCAGTGTGTCTGCCAACAGAAGATGGTTTCATAGGAGGAGGAGGAAGCCATCTACAAAGGTTCTGAAAGGCCCCATTTTAGTGACAATCGATAAAATAAATCACAATCAGCTTACAGGACAAACAAACAGAAAACCAAAAGAATCCTTCTTCCTCTTTTTCCATGAACTTGGTAATGTAATTGGATATAGCATAACATGCAACTCAGCTAAGCATAGGACTGTTCAACACCGGAGTGTATTGTATTTATAGGATTCAATGTATTCCCTAAGTCTATTCATCTGTTAATTTGATGTTAGTATACTGTAACTAACCCTCTTCTAGCCTGGCACCTTTGTCCCTTTCACACCAAAATTACCATGTAGACCTGGATTTTTTAAACATGGGTCGACCCGCTAAAGATCGGCAATTGGCCACTTTCACACTGCAAGCAGACCAGGGTCTGATGATCGCCATCAGATGCGGTGCGTCATATTTTCACATCATGTCGTTGGGGATGTCACAAACGCGCTGGAAATAGGTGGCGGCAAAGAAAGGTGCGCGCAATAAAATCAAGAAGAAGAAGAAGAAGAAGAAGTGTAGTAAACAACAGAAAGCAGCCAGCATGGAAGCCAGTGAGACGGTGGTCAACGTGACCTTATTGTTGCTGCTCGTCATGTGGGTCCATATCGAGCACACAGTTTTTGGTCAACTATAAAACATTTTGACGACCATCAGTGGAAAGCCCACTTTCAAATGTCCTGGACAACATTTACATTTTTGAAGAAAAAAACCCCCCTTCTTGCTCCAGCTATAACCCAACAAACGACAAACTTTCTGAGTCGTATTGCACCACGACGGAGACTGGCCATTGTTTTGTGGTGGTTAGCAACGCCGGGAGAGTATTTCCTGCTTGTTTGGTGTTGGACTATTGACTGTGTGCATGCTGGTGCGGCAGGTTAGAAATGCACTGGTGCATACGTTATATCAACGTTTCATTTCCCTTCCGACTGGACTGCGCCTTGACGAAACCATTTAAGGATTTTGAGAGCGTTACCCACAGTGCACTGGTGCCATTGATGGGACACATATACCGATTATTGCTCCCAGGGACAATCCAGCCGACTGCTACAACAGGAAGGTATGGCATTTGATTGTCCTGCAGGCTGTGGTGGACCACAATTTTTTGGTAAGCATGACTTGCTGAGAAAAATACAAGTCTGCATTAGCAGTGCTGAGCCGTGCTGTGTGTAAAACAAATTAGGCCTATGTATCATTTTGTTATTACAGGCAGACCATGCGTAAACATGTGGGTGAGACCATATGTTTACAGACATCTCCAGGTAAAAACAGATGAAGATTTTATTTTGAAGAATTGAAAATATAGATCCTAGCTCTAACAAATAGGTCAGTTTGGCACATTGACCATACACGGTCCAGCCATACACTAGGTTTTGAGCTTGTCTTGATTTCTCTTGATTTTTTTATTGCCACTTGTCTATGCTATTCTATCCTGTTTAGTTTCACAGATGTCTACATAGGCTGGCCTGGACGTACCCATGATGCCAGGGTGCTTGCCAATTCAGACCTTTTCATTACTGCAGAGGAGCGCCAAAATGGCTACCTTTTCCCCAGAGAGGTAAATGCATATTTTCTGTTGACTATATTGGACAAGGTGGATGCTCTTCAAACTGTAAACTGTTACCTGACTCTCTGTTTCCTTACAGAAATCAAAGATGCTGGATGGGGTGGAGATTCCTGTCCATATCATTGGAGATGCTGCCTCCCCACTAAAGCAATGGTTGATGAAAGGATTCACACAGCATCTTCAACTTTCACAAGAACAAGCCCACTTCACCCACACCCTAAGCTCAGCCAGGATGGCCGCTGAGAACGCCTTTGGATGACTGAAAGGACGCTGGAGATGTTTAATGAAGAGGAATGACATCGTACTTAGTGTAATGCCAAATGTTGTAGCTGCCTGTTGCATTTTGCATATTGTATTTTTGTGACGGTCTCTCTCTATATGCATATCTCTCTCTACCTTTCTCTCTTGCCTTCCAGTGACCTTGTTAAGAGGCCGTCAGAGCTGGTTGCTTACACCTGGAGAGGGAGTGGCTACAGGGTATAAAATGGCTTCCAAACCAGGAATTTGCTTTCGGCTGCTGAGCCATCCACATGGCTTTCCCTGACTTGCCTTCTGTTGTGTTATTTCATTATTTGAACACCCATCCACCCACTTGCATTACACCACTGATGCTTGCATATTTATGAAGAAATGCTCTAAGTTTGTTTGGTTAGATAAATAAATACCATTTTGTAACAATGTGAAATACAGAAAGACAGTTCTTTGCCAGAGTAACGTTGAGGTGAGGAAGAGTTTTGGCGAAACCACATGCTGTGGTGTCTGAGGGAGAAAAGACCAAACACTGCCCAACTCATCCACACTACTATTACAGCTAACATGACAGCATTGTTACCAGTGTCAGTCTTTATGCTGACACCCCAAATAAGGTTGCCGACTATTGTGACAAAAGTTGACACGTGACTTTTGAAAGTTCTGTTTTGCTGTTGGTTTTCTGTACTCACATTAAAAATGGGAATAAAATGTGTGACAACACGACTAAGTCTGAGCCTTTTGAATTGAACAATATTTGCACATTCATAGATTCAAGACAGAAGCAGAGGTAATGTAACCAAGTACTGCACTTCAGTACAATTGAGGTACTTTCACTTGTAAATGTGATCCAACATTATCTTGTGTATTGAAAAGCATTTTTTTTTTATAAAGTCACAAATGAAATGCGTATTCCCTTAAAAAAAAGGGCCCCAGCCAGTACACGTGTTCAAAATAGAATAACAACACTTTAGAAGTGCCAAGGTGCTCCAGCACTAAATATAAAAAGAAAATTGAACTAACAGTATGCAAGAAGAACAAGTACTATTCAGGTAATTTATTGCAAAAAGCAAAGGACATTGCAAATACCCATACATATGTCTCCTATAACTGCCTGTAGTTAGTGTGCTCGTCGGGTTTTTAATGGCGTGCTTGAATAATTCGGTCGAGACTGATAAAAGGAGTTCTCATACTGTTGCATGGACGTTGGTGGTCGCTGTGCAGCCTGTGGTGCAAGGCCTGAACAGCTGCTGCAGCTCTGTCCATCTCTTTAAACTCTGTCATTGCAGTTGTTATTGACGCAGAAGCATGCTCCATGCCCGTCCTTTTCCGTCCTGTGGCTGGAACACAGTAGGCTAATAAATCAGTAGGACCACTCACAAGATACAGTGGCATGTTGCCTTTGTGTAAACCAGTGCATGCATTCATTAGTTTATACTGTAATACTAACTAACGCCATTTTTAAAGAATGCAGAAGACATAGTTAAACTTACCGCTTGTTTGTCATGGTCGTGTCCTGGTGGTCTCAGCCTGGATCGAACCGTCCATGTCGTCGTCTGCTTCCATCCCTTGCGAGGCTTCTGCTCCTGTCACCTCCCCCTCGCTGAACCCAAATATTGTTCCTCAGTTGCCGGCCCGACTGTTTACTCATGCACTGGTGCGATGCTATGACGTGCGGGCGTAGGCGCGCAAATGACCCCACCATCAGAAACTGTCCATCTAGTCTGTGTACACACATACTCTCAGACCTGTAGAGATGTTATATTAGCTGTCAACTTGCCTCTGACTGGTAGAACTCCAAATCCTTCAATTGATTTCCCCTCATTTGGGAAAGGGTGGTGCCCAGAGTTAGCTTTAATATTATTAAAAGTTATTCATAACTATTATTCATAGTTTTGATATTAATATAAAATATTTGATAGCATTAGTGATTGAATGTAAGCACAACAAGAGCCACCTCAGCTCTATTTCAAATTCCTTTTTTCAGTCAATGTGGAGCAGGAAGCTGACAAATTCAAGGAGTTGCTCAGATTCTGGATCTACAGAATGCAATCGTATTGAAAGACAAAAACATCTTCTCAACACATTGACCCTACTTTGGGTCTTTGTTATAATTTTCCCCACTTCACAAATGAAGTCAAACAAAGTAGAGCACAGGAGCCGACTCAATGAGTCTCATCTCTCTGATCGCACAAGGTTTGTCTTGTCAAGTACGGAACGGAATTAGAGCACTGGCTGAGAGCTGTCAGTCCCTCATCTCATTGGCTTCCTGCTGGAAGAATACATTGTTAAATATTGCCGTCAGTAATGAAGTAACACTTTTTTGGGTCTGTAGAGTTTAGAAAGGCAGACCGAATTCATAATCCAGTTCATAAGTATTGTAGGCGGGCATGGGCTTTATACTTGCATATATTGTTCCAGTCTTATGCTGGTGTTTCCTTATAAAAGAAGCTGATGTGATCAGAGATTATTCTTAGAAAAAAAAAAGTATTTTTATTTGTCACATACTCATACAGGATGCGCAGTGAAATGTTATTGTGACATGTGCTGTACTTCTGTGCTCAAATTCAAAAGTTACAATATAAAATATACTATATATATGACTTGCAGCTGTTCTTAAATTTGTATCAGCATAGAAATGTTGATACAAAACAGCCCTTGCCATAAGAACTACCTTCACAAATGTCTGACATGGGTTAATCATTCTGTATGTTCATTATGAAGTCATATTGTGGATGGATTTGGATTGCATTGTTTGGAGAGGTGTTGCCGTCCATTCTGCAAATTGAGTGAGTTTATACTAAAGCAACATGCACAGCTAATGCTATAGGAGTGTAGGACTAAATTTACATGACGAACATGATGAACAGTGTAGGGGTCAGAGGTCGCTCTTTGAGCCACAGTGAAGCACAGCTGGTGGTTGTTCTGGGTCTGCAAGCACTGCAGTGTCGGCAGGAGTTTCACGTGATGTATAAGATCTCCTGAAACCTTAACACTGCAGGAAAATAAAATTCAAATGTAATAGTCGTGCAAACCAAGACATGTAACTAGACTTCAAACTGAAGTTACCCTATCAGATGTTGTTACTCACATTATCCATTTTGCCTCTCTAGCTGATGGGTTGTTTTTTTTAGTAAAGCTATGGTGCGTTATAAGAATCTGAAAGTTAGAAAACATGGTGGACAACTGACATTGAATCACTAGCCCCTCAATGTACTGGAGCTTGTAAAGGCAAGACTGTTGTGCCTCCATTCTACCTCATCGTTCTTTATGAACACAAAGTGGTTGCATTATTGTTCGGCCTTCATGCTGGCATGTTAAAGTGCCAGGTTGATGTGTGTGTAAAAGAGAGAACCTGCATTGTGGGTTTTCCGGTTTGTGCCCAACACAGAATAAGTTACTCTGTGGCAAAGACGTGGTGAGCTTGCTGAAAAATGTATACTTGAGTCTGGACAAGACTGGTGAGCTGTGTCCTTTGGGAAGAAATGAAAGGACGTTGTGCTTGATAGCCTCAGGAGTTTACACTCGAGACAAAATAGTCAAGAGTTTTAAGTCTCAAATTTCCTCCACTGATGTAGTCGCAACACAAACACAAAGACACTGTCTCCCTGAGACAGTTTCTTTTTTTTGTGGACCAAATAATAAAATCTAGTTTGGGATTTCTTGAGAGAATTTCTAATGTGAATGTGGGAAGGCATGAAAAGTACTCAGATGTTCTGGAATCTGAGCAATTGGATAAAGAAAAAAGAATTCTGAAGTAAAAGAACAAATAAAGCAATTTATAAATTACATTTTTTTTAAAAATAAGGGAAAAAAACAACTAAAGGAAACGTTTCCCCAACTGCATTCAGTGAAGAAGAATATCAGGGTCAGCTCCAATCAGATCATCACATAATGCAGACAGAGAGGCATCATTTGGAAGTGTTTAGGAGCACTTGACTGATTTATAGTTATGTGTGGGCAAAAAGATGGAATTCTGCAGCCCTGTTTGACATTCAAGCCATGGTGATTGGTAAGAAGCGTCCAAAGTGTGTAAAGTAATATTCCCAACATCATTTCACCACCACGAGCAGCCTGGACTGTGGACACAAGGCAGGTTGGCTCCATGGATTCATACTGTTGACTCCAGATTCTAACTCAAGAAGGCATACTGTAAGAGCAGGCTACGTTTTCCAGTCTTCAACTGTCTGGTGTTGGTGAGTCTGTGTCCACTGCAGCCTCAGGGTTCTGTGGTTTGCTGACAGGGAAGCTGATGTGGTCTTCTGCTGTTGTAGACCATCCACCTCAGGGTTGGACGTGATGTTCATCCTGAGTTGTTTCTCAGTTCACCACAGTCGTAATGGGTGGTAATCCACCCAGTCCGACCATTCTACCCTGACTCGGAGCTGCTGCTCACTGGATGTGTGGCTTTTTGGCACAATTGAGTAAAAACTCTAAGAGACTGTTGAGTGTGAAAATCTCTGGAGATCAGCAGGTTCACAAATACAAACCAGCCCATCCGTTACATCAACAATCATGTCACGTTTTGAGATCACATTCTTCTTCATTCCAAAGTTTGATGTGAACATTAACTAAAGACCGGTATCTGCAGGATTTTTGCACACTGCACTGCTGCCTCATGTTTGCATGAACAAGGAGGTGTTCCTAATAAAGTGCTGAAAGGTTGGTTAAGGTGCAGTTCTTATTACTGACAGAAGGGATGGACAAGACTATGCAATAAATCCAAATCTTCCTTGAATGCTCGTTGTTACTTCTGCCTGTCCACTTGTTTTATTTGTTTGTTTGTTGGTTTGTTTTCAGCAGGATTATGCAGAAAGTACAGAACCGATGGGACATGGGCCACAAAAGAATCCATTCACATTTGGTGAGGATCTGGACAAAGGGGCACCACTTTCTTTAACATTGAGAGATAGGGTGGTTTTTATCTTTTAATTGAATTTTTCATTGATTTCCCAGGGAATATGTCATGGATCTCGATGGAATAAAGGTAATATTTAAGGGACTGATATCTATGAGTGTGTGCAATACAGTGCCAATCCAAATAAAATTCCCGATGCAGCGGATTGACTTCTTGAAGGGACTGTTGGGTCTGTATGCACTCAGCTGAGTGCCGTTCTAGTTTCTCACGCAACAGTAGTTCTGTCCTTGTTCTTTGGCTGTCAATAGTTTACTCTTCAATGAGAATAGAAAACTTCAACCGCCTACTTTAAACTTTCCCTGACATGAGAAGTTTACTCTTATGACTAAACTTTGCTTTTCTTATATAGTTGTGTTGAAGCTGCAACATGACTAGAGTTTCCTCCTCCCACCCTCTGCTCTCATGCTTTTAATTGCTGTATAGACTCATGCATATTCACTACACGTGTCAGGTCCTTTGCTAGTGATAGATTGAGGAATATGGCCGCTTTGCATAGAAATAATGCACTTGCCACAGTAGGTGCAACTGCCAAATCGTGCTACTGTTTTTCTCTTCAGGCCCATCTGTCTGGGAATAACACACGTGTTCAGTATGGGACGGGATGATACCAGCAGTTTACACATCTCTGTAAATGTCAAGCTGCATGTGTTTAAGTACCAATACAATGAAACATAATGTTTCATCCTTTCAGTTAATTATAGTAGCATGAAACAAGGGAGAGCTTTACTGTAACCCCGAGTCGTTACCTTGTGAGTTCCCTCGGCACACACACACATACACACACACACACACACACACACACAGCCTGCAATCAAGGTGAGCACTTAATATTTTTTTGGACACACACTTAACTCTAAAATAACCCGACAGGCCTTTATAACGCCGTGGCCTGCGCTGCCCGGCTGCTCCGGCCCGCGGTCCAAAGTCCAACTCAAAACTCTGCTCCTTTGCGTGTGCGTGTGCGTGCGTGCGTCCTGATTCCAGCCTACTGCGTCAGAAGGAAGATGAGCCCACTCACCTCAGCGTGCCAATCATGCCCACCTGGCACCGATCCCGATGAGACCCTCTCTCTCCTACAGAGTGCCAGAACCACGGCCCACCCCCACACTCACACTACGTACTGCGTCAAAGACCTGTCCCCTCTCGCTTCCTCCCAGTCCACAACCACACACCTGTCATTCCAAACCAAGACTGAATGCGAACACACAGCAGATGCTTCTGGCAGCTTGTCCTTACTTGTTCAGTCCTTGTCCGAGAGTGTAAGTAGCTGCCGCGACTTCCCTGTGTAGGCAGCAAAGTGTCCAATAATTAGCCCAGGGTGCAACGCTGTGTGTTCACTTGTGTTTGTGCCCCTCCTCACACAGAAATGTACTTTCACACAGCCCCAGACTCCACGACTGAGCAATCATTATCCTCAGGTTGTTTTGTGTAACCATTTGATGGCAGCCGGCGACCCGCAGTGACTTCCCCCCACTCCGACAACATTCAGGAATTCTGGGTAATCAATGCATTTGATGTCTCCAACTGAAATATGGATGACTGATATCAATATCAAAGCCAAGTATGCATGTGGTGTTCCTCTGAACTCCTTTGAAATGTGTTAATTAGTTTCAGTTTGTTAGCTGCATATTGCTTTCAACGTCATTTCACACTAGCAATTTACTGATTTACTTTAGAGAGAGGAAAAAAAGAAAGAAGACGACGAATAAAAGCTCAACACTCAATACCAAATCCCTCAATTGGTTTATCAGGTGATGGATTTTATTTGATTGATTATATTTGCGTCTGCTCAGCCACGACATGTACATCAGTTTAATTAAAAGAGGGAAAAGCTTGAATGGGAATGAAATTGGAGAGTAAATTGAATTATTGTATTTGTTCAGTCATGCTGCCCTGTGGGCGTACTCTGAAATTCATTTTACCCCAGTCACACCTCCTTAGAACTCAGCTGCCAGACATGACACTCACCACCAAACACTCACACCCACAGAGGTAGAAGTGTGCCTACAATCACACACACAAACACACACACACACACACACACACACACACACACACACACACACAGTTAATTTCATTGCATCAGTGACGGGCATTTATGAAGCCCTCTAGGCATATAATTCATTCATTTAATGCACTGTAGTTTAATAAGTTTACTTTCAGACACTGTGGTGAGGAAAGAAACCGAAATCTGTGAAGGAAAGAATTCAAAATTAATTGGCAATTTTGTATTCAGATAACATATGATACTATAAAACTGAGCATTGTCAAAACTTTTCAGTTTAGACGGCTGTTTAACAAGAATGAAGATGGAAATGGAAACAGCGGGAAGTTGAGTTCATTTGACTGCTTATTAAAGGTGGAATACTGAAGATGGCAATTGCCAGAACCAGGCATTACAGAGCCCAGTTGCCTCTCCCAGTCCTGCTGGGATGACCGAGGCTTTGTCAGACACACTTGATATAAGGGATTGATTTGTCCCTCTGACTGAGGGAAACAAAGAATTTGTGGTGTGGGGCACGGCCCAAAGAAGATCCCATTGAATTTTGGAGCAGTTGCTGATGAATAGGCGGAGGTCATTAGCACTGTCGCCTCACAGGAATGAGGTTCCAATCCAGGTTTTGACAAAAAACATACATGTGTGTAGTTTGCATGTTCTCCACTTATCTTCCTCCCACAAACCAAACACATGCAGATTGGGGTTAGGTGAAATGGAAACTCTTAACCATAGGTGTGAATGTGAGAGTGAAGGTGTTTTTGTTCCTGCAAGTTGGCTCTGTGATGAGGGTGACCTGCCCCCCCCCCCAAAAAAAAATCTGAAGAATTTCAACCATTTTATATGCAGTTAGAATACAAACCAATAATCAAACCAAACCTTCCCCTGGGAGGCTGCCCTGTACCAATATGGCAGCCGTGTTGACGCACAGGATTCAGCCGGAGCAAATCAAAATGGAGTGTGCTTACAGCCACTCTACTGAGGGCTAACATGCGCAGGGGTTCAGGGAGGCATATAAGAGAAGAATGTAACCTCACACTTAATAATGCATTCTTTATACTTTTACAGTAAGATACTGTGTCGACCGACACTCTCTTCCAAGGAGGGGGACCCCCTCACCCCTGTAACGTCAGACAATCCTCAACATTATCAGTGTTCAGGACTACACACAGTCTCAGTCTGATGATATGCACTTGTCTGGTTTGGTTTGTTTGTGTTCTTGAAATAGAGCGGGTGGATTTCAATACATTCTGCAGTTGAATTTCTTTCTACTCTCGTAGGTTAAGCCCGTTTGAAAACATCAGTTTTAAAAGTTGCTCTCTTTTTTTTCAGTGGGAAAAAGTTTGATGGCAAGATCTCATATCACCCTCAGAAATTCAATCAAGATTAGTGTAAGCTTCCTATAAGCTTCAGTAATTAGTGCTCCTCCAAGCAAGGCGAGCTTACCATTCGGCTAAATAAGGGCTGCCGCACCAGGTTCACAGTAATTGCCTCACTCTATAAATCTTAATTTCTCTTACACTTCATGCACTGCATCCATTTAAATAAGGAATTTAACATCCCTATATTGGCACCATTTTCTCCCCCTGTGTGGCTTTAATCTAAGGGTATCATGCAACACAAAGGGGATATGATAGTATTATGAATTTTGGCTTGTTTGTAGATGTTGGAAGAGGAGGCATGGTGAGTTCTCACCTCTCTGTCTGCCCTTGGTGTTGTTTGTTGCAGATGTGCAAACAATGCATATTCATTTGAATTATATTATCGTGTGTTCGTATGCTGTCATACATAATTAACACTGAAACAACACAATCCTTGCCAAAAATCCAATAGGAGTGATTTATTTACTGTTTACTCTGTGGCAACAATGTGTCAGAGGCGTTGCCACCCATGGATTAAATTACACAGGTGTTGCCTCCTCTGGATACGATTATAAACATGCAGATAATTAACTACAAAAATAATCACAAGAATTACATCATACTTATTAAAATATTGGATATTTCTGTCCTCTCGTGCAGTCCCCGAGACTTTACATGCAGGCTGCGGTTGTATTATCTCTGTTTATTCACAGAGGAAATTGGATTAAAGGTTAACTGGCATTTTGGCCTCTAATTAGATACGACTGAAAGTCTAACACCACATTTATATCTTCTAGTGTTAGACTTTCAGTCTGCAGGCCTGATTGCACTGTAAAATAAATGTAACACACAATATACAACACTAACACTTATGTCTTTTTAGAACCTCACTGGTGGGGGGATGGAAGCTTCAGTGAAGTAGAGGCAGCTGGCCACTGCCTCTCAGGTAGATTTTTCATTCTGGCATCGAGCTCTCTCCTCTCTCCCAGTAGGCTGAGTTCCATTTGCGTTTTTTTTATTATTAATCTAGCATTCTTTTTTGTTGGACTGGTTCTAGTTCCTGCCAGTCATATTGGTCGAATTTGCTATTTTTTGTCACCTTAGGCAAAATGAATATTACTTTGGTTAAATAAAATATATTTGTTTTATTTAAACCATTATGTGTCCTTCCCTTATCTGTTATGGTCTGAGAGCCGGGCCACAACAGCCGTTAATAGGGATATATCCTGACAAGGGAACTAAAGAAAGGCTTGTTAAGTCTAGTGGGCTCATCCTCTGCGGAACATGTTGTCACAACTGTCATGAAATGATATGAGATGTCCTGTGAGCATTTATTTTCCTATTTGTTTTTGTCCTCTGGGTGTTGCTGGAGGAAGTGTTTGAAAAGTGTCTCGCAAATGGTTCGTCATCTGGGGACTGCAATGATCAGTAAGTCTCAAGCCAATCTTCTGTATGAATTTCAGCCCTAAAAGGAAGGTCATGGGGTCATGGGGTCGTCAGAAGCGTTAGGATTCATTCTCTGGAGACCAAACTAAACACATTTATCTTGCACTAAAAGATCCATTTAAAAAAAAAAATGTAAATGATGCAGACATTCCTGTCTGCCATCTCTACTTCATGTCTATGTGTGTGTGTGTGTGTGACACCAATGATGGGAATAAGCAGAAATAAGCACTAATTGATTCTGCAGCCAAACTTGCCTTTGACAAAATTGTCAGTCTTCTGAACACACCATCAGACTTTGACAATCCATCGACTTTTACTTTAACACCACAGGCAGTTCAATGTTTTCAGCTTCCCCCTTTTAAAGATGGTGTGGTGTAACAGCACTAGAAAATGAAGGTACACAGCAAAGACAATTTGGCAGAGAACAAGTGGAAACAGACCAGTATATATACGTGGTAGCTAGTGAGGGAGTGGGGTGCAGGTCATGTCTCCACAAAGTAGACTGAATAAATGAAAAAGATGAATGAACAGACCAAAACTCTGTTCAAAACTCCTTATGAACACTTCTCTGACAACCATTGGAGACAGCCTTTGTTTCCCTGCCCTGCTGAGGGACAGTGATTCAGCGACATGCAAAGAGAAATGGATACAAGGACTTACAAGTACTTTGTTTATCAAGGGATTAAAAGTGCAGATGGAAACTGCATTCAAACATCCAGACACACAAGTGCAAGTTATTCATCAATTGTTCTTGGCTTGAACTGAAGATTCACAGTGAATGCAACTTATTCTGGACCATTTTGTGCAACAACCGTATTCAACACGATGTAGAAACATAGAGACTCACACAGAGGTCAGGTTTACCTCTTGTTACTATATTTAACTCATTCAAAGTTGACGAAAAAACATTGGTTCTTTGTTGCAGGTGATTATACATATATGGACACAAAGTTATGGACAATATATTCAATTTCTGTGAGTGAGTTCTTCTAAATATTACACACTGTAGCTTTAAAGTAAGTGTTTGTTTTTTTAAATCAGTACTGTACGAGGGTGAACGAATTGAGAAAGATTGATGAGTGAAATCTGAAAAGCTTCAAAGACCACATAAGCTGGGTAACATAGTTACATGGAGTAGTTGTTGTTCTGGTTATTTATTTTTTTTTACCTCTCAGCACCATTGGAAGCTGCCAGTGGGTGAAGTTGCCCGGGGCAGCCTGGACGAGCTCTGTGAGGGGGGTGTAACACTGACATTACCGAAGAGGGTTGTACTTAGCTGTATAAGCTCTATAGCTGTATGGAGAATGGATTGTAGAGAACCCTTCAGGCCTGATGTGAGCTAAAGGCCATTGTTTGTGACACTTGCCTACTTATCCAAGGCCTAAAATCATGTAGAAAATCCCGGCCAGGAATACAGCAACGGGGTAATGTACAGTACGATCTTCAGGCCATGGACACATTTAAGCACATCATTCATGCATCAGATGGCTTCTGTTGATGCTAGTGTTTGACGGTTACTTTATAGAAGCTAATTGTCCACACTGAAAAACCAAAATGCTTAAGACAAATAGTCAGAAATCTTCTCACTTTTTTTTTGTTGGGAAAAATACAACATGGTGAAATAACCAGAGATTTATCAAAAGACATCGTGTCTCATGTTGAATCTCAAACAGCAAAGTCAATGGAACCTACCACTATTCTATAAATGCTGTTGAGGAAAAGTAAAAAGTAGAAGACAATATTCCAGTAAAGAAAAACTTGTTAATGTCACGATAGAACTTGAAACAAAGTAGCGTATTTGTAGCAGAGTAAATATGATCAATTTTATTGGAAATCTGCAGCATTACTTCACAGTGTATGCTAAAGAGCAATATAATGCCAGCATCATTTGTTCATTCTATCAACCAAAATAAAATAATGTAGTTATTTAAATATATTTTAATGATAATGCTGTATACTGCTTGAAGTTGCAACCTTCGGGAGTTTTCACGCTGTGTATTCCAGCTGTAATACGATGACACTATATTTTTTTATTTTTTTATTTTCTCCCTCAGGATCAGATTTGTCCTATTTTAATACTAAGCTTAGCAGCTATGCTCGTAATTGTTTGGCTTGTAAACAAGGTTGAAAGGAGGTTTTTGTAGATAGAAAGCTAGAGATAGACCAAATCAACAAAATGGCTGTTACAGATTGCAAATTATTTTCCATTTCATTATATTTCAGCTGAAGTATTTAGAGAACATACATTTACAGAGAAAATGTAAAAAAAAAAAAAAATGAATGCACCATATCTGTGGGTTGAGATGTTTTTTGTGTATTCATCATAAATCACAAATGCGTTGCTGTTGACCAATTTCAAAACAATGGAACATTGTATTAACAATCACATTTTGCCTGATGGGCATGGGCATCTTAAATTAAATCTTCATTGACAGTTCTCAAGATCAAAACTAACAAAAGATATTTTTTGTTTGTTTGACAGAAAGGTTTGCAATGTGTGCACAGAGCAATGCAGATGTAGGATCTGATAATCACATTATCATTAAATAAACTAAACACAATGTGGATGGCCTGAAAACCACAATTGAAAGATCCAAAGCATATAAATATCTAATATCTGCTAATTTCTAATTCATTGATGGACAACTATTAATGACATTACTATTAATTCAGTGTGTGAAAGTTTTATGGTAAATGAGAGAAAATGTGCAAAATATAATTGCTGAAATAATCATAATTTACTTGTGGTTCTTGGTCTGGACAGTTAATAATCCAGTTAACATGGATTTAGTGTTGGTGACAGGGCTGTATTTGTCTAACCCCTGGGTCCCTGTGTCACCGCCCCATTACATGCCAGCCCTGGTTTTGTTCCATTGCCTCCTGAATAGTGTTTCTGGCTCCCCAGGGCTGTGCGATTGCTTGGTTATCACCAGGAGGAGATTATTTCTGTCTGGCATTCAGCGTGCCATGGCAGTTATCCAGTGGGATGCTTGCAGGGCTATTATCTAAAGGCCTGGGGAGGAGACGGCTCCAACATTCAAGACGTTGCTGAAAAGCTGATGGGGGCGGGGGGGGGGGGGGGTTATCCCCTGAAGATGGATGGCCAACACCGCAGGCTTAAAAAAAATAATTTTAGACCAAATGATTTTGTTCACAGTGCACAGAAAAAAAGAGGCATGTTTTCCATTTAGCCTTGTACAGGCAGTGTTTGTGGGTTCTGCCGTGCAGAGCGGTGCAATAATACAAACGCTGCCCGTGGAAGGACTTGAGAGGCAAGAGACTGGCTGGATCGTTAAATAAACATTGGACAGCGAGTGTTGGCCCACACCATCTAAAGACAGCCTGTCCCCTGCCTTGACCTGCCCGCTTTGTTGTCCTACATTCATAATGGTATGTGTTTGCAAAGGAGTCATGCTTCAACATCAAACCTCTGTGCTCTGCTAAATACTGAGCTGCTTTATTCATATCAAATGCCTTTTTCTCAAACCACGTGAACACAGGGCTGTGGTTTGTTAATTTTTAGAACAGGGTGAAAAATATTCATATAGTTCTGAAATGCATGTAATTATGCATCTAAAGCCAACTTTAGAAAAGTATGTCTGTCTATTTCTTGACTTGAAGAAAATGTGTAGTGAATGTGTTTTGGTATTAGTGTGGAAAAAACATATTTACATTTTTTTTAAATGATACAAGGTGTGCACCAAATTGCATTCATTCAGGAAATACAAGAAATTGGCTTAAATGTTTCACAAAGATTTCAAGGTGACATATTTAGATTCATACTTTTAATTTGTGTTACCACTTGAAAAGGTTTACATGCTCTAATGTTCTGAAAAGGCATCAGTGTTCTCATACTGCCCATTCCTGCAGCTCCTCTTTTCACCCTGTCTGAAACGGCTAAATTTATTTTAGCTCCGCCTCCCGATAAACCCCAGTCTGCTCTGATAGGCCAGATGGCCCAGTCAGGGTGGTGTTTGTTCACAGTTTGTGGGCGGTAGGCTTCACAGATACACACATTTATGTGCACAAACACTAAAAAGGATTTTTACATAATATGTCCCCTTTAATACATTTTTGTTTAACCATGCTAGTTAATGCCGTGTGGCTTCAGCAGTTTGTCATTAGTTGGTCTGTTGGTCGAAATTAAATTGTGTATTGAATAGATTTTTGACCCAGAAGATAACTTTGATGATCACTGGTACCACCAGCCATGTCACGCTTTGTTTGTAGACCAAGTCTCTTTAAATCTACTGCTATGGATGCACATCTACCTAGAAGATGAATCGTAATCATTAGGAAACCTCAAATATTTTCCACCAGGACAGTGTCGGTTTGGGGCCACTTAGGAACTTCAACCCACATTTAAAAAAGTCTGAGAATCAAATTGAATCCACTCCATTCCAGCGTGTACTAATCGAATTAGTTGTATTTGTTATTCATCAACTGCCAATGGACCTCAGAAGAAGAAGAAGAATGTTACATAATGGAAGTTGAGGTCATTTCTAATGGAAAGACTCCACGGCTGACAGAATCCGATTACTTTGCTTTTTTACACGTTTCATTTTTACGACTTTACATTTTGCATGTATCTGTTTTGGAAACCATCTCCCTGCTGTTATCCTAAAACTTCCTAACATCGTTAATCCATGGGATCAATTCAGCCCCAGCAGTTTAAACCTCCAGAAAATAATTATAATCAAAATGGTTATGTACTTTATGTTTATTTGCTGACTGCCTAAATAGCACCTGAAATAAACCATACATCAAGTAGGTAGCAGGACCATGATAACTTTAACATTGTAGGAAGGTGACATGTCTTCTGGTGGTTGAGAGACAGCAGGAAGATCAGCACTAAGGGTCTCAGTCTCATCAGAGGAGGAAGCCTCATAATCAGTCACATTGTCCTCTATAGCTGTATTCAGACAAGGCAATGATCGCACAATTGTGTCCAGACATTCTCCCGAGTTTTCTGTTCACATATGACGAAGGCTGCGGGAGATTGTCCGAGTCGTCCGCGTTCACAACAGCAGGATAATCTCAGGAGCATTCTGTGGTGTCTGGGTGGAGCCTGCCGGAAGCAGGACATGTAGAGGACAATGTTTTTACTCTGTCATCAACGCGCTCACTCACTCCCTGTGAAACATACGATTTTCCTGGTCACAAATACCTGTGATCAAACCGCATCAGTAGCTCTTGCACTACTGCAAGTATGGTTAGGCAGGTCAGGGCCCTAAAGAAGAGGAACAATTTTTTGATTATTATAAATTGCATGTTATAGTGACCTCATAACATCCCAAACAGCCCAAAACAAATGGGAATAAAATATTCATACTTCTGTTTTGTAAAGCTTAAACAACCTGGGGTCAAATTGACCCCAAGAACACCAATGTGTCCAAAATGTGAACGGGCATTGAAAGCAAATGGTCATGTTAATTTTACACTCCTCCAGTTGCCCCTTTAAAATTAGGAAAAGTCATGAAATGTGAATCCAAATATAATGTTAACCATTTATTTAGAGATGTTAGACATAGAATGGGGTCAGATTGATAGCAAGAATAATAGGAGGGGTAATATATCTTTTTTCGTGTCTTTTAATGAACACAATTTCCAAGTAAGCGACATATGATCATCAATGTCACAGCATTATAGGAGTCGAGAGACCACTGCTGGTTGGGACAAGTTTGTAATAACTGCAGTGCAGAGAGGACGGACTGGTGTTTTGGACTGCTGCAGACAGCTCAAAAGCTTGAAAAGGGACTTGTGAGCTTTGGCGAGTTTTATGGATCTGGACGAAACAAAGTTATGATGACGTAAGTTCCTGCTTTCATGGGAGCTGTACTTTTCACCTTTTCATAAAACAACTACACATTCCTTAGTGAGCACACCACAGTGAGGCCTGACAGACCGTGTTGTACCTTCTCAATACAGGCTGATTAATAAGATACAACCGCAAACCATACTCACCAGGGTCTGCCGTGCACTCTGGAACCTTTAATTTGTGCCATAAAAAATATGACTCTTGTTGGGTAGGATTTGAACAGGTCCTAATATTTGTGTCAGGAAAAAGGCACAGTAAAAATAAGTTAACAACATGGCACAGAGGGTGATAACAAGCCTAATTCATGGTGATGTTGTGCTATAAACTATTTATGGAGGCTGTTAGTGTTTGTAAGCTTTATATTGCCATGCCAGCAGCTATAAAAAGGTGAATGTCAGGGGGGGGGGGGGGGGGGGGAACACAGCGACATGTTTCAAAGCTGTAGTCCCAAGCCAGCAGAGAAGTGTTTGTCTTGTATCCTGTGAAAAAGCTCAGGCTCATTTCACTTCTTCTCTAATCATCAGTCCCATAATGGAGCCTTGGAGTCCAGATAGCATTAGTTTGATCACTCTCAAAAGGCTGGTCCGGAGGTTTGGTAGGGCTTTGAAATTTGCCTTATCCCAGGATCACTGTGGGAATGCATTAGAGGCCTTTTGTTCATTTTTCACATTTCTCAGATACCATCTAAAGGCTCACTGTTCACTTTCTTAGATGAGATTCAAGTGACCTTGGAAAGCGTTTGCTGTCTTAATGAACATCATCGGTATTCATCTGTGGCAGAGCTTAGCTAAATTGATCCACAGTGGATTCCCTTGGTTTTTCGCTAAGATCTGTGCATTTCAACAAGGGCTGTCCAAGGCTGCTGTTTGGGGAGATGGACTTTGAAGTGAGGCTTTAGCTTACAGACAGCGCAGCTGGATCCATAGTCTTCCCACATGTCCATCACTAACCTTCATCCTCCTGAGCACCAGTCTTCAGTCCACCAGGGAGCCCCGGGAGCACATGCCTGTTCGAAACTGTGAGCTGTGCACTTTCCCGATTTCCATTCCCTCTTTTTTGACTTGCATTCAAGTTACATCAGCTACTATTACAAAGTAGCTAAAGGCCAATGTACGTGATTCTTGCAAAGTATGTTTTTCTTCCATGTATGTATATTAGAAATCAACCATGCTCCATGTATTGTTTGTAATACTGACAATCTGACCAAACAGTCAATCCTTATTTCCATCTTTGTGTGATTTGCTTCCATCTTTGTGTGATTTGCTTCCTCCACAATCTGGAAAAGGGTAATCAGAATTGAATTTATATTTTTTTATCCTTCCTGACTAAAATTTACCTAAAGCATGCAGTCCCTTACAGATGGAGCTTAGTCGCATTACATTACAGTTGATCCGCAACTAATTCCATGGCTAATTAAGAATTGTCACTTTAGTACCACATGACAACTGTCTGCCTTATTTAAACCTTTGTGTTCAGTTGTTACAGAACCTAAACATTTGATCTCTGTCTGTAGTCGGCATACAAGGACGGTCAACATGATAGCTACTCCACCATAAAGCAAAATCATCTTGATCTCCCCCTGGTGGATGATTTCAGTATAGGTCATAAATTCCGCCTCCTCCATGTGTTAGGGGTAATTATTATTTGAACAATCTGGAATTGTGGCTACGTCTGCTCAGTCTTTAACCTGCTGTAAATTTGCAGTAAAACTTATTGCTTTTACCTAATCCTGCCTCTTTTGCCTTTGTTCAGCACAAACATCTGACATCAAATCTTAACATCATAACACCATGTTGGAAAATGGGACATGGACCAAGCTAAAAACTAAATGTCATTGCTGACATCCTCCCTGGTGGACTGTCAGACAATGTCAGAAACAACAATTTGCCTTTTTTGGACTATGTTGTTCCCATTGAAGAAGAAAGGAGCCTTCATATAGGAGTATACACAAAACCCACTAACACAGACCAGTACCTACTCTGGGCACCCAAGACACCTGAAGGAGGCACTTCAAGTTTGAGGATACCCAAACTGGAAGAAACTCCCCACTGATAAAGGTTACAGTAAGAGCTGCTCAGATGAGCATATCTTAGAAATGCTGCAATAGAAGGACTGCTGGGAGAACTCCCCCACATGTATTTACATTACATGTCTCTAACTTTCTCTCTCCCCTACTGTCCCCCCTCTCTCTCCCTTTCTCTGGCTGCCCTCCCCCCTCCCTCATTCTACAGATATCTCTGACTGCAGGAGCTGCAGGATCCAAACCAGACACTATTCAACTACTATCATTATTGGTTTTAAAATCATTACCCTGCTATTTACCATCAGTATTAAATGTATCATTATTATTATTAATGTTATTATATCTGTATTTATTTTTATTGATATTTTAAGAATCAGTCTGACAGAGCTCAAAACAACAGAAACACAACTGTTCCTGGTCTCTCTCCTCTCAACCCCATTTCTCTCCTCACCCCAACCGGTGGAGGCAGATGATTCGCCCACAACTGAGTCTGGTTCTGTTTGAGTGCTGCTCATTGTGGGACCTGTTGGTTTCTCTGTAATATTGTGAGGTCTCGACCTCAATATGTAAAGTGACTTGAGATAATCCATGTTGTAATTTGGCGCTTTACTAATGAAATTTAATAGAATTTATGGAAAGGATTTTAAAAAAATCAGTCACTATCTGTGTCTCAAGATGCAGAGGGGAATCACAAATGACGCTTTTGTTCTGGCAGCTGGTTCAGTGTTAGCTGCACACCAAATCTGTTGTGAAAATGTTTTGTTGGTACATATTGGCATCTGTCAAATCCGAAAAATGACACAAAGTGCGCTCTGCCTCTGCAAAGTCTCCATGATAGCAAAGGTCAAACTGACATGGCAATCAGTGCAGCAGACGTGCTGTGGACGGGGTTCATTAAGGCAGGGTCGGCCGTCTGTTTGAAGTCTGACTGTGGGATAGATCTGAGCCATGGTCAAAGTTCAGTGGCTGCACCAGTCTCCACAGTAAAGCCAGTTTAAGCTTGCTCCCAGACGAGTCTTGAGTCTAATGTAAGTTTGGCATGTTAGTGTATCTCTGAACTAACTATGATTCCATAGTAACAATGAATAACACCAGCTGACAAAGCATGTTAATGTTGGGGTTTGCTCCACCTTTAAAGGGAACTTGTGAGGAATATAGGAAGTGGAAAACACTATTGGGAAAATTTGTAGGCCTCAGTTTCCAGGAACGAACCCTTTCCCTGACCCTAACCCGGATGAAGTTAAGCGCAGCATTTCAATGCTTTAAAAGTGTAAAATCAATTAAAATACATGAGATGTTAATTGTATTTATCCGTCACCTTTGGAATTCCAGGAGACGTGACAATACACATGTGCAAGCGCTGAAACAATGACCAACCTCATTCTTATCGTGTTGCCGGCCTCAGACATACTATCATTTCTTCTTCCTACTCAGTTCATACCATAGAGCACCGTGTCCGGAAAATGAAGCCAATGGGGAAGTGCCTGAAGCGTATTTTCTCTCACTGAGAAAAAGACTCGAGTGAGAAACGTCACTTCTCACTTGAGTCAGTAAACATCAGTAAACATCTTCCTGAGGAGTTCCTGGTCTCATTCGCTAGTTTTAAGTCTTCTTTAACACAACATGAGGTTCATTTAGTAAATTGTGGTATCTTATTTAGAGAGAAATAGTTGATAAAGCATATGCATTATGCTAAAGCAGATAAAGCCTATGCATTGGTGCGTGGATACAGCGTGATTGACAGCTAGTACCGTCCACTGCATGGTTGCAGATGTAGGTGGACGAGCTCTCAGTCAGACACAGTCCCACTCTGTGTTACACTACACAGGCTACTGTTGAATAGGTAAACACATGAGAAGGCTGTCCATATAATTAGCTTAGAAAAGATATCTTAAAAATAGAAGTAGACCAGACCTTGAAAAAAATTTAACAAACAAGATTTAACATGAAATTAACATGCTAGTAATTTAAAGGGGGACAACTATGATTTCACAAATCAAAGCATGCTATAACAAGGGTTGGGAAATGCTACTGGGCGTTTGAAAAATGTTTTTTGTAGCTCCAGGAGGAGCTTTTGGGGCTCAAGACTACAACTTTGGAAATAGAAGAAAAAAAGAAAATTGCGAGGTGTGGAATTAGAAAGACTTGAGCTTACAAGATCTCTGCAGCTCACCCCTCAGCCCTGCTTGAGGGTAGAGTCTTAAGGTTACATCAGACGCTACTATCATAGCAAACCAGAATCCCAGACTGCTGCGTTGCACTGTGGTAAAGTAGAATCTATGGAATAAGACTATCTCTGGTTCTGCTGCATCAATTTTAAGTCCTTTTTCAAAAAAGTGGTCCTTTGTGAGTCAGAAAATTTGAAAAATGCAATACTAAATCGGTGGAGTGTATTCAGAGGCTTTAGCTCAGTTATTAATGATTTTTTTTCTTCCCCAGATTACTTAGAGAAATTGTCCTATTTAGGATTGTGGAGAAATAAACAGCTTTGTGCTGTGGATGAACCCAGACATGGATCTGGTGTCTGCTGTATGTTTAAGATGGAAGCCCAGTCCGAGTATATATTTATGTGCGCAGCCTCTGGTCGAGGTTCCCATATCTCCCTGCTTGTCAGTGTCCTTTCTTTCTCTGATGCCTTTTGCCCACTCTAATCTCATTTCAAGCACTAATGCTTGTTTCCCCGAGATGGTGTGCCGACAAGGCGCATTGCCATAATGATTCATGCACACAACTAAATGGGATCTCTCAAACATCCCTGACTTTCGGAGGGTGGACTCCCCTGATAAGATATGCTCGCCAGCTTCTCTGGTGATAATGGGTTTAATGCAGGATATGAGTACTTGTTTAAAGCTGGCTGCTACATGGGAGTGTGGGGAGACTACATAGTTCCCCTTAAACAATGAACTTACCCTGCAATTCAAAAGCCAAAAGTTAATTGTTTGATGTAGAGTGTAATACATAGATTATATCAGACAGATCAATGTCGGCGCGCCTGTACTCCAGTGATTGTCTATCCACTCAGAACACCATGGTGTTTGATGTACGCTGAATAATTCAATTTTGATATGTGCTTTAACACGCTCTCCGTGCGGTTCTGAGATTCCTGTGAGAGGGACAGCAGATGTATAAAACATCAAAACGCTCATGTTGGGCTGCAGCAGCAGCTTTGACTTTGTTTGTTTTTTTCAAAAATATGAGGCAAATTGGAAGATGAGACTTAACTCCTCCCGGAAAGGATTAAGAGAGATGTTGGTCAACAATTTAAATAAAAGGAGAGGAGGGCACTTAAATTAAATTTCGTGGGCAAGTAAGTTTGCTGTGCTATAACAATATGGAGAGCCTCACTGATTTTCACAGGGCTGCATCCTAACTCTTTCCATTACTGAAAAACATTTGTAATCAGTTTCAAGCACTGCTTCTTTAGATGTAATCATCAATTCAACAGTATGTTGTGTCATATATTGTCCTGAATGAGTGATCTGCATCCAACTAAATAACTTTAAACAGACAATCACTTTACAGTGACTGACAGATGTGAAGCAGGGTTCGAGCAACTCCCTCCAGCTCCCCTTTTCATCCGAGAGACAAATTCTGTCTTAGTGTGTAGAAGTGCATCTACATCAAAGCCATCAAGGAGTGACAATCCCAATGCAGCATCACGTGTGGTGAAGCAGAGCCCAGCCTCAGTGGTGTTGAGGTCAGGGTGCATTAGGCTACTTTTCCAAGGGTCTGTTATAATATGCAATAATAACACAGGAGGGTGCCAAGTTGTAATTAGATGTATAAGTCCTGCAGGGGATAATCTCATTAAGTTGGACTGCTCCATCTTGCTTGGCAGCAGGGCTGACCTGAGACGGCCACCTCCCCCATGTGGCACTTACACGATTGGCTCAACAAAAGAAATATATTTCATTTTCACAGTCTCTGTCTTCTTATGTAGTGTCGGATTAAATCTTTGGGATTTTAGAGTTTAGTTTCACTCACTTTGCACTTTTCCACCACAATCAAGAGCATCATTAGAGCATGCCTTCATGAAGGGCATCCCAGATTCAGGGTAGGAGTCAATTAAGTCTTCTCCTTGTTCATTGAAATTTCACTCCCATTTGTGGTAGTTTCTTCTTTAAACGACCTCTACTTCAAATCCTGCTTACACTGAGGGTCAGAATGGTAAGAAATTTCAGACTCAATTAACTGCGCTGCTTATATGGGAGACGCTTTTTGGGGATAAGTCAAGTCTCAAGTTCAATGTTATTAGTTAGCTGCCTACAGTAAATTCTTTGCTTCGCTTATTTTGCAAGGAGGCTGCACTGCTAACAGTTCAAATGTCTTTCCACTAGCCAAGAAAAACAGCAGCTTGTAATGGTCAGGCATGTTTTTGGTTTTTTTGCCTATGTTTTTTTGCGTATTATTCATTCTATATTTTCAATATTTTTACCATATTGTGTAACTGTGTTCTGCTGTAGCACCTGCATTTCATCTCTCGACATCAATAAAGTTTTATCTTGTTAAAAATTGTCTGCAATTGTCTATCTTGGAAACGAACAGTTTTTCTCGCTATTAAACTGTATTAATTTACTTTAAATTCTAGGTTTTACAATTCCTTATAGCATGATACACATGCTTCTCTACAGCATCTAGTAGTGATTATAGCATAACTGTCGATTCTATGGAACAAAAATGACAAAGCAATCCAGCAGCCAATGCAGCATCGATGACTGTGATGATTGCTGTCAGTGTATGCTTATTGAGTCATGCCTCCTCTGAAAAGTCCAGTCCTTTCAGTGTCAGACTGCACTAGAACTATTGTGTGTTGATGCTAAGTAAGCTATGTTCATACTGAGTTTTAAACATGTATGTACTTTGTTTGAAGACATTTTCAATCAGCTTTTGCAGGTTCTTTCTAGGCTCCTAGCACTGACAATAATGTTAAGAGAAAATGAAGTGAGGTCGTTCCGTCAAAGACAAAGTCAGAGCCCAGAAGTCTTAATTTCGTATTTTCATTGGTTTTTACAATATCCTTATCTGTGTTTGTCTTTGGCACATGTAAGTTGGTGTCACAAAAATATCATCAACTAAAGTCACAATTTAGAATTATTGAAATTCAAGGTGAGATCATGTAAGTTTGGAAAAGTTAAATAGTACACAATCACATGAAATATGAAAGAATGAAAATTAATGATACACAAGCAGTAAAACACACTCCAATGCTCTGAGGCCAGACATAGAGAGAGAGCAGCAGCTCCTAGCACAGCAGATGGAGCTGGGAATATTGATGGAAATATATTAGTGCAGTCACACATACATTTAAATGTCGTCATAAAATAAAAGTTAATTGCTGCTTTTAGTAAGTTTACTTTTCACAGTGTATTTATTTTAAGGTTTTAAAAATCCAATCAAGTTTAATCAGGTCTGAGATGTTTTCAGTCTTTGTAATCAGAACAGGCATGGGCCAAATGGTTTCCTGAGATACTGATTTTGTTTTTATGGCATGGTTAATTGATGGGCTTTGCTCTCTCTACATGAGCTGTTAGCTGCTTGTGGTACCTTGCTTCCAGTACCCATCACGGCGTGGACTTTCCACTGTTCAGCAGAAGTTACTTTGTCTCTCTCCTTTGATTCAATATACAACACCCCACTAAAGTGTCTCTCTCCTTTGACTCAATATTAACACCCCACTAAAGTGTCTCTCTCCTTTGACTCAATATACAACACCCCACTAAAGTGTCATTTATAAAACAAGAGAGATAAACATCTTTCAAATTTTGACTCAGGTGTATGTTTTTTTGCATGGTATGAATCTACCCACCTTACAAAATTTGGCTACCTGGTGACGTTAAACTAGCATTGAGTAAAATGTCAAGGTAGAAAAATACACTGATGTAGCCCATCTCATGTTTACTGAAGAAAAGGACAGAACCTTTCAAATCGTTCAGACTTTTCAAACTGCAGACTGAACCAAACTGCAATATGTTTGGAGAGTTACTTGGATAAAGTTATTCACACTGACCAATTCAGTTTTATGAGAGGCCGATCTTCCACCTGATGCATACGATAGAGAAATCCAAACAATTACACATGCCATGTGCCATCTTGTCACTCAATGAAGCTTTTGACAGGCCCAGGTGGCAGTAGTAATGAGCTGCACTATGAAACTTTCAGCTCAATGACAAGTCAATTAAACTTACAAGTTCGGTATGCCAACCCCTCGGCCATGGACTAGATTCTAACCCCTCTCCAATATTTTCTGATGTGAGACAGGGCTGTGATCTTGCCCAATCGCTTTTCATTTTCTGAAACTGTTTTCTAGAATGCCGCCTTTTTCGCTTCATCGTGGGCTTTAAACACATGGCTAATGAGCTTATACATGTAAGGGATAATAGTTAACCATAGGGTACCATGGTAGGCAATCAGCACGATAACTAAAGCTAGAGGTCTAGCTGAGTTACCATTTATATACTGACAGAAATGAATAAATGCAGAAATACAGAAATAATATTGATAGTGGTTGAAGTGGTGACCCGGTGGAACTGTTCAGGTATAGTTGTGTCCTTTCACTGCTGAAATGATCACATTACAGTACTTGAATTAACCTACGACTGTACTATAGAGTTGTATTGTTGACATCTGTTGTGTGTGGGTCGTGTCAGATAAAAAGTGCATTACAGCTTTGGGGTCAATATTTTATGTAAACATTAATATTATAATAATGCACCAGGTTAGAGAGATCCATCTTTGATCAATTTGCTGCATTAGACCTGAAAAAATCTCTATCTTAACCAAGCAAAATTCATATTGAAACTGAAATATCTTTAAATGAATCGATATCGAATCGGAACATTGTGAATCGGAATGGAATCAATTCAGGAAACCAGTTGCAATACTCAGCCCTATTTGAACATGATTCTGCAGTTTGGACAAAGTTATCTGATTTATTACAGACTTTCATATCAGAAATAAAAATGAACGTTCTACCTCACATTGTTTTAGGAAGTATGATGATTCTGTTCTTTCCCCCTGGTGGACTATTGGGGCAGGACTGATAAACGACTACCTAAATACTGTATATTTAGAATAATGGCCACCCTAAACTCACCTTTGAATCTATGTGATCCAAAGGTCAACACTATATGAAAGACTATGCTGGACAAAAAAGATTTGAAATTTGAGTTGTAGAGAAAAAAAATGGAGGGGAGGTCATTATTACACCCCTGTTTACATAACATGAATATATTCATTCCAATTAAGCCAATGGAATTCAAACCACGGGCCTCAAAAGTCATCAATAAGATTGGAGATTTATACAATGACAATGCTGTCATTGACAAAGCTTTCAGCAATTATGCCACATATTTGACCCATCTGGCTTATACAAGTAAGGTCAAAGCATAAATCAAATGATGTGATTTGGGGGCTAAACGTCCCTTTTATCCCCTTGATGCACTCAATAGACTTTCTCTCCATCAGGAGTTTTGTATCAGTAATATATCTGGACTACAGTGGAATTTGTATTTGCTTAAAGCATAAAATAGAGACTTTGAACTAAAGGATGAAAACATATCTTGAGACAATGTATGGACAAATACAGTCTGCACTTTTAAGAATCCAATCAGCCAAAAAAATTAACTTTAACGTTTCGGTTTATTATACACCTGTCACTAGGTTTCGCATTGGATAAGTACAAAGTCTGAATTTTAATAAGTACACTGGAGATGTGGTGACTATGCTCTGTGTGTAGTGACCACAGCAACATTATTTATTACACCTTTCACAATTATCTTTGTTTGAGAAGTCCATGGGAGAATTCTGTAGGGATGCTGCAATGCTGATGGATGACAAGGTTGGGTGGCCATATGTATGCAAAACACTGTAATTATATGTTTACCAAAAAAAGTTGGGTAGAGCCTTCTGTTAGGGATGGATTCTGACCAATTGCTGTGGGGAGGCAGGGTCCTGTCATTGGACCGCTCCCCTGTGCTGGCTGTCTCTCACCAGGCACATATCCTCTGTTGCGAAGTGTTGAAACTGGCTCTAGAACAGCTTGGAAAACCAAGCATGTCAGAGGAACAAAAGATGGGACAGAGGGTAAGACTTGTGTACCTTGATAAGGAGGTGGTCTATATCTTCCCGTGTTCTCAAACCTGACCTGTGGACCTGTTTGGATCAAGTAGAAGTGAAGACAGAGACAGAATGCCTGTTTGGCTACTGCTCCCCCTCGATCATTAAAGGCCAAGCTATTAAGTGTCAGTCAAATGGTTAAAATGATCAAAGTTGACGAAATAAGGTTTTTGTGCTATGTGGCAGTGGTGATAGCTGTTGGTCTTACAGTCAAGTGTTTTCAATGTCTGTTTGTAAAGGGACTCAATTGGTCAGAGAGTTGGTGTGCTTGCCTGTGACCAACTTGTGAAACAGTATGTTATGTGGGAGAAAATCATTGCATGAGCTTGGATGCCTCTGCTGTCAGGAATGGTCTTATGTGTGTGAAGTTGGCAAGGTTAAAATTGATGGTGTTAGTCACCTTTTTAACATGCTTTTGAAATGAAAGAGTTGAGTCCAGAATAATTCCCAGATATTTAAAATCGGACACTACCTTGAGCTTTTCTCCTCTCACAAGGACATCAGGCTCATTAGTCACTGTGGATTGCCGTGTGGAAACATGCAGACAGTTTTACTTATGTTCAGGTGTAAACATGAGTTATTTAACCAATCAGATACATGGACCATGGCTTCAATAAGTTGGTGTGCCGCTTGGTGCTTGTTTTTAGCGTGTACATAAAGGACTGTCATCAGCGTACATTTGTATGTTAACTGAAGGGCAGACTGAAGGCAGGTCATTTATATACAAGCTGAACAAAAGTGTTCCCAGTGTTGATCCTTGAGGGACAGTATATAAAATATGTGGACTGAGTTTTGCCAATGCGTACACATTGTTTCCTGAGTGTTAAATATGAGTTCTTCCCCTTTATGGCATCAGTAGAAAAGTAAAAAAGAGACAGCTAAGACAGGAGCACCTTGTGGTTCAGTGTCAAAAGCTGTCAATGAATTTAAAAACACTTCACCTATTATACCCCCTGTCCAGATTCATTTTGATGTTTTCAAAAAGTAGCAGTTGGCTGTTTCAGTGGAGGGGTTATTTCGAAAGCCAAATTGCATTGGGTGCAAAAGTGTATGGCCTTTAATTGAATAATTAATCAAGTTTCATCAGTTTCTGTAAGATATGACTGGTGATTTTGTGATGTTCCAACATGATCCTACATGTACAGTATTTACATGTATAAATGTAGTTCAAGCCAGAGATCTCTTTGTGGATGCATCTTCATGGCATGAGTCAATAGGTTTTTACTGTGATTAGTAGATCTGGACCTAACAAAGAATGGTAAGTCTAAGACTCCATGTTGTCTGTATGTCACTTTAACTACTACATGTTTGGTCACACTGCACTTTACTCAATGTGTTAGTCTCCAGCTATATACATATATCTTATACATTTATCTGTGTGTAATGCTCATTCTAGCCTGAAGACTTGATAAATGTGACTGACAGATATATTGTTCACCCACCTCCCATCAGAAAATTGAATCTTAATAAGATTTCCTTTTCACCATGAGAGTCCCATTTGTGTTGCCTATGATACACATGGGTGAGTTGCACAGCGAAGGTGTTGTCGCAGATGTAGTTCTTTAATTAAAAAGCAGTGTTATGCTGCTCTCTATTTCTGCGAGTTTCTCCTTTTACCAACACTGCCCTGTTACCACACTGCTTCATCAGTTATTTCCTTTCACAAGAATAGAGGAAATTGCTGATAGCAGGGCTGTACTCCTGCTTGGCTGAATCAAATTTTGTTGTGAAGGAGTGCAGATGGGATTTAATCTTGTTTCAATGGCCAAGCTCTCATTATCTAACCAGGCACTTGGCCACCTGACATGGCCGACAGGTGAAATGATGTGGGGTTTATTTACTCTTGGTTAATTGGTTTTACAATGACCCCAGTTAAGTGTGGTCTCCTTTTTTTACTCAGACTGAGGCCACAATTTAACAAGCTCTTATTAGATTGCAATGGACTGTTTAATGTCTTATCAAGCATAACAAAAGGACCGTCTGCTACCTGACTGGCAGTTTCTTGAAGGTTGTAGTCATCCTTTGTATGAGTGAGTTCATGAGCATCTTTTCTAATGGGAGCCTGTCTATAATTTAGACCTTCCCCCCCAATTTTTTTTTTGTTGTTGCTTTTTTGCTTCATTCATTTAGGATACAGGAACAAACCCTGCTTTGTAGTAAAATATTTTGACATTTTACTTGTAAGGATGTGAACAGGAAAAGCATCCCTTTTTATATTTGCATTCTAAACAACACTTTTGTTTATATTCTGTAAACATCATATTCTCTTGCTAAAAAAAACATGCTATATCAAATAGCAGTGTGTGTGTCATCTGGATGGGGTTTAGAAAGGTGTGTTTCTATCCATACTGCATTTACATTTTAGGAAGTACCATACAACAAACCAGAGGAAATAGAATACAAATTGAAAAATTCTGTTGGATTTACTTCTTCTAAATATTTTAATGGTCAAAATTGAATTTTAACAACCTCTCAAAATTGACTGACATCAGACAAACATGGCACACATCACAGACATACAGGAAATTATTTTTTTCGGATGAGAAATATTCATATATATATATTAACTATGGAGCACAGAAGATGTCGGGGGGGGGGGGATGCTGTTAGTTTAATAATTCGTGCCCTTGAATTTTTAGATGAACAATACTTAGTGGGTTGCATAGGTTAACTTGCTGCCTCTGCACACAGAAATACAACTAATCGTGAAACTTTTCAAGAGCACCTATGTTTTTTTGTATACAGATATCCTCTGTTAACTGTTCAATACAGTAGTCAAGACTTACAACTGTGGCCTGTTCCTTATTATCACCTATCCTGTTGGCTGAGTCTGAATCTTTCTCATACTGGTTACATCCTGGCCATCCAAACTATATGGTCAAATAATGTTTTTATGAGGTGTTTAGGGCCGAGTACAATGAACTCAGTTTTATTTGAATGTAGCAGTAAAATAAATATAGGTCTTAAAGACAATCCTGAAGTTTGTCTACCCGATTAGTTTCATTTGTTTCATACTTTTGCCAAAGGGAAGCATATATATGGTGAAAAGTATCTGTCCCAACTTTGAACTTTGTGGAACTCCATGACTCCATTCACAGTATGAATGGAAGAGTTGTTGTTAACATGAACAAACTGAAATCTATCTTAAACCATTCTAGTGCTGTTCCTTTAATCCCGATAATGTGTTTGAGTCTCTGTAATAGAATGGTGTGATCAATGGTATCAAATGCAGCACTAAGATCTAATAGGAAGAGAATAGAGAATTGTTGCTGCTACCTAGCTGGTTTGGAAGAGTATTTCCACTTACATGGTGTTGTGGATTTACAACACAGTTGCATTTACACTTGTCTTCTATGTGGTCACAATGTGTCCCTGACAACCTGTGGGGGAGATTTGGCTGGGGTGGTGGGGGGTTCAAGGTAATACACCCCCTCACCATGATCAAATATATAAGTCCTACAATAATTATATTTTTCATGTTATGTGCTCTGGTGACAAATATCATATATGATGATGTATCTTTTGCATTTATATCAAGAGAAGGTGAAGTTAAACTTGTGAGTGTGGATCTGTGCTGTGAAAACCAACTTTACATTAGAGCTGTGGGTGGCTGCCACTTACACCAGCTAAACATGTAATTGAGGTTGCCCTCAGGCTTAAAGGGGCATAAAGCAATTTTAATCCAATACACTTTTTGTAGAATTCAGCAAAATTTCCTCATGGTCCGCTAGCTGTCGGTTCTGTGTGAAAAACAGATTTTTTTTCGGCCCAGCCCTGGCTCTATAAATTGAAAACAAAAAAAGTGGTGCGAAGTGCACAACACAACACTATTCCAGCCAATCAGAAACAGGGGCGGCTGGCAGTGGGAGAGCAGCGAGAGAGCATTGAATTGGCACATTGAAGGTGTTACCATCGAGAGAGGTGGCATTTCAGCGGTCGAGAGACCTCTGAGAGTTGGAAGCGATGTAAACTAATAAGGAGATAGCTCTGTGGGTAACATACGTTTTAATGGTTGTGTTCAGTTTCCGAAAGTTTGTAATAACTGTTTAGCTTCGGTGCATCAGTAATGTTGTTAGCTTGAGACAACTTCATATCATGGTATTCGTCCGTACGTGTTTCTGTGTTTGTTTGTGTTATGGCCTGGCTCTGAGACCATAGCAAATTAATGTAGTAAAAAGTAGAACCACACCAACAGAGAGGAATGGTAATTTAACAATACAAAAACCAAAAACTCAAACAGCTCAGTGTGGTGCAGGGAGCTCAACCAAATCCTAGTCATCCCAATGTCCCCTTAAGGGTTTCCCTCTAAATTAGGCCCTCGGTTCCCTCAGGCCAATGTTCCCTCATTTCTATCAAATGTCCCCCGCGTCAAAATTAGGCCCTATGTTTGGGTTAGGGTGAGGGGAACATAGGGCTGAGGGAACATAGTGTTGAGGGAACATAGACACGCTCCCCTGAGATGCAGTTGCGAGCTGCCTCCACCTCCCTGATGGCTTCCAGCTCCAACCAACCAGGAACCTGTAACATAATCCAGGACACACAACAACAACAACACAACACATCAAGACAGGCATAACAATGTGTGCTTCACACCGGGTCTGATGCGGAAAGACAACATTCATCCTATCTTGGATGGTGCAGCTCTCCTTTCTAGAAAGCTGACTCAGTTATACGGTCAAACCCGAAAAACATTTCAGAATGGGGACCAGGAAGCAGAGTTGCAGTCTTCTCTCGCCCCCACAATAACCCATAGAAACTGTTTCTGCCCCCCAAGCACTTCAACTATCTAAACCAAAAGTAAATAAGAGAGGTGTGATTCATACAAACCTTATAAAGATTGACACAAATCCTATAAATGAACCTAAAAATAGAACAATAAAATGTGGATTATTAAATATTAGATCAATCCCATCTAAATCTTTGTAAGTGAATGATCTGATAACTGATCATCACATTGATTAATTCTATATGACTGAAACCTGGCTACAGCCAGAAGAATATGTTAGCTTAAATGAATCAACACCTCCTTTTAATTAAGCAATTAAGCAATTTTCCAATCAGACTTATTGCTCAACCCTCGACCTCAACATAGTTTTAACTCATTTGAAAGCCTAACTCTTAGCCTCTTAAGCTGGAAATGTCAAAAACCAGTTATTCTAGTCGTTGTATATTGTTCACCTGGCCCTCACTCAGAATTTTTATCTGAATTTTCAGACTTTTAATCTGAGTCAGTGCTACGAACAGATAAAGTCCAGTGCTTTCCCTATGTGCATTCAGAAGCGGTGATTTTGACCACAGCCACTAAATTAGGAGATTGGACTGTCTTATCTATGGATGGGAACAGGAACTCTGTAATAAATGGGCCACGGCGCTAAATTATGAAGGACCGCAGTATCAATAAGATCCAACGTTATCAGTGGTTTGTCACAGGTCTTCCCCTTCGGAAGGTAACACAACTTTACTCACCATTGTTGACCGGTTCTCCAAGGATGTTCACTTTGTCCCCCTGCAAAAGCTCCCCTCTGATCTGGAAACTGTTAACCTCCTGGTCTCACGTTTTTCGAGTTCATGGCATTCCCCAGGACATTGTCTCTTCACACAGGGAGCTGTTTGCTGGAGGATCATGAACTTTAGAGTATTTTGGTTATGGACTATTTTGTTACTTTGTGTTTTTTGATTATATTCTGTAGTCATCCTAGTGTGTCTTGGCCTTAGTTGAGTTACCTTTGTTATCCCCTGTGTTTGTGTTTTCTTTAGGTTCCTGTTTTATTTGAAGTAATCGTCCTTGTGTAACTGCACTTCCTTTTTTCCCTGTTAACACATGGAGGGTGGGATATGTGCTCTCCCTTCCTAAAGCTTTCCACATATGCGCATGGAAGGACAGGGAGTTTTACTGATTAATCAAGGAGGCATACATTTGCTATCTTTGCCTCATTTTCCATGAAGATCCATGGAAGGATAGGGATGTGTGCTCTCCCTATCCCAGGCTTCCCACGTGTGGAAAGGCAGGTGTGGTTGTTTATGTTCTTTTTTATTGCTGCACTCCTTGCCTCCATTCCCATGAAGGCTCATGGAGTGTGGAAGGGCAGGGAGGGCCCAGAACAGTACCATACCAGCAAACATAATTATTGCTAATATCAAATAAAGAAAATATATTTGACTAAAGTGGTCCTGACCGAAACCAATAACAGATATGCAGAGCCAAAGCAGGTGGAGTCCCCCAAATCTATCCGTATTCTTGGACATGTGATTGGACATCAAACGGCGAATCAGGATTGACCTTCTCCGATTGGTTGATTTTGTGACACAAATATAACACTACCATGTTGACAGAGCCTGAAGGCGGCCTGGAGTGAGCACAGAGTGCAGAGGTTGAGAGAGACTGTGAGCGAGCATGCTGTGGTCTGACAGCACACTGAGGCAAAGTTTGTGTGAGTGTATATGAATAAAACTGCGTGACAGTAGTTATTATTGCTTGTTAATATGGATTATGGTAAACATTATAATAGATTTTTATTTGTTAAAAATAAATATTTTTGCTTGCATATAATGTATGTTCAGAATATAATTTTGTACTTAAATACATTTCTCTGTGCTCCGTTTTTCAAGTTGCTCACAAACTGTATTTGCTTGTGTTGCTAGCTCAGGAAAAACGCTGATATATTCATACACTAACACCCTGTAAATATAGAACAGTCATACCATAAGAAAGCCAGGATGGTGACGGTGCCTGTTAGACGAGAGGGATGTGACTCCTGCTTAACCAAAGAGCACTACATGTGTTCGTATTCTGTTTCTTTGCCTTTGTCCTGTTTACGGCCACAGTGGCTCAGTTTGTCATGGTATTCATCACATTTGAATCATATTGTGTTAATCCTTTAACAAAGAGCAGGGCTGGTATAGCTGGGATTGTATACATACTAATGACACAAATCCAGTTTCAATTAATTGTTAAACCATTTCTTCCTGTTTGCTTGGAAAAATGAGCCGCAGCCGCCCTGGGCTTTTAGGTTATTGAATCAATTACTTTATTCTTCATTTTTTCTCTTTTTCTCTCTAATCCAAATTAAAATGTTACGAGTGGGGGTGGATTATAGACCAGAAATGTAGACATTGATTGAGGGGTAAGAAATGAACAGCTTTATTGTAATTTTAAGGTGGAGTAGAGGCAAGCAGATGAGTGGAGGCACACGATGGCTACGGTGCTGGTTCCAGTGGAGGTAGAGCGTGGTGTGGAGCGGGAAGCCAGCAGGAAATGCTGGTTGGGTGGGTAAGCGTTGTGGCAGCAGTTGGATCCAGTCCAAAACACTGTTGGAGGAAGGAGAACGCAGGACTAGTTAGTACTTAACTTCAACTTGTCACAAAGATACTAAACTAAACATTTAGCAGCCGTAGATTCCAACACTACCCTGTGGCGCGTATAACAATCTGGTGACACACTCAAAACCAAACCACACACAGAAAAACACAGTCATGCGTCACAGCCCAGTCATGACATCAAATTTAAATAAGCTTTATCCGCATGCTGGGGATTAAATAAAGCACATACCTACATTACACACTGTATGTAAGCTGTGCCTCTCTCAAAATCCTCTACTTGCTTTTTATTTACCCACACAAGTCCATGATGTGTTTCATAGGATAAGTCTTATTATGTGTAGAAAAGAAAAAAAACATGACCATGAAAGTAAAGATGGCATCAAATGATTCATTAATTCATTAATTTCACAAAAATAGTCATACACCACAGGGAAATACAAAAAACAAGTGGATTTAATTGCTTATAATTACCCTGGCACATTGGATTTCCACCTCTTGACTCAAAACCTATAAATCGACAGGGGGGGGGGTAATGTTTTCTGCTGTGAGCATTCTCAATTATTCAAGGAAATCGGTAATGCTTTTGTTGCTGAAAAGGCAGTTGGCATTTACAAATTGAAGGTGATAAAATCTGTGAAGTGAACACTAATTGGGTCATCTCTATACGCAGTGAACTAATTGCAGCATTCTACTTCTTAATTGTGGAATTGTCAGAGAGCATTTGGAATGCTAATGCAGGAGAGAGGCAGCTGGTGAGAACGAGAGAGGGGAAGTCTTCTGGGAACAAATCCAAATTCACCCGTGATTTCCTCTCACTCTCTCTCTCGTGGCCCTGCAGTTCAGGTAGAAGACTGAAGAGGAAATAAAAAAACCAGAAGAGAGGAAGAAGGGAGCGTGGCCAGTGCTGTGATAGTCTCCAGGCTCCAGCCCTCCTCCTCCTCCTCAGTCTCTCCTACCCTGCCTCGGTCAGACCACACACACCACCGGCAGGGAGGCTGTGTAATTGCTTAGGTGTTGTTTAACCCCATTAGTGCGAGTCACACAGAAGGGGATTCTCTCTCTCATGGCCATTAGGTGTAATGACATTGGTCATGGTAACATGCCAAATGGTCCACATACAGTCTGAAGTGTATGGAAAATCTGAAGGCTAACGATACGGGATACTGGGGTTCTTACCTCAGAATCCTCCTGTGCCTGCCTCCCTTTGCCTCAGCAGGTTTGGAGGAGTTTCTAAATGGAACTGGCCTTTGGAAATTAATGAAACATAAAATAGCAAAGACTTTATCTTCAAATTTAAACAGTACAACACCAAGCAAAATGAACTGGGGTGGTCAATGTCAATATGCATAATGGGCTCTGACCATGAAGGCACAGAACTAGCACAAAATGTGGTCAGTACTCAATATGGAGGACTGAAACTGCCAAAATTACTGATAAAAATGAATAAATAAACAATATTAATCAAACAATGGACGAAAAGTTGACCCAATGACACACTTTGAACAACATTCCATTAGCATGCATAATGGAGCTGAAATGAAATGAATCTGTTTGGGTAACATCAAAGAGGGGATATGCAAAGGGGAAAATTAAATGGAAACGTACATGCATAAATCAATTATTGAGTCATTTCTTTCTTTCTTTTAATTTTGGCAGTTTTGGCCCTCCCTCCATACACGATAATTATAGAACAATTTTAATAGGCATCAGAACATTATGTATGGGGTACAGTAAATAATGATGTATAAAAAGTGACTCAGTCACACTTTCATTGCTTCATTTAGATACAGTACAGAGCAGGATGTGTTTTAGGAGAGTTCAGCTCCTGTGGTGGCAATAATTGTTTCCTTTGGCAAGATGTCAACCATGTAACAGTTAATGGAGGGGTTTTTCAGATGTGACACCATCTTTCCATCTTGCACACGGTCTGATAAGATAGATTCATCCCCCCACCACAGAGGAATGTCACCGGGAGACAAACGGTGGCACACAGTAATGTCTTTTTGTTCCAACTCTGCTGTGATTACTACCTGAACGGAAGGAAAACCATCAGTTTCATTCATCACCTAGATTCAATATCCCAGGCCTGCTTGTTACTGCATTTCTCTGATCATGCCTGCGGTTAGGAAGATTGATCATTTTGAACACCATAATCATATGTTGGTAAAATGTGCAACCAGATTTTGTAAGGCTGTCAAACCCTAAAAGCATTTTGAGAAATGGATAGTTATTGTGGGAACTGCGTAGTTAGTTCATAGGAAGTGTGAGATTTAAATTTGTTTTGTTTTTTACAATATAATGCTGTGCCCTTCAGCAGCTATTATTAGCCGTTAGCCACGCATTCATGCTTCCATCTTCTACAGCTTGAGTCAATACCAGATATTAAACCAAACTGAGGAGTAGGCATGGGCCAGTATGAGATTTTGATGGTATGATAACCTTGGGGAAAAACATCACGGTATCGCGCACCTATAAAATGTGCTATTGTCTAATGACAAAATTGTATTTTATTTTTTAATAACATATGGAACATTGGGAGCATTAGTAAATGTTGAATGTTAACATATATAAAATAACTGAATTATTTTCTTGGGAAAAAACCCCCACTTCTTGATAAAATTTTTAAAAAGTGGTGATCGTTTGACTGCTCTGTACTGCTCGTGTTGGAGAGTTGTTCCTCTGCACATTATGCGACCTTGGGGATTCCACTGCACTTGTTGGTTCCTTAGTGAGGATATCTGTAAACACTTGTGGCTGTGAGCGTGGCTCTGGCTAATCATTTTCAGTCATTTTAACATGGGCGGACAGTTCATACCTTCGGGACGGTATGATGGGAAATATTAGTGCTCGAGGAACCTTTGCTTTTTGATACCGTGGTTTACCTTGAAACTGGCCCATGCCTACTGATGAGTGAACACTGCCTTTGACAGTGTTGACAGTGTGGCTCAGAGGTCAGTTCGGGTCCAGTGTATCGAAGCTGATGAAGGACAGCCCCGCCACGATCATCAGGATTCTTATATAAACGCGGGTCAACCCGCATTTAAAAAACCTGGGTCTACGAAGTAATTTTGGTGTGAAAGAGGTAAAAGAAAACCCATATCTAATGTAGTCGGTGTCATATTCTCTTTCGCCATGTTTAAAATTGCTCAATTGCACAGAGCCCTGGAAGGGCTGTACTTTTCTCTCACAAAACCTTTGCGAGATCAGTCGGTTGCTAATGCTTCATTACCCTGTTATTTAATTTAACTTTATTCAGCCATCTTACCTGCTGGTATCAGTATTAAAAATGTGTCATACGCCCTCCAGCATTAGAAATGTAATACACAGGTTTTTGAACCAGCTAAGGTTAAACAATCAATCGATGGCTGAATGCTCCAGCTGTGTATCTGTCCAGTACGCTGGGTGACGGATGGTCAGAGTTGTACATGAAGCCCTCACACAATTGTCAGGTTGACCGTGACTTTGTGTTGGCCAAGTGAATCCGCCTTTCAGCGCTTATGTTCTATTTATAATGGGCTGTCTCTACATTATTCATCAGCTATTATTATACTTAAATTACATTGCTGTATATCACATGCTGAGCCTGTCTCTTGGGAGTTTTGAATATGTGCAAATGCAAACTAACAGCTACAGCACCACAGCACCGTTTGTGGGTAAAAGCATGTAGACCCCAGTAACTGGGAAGACAAGTAGCGCTGGTGGATGTATTAGTGTGTTAGTTCATCAAGTTATATAATAATTATTATTATTATGAGTGTCCTATCAGCATGGCTCGTATATGCCTGAAATACTCTACCTGTCATGATCTTGTGTTCTCATTTCCTGTTTTATTTTGATTTACTTCATAGTGTTGTTTCACTTCCTGTCCTGTGTCTAGTTTCTGGTGTCTTGTTTTTTCCTGTGTCTCCTGCCCCTGTGATTGTCTGCACCTGTTCCTAATGTGTCTCACCTGTGTTCTAATTGCCCCGCCCTCCTTGTGTGTATTCAGTCTCTGTGCTTCCCTTTGTCTGTTGTTGTATCGTTTGTTTTTTCATGTTGTCTGTTCCGGTCTGTTTCTGCATTTTCCCCCCTGGCTCCAGTGTTTGGATTGCCTTTGTTTGCTGCATTTTGACACCTTTAGGTGGTTTTCTTTTATTATTAAATATCTTTTCATCACCTTTGCATTTGGGTCCTGCTTCCTGCTCAGCCGTGACAGAACGATCCAACCACAAAATGGGCCCAGCATGTGATTTTTTTGATTTAGATCTTCGTGAATTAATTTACACCCTGACTTGTATTCATGGACAATTTAATAGAGACATGGGATGGGAATACAAGGAAGGGTGTCTGCGCATGGCATGCAGGGAAGTTTCCCAGAGGCCCTGGTTGAGGAGTTCGTTGCCTGGCTGGCTCAAGGACTTTTTGAATTCTCCGGACCCCCACCCAGTCTTCCAGTGTGTCTTCCAGCCAGCACCCCAGTTGGCTAGCGTCAGGCCTGCTAGCATCCAGCCAGCACTCCAGGTGGATAGCGTCAGGCCTGCTAGCATCAGGGATCCGAGGGTACAGCCGGTCTCCACGTCGTCAGTTGGAGGACCAATCGACACGTTCCCCGTCGTTGGTTCGGCCGACGTCTGCTCCTCCTCGGTGCCAGTCGGAGGACCGATCGACACTTTCCCCGTCGGTGCTTCGGCCAACGCCTGCTCCTCCTCGTCCTCAGTTGGTAGGGGAAAGAGTGGCGTTTCAGTTGAGGAGCTTTATGACATAATACGAGAACTCCAGGGATTTTTGGATGATTCGGCTCGAGCTAAGAACAGGCCAACAATGTCGGCAGGCCTGCGGCTTGCTTGCCTCCAGCCGTGCTCCACGTCTCCAGTCGGTGGGTCGATCGACACGTTCCCCGTCGGTGATCTGACCGATGTCTGCTCCAAGTCTCCAGTCAGTGGGCCGATCAACACGTCAGTCGTCGGTGGTCCAGCCAAACCCTCCTCGTCCCCAGTCGGTGGGCTGATCGACATGTTCCCCGTCGGTGGTCCGACCAACGTCTGCTCCTCGTCCCCGGTCAGTGGACCGATCGACACGTCCGTCGTCGGTGGTCCGGCCGACGCCTGTTATTCGTCTTCAGTCAGTGGTCCGGTCGACGTCTGCCCCTCCTCGTCTGCAGTCGAAGGACCGATTGACGCGTTCCTCGTCGGAGGTCCGGTCGACGTCTGCCCCTCTTCGTCTGCAGTCGGTGGACCGATCGATGCGTTCCTCGTCGGTGGTCCGGTCGACGTCTGCCCCTCCTCGTCTGCAGTCGGTGGACCGATCGACGCGTTCCTCGTCGGTGGTCCGGTCGACGTCTGCCCCTCTACGTCGCCGGTCGGTGGGCCGATCGACGCGCCGATCAGTCCATCGTCTTCAGTCGCTGGACTGATCGACGCGTTCTCCGTTGGTGGTCCGGCCGACGTCTGCTCCTCGTCCCCAGTCAGTGGGCTGATCGACATGTTCCCCGTCGGTGGTCCGGCCGACGTCTTTTCCTCGTCCCGCGTCGATGGACCGATCGACGTGTTCCTCGTTGGTGGTCCAGTCGACGCCTGCTCCTCGTCCCAAGTCGATGGACCGATCGACGCGTTCCTCGTTGGTGGTCCAGTCGACGCCTGCTCCTCGTCCCAAGTCGATGGACCGATCGACGCGTTCCTCGTTGGTGGTCCAGTCGACGCCTGCTCCTCGTCCCAAGTCGATGGACCGATCGACATGTTCTCCGTTGGTGGTCTGGCCGACGTCTGCTCCTCGTCCCCAGTCAGTGGGCTCAAGGACTTTTTGAATTCTCCGGACCCCCACCCAGTCTTCCAGTGTGCCTTCCAGCCAGCATCCCAGTTGGCTAGCATCAGGCCTGCTAGCATCAAGCCAGCACCCCAGTTGGCTAGGATCAGGCCTGCTAGCATCCAGCCAGCACTCCAGGTGGATAGCGTCAGGCCTGCTAGCATCAGGGTTCCGAGGGTACAGCCGGTCTCCACGTCGTCAGTCGGAGGACCAATCGACACGTTCCCCGTCGGTGGTCCGGCCGACATCTGCTCCTCCTCGTCGCCCGTCGGAGGACCAATCGACGCACCGTCGTCGATGGTCCAGTCGACATCTGCTCCTCGTCCCCAATCGTCGGGCTGATCAACATGTTCCCTCGGCGGTGGTCCGACCGGCGCCTGCTCCATGTCCCTCGTCGGTGGTCCGACCAAGACCTGCTCCACGTCCCCGGTCGGTGGGCCGACCGGCGCCTGCTCCATGTCCCTCATCGGTGGTCCGACCAAGGCCTGCTCCACGTCCCCGGTCGGTGGGCCGATCGACGCGTCCCTCGTCGGTGGGCCGACCGTCACCTGCTCCACGTCCCCGGATGGTGGGCCGATCGACACGTCCCTCGTCGGTGGTCCGACCGTCACCTGCTCCACGTCCCCGGATGGGGGGCCGATCGACCCGTCCCTCTCGGTGGTCAGACCGTTACCTGCTCCACGTCCCCGGTCGATGGTCCAGCCGAACTCTGCTACTTCTCGCCAGTCGGTGGGCCGATCGACGCGTCCCTCGTCGGTGGTCCCCCGGAACTGTCGTGCCTGCCTGCAAGGCCACCGGGCCTTCCCCCAGGACTGCTACGCCCGCATGGCCGGCCACCGGGCCTTCCCCCAGAACTGCTACGCCCACATGCCCGGCCTCTGGGCCGTCCCCCAGAGCTCCTACGCCTGCTGAAACCCCCCAGCAAAACCCCTGTCCAGTTCAGTCCGTCCTGGCCCCCTTCCATCCACCCTGCTCTGTGTAGATTTTTTTTTTTTTTTGAACCGTCTGGAATTCGGTCCTAAAGAGGGGGGTTCTGTCATGATCTTGTGTTCTCATTTCCTGTTTTATTTTGAATTACTTCATTGTGTTGTTTCACTTCCTGTCCTGTGTCTAGTTTCTGGTGTCTTGTTTTTTCCTGTGTCTCCTGCCCCTGTGATTGTCTGCACCTGTTCCTAATGTGTCTCACCTGTGTTCTAATTGCCCCGCCCTCCTTGTGTGTATTTAGTCTCTGTGCTTCCCTTTGTCTGTTGTTGGATCGTCTGTTTTTTCATGTTGTCTGGCCGGTCTGTTCCTGTCTGTTCCTGCCTGTTCCTGCCTGTTCCTGCTATTTGCCCCGGTCTGTTTCTGCATTTTTCCCCCTGGCTCCAGTGTTTTGATTGCCTTTGTTTGCTGCATTTTGTGGACACCTTTAGTTGGTTTTCTTTTATTATTAAATATCTTTTCATCACCTTTGCATTTGGGTCCTGCTTCCTGTTCAGCCGTGACACTACCTTTCTGTGATGTGTTGATACCAATAACTCTATATAAGGACAGATGATGCATCCAAATTTCCAAATTAGTCAAAAATAACCCACAAACATCTTGGCTACAGGTGCTGCCATATTTCAGTGGTGACGTCATTTGGAGCTAGAGTCTGCGCAGTAGTGATCGTGGAGTTAAGTCAGTTTTGAATGATTGAGAAACCATTACCTTTCACGCTGTTTTTATGGAATCAAATAACTAATTAAATACAAACTTATAAGATACATGGACACTTGAACATACACCAGTGTGAATTACCCTAAAATGATAGAAACCCTCTTTGGGAAAAATGACTTTGATGTTCTCTTTGACCCTTTGAGCGTGGTCCCTGTCCAGTTTGCTTACATGAGGAGGTGGGGTTTGCGGTCCAGATGTTTAGATTTCACTTTTGGGAGCTTTAATGTTGTCATCCTCATGAGTCATGTAGAAAATGCAGACATCCAGAGAAAATCCCAAAAATAATTTCAAATTATATGAAAATTTTTGTCTCCTGAATTGTTCCACAAATATCTTTAATGTAAATTCAAGTTTTACGTAACATCTGGCACATAGGCAGACTTTTACTGAAGGCAGTGCTCAGAGTTTCTCTCCGATAAATCCAGTTTTCTTTATTCATGAATATATCACGTCCTTTCAGTTATGCTGTTTTTCTCAGTGATGTTAAGCTTAACAGAAATGGGATTATGCCCTTTGCATTGCTGGATGGTTTGCAACGTGAATCATTTGCACAAGGAGTATGGAACTTATTGATTATACAATTGAGAAAAAAATGGCAAAGCGGCTGGGAAATATCAATGAATGAAAACAGTATTTATTTGAAGGATGGTAAACTCAAGACTACAGCGTTCTCAGTGTGTGTGTGTGTGTGTGTATATATATATATATATATATATATATATATATAACCATGATTCTGCTGTGATAATAAATACATCATATTTGCATTATATGTAACAGGAGAAACTGGAAGATTTCAGAGTTTTGTATCCAAACCCTTGTTAAATGAAGGTTAAGTAAATGACCTGACCAGTATTTGACAATGTACTTTAAAAAATAATTGCAGAAAGAAAAAAAAATTGTGTTGTAGATTCAACTTGGATAAATGGGAAGCTGATGTACCAACCTTAGACTTGTAGACTGGAAGCTTTCAAACAAACTGACAGAAATGTGTACAAAACCAGTTGAGGATTCAGAGGATGAATGCAGGTTTCGACCACTCTGCTGTTTCCCTGTCCCTCACAGTGATCTGCTCCATCTTTCACAGTGTCTCTCATTGTTTCTCTCTGACTTGACTTGTAGGGTTGGGCAGTTTCTAATGTCAAAACCTCAGTGGGCGATTTGAGTCTCAACCCACTGTAACATCAAAGAAAAATACAGAAATAAAAAGCACATAATCTGAAATGAAATTTGAGCAATTGGGCACAATAAAATAGCATGTTTAAGGTGAATAGGCTGTATTTATGTGCCATTTTTCTTGTCTTATCGACCACCCAAAGCACTTTACAGTACAGGTCATATTCATACAGCGCATCTATACACAGCACTTTTTCTATCATACGTCATTCATACACTGCCATTACAGCCATTAGGGACACTTTAGGGTTAAGTGCCTTGCCGAAGGTCACATCCGCACGTGGACTGGAGGAGCCGGGGATCAAACCGTCGACCTTCGCGTCAGTGGACAACCCTCTCTTTCTCTAGAGTCATTTATAAATGACTCTTAGCAGACATTCAGAGTCTCATTAAGAACAAAGTACACAACCATCAAATCCATTGTTTTGCGTGTTGCTGAAATATGCACTTTAGGTATTCACCATTTACCTGGCTTGATATCCATGTAATACGACAGAGGCATTTAGTGTATATTGGTTAACTCTTTGGTACAGAGGAGAGGCCTGACACACTTCCTCTGAGCTGTGTTTATTAGCAATGAACGGAACTCTCACCTAACCACTACAACATAATTATCTGTTAAATGTGACGTTGCAAAGCCTGGAGAACGGACACAGTGAGCCAACCATTCTGGGCTCAACAGTGATTGAAGGTGATCGACGATGGCATCATCCAGCAGCATGACCTTACTGACTTGAACAGTCAGTGCTCCATGGAACACTTCCTAAAGCCTCCTGTTGTTGCCTGGCAACAGATGCTGTCTTTGCTGAGGTGAAACTACCCTTAACATTAAGGCCTTTTAGGGGCAGTAAGTGATTCTAAGGCAATACATGTTTTGTAAAAAACAGCGATCACTGGTGAAGCATTGTTTCTTTCTCTTTGTTTTGTTTATTAATGTCTTCATGTTCCAATAAAGGTTTTGTCTTTTTTAAGAAGGTGCTGCATCAAACGGAATGAGGAGGTCATGAATCCCTGTTGATTCTCCACTTGTGTGTCCTCCCTCATTACGCCAGTAAAACAAAAAAGAAAAGAAAATCCACCTGTCTATTACAGACACACAACTCCTCCACGCTGAGATTAATTTAGACCAGAGAGATCTCTTTCTTTGCCTTACAATACACAGCCATTCAGAGGCCATATGTTGCCATTATTTAAGCAAAAGTATCTTCAAATACTCTGGTTGTCACTCTTGATTATACATATTGATACATATTAAGTTGTACATTGTTCTGAGAATACAATGTAGGAGTGTATTGTGTCTCTCAAAGCAAAGGTTTCCATCAGAATCACTCTAAGACAGATGTGCCATGGTTTATTCAACCAGACAAACCTGAGCTGTGGCTCAACCCTAATGTGACTGCGACTGGAAGGCTGTGGTGCACAGCATGGCGTGGCGTGGACAGGACACGGTGGCACAGCAGTGACATCGTAGTGTGTATGAACTGCTTGACAGAGGAGGGAAAAAATGCTGTTGGCAATAACAAGTTCTGACAATACTAGATCATAAACACAAGTTTTTGAGCCTTCATATATATATATATAACCTGCAGAATAAAATAAATATCAGTAAATCACTTTAGAGTTTTAACAGATTTTGCATTAATGGAATCACTATAACTATACACAATTTCAAGTCATGCTCTTAAACCAAGTAAGACAAAGCGTACCATGAAAAAAAAACGAAAAAAAAACAGAGTTTCTCTAGAGAGGAAGAATTATTTGACCTTGAACGTGGGGTACTCGCAATTAATTCATAAAGAGAACCACTACATTCTCTTCATAAAGAGAATGTAGTGGTATCTTAGCTGTTCTTTGGACTGCGCTCTTCTGAACAGAGAGTGAACGTCTCGTACTTGGAAAAAAAATAATGTTTCCACAAGTGTAACACAGTTTTTGCAAGTAAATGTGGTAGCACAAGCTATCTGTGAAATATTTGGTCAAAATGAAAGTAACTTCTACTGCTGCTGGTCACAGTCAGAGCCAACAGCTGCAGCCAGTGGGAGGAGACTGAGGACAAGTGACCTGGTTCAAAGTGGAAGACCTATAAACCCTTTACAAGAGTAGAGTCCAAGGGCTTTGACAGGCTTTATGTTAGTCTCATCACTCAACACAGAACATCATGTACTTAACATTCATTCTTTTTTTTTCAAAATAGAGCTGTTCAGTGTTCAACAATTTATTGAGCACAGTGCTAGAAACAAAACATTTGTAGGGGGAAACACTGATGGACTCCATTCCATTTAATTCTCATTTGGTTTCATTTTTTCTACTAAAAAGGAAACAAGAACCGATAAGAGGACTGTTAAAGTACCGGATAGATAAGCAGTATCAATAAGAGTAACAGCTCACAATTCGTCCCTCAGCACGCGCGCTTCACCTCCACTGCTACAACTCCATCCTAGGGGAATCACTGTACACTATACCTGCTACTATGCTGATGCTGTTCCTACCTACATCTTACACCCTGCTGTTTTGTGCTGGACTGTCTCTGGATCATCTTTGCACAGCCTGCACCTGGGGTCCTGTCTGGTGTAGTGGACCCCGGCCTCTATCGATGTTGTGCTCAGTTCTTGTTCTTGTCCTGCCATGATTAGTGCCCCTTGCTGTCGTTGAGACCAACCGTTTCCAGCCACTGGTCAGTCCCTTCTTCTATCTGTCGGTGGTACATACCGTATGGGCTTGTCCTTCCACGATGGTTCCTCGTCATTGGGTTTCTGCTGCCTGATGTATTCACTCAGCAGGTTATGGCTTGGGGCCATCTCCCTGATGTACTCCTGCATCTTTGTTGTTTCATCCTGGATTGTGGCTCTGACACTCACTAGTCCTCAGCCTCCCTCTCACTATTGCTTTGTGTACAGCCTCAGGACTTGGACTTGGGGTGAAACTCTCCCTGCATTGTGAGGAGCTTCCTTGTCTTGTTACCATTGACTTCTATCTCCTCCTGTGACCAGGCTATTATACCAGCGGGGTATCTGCTGATGGGCAGGGTGTATGTGTTGGTGGCTCTGTTATGCTTTGACCTGGTAATAGTACCATTTGGCATATAGAATAGCATAACGCAACACGGCTAAGCATAGGAATGTTTAACCTTGTGAGTGTACTGTATTGATTTGAGTCAATGTGTTCACTTGGTGTTATTGATATATCTATTCATAGGTCATTTTGATGTCAGGACCCTGTGACTAACCCTCTTTTAACTTGACACTCTTTGTCCTGCAGCAAAAGGCCTTATCAAAGAAGCACAGCATGTGGCCGAGCCGACACCTCTGATGCCGCCGATTTGTAGTTTATTCGTTTACCCCCATCTTGTTTGTAGTACTTCTCAGACCTTTGACCTCTACTGCCACCTAGTCTGTGTTCTCACACAGACACACACACTCAGACTTGTATATATTTTGTTTGTTAGATTCAATATTGTTTTTCCAACTTAACTTATCTTTAAATAAATGTTATTAAATATGCAGTCTGGTCTATTTAATTATCCATAAGTGTGAGTATTGCCATCCGCTGACCTGTAGAATACTAAATCCTTAAGCGTCTGCTTACTAACAGGGTGGTGATTCTGGTTGTAATTATTAATTTAATTATTAATCAGAATTCCAAATTGATAGTCAGTATATTGTCAATGAGACTGACTGGCTTTCATTTTCCTTCCATTGAACGGTGGTGCCCCAAGGTAACTTTGATATTAATTAAAGTTATTGTTTAATATTAATATTTTATTCATGTTGATAGCCATAACTGATAAACTATATTGCTCAGACAAATGGTTATATTACCAATGTCAAAGCACAACAGCTCAGACCTGGTTGTTTCCGTTCAGCTGACTTTTCTCGACCTGCCTTACTCCTATTTGGTGTGTTTGTATATACATATTTATATATATGTACAAAAATTAAATTTGTGGCATTCTGTGTGGAGAACTCTGCATTCACCCCATTTATTTCACAAGTCTTCACAGTTGATGCAGCCCAGAGTGAGTTTAATTAGGGTTGTTCTATCAATTAACACAAATTTAATCAGCGAGAATAGAGAGGGCTCAGGCGACAGCAACCTTAATAAATGAGTGGAGCCAGGAAACATGCTCCGGCCTACATGTCAGGCCTGCCGATACCTCTCCTGTCTATGTGGAGTAAACAGAGGGCAAGTGATTTTAGGATAAACTCCTCTTTATGATCCTATTGTTGAGCCACTGAATGAAAGCAGAACATGTTCCAAATTGTGCTGCTGAAGGTTACACTCGGAGAGATGGATTATTAGCCGTATCAGTCGACAACATGCCTACTGGCCTAATTCCCTGTGAGATGAAGCGCGCTGGGCTCCAGTCTGATCCTGCCATGCAAATGTCCCCAGCAACATCAACACATTCTATGATTAGGTATCTTCTTTCTCAAAGAATTCATTAGACCAAAAGCTGATTACACACATCTAGTAATCCTATTAAAATTTATAATTAGCAGCATTTTATATCTTTCTTCTGAGGTTGCGAGTGCCGGCTGGGAAAAGACACAGTGCTGTCCCTCTTTATCCAGCAATCTCACGACACACATTAGCTGACACTAATGCAGCTTCATTGTTTTTTCTTAGAGTAACCACTCAAGTGTCTGTCACAGCACTGGGAAGGCAACACAGCAAATGAGGTGTGGAGAACTTATAATAATTCTTTTTGCTTATTACTGCACAGACTTTGGCTCCAAAGGACGTCACCAGCGCAAGATTACGTCAGATCCTGGTTATTTGGCCATCTTTTTTTCATATTTTGGGAGAGTGGAGATGCAACATCCATATTTATTTACTGTCAATGGATCATACTAATGCACCATTCTTTGGAACATTATTACCTTGAATTTCTTGTAACATATCACTACATAAAGTGTTTCATATTTTTACTGTCTGTTAAACTTTAATTGCAGTAGCTTTGAAGTACTATTTATTCTCCATCTTACGACCAGGACTTCCGCAAATAAGAACTATTATTCTTGATTGTAGACAAAGTAGCAGTTAATATTTCTGGCTGGGATGGAAATCCACTTTGTGAAGCAGATTGAAATTTCCTGTCATTGTAGAAGAGAGGATGGATTTCCTGAGGTGACGGGGAAGATGGGGATTTGGTTTACGGACAGGCTTGTTAAACAACTGTAAACAGAGCAGGGTCACAGTTTCAGGACTTGTGACTCGAGTGCTGACATTTGACTTGCAGGATGTGGCTCCAATTAATTCACTTGGCCATATTCCAGAGCCAGACGCCAACGAGACTTCCTGACCTTGTCAATACACTTCAGCCACTCCTGTAACTTAGGGACTTACTTTGCTTATAGAGTATTAACTTGGCACTGGACTTTGTCATGAAGACACAAGACTTAACCAAACTACAGATATGATTTGATTCAGCTTCTACACCAGATGACAATTCACTGATATGAAATAGAAATGTGGTTTAATGTAAGAGATGTGACTGTATTGATATGTGGACCCCTGCTTCGAACTAAATGTCAATTTACATACACAATTTATTTAGATAGATTACAAATTTCATTTAAAAATTAACTATGTACACTACAGCATACATTTTACAGCATATCTATATATTATCTTTTTTGCCTTCATCCGCCGTGTTGATGTTTTCATCCTTGAATGTCATGACTTGCTGCGTCTCCATCTGCTGTTCTCCTTCCTCCACCTGCAGCTTGGAAAACAGCTCTACCAGGTCCACTTGTCCACCTCCTGCAGGAAGCAACTGGGCCCCTTCTCGACTTCCATTTTCTCCTCATCGCTGTCTTTCTCTTCCTCTCTGCGTCTCTTTGCCCGCTTCTTAGTTTTGACGATCTCCATTGTCTCATCAAGTGCAGCTTCTGTATCTTCTTGAATAAAACGCAGCTTCTGGATCTTCTCACAGAGACCAAGAGCAGAATAACCTATAATACAGCGCTCAAGTTGAAACATATTTTAACTTGGGCGACATATTCATTTGACACGTGACCAACACGATAGCCAATGAGCGTTGAGATCCTCCCTCGTCACTGTCGTCAGACGCCCTGTCATTGTAACAGGAATGGAGAATCACTACTGTCCACACAGCGACAGAACGACTGGGTTGCTATTTGTGTCGTGACCGGGTGAAGGAAGACAGGGCTCAGCAGAAAGGGAATGAGGAAGTTGGACCCTTTAGCACCAGTTAGCTCAAACAACTTTTTTTACTTCAACAGTTCATTTTTACATGTGTGCACACGTGTGGCTTTCCCACACATTCCGTTCTGCCTTGTTCACATGTCTACCTGCGTGTGTGTCTTTGTCTGCGTGTGTTTGTTCAGATTAAGTTTGTCGGAGAAAGTGGATGGAAGAATGGGCAAACCATCGTGCGTATGAAACAAATAAGCACAAATGTTTGCTTGCGACCAAACTCGCACAGCAAGGAGGAAATTTGCAAATGAATTTGACAAAAGGTGTATATGATTAAAATATCTAGCTGCCCCTTTATCTCTTCAGGAAAATGTTGTGAGAAAAAGTGAGAAGTAGGGTAATTTTCTAAAAGCTTCTATAGAAACTGACTTCTTTTTCCAACCAGTGGAGTCGCCCTCTGCTGGTCATTTGTGAAAACACAGGCTTCAGGCAGTTTGACCTTGGCTTCACCTTCCAGACCCAGTGACTATGTGAATTGTTCGATACGGCCTATGACGTGAGCTTTGTAGAACAGTGAGGAATTACAGCAGCATCATACGGAACATAACCCTCACCTGAGAGTATTGCATGGTGAAACCAGGGGCTTTTTAAAATGTATTATTTTTTCTTTTCATATTTCTTTCCCTAACTAGACATTCAGCCTTAAGTCTTTTTGTCTATCCATTCCTATTCTAGTATTAAACACAACGACATGTTCTGAAATAAAGCAGAAATAAATTTCAGTTCAATGGTTCTTTTATAAAATATCTGAGTGTAAGAAATGCTTTTAAATGATTACACAAGGAATTGCATCTTATTGCATGAAATAGCAGTGAATTGTTTTATTTGGGGGGGGTTACACAGGGATCCTCCCTGAATGGTATTGTGGCCCATACATCTGGATACATATTGTCATCAAAGGAGTAATGGTCACACCTACAGTAATATGCCCTGACATGACATTCTTTTGGGGCACAGTAAAAAAAAAAAAATCACTTTTTTCACTCAGTCCAGACTTTTAATGGAAAACTGAATAATTATACAGCTTCTTTCATTTCCTTTTTGCAATTATTTTTTTGTTTTATGGCCTTAACAGTAAGACATTTTACTTAACTTCATTGCTATGGTCTGAGGGCACAGCAGAATTGCTACAGCTTTATCAGTAGAGTGCAGTGGAGCAACCAGACAAGTTGAACCAAATAATCTAAACAGCTAATATGCAAGATGATATTGAACAGAAAGGATCTGTCAATATTCATAACATTTGCAGAGCTACAATGCTGACTAAGGACAGTTTTACAATCTAATGTACAAACAGAGTTGCCTTTTGTGTTTACTTGAAATAATTGATTTAGATATTTAAGAATCAGCTATATGCTGTTGTTGTCCTCTGCCTTGTTGCATCTACTCCAGACCTGCAAGTTTGCAGACTTCTCTGTCTTGGCTATACCTCTGCTGTTTTCTTCCTTTCTTTATTTAATAAACCATGAGCTAATAATTTTAGACTTTTTCTATGTTTGTCCAATGGCGTGTTCATACTGTATGATTTTTTTTGATCATCATCAGTTCTCTGTTTCAGTAAGAGAAAAAAAAAGATGGAAAAGTAGAAGTAGAAGAGATCCCCTCCAATATGTTGCATTTCTACCACCCACCCATCCTCGTTCCCTCCTGAGAGAAGGTTACAATTTTTTGTGACACCTCCCCTCCACCTCCCTGTACCCACATTAGGTCCCCATACCTTCAACCAACCCAATGATTCTGTCTCTCGTGCACACCCGCCTTTGCATGGATCACTGGTATTTGCATGCAAGCAACCAAAAAAACAATCAGGTCAACGGCTTCTCTGAGCTGCAGGAAGTGCTGAGTCCTGACCTTTATATTGTGTTTTCTTCCTCTTCTTCTCTTGTTTATAATCATATCTGGCCTGGGGGCAGGGGAGTGAGGCTTTGTTTGTTGGGTGTCAGGCGGATATTTCAACCAAGCCCCCAAGGAGCTGTCACAGTCCGCTTACACTGGACAGCAGGAAACCACAAATGCCAACACTTTATCTGATCACAAAGCGTGGAGGGAGGATCAATCATGCATGCCCACATGAACAAACCGTCTACCTGAACATCTTGATTGATGGAGTGTGTTGAGCCTGACAGGAAGATTTGTAGACACGACTTGAATGATTCAAAGTGAATGCAGGAAAGGAGTGTTCCAACGATGAATCAAACTATATCTAGGTCTTACGGTCTTGACTTCCAAGGTTGTGAGTGCTGGGTGGGAAAAGGGTTACAATTAGTAAAGACACAATGTTGTCCTTCTTTATCCAGCACTGACACTAACGCAGCTTCATTTTTTTTTCTTAGAGTAACCCCTCAAGTGTCTAACACAGCACGGTGAAGGCAACACAGCAAATGATAAGGCGTGGAGGGATGATCTTACCTTGGAGAGATCGAGGAACTCTGCTAGCTCCGGTTCCTGGATGGTGGGTGGTTCGGTGGACAGGAGACTCCTGAGGCGGGGAAGAGGTCAGACAGATTGGCTTGCAGTTCTCCCCTTCACTAATCACCTCACCGGTAGACCAGTTCATGTGAGGGTGGTTTGACAAGCCAGGGAAGACCCAGGATGAAGGGACTGAGAGGGAAGCTGGATAAATGGAAACTGATGACTAATGGACTAATGAGTCTATTATGGCCATGGGCCACAATCACTTTGTGAGTGTAGTGGGCTTAAACAATGATCTACCCACAATTTCTCTCACCAACCGGTCTTGGCAGATGTTTCACACACAACCAACTCCGATTCTGTCATAAATGTCATTTGTCTGCTCATTGTGGAAACTGTTGAGTTTATATGTAATATTGTACGCACTAGACCTCACTATGTATAGTTCTTAAAATAATGAATGTTGTGATTTGGCTTGTACAAATAAAACTGAATTGAATTGACCTTACATAACAACCTTCTAGAGCCTATGAATGTCTAGCCTAGACCCAGTCTTTTAGCCAACTTCTAGGTCATAAAAGTCTCATCTGCACCACCAGAATCTTAGAACGGAGGGAGCACAGGGAACTGTCAAAACAGGTGAAAAAGGAACTAAAGCTTGCAAAATGCACATATAAAGATAAAATTGATTAAACAGGACAACCGACCTGGGGCCTTTGAATTGATTTGAATGTGTATAATCGTTTTAATGTCCATGATTTTAATGAGGAGGTGTCTGTTTTTAAAAATGTTGACCTTAATCCTCAATTATTGTTCCTGTACCTAAGAACAAAACCCCAAAGGCACATGACTTCCGACCAGTGGCACTCACCTCTCTGGTTATGAAAACTTTTGAAAAGTCAGTGAAGGATGCACTTTTGGATTCTGTACAGCATAAGTTTGACCCTTTCAGTTTGCCTACAGGTCGGGCCCAAGTGTGGATGATGCGACAGGGACACTTTTTAATATGTTTTTTTCAACATCTGGAGTGGACCATGTCTCTTGTCCGTCTACTTTTTATTGACTTCTTTCATATGATTCTGTGATTGTGTCCCTCCTCAGCAGAGACGACTCTGAACATGGTCCTGTAGTGAGTGATTTTATTGACTGGTGTGAATCATCCTTCTTGAACAGTAATGTGGAAAAAACAGAGGAGATGTGTATTGATTTTAGGAAATCCTAGTAAGATCTCCCCTGTGGTGATGGACAACAGGGCTGTTGAACCTGTTAAGCAGAACAAATATCTCGGGACTGTCATCGACAATAAACTGTTCTTCGAGCGCCATGTTGATGCCATGTAAAAAAGCACATCAGCTTATGCACTTTTATTGCAAGCTTCACAGTTTTAATGTTGACGCCACTTTTATGAAAATGTTATATTCCTGTTTTATTGAATCTGTTCTTACCTTTTCTTTTATCTGCTGGCACGGGCCACTTTCTGTCAGACAGAAAATTTGCCTGTAAGGCCTTGTGAAAGTGTGCAGCAAAATTGCTCGAACACCACTGAACAACATCCATGACCTGTATCAGGAAAGGTCCTTTAGGAAAGCTGGATCCATCTTGGCTGATCCGAGCCTTCCACTGGAAGTCATGGCAGCACAAGAGCAGGCCCTTGGTGAGATCAGTAAAGGCAGGGATCTACCACACCAGAGAGGACCCCAGACGCAGGCTGTGCAAAGATGCTCCTGAGACAGTCCAGCACATAACAACATACATGGGACACCATAACCAAGTGGCAGGTATAGTGTACAGGAACATCTGACTGAGCTAAGATCCTGAGGGACTTCCACATCCAGCCTGAGAAACTGGTGATGGCTAACCAACTAGACATGACGTTGATCGACGGAAGAAGGCGCTGGTAATAGATGTGTCAATCCCGAGCGAGAGCAACATCAGGAAGGAGCAACACGAAAATATCAACAATACCAAGGGGCTGAACGAGGACCTGGAAAAGAAGTGGGGAGTGACGGCAAGAGTGGTGCCAGTAGTGATCGGAGCACTGGGGGCTGTGACCCACAAACTGAGAGAGAAGCTCCAGCAGATTCCAGGTACAGCATCTGTAGAGAGATTCTCTCTCTGTCCAGAAGAGACAGAGAGAGAATAAACTGTGGGGCTTCACGAGTACACCAAATAAAACTTAAAGAAGCCTTTATTTCTTTCTGCCACACATACATAGCCATTGGAGAACTGACTTGCATTGGTGAATTATTTCTTTTTGTGTATCTTACACAATGTTTGCCTTTGATGTTAGACTTTTCTACTTGTACATGTTTCATACATGATGCATTATAGACACTGCTTTGTTCTTTCTTCTTTGTAATAAATAACCCACAGATCTCATCAGAGCTTGACTCAGTTCTGTGCAGAAACAACAATCCATCTGTGCTTGGAAGGTTCAGACTTTCTGAAGAACTGGGGTGCTGCTTAGAATAACCTCTGAATTATTTTGTTTTAAAATACTTTTCTTTTAGCTGTTGATAATTACCTGAGACACATCAGATGAATCCGCCCATGAAGGGCTCACATTCATGTTTGACAGCACACTCATTATTATACACACCTCAACATTTAAAGCTGTGTTTCAGGTCACAATTGCTCTGAAGCAACTGCAATGTTATCCAAATGAAGAGCCAGATGATATTCTCATGTTATATTCATCATCCAACATAAAAATAGCAATCAGAGTGACAAATGTATGAGTAAAATGGAAACAGGAAGCACTGTGTGGCCTTCTCGTTCAACCAAATACTTATTAATAAAATTCCGATATTGACATGAATTGTATCAGATGTGCAGTGTTGCAAAATCACTTGGTGTTTCATTTTTGTATGTGCTTTAAATTTTTGTCTGTGAACACAAATGGCAGAAATCTTCTCACGTATTATCAAGATTAGAACTAGATTAGATAAAATTAAATAAGGCTAGTGAAGTGAATAAAACAATTCAGGACAGAGATAAGGCTGAGATAACACGTGGGTCTTCAGTATAACCTTGAATGTATCTATGGAAGGGGGAACACTTCATTGTAAAAGATAAACTGTTCCAAAGCTTGGATCAGCTACAGTAAAAGCACAATTGCCTCAACCAAGGGACGGCCAGAAGCAGCTGGTCAGAGGATCTGAGAGATGTGGGAGTGGAAAGTGGGCAAAGAAGCTCAGAGATGAGTTGATGCTAACAAATTCAATTGACCAAAGGAAGATGAATCAGAAATGATCCTATAACTTCCAGTCCTCTGAATCAGTGGCCCAGTGTGCATTGACAACTGATACACGGAGGGAAAATAGATGGGGAATCTGTCGCTTACAAGCCAGGGAAATTAAGTTGTTTCTTTTGTGTTTTTTCGTAGTAATGATACTGAAGAATAACGAGGACAGAATTAAGCAACTTAAAGGAAGAGGGCTGACATTCAGCTGCTCATTGTGTTACAGAGTCAGTACCTGGTACTGACTCTAATCTGGGTGGGGGGGGCGCATTGATTAATACATTCGCCAACAGCGTGAAGACTCCAGTCTGACTCTCCAGTCAGTTTAAGCAGGACGTTTCACCTCCGGCCCCATAGCTTAAGTTTCTTTTGGTTAATCTTATATTGTGTTCCCTTGTGGCTTCATGTAACCCGCCTCTCCTTGTGCTCAGGATCAGGACACCAGCCTGCTTGCTCCTCTGTGCTTCCTGAGTCCCCCCGTCTACACGCCAGCCCAGCGCTCACCTGCCTGCCCCTGCTCCTTCCACTATATCTTCATTAAAACCTGTTCCTAACCCGTCTGTGTCTGCGGTTTTTGGCTACAACAGGAAAAACAGGAAGTAACACTGAAGATTTTTATGCTATTATATTACAAATTGTGGTCATTTCAATAAATTGCATCTTTGAAGAGCTAAAGTTACTCAAAAACTCTCAAAAAACTGCACACGCAACAAAAGTGGTTAAAATCCACATATATAACTGGTCTTGACTAGACGGCACAACAGCACCCCCTAGAAAAGTTAAATGAAGTAACCCCTTGCGCTGTTTCACCTAAATACAAAGCATTCATCCAGCTCAACCACCTATGTGTGCAGCATCTATCTATCCGTGATGTCACCTGACTTCCTCCTTTGCTTCTGCCATAACTACAGCGGCCACTCGAGAGCTTAGATTTAACTTTCTGGGGAACTTTCTGAGCTGTCTGATTCTGTCATCCTCCTTCCAACACTTTGCTTCAAGAAGGAACCACTGAGATGACAGTATCAGCTATATATAGTGTTAAAAAAAGGTGTAACACTACAACAAAAATGATGTGAGAAATGAAGAACCCCTCTGAATTGCTGATTTCAAACACTAAAATGCTCAGATGCGATGCAGTTTTCTGTTCGCTCGTGTGCCTGCGGGTACATATGAGGACAAAGCAAATGAAGAAGCACCTACCCAGATATTTCCTCTGGACAATTCAGGGGTGGCCTCCTTTTCTTCAGCTGAGACCATGTTTTATAATTAAAAGCTCATCTCCCATCAGCCTGCTCCAGATGTGCCGCTGAACTCATCAGCCTCCTGTGCGCCGTCTTTTAACACATCCTTCCACGTGGAGTCTGTGCAGGCACAATGAGCAGTGGCTGTCTCTTTGCCTCCCGCTGGCATTGACGTGTGGAAAAAAGATTCCTAAAATATAATACAAAAGAACAGGCATACCAGTAACAGAGAAGCTGCTTTGTTCATTTTCAAAGTGTTGGACAGAACAACAAACTTAGGGTTTTGCTGTTACCGGTAGAGTTAGGAAAATTTGTCCTGAGGATGGTGAAGAAAGGTCACAAGGTGGCCAAAATCAAGTGGTCAGCACATTATCATTCATGACAATCTGCCCATTTGATTGAGATGCATTGAGTTTTTGCACTATGGAACATAACACATAAGTGCACAAAAAACCATACTAAATGAAAGTCCCGTCTCAGCCAAAGTCTCTTCCACGGGGCAATTAAAGGAGACATGTTATGCCAGTTGTTTTGATGATTTTTTCAGTTTTTCCTTTTTGTCTGGTGTGTTGTGAGATTTATTTGTGTATGTAAAAGGTTTACAGAGTTAAAAGCCCAAAGTCTGCCAAAAAGGCAGCTCCTCTGCCCGACAGAAAACCACTGCTACTGAAACTCCTGAAACGGCTCGTCAGTAGTCCTGCGGATACGTCCGGATATGTACGCTGCAAGTGGTTGACCAATCACAACAGAGTGGAGCCAGTTGACCAATCAGAGCAGACTGAGCTTCATCGGGAGGGAGGGGCCTTAAAGAGACAGGAGCTAAAACCAAGCATTTCAGACAGAGGCTGGAAAGAGGAGGTGCTGGAAACTTATGTGTTGCTCTAATGGAAAAGAGTATGTAAATCGTTTTTAAGTAATAACCCAAATTAACATTATAAACCTGAATATGAACATAATATATCGCCTTTAAGGGAAATGGTGGGGATAAAATGTTATTTTAACCATGATCAAATGAATGCTTCCAAGGCGGAACAATGGGAATCTTCCCCATTGCTACCAGCACATCCCATACAAACTCATGTGGCACACTGTATAATGTGTGGGAATCTGACATGGGAAGTTCATGAAGCATCAGAAATAGAAAAGGAACTTCCTCCATTTATGAATTAATAGTAACCATCTTCTAGACTATGGAGTGTAGAACATATATATTGTTGGATTGACAGTGCGTACAGAGGCTTTAAATGAAGTTCCGAGGGTGGCACTAAGGAAAGACTGGAGTAAAAGTGGAATGGATTTAATCTTTGATAAGGATTAATGTGATCCGTAAAGTAGTCCTTAATTTTTCATTTATAGATGTGAATTTTGGCCTGATGGTGCAAGAAGAAAGGTCAGGCTATCACAAAAATGTATACAAACCTATTCTTGGGATCACACAGCATTTCATCCACAGCTTTCACCGCATTGCAAACGTCTGGAGCTGTCGACCGTCTGTTGCCTGACTCCAGTCTGAGCTTTGGTCCGACGGCTTACGAGTCCAAATACTGAAGCCACTCCAATGTTCTCTTGGCTTTAATGGCTTGCTTTGGGTCATTGTCGTGCTAAAAGGTGAACTGTCTCCCAGAGCTGCAGAATCCAAATCTATATCATAACAGTGATGTAATTTCATCTATTAGTGTCAGTATTAAAGCAACGATTATACAACCGTTCTCTCTCTCCTCTCTCCTCCATTTCTCTTCTCTCACCAACCGGTCACAGCAGATGTTCAGCACACAACTGAGTCTGGTTCTGTTTCTTCTGATTTCTTCCTGTTGAGTTTTTTCTCTCCACAGTCGCCAAGTGCTGCTCATTGTGGAAACTGTTGGGTTTCTCTGTAATATTTTGAGGTTTCAACTTTATAAAGTGCCTTGAAATTATGTACGTAATGATTTGGTGCCATACAAATAAAACTGAATTGAATTGGACATGTGGAGCAGGTTTTCTTCATGGACGGTCTCTCTGTCCCTGATGCTGCCACCACCATGCTTCCCTGTAGGGATGGTGTCAACCATGTGACGAGCAGTAAGTTCACCAGACATAGTGTTTGCAATTTCGCCCAAATAAGTGTTGTGATGGAAAAATTGATGGAGTTGACGCTGATTCAGGAAGACGGAGACCGTGGATGTCTTAAGCAGAAGTATTCATTATAAGAGCTCAATATTGAGGAGACTCAGTTCGCTACACTGATCAACGGGTTCACAGTGTATGGTTTCCCAAGACAATCTGCCTAACCCCGGTCTCAGTAGGTGTATTTAAACAAACTTCCCCTAAATTTTTGTTCTTTTTTCCACCGATGTTTTTTCTTTTTAAACCTTCTTTTATCTTGTTTCTTCTTTTATCTTGTTTCTAGATTGCTTATAGCAATGAAAAGTGCTCTATAAATGAAATTTATTATTATTATTATTTAGCTCTGTCAGAGTAATGTCGGATTTTATAAACCAAATGGCTATCTCCATAGTAAAACTCTATATTTACCACCATGTGTCTTACACAAATTCCTCGACTATGACGCCCCGAGATATGCCATTTGTCAATTCCACAGGTCGACGTGGTGGGGTGCTGCTGAGATGGTCTTTTCAGTGGGTTCTCCAAGAGGACTTCTGAAGCTCCATTAGAGAGACCGTTGGGTTCTTCATTACCTGCCTATCAAAGGTCCTTCTTGCCCAGTTAATCAGTTTGGCCTGATGTTCCAGAGTCCTGGTTCCAAACTTCTTCCACTTCTTGATCATCGAGGCCATGGTACTCCTGGGAGGCCTCAAAGTTTTAGAAATGATTTCCTTTACAGGAAAGTCACATAATTCACGCTTTCGTTTTTCTATCACATTCATACACTGCCGAAAGAACCGCCTGAGGCAATTTAGGGTGAAGTGTCTTCGAACCAAACGCCAACTTTCGGGTTGGTGGGCGAACAACTCTACGTCCTGAGCCACAGCCGCCCATATCTTGACCTGATCTATGCCTTACCAAAATTCTGTCAGAGCGGTCTACTGCGAGTTACCTGGACTGCATGTTGCTTCTGGTGGTACAGGTTTGTGCCTTCCTAAACTGTGTCAAATCAATTGAAACAGGTGTACGCCAGTCAGGTTCAAGACAGAAGAACATACACCAGATCGCAATTTGGAGTGCCGCAGGAAAGGGTTTGTTTTTGATTCTTTATGCGTTCCCAAAAAAAAGTACCTTAAAACATATGTTCAATTTGTGATTGTGGGTTATTTAGTGGATTGAAGAGCATAGACATCAGTTTTGTACATTTAAACTGAAATCCATGACAACAGTGTTTGAATATTGCAAGAACTGGATCGTATCACATTCGCAACCTCATGGATTACTGTTTGCAAACTCTATTTGTGTCAAAAGTCATCATTACACTAAATTATTTTAGATAACATCTTGCTGGTTTATTAAGCCTGTCGACGGTGATTATTCAAGCAAAAGTAGCTTTTTATTTTGTCCTACAAGGAAAGCGTTATTCTAGCTTGTTTGTGTGGTGGTGCGTGTTTGGGCTTGTTACCATCTCATTTCCTCCTGTGTGTGTTCATACATTTCTCTCAGTATTTTCATTTAGGTCGTCCATGATGTGACAGGGTGCTGTGTTTTCCTTTCCTCCATCACTCCGTCAGACGAATGACTCGCTGGTTGCTGGATGACTCACAGTGTCAACAACACGACGGGGGCTTGTGTGTGGAAACCACGATAATAGCTACACGAGCAATAATTGTATTTTTGCTGCTAAATTCTAAATCTCAGAAAGACCCCCAAACCATCCTCACTGGCTTTGATTAATATCAGGGAATGAATCCCTCAGGAAGCAGTGCAGATTTGTCTTTTCTTTTCAGTTTGGTTGGAGCCCGAGGCAGTTATGGCTGAATTAGACTGATGTTTTGACATGATGGCTGGAGAATAGGAAGATGGGTGAAGAGAGGCAATGTCCCGTATACTGATCAGCTGAGAGGATGCTGTTAGACAGCACCACTCCTATGGGCCATCATCAGTCAGGTGTGTAGTAAAGAAGCTTGGAGAATATGTCAGGCTAATGTAGCAGCATGGCATGTAAAGACAATAAATCTCACCAAGCACTGAAACGTAAGTGACCTTTGTGAATTCCAGTCATGTTCATCATAACGCTAAATTGACCCCTGTTTTTCTCTGCGTGGCTTTGCTGTAGTTTAAGTTGATTATGTCAGACTGTGTGTGTCCGTGGATACACAGGGGGGCTGTAACTCAGACAGAGTTGGGGCTGAGTTATGGTGGTAATGTTTCTCAGTAGATGTGCTTTTATTTGAATTGCTCCAGGTGTGGGAAAATGTAGAAATTGTATTTATATTTTCATCCATTTTTCTGTATGCAGGCTCTTAAGTGCTGCCAAAACCTCGAGTCTGTACTGTAGCTGAACTGAAACTGCTGCTGCTAACTCCTTGTACTCCATACAACAGTCTCATGCATTTATGTACACACTGGAACTGTTGACCTCCTTCGTCTTCTCTTTATAATTGGGGGTGAACGTCATAGTGAGGTAAAGGCTTGCACTTAACTTTACTCGACAACCAAGTGCAACTTCATTAGCTTCATAATTACTTGGCTTCAGCTAGCTCTATGTCTACATAGCAGAAAACACAAAGCAGCTGAAGATTGTTTACAATGTATTCATCATTTATTTATTTTACAAATGCCTTGTCTCGTGCATGATAAAAAAATTTGCAGGGCAATGAAGCGATTAAGAAATCCTCTGATTCCTTACATGCTTTGTGATTGGTGAATCTGAATGAATCATATTTATTAATATTTGCTGCGAGGAGCAAGTTAGATGCTAAATAAAGAGGCATGATTTTTTCCCGGAATATATTGTACATCCATGATTTAGAAAAGAGGCTTTTATATATCTTAAATAAAAATTCCTATTTAATGATATACCTTTGACACCAATCATGCAATCCTTTTCTATAATGAAAAACATAAGCTAAATTACCTAAATGCATGACCGGATTATGTCTTATTACAGTCATGAAAGAATATTACACAAACAACTTTCACTCTTAAATCAACAAAATAAGGATCTGATTCAATAGATGACCAATCAAAGCATTAAATGCAAATTGATAAGCTCAGTTCAGTCTGACAATAGTTCCATCCTCTATGGTCACATTCGAACTTGACATATTCCAGATGGATCTTGGAAAACCAGGATTGGGATGCAAAAGAAAGGAACCAATACTAAGATCAATCTGGGATCTGCTGCCTCTAATGTTAAAAAGCGTCTTTACACAGATGAGAGACCTTTGATACAAATGTCTAAAGATAAAAAAGATACCCAGGAAAGAAAGTGCACAGGCAGCAACCTGGAGCTATGAAGCACAAAGCGGCTGCTGATTATCTGTCCCCAGGCAAAACATCCTGTCACTGGCTGTTCGGATACTGTATCTGCAAAGATTCATACCTGTCTGCATGTCGCAAAGTTGTGTGTCAGCACTCGCACCTTCAATTTCCGCTGAGCTGCATATGAGCTCTGCAGATTTGAGGTCACACTCAGCAGATAACTTCATTCCCGTTTGTTATTTGAAACACTGGTGTTGGAGAAAAAAAATTGAAAAGAAATACGGAACATAAGATAAAATTGTGCAGGAAATTAAGAACTTTGGTTGTCTTGAGCTTTGCTTTTCTCTGTGGTGTGTCAAGGCCCAGCGGTGACAAATGTCAATAACAGGCCATCTGATGAGTCAAACCATAATTGAACACATAAATCATTTTGTGCATATTTTCTTCATTTTTTGAGTGTTCCTGACGTCTACACTGATAAAACATCAGTTGTGAAGCTGTTCTGAGGCGGCTGCTCCAGAGGTGGTGGCTGGTCTGATCTCCAGCGGACTGTAGGGGCTGTGCCGTCAGAGTGGGAACAACGTGGGACAGACGCTGCATATATAGGAGCTCATACAGAGGCACTGTGTGAATGTGACTCGTAGTGTAAAGCAGCGAGGGGTTGCAAATACTAGACAAGTGCTATGCAAATGACGTCCACTTAACATGTACTAACAGTGTCCGTGGGGGAGGTCATGAGAGGACCCCAGTCCATCACTGTGGTCCAAACTGGATTAACCTGACACATTTTTTGATTAAATTAAATTTGGGTCAGAAATTCATATTCTCCACCGGCTGAACTGTAATAAGGTTCCCTCCACCGCAAGCATCAGGTCAAAAAAATTCAACCTTTCCATTAATTCGGTGTATAAACAACTGCGTGAAGAAGAAATAGGCCATTATGAAAGCCACTGTTTCTCACAAACGCTTTCATGTCTGACCAAATGTCCAAAAATCCCCAAATATTCAATTTACTCTTAATATAAAACTAAGAAAGGGCAGAAAAAACACCCCATTTACAATCTGGAAACAAAAATGTCTGTCATTGGAATTCTATGAGCAAATAACAGATTATCAGCGTTTTATTTTCCGAGGATTGATTATTTCAGCTCTGGTACTCTGGTAAACACTCGTGACCTTTAGGCCGCGCAGCTGGTCGATTTTTATCTTTGTCAGTGGGTTTTGCGTTGCGGCACCGAGCACACAGTCCACCCCGCCCATCTTCTTCACATGTCCACGCCGCAGCACTACGGACTTATTGAAATCACACCTGTTTGTTTGTGGTAGTAATAAATTAATGAGTTTAGCGTCGACTCTTTGCGTCACTTCATGTTTTTTCTCATGGTTTTTGAGCCGCTCATGACAAATCTGAATACTCTCAACTGTCAGAATGCTGAACCTAACGTTTAGCTCAAAGCTCTACTATGGGTGGATTGGGATTGTCCTTCCTATCTACTTTTCCTTGACCTCAGTGGAAAACGTCATGAGGTCAAGGAAAGGTGTAAAGGAGGATTCATAGGACTTGGGAAAAGCCGACAGCGCTGCTCAGAGAATCCGACTTTCCTAAACTAGGTCATCATGCTTCAAACGCAGCGGCTCCATCAGCATGTTTCAGTGTTTTACCACATGTAAATTGTACATTCCTCATAGGCAACAGTAACTGACATGATGACGTGTCGTCTCTTCTGGATCATATTCATACTCTTCTACTTGTTCTTCTTCTTCTTCAGATTGAATCATTTTGCACGGCGCGTCACATTAAATATCGCTGCTGCAATGAATTGTGGGGCGTCTGTTTCTCCTTTCCTTTCACAAAGGGAGGGCCAGTGTACCCTACGCTGAAGGAGATAGGAGAGGAAGCATTGAAGCATTTAGAGAATCCAAACAGCTCTTATCATGGCTGCCGATGAAATAATTTCAAGATTAAGGAAACTTCCTAAGCACATTTGACAATTCGACCTCACCCCTCGTCTGAGTTCATCCCCCTGAGCCGCCAGCCAGCCTGCATTTGGTCCTGTCATTGTCGAGTATTGTCAGTAGATGTAGTCTACTCCAGCTACTATTTCTTTTAAGATGTATTTTGGACTATTGTTCAGCCTTTATTTTATAGGAAAGTGTTCAGCGTGGAAGGGGGGAGAGAGTGGGGGGGGGGGGCGTGCAGCAAAGGGTCGGAGTCGGACCCTCGGCCACTGCGGGAGGACTCAAGCCTCCGGACACCTCCACTCCGCGTCTGTAAGGCAGGTTTCCGCACACTGATATATATTGACATCGATAACTGGGGCGGCTCGGGCAGTGGGTGGTTTTACTGTGGGATTCTTCGCTCCTCGCTGAGGAAGTGTGTGCTCACTTCTCCATCCATTCATGTGCTCGGCCAGTGCTGCCTGTTTACACCACTACATTATTTATTTGTTATTTCTCCACATTTTCAGCATAATTGAGAGACTGTGTTGTGGGGGGGGGGGCTCTCCAGTAAACAAAATGAGCCGTCTCTTATTGTCATGGAAAGCAGCCATGCTGCTGGAGTTATTTATTCCCAGCGGCGGTGGAGGGATGAGTCCTTCACCATCCCCCCACCCCTCCTGCCTGCCTCCCTTGTTTCCTCGGCTTTGTGCGGCGTGCGCCACTTGCTCATATGGAAAATGTGACATTTACAAAGAGATCATCTTACCGGCTTCTGCTTTTCTAGGTTGTTGATATAGCTGGACCAAGACTATTTGGGGCCATGAGCAGAATGTCTCATCCCACACACACACACACACACACCCTTCCTCATGCTGTCCCGGAGGTGGGACTGGTCTGACCCCCCTGTGTTCATGTTGATGAGGAAAAATGTCACCTCGAGCAACTATGTGGCTCACTGATGTGTATTTATAGGGGGGGGGGAGTAGTATGGAGCTCCGCGGCGCAGAGGAGTAAGATATATCAGGCTTGTATATATACACACGCAATACTTGAACTCATTCAGAACGTTGGGTCTGCCGTTCCCTGTGACCGACGGTGCAGACTGTGATCTTTGCGACACATCGGTAGGTTTGATTTCCCTGCAGTAGCATGGCGTCACTCGAGAGTCTCGCGTGTGTTTTAGCTCCTTCTTCGTGTGATTAATTGACACTTGGTGTCCGCATCTCTGATCGCAGTGGTGTGAAATGGGAGTATTACACTGGATTACATGGCCCACTCATTTGTGAAGCATGTTTTAAATGTCTGATTGCTGCTGTGTGTTTTAATTAAAAGCGATGTGGCCCTACGTTGTGTTCAGGTCGCAGCAAGTTCCCTCAGCTGTCATCCATGTCATCCCTCTTTTCACTGCTTGTAAAATGAGATGAGAAAAGACGATTCATCAAAGTGCTATTTAGCCTAAATAAATGTGCTTGTGCTGTCAAATAGCTGCGCAGTATATTCATAAAGACCGAAAAATAGCACCACTGCATAGTGTTCACTCAGATGTGGAATTTAAAAATTGGCTTCAAATATTGGAAAATACAGAGGGTCCCCCTGGATGTGGGTTTTCATTAAACAGACAATCATAATGATGTGATTAATAGTGAAGAATGAGAGAAATGACTGTATTCATGAGGCCCGTACTGCACTTCTATTAGTCTGCCGCCGCCACCACCTCCAATAAATATGCTTCCTGATGGGTCCCAACTCTGCCAGCCATTGTAATGGAGTCCCAAATTAGATATTGGTTATTCTAGTCATCATAATGAACCTGCTGACTGGGAGCGCTCAACATAGACTCACAAAGCCGCAGCAGCGAATCTCTGAGCCTCCAAACACAATACTGTAGATAATTAGGCTTTTTAATGAGCTGGACTTTGACTAAATGTGGAAGAAATGCCCCTTCAGACCTGTTTTATAGCAATGTGCCCACCAAGCTACCGACTTCACAACACACACCTAAATGTGTTGAAGTAGGTCTGATTTTATGTGGATGCAGCCCTGACACTTGCAGTAGTTGCCATCTCTTTAAATTAAATTCAGATGGGGACAAAAAACCCCGGAAAAATCTGGCTATTTTCTGATGGTAACCTTCGTCAAGGAGGTTGTTTGTTTGTCTGTCTGTCATTCAGCAGGAAAGAAAACCACTGAACCAGGTTACATGTAATATGAGTGTCTCAGGGATGGTGTGTGGCTCTTTGGGATGGTGCATGTCTCACAGTGTGTGCTGTTGGCTGAGCACCACCTCCGCTTCCTGCAGCTCGGCCCATTCAGGACTCATCTGGTTCAGTTTCTCAAGCTTCAGATTGATCACCACCTCCGTGCCAGAACATCGTCTTACCACCTCTCTGCTTCTTCTTTTTTTTCAAACCTGCATGCCTGTGCCATCATTATTTTTCTCTCTGTGTTGCCTTCAGGATCACTTCATCCAGTGTGTTAATGTCACGCTCAGCCAGTTCCTCAGCCCCACTCTGTCCCGTACGTTCCCTTGAACCCACCCACCTGGAGAGCAACACTCCGGACCTGTTGGGGGCTACGGGCTTCCCTGTCCCCTACTTTTCTGTAGTGGTTATTGTTTGTCCCCTGTTTGTCTTCTGTGTGTGTCTGTGTGTGTGTGGTCCTCGGCCGGGGCGTGGCTGACCTACTTCCTTCTACCACCACTTCACCTGCTGCACGTCATGGTGATTGCCACGTCTCACCTGCTCCTGCTTAAATACTCTTCGGTGTTCACAAGTTCGCTCCACAGTCTCTTGTGGTAAAACGCGACGGCAAATCTAGTCCCAGTACATTCAGAGTTTGTGCACCAGTTAGTCTCTCCTCTGCCAGCAGATCACCTCCAGTCAGTCCGCCTTATCTCACATTTCATTTATTGTTTGCACATTTTTACTAACCTCTGTTGGTCAAACTTTTTTTGTGTTTCGTAAACCGGTTCTTGCACATTTCCTCGGGGCACGACAGCAGCGGGGAGCGGTCCATGAAAATGGGGCAAATGTTTGTTTGAAATGTCTATTTAAAAAACGAGATGCATTTCTTGACAATGGTTTTGAAAAGCTGTCTTGTCCCATTTGCAATGTGTTTGTCTGCTTCCTGTTTACGTAGGTTTCAGCTTCGGCTCATCCTGTAAAACTGACACATGTGGAACGTCTGTCAAACGGTATCTTGCTCTGTCCTGCTGCTGGAGAACGCTGATGAAAATGTGCTGTGTTTTCACTGTATAGCCTGTGGATTTACATTCTAGCACATCATGGAAAGTCAAGTGGCTTTGGCCAATAGCAGTTCCTGTTAGAACTCTCCAGAGGTGTGAACATTTTCTGCTAAGATTCTGATACGTTTTTAATCGTGTAATCTGCTGAGGCAGAAGCCCGAGGGTAGTTAACACCAACAGACTCAACAAACTGATTAAGAAGAAGGGGTTCCTGGGAGGTTTTTTTTCTTTCCTTCTGTGAACTGGCTTCTCCTCTCCCACCAGAGCTCTAATCTTAAAGGTGACATATTATTCTCATATTCAGGTTCATACTTTTAAATTGAGTTACCACTTGAAAAGGTTTACATGCTCTAATGTTCAGAAAAGGTATCAGTGTTCTCAAACTGCCCATTCCTGCACCTCCTCTTTTCACCCTCTGTCTGAAACCTGGATTTATTTTAGCTCCGCCTCCTGATAAACCCCAGTCTGCTCTGATTGGCCAGCTGGCCCAGTCTGTTGTGATTGGACAACCCATTTCAAAATGTGTAGTAAATGTCACGCCCCTTTACCAGAGAAGTGGAGATTCTCAGATTGCAGGCGGGGTTACCCCAAAAGAGTCCAAATGTGACATCACAGTGGGAGAGAAATCTGAACCAGTTGTTCAGAGCTTCAGGCTGGAGGGTTTAGACAGCTCACAAAAAAACCACAGGGTGGTGTTTGCTCACAGTTTGTGGGCCGGCAGGCTCCACAGATACACACATTTAGGTACACAAACACTGAAAAAGTTATTTTTGCCTAATTAGTGACCTTTAACTGTTACTGACTGCTGTACATATGTCTCTTAGCTAACTGGCGTTCTCTCACACATGCTCACAAGTATTACGTTTATTATTACCAGACCCGTGATACCCATGGTATCGTCGTGGTTCTGTAGGTGTCTGAAACACACTTGTGCTGTTTACAGTCTGTCTACACAGGCGGTTTTCCTGCTGTTGGTCTAATGCTCGTCTAAAGGAACATATACACGTCTACTTGAATGAAACCTGCCAACAGAGATGTCCACTGGGGCAGCCCCCTGAAAGACACGGGTTCAAATCATGAGTCAGAAACCCCTCAGTTTGCTGCGATTCTTCAATTCCAGCGTCCGTTGGTGCAATGAAGTTGAGGGAACATTTCGATCCCCAGAAGTAGTTGCAGAGTGAGCGCTCCTCGCTCTCACTGTGCTCTCCAGGCTCAAATCATTCCACAAGTCATCACGGTGAAGATGTGTGCGAAAGGTACAGGCGGCTGCAGACCTGGACCCAGGAGGAGACTGGCTGCAGTAGAGATTGTAAACCCCACCCTTCCATGTTAGCCCATGAGACATGGATCAAACTACAAATGATCTAATTACTGTGGCTCAGGAGGTAGAGTCGGTTGTCCACTCACCCGAAGGCGGCGGTTCCATCCCAGCTTCCCCAAGTCCGCATGCTGATGTGTCCTTGGGCAAGACAATTAACCCTAAGTGACCTCTGGCAAATCTTCCGACAGTGTATGAATGCGACAGAAAAGGCGTTATCAATAGCAGCGCTGTGTGAATATGAGTTGTCCTGTAAAGAGCTCTGAGGGGTCAATACATCTAGAAAAGCACTATAAAAATTTTGTCCATATACATGAAATACATTTTCGTTCAAAGATGATTTCTGCCGTTTGAGGTAGTTCTTATCACACTAATGTATGTTCAAGTGTTAATGTTTGAGAAGTTTGGTTATAATTTGTTATTTGATACTATAACTGTCACGGTATTGGATGATGCTGGTAGACTGACATGCTGTGCAAACAATCAGAGAGCTGGAATGCGTAGTTATGCTGTTGTTGAGGATCAGTGGAGCATGCTGGGCGTCAGCTAAATACATTGTAACCACGATCACGCTGTGACATTGTTGTTGAGTTAATAAAATCCAGTGAAGCTGACAACAGTTTGACAATAACACTGGCCACATTATGATTGACAGCTGAGACTGACTCCATTTGTAGGATGAATGTGCTGGTGGTCTCGTTAACACCTTGAGGGTCGTTGAGGTCAAATGTGAGTCGCTGAGCCACCCTGACACACCCTGCCATCATGTGAGTCGTTGGGGTCACGCGTCATGGTGGGAATGGATGTTGAGCTGCCTGGGGCGGGATCTGACGACTGCGTTGTGAGTGGCTGATAAGTGTTGTCGTAGCCTCATCCTGTGTAGACACTCTCCTCTGCTCATTGGCAATGTGTCACATCCCAGCCTTGTTGCAAACTGACACCTCAGTCATAATTTACCCCTCAGGCAGACATTTTGCTTTATACATTTGTGTAAAAAACTTTTTTATATTTCAATTTATCATTATGTAATTTGAATAAAAAGGGCCATGTGACATTGTGGTAAATCCCATGCTGACATTATTTCCACATTGAAGAACAGTCGACAAATCAGTGACTTCCACGGGCGTCGCCTGGGTTACATTTTTTTTTGTCCCTTCATTTTGAAATTCATCTCTCTCGAATATATTTACTCCTGCCATCCACACTCCTCTGGGGTTTGTGAGCACCTGACATGGAGATGGTTTGGAAATGCTGCTAAATCGGGGCCAAATGTTTTGTTAATTTGATGTAAATATTTGAAACTGGAAGTTCACGTTATGATTTCATACAGTGTTCAAAATATGTGTTGGAAAAGGTTTTTCCATATCAAATATTATTTTGAATTATTTTGAATATAAATTAATCAACCGAGCGGGGGTGACAGCAGGGACCAGGGACCTTCAACGATCACGTTGCCATTAGGAAACGTAGGTACTGCAAGAAGTACAACTGAACATTTTATTTACACCATACTTACATGACGCCAGTGACAATGCAGAATTCAGAGCGTGACCAATTTGTGAAGTGAGAAAAAAAATGTTCCTTGGTCACACCGATGTGCCTAACATTTAGCTGTCTGTGTGTGTGTGGCTCTGACCCTTGTATTCTTCTTCACTGAATGTGGGTGGGAAAAAGAAATCAAATAGTAAATTATGGACACAGAAATACGATATTAAATGGGCCCGGGGCTAAATCGATATTAACTAATTGTAGTGAAGAAATTGAATGCAATTTTCTACATTGATTTTTCGCTTTCAATTCTTGAGCACGGTTCTGTGTCTAGTCTCGGAGCCTGGAGGGGGCGGGGCCAGCTGCCTGTCACACATGATTTATTGTGTGAATAGCAAGTATAAACTCTTGCATCTGTATTGGTAGTGGCAGTAATCAGTAATTATATGCTTTAAACATATTAAAGATGTTCTGCATGTCTCAGTGGACGTCGACGTACCACCTGAAGCTCAATCTGGAAAAGCCCAAGATGCTTTTCCTCCCAGGGAAGGCATCTCCCACCAACGACCTCACCATCACCATTGAGACTCTCTGGTGATGAACTTGGTGTGACTCTAGACGACCAGCTGTCCTTCGCTGCCAACATCGCAGTGACAACCCGCTCCTGCAGATCCATCCTCCAAACATCAGGAGGATTCGTCTTTCCTCAAATAGAAGTCGACGCAGGTATTGGTGCAGGCTCTTGTCATCTCACGCCTGGACTACTGCAACTCCCTCCTTGCTGGTCTGCTGACATCCGACCTCTGCAGCTCACCCAGAATGCAGCGGCCCAGTTGGTCTTCAACCTATCAAAGTTCTCGCACACTACACCGCTCCTCCGCACCGGCTCCTGGTGGTGACTCTAATCTGATTCAAGGCACTGGTACTCGCCTACCGTGCTGCGAATGGCTCAGGTCCCTCCTACATCCAGAACATGGTCAAACCTTCCACTCCAGCCCGTCCACTCCGCTCGGAGCCACCGCTCATCTAAACCCAGTCTGTTTTCCGTCCTGGTTCCTCAATGGTGGAACATGCTCCACACTGACATCAGGACAGAAGAAACCTTGCAGACTGAAAATCACTGGCTAAAGCGTCACTGGACTGTGAGCCAGGAGGAACGTCCTCCACTAAGACAGGATTACTATATCATGATAAAAGAAAAAACACTATCTCCCTGTTTTATTTGCAGGGATGAGATGATGAAGTGCTATCCCCATCTGCTACCTCAAATTCACAATTCATATATTTGTAGAGTTGAAATATGATTTGAATTTCATGATTAGACGCTACTGTCACTCTCCAACTGACCAACTGGTCATAAAAAGGGCTTTGTGTTAATTGATAACTCAGAATGATTCAACTTCACTGATGCTGCTGAAGGTTTATTTAAACATGAGAGTATAACAAACAAACATGTCAGTGGTATAGAAAAAATTTAATATAAGAATGTTAAAACTGTATATTGTACAATAAAACCATTTTGGTTTTGACTACTTGAAACAACCTTGTCATTTTGTTCATGAAAATGTGGAAATGATGAGCTCACAATTAATTTTCAAACTGAAGACCAGACAGTTTTTTTTTTACATTACATTCATTTAGCACACATTTTTGTCCAAAGCAACTTACAATAAGTTCATTCAACCATGAAGATATTACCCAAAAGTGAAAGAAAAAAGAGACACACATTTATCAAATAGGCAAAAACAGCTTTAAGTAATGATTTGAGATTTATTTAAATTTTATTTTTTTTAATTCAAATTCAGGGAGTTAAGTGCAGTAAGGTGCTTTTTTCTAATATTAGGTAGCAAACCATGCTATATGCAAATATTAAAACTGTTCAGAAACACCCAGCGGCTTCCCCCATGACAGTTTCCTCTCCTGCTCGTCTAATTTGACTTCTTCTTTTTCATCCTGTTTCAATGACATGATTGCGGAGCTGTCCTGAGTTATGTATCCCCAACCCTCCACGCCTTCTGGCCAATATACAGTCAGGATGTCTCAGTTCCCAGATGGGGATGGAACTGGCAGCAATTACATTTTCTCCAAAACAAACTAGGCAAAGTAAGTAAGTGGTCTGCACTTTTGTAGAGGACGTGGCTGTGTATTGTTACATCTGAACCTACATCCGGGTGGTCTGTGTAAATCATTGTTTTGAGCTACACATTAACCATACATGGCAGACTGCAGTGACAATGGTTTGCTGCTAACCATAGAAAAAGAATTCAAATGATTTATTAAATAACAATATAATTATCATTTGAGAAATCATGTCTGGGCCAACCGAGATCGCAGGGTTAGTGATTTGATCCCATGTGCAGTGCTCGTGGAGGCCGAGGCCATGCTCTGTGGGATCCTATCGTCAATGAGACAGTGAATGAACGGCCTTTGCAGCAGCTTTGTCAACTGTCACCGGCAGGGACATTTGGCGAAGCAAAAAGACCCGGGGTTATTGAGTCCTTTTGATAGTGTCAGTCTACAGAGAGCTTGTAATCTGTCTCCACAGCACCACCCTGTCGCTCTGACTCCTCTACCCGCTGGCCTGATAGTTAGTCACTCCAGCGAGCCAGCCCTCTCCGTCACATGTGTTCACTAATGCTAACAGTTTACTGTTGCAGGGTCTTCATCACCAGCAGGTGGAAGTCAGAGCAACGTCAGTTCCTTGTTTAGTGCAGTTCTTACTATCTAACTGTAATGTTAACTTACATGTATAGACTAAGTGATCACAGGTTGCTGAGAAGCAACTTTTTCCAGTGCATTTGGAAAGAATTGAAGTTAAAAGACTGGTCAACATTTTTCTTGCATAATGGACAGTAGGAACAAGCCAGTTGTCAGTGATGAAGTTAATATCTAGCATTGGTTCCACAACTGCTGAGATTCAAGAGAGTTACAGCAGCAAGAAAAGTAAGTACACCTTTAGACTTATCAGCTTTTGTGGTTGTCTTAACATGCAGTCAGATCTCCATGTGTGTTACAATTAGCAAAAAACAACACAATCAAAATATAATAATCAGACACAGATCATTGTATTTTTTTATTTTTATTGTACACATCATTCAAACATTCATGTGTAGATTGAAAATGTATGTTAGCAACTTATAGAAAAAAAAATATCAACAGAAGCTAACTGGTGTCAGGTTTTAGTGAACCTGGAATCATAACCAGACTGGAGGTTTGCATTTAAAGTTTGCTGCATAAGAAGCATTTACTGATGTGAAACATTCACCTCATTGTTGATTTACATAATGCTGCAAATCTTATGTAATCATCTCAAGGAACTATAATCACAGTTGGATAAACAGTCTATAAATGGAAACAATTATTGTAGCTGCGGCCTTTAGAAAAGGAAAACAGCTAAGATAACAAAAAACTCAACAAAAGCACAACCCAGATGCTCAATGAGGTAAACAGAACTCCACAGAAACAGCTCAAGTCTAAAATGAATAATTGGAGCTGTGTAACATTTATATTTATAAACTTACCATATTCAAATCATAGTTACATGGAGCCTGGCTTCCATGGCAGGACACCAAAGAGGAGAAAAAATCACCTGACATTTGCTTAAAAAAGGAGCTTGACACTTGATTGACATTGTTTTAGGTTGATGATGATAGTATGATTGCATTGATTGGGAGGAACATGCACCACTATGCATCACTGGCGTAAGCAAAAATCAAGCAAAAATGGGAGGGCACAGAAAAGAAATAGGTGGGCCTAGCACATCCAAGACCAATCATATATTTATAGGTTCTGAATATAGCCAATGTTAACCAGAACAGACCACTATCACTATAATTGAATAAAAGCACAGTTTAATCATTTGAGCCTTACAGGTCAATAGAGGTGATGTCACGAACATGATAAGCCTTGCATAGATTGGAACAGCGGCCATATTTTCACACAGCTGACCGCATTGTTGACCAAAGATGCGGCACCAGGACGCCTTCACGTAGCGTTACAATGACACCTGAACAAAGCCTTGCTGGCAAGTCACACACAAGCACGCACGCGCACACACACACACACACACACACAGCTTGCAAACTTTGCAACATCCAACATAATCTTTGTATATTCAATAAGCGAAAATGGTGAAACAGGCAATAGGCTACAGTCCGAAATTCTAACTTAGACGATTACAACAGGAGACGATGTTGCTTCGTGTTAAACACTGCCATGATTTCATTACAGTTCAATAATTCAGTCAGTTGTCTTTCAAAGGACAGCAGGGCCGAAGAGTTCAGTCTGGGAATATCCAACTTAAAACTAACTTGACTAACTAACTAGCATCTAGCTATGTGTTCACACCGGACGCGTTGTGAATTTTTTGCCCGGGTAGATTACAGGCAAAGTCAATGCAAAGACAGAACTTGACTTGAATTTCGCGGCACTGACTCTGGCGACACGAATGGTGCGATATGTGTGATGCCATTCAGGCAAAATTCAGGGCGCGTAACCGCAAAAAGGCAGCTGTCTGATTGGGTGGGCCAAGGCCCACCCGCAGCTACGTGTCAGCTATGTATGGTGTAAAATGAGAACTGCATACATACAAGGAAACCAAATCATCCGAAAAGTGGGTGGAGGGAGCATACCGATTTGGGGCTTTGATGCCTCTGGACCTGGGAAAGTTCGGCATCATGGAGGAGTTTATCAGTGTATGTTGCAGGATAATATCAGCGTGGCTGTTCCCCAGCTGAAAGTCAGTCGAAGTTGGATGATGCAGCACGGCAATTAATCAAAACATGCTTCCAACGTAGTAGCTCAGAGCTTTACCAGAGAGAGGATGTGGAATGGGTTTTCGAAGCTCAGATCCTGAGCTGAGGAATCTGTTGGAAGACTGACCCACGATTCCTCTTGAACATCTGATTGTTCCTGCCAAAGTTCAACGAGTTACTTAATTCAAAGGTTTACTTACTTTTTCCACAACACTGTTTAACACTTGTGTTTCATAAGCGAGCTTAGAAAACCTTTGTGTTAATAGCGTCAGCACACTGTGACTGAGATGAAGATCAGTTCACATTTTATAGCCATTTAACCCTGAAAAACAGAACATTTCAATGGGTTGAGATACATCTGACATACCTTAAACTTTGTACAAACAGATTATCTGTGGTTGGACATAGTGTTCAGCTGGACCTGCAGAGGAAGCTGGAGGGCAGGAACTTATTTTGTGTCTGATCTCATCAATTTGACTGCAGGGAAAGTAAGCCTGTAAAGGACGAGCAGCTCAGAGACGGCTGCCTTTGAATAAGTTTGGCTGCAATGTCAGAAAGAAATCTCATGTTATGTTAATTGTTACTGATTAAGCATGCAGGCAGAGCATGCTTCTCATTCAGAACACTCTCCTACCACTGAGATAGAAAGCTTCCTTCTTTTCATTTGATTGAGCACCAAATCCACTCAATGCAGGCCACGAGCGTTACAAAGACAGGCTACCATCACTTCAAAACTGATAAGAAAATGATCTGGTGTAAGTAACAGATGCAATGGGGGCTCACACAATTTGGCCAAGGTTGTTGCTGCTGCAGTAGGCAGGTTTATGCACAAACCGAGAGAAGCCAGAAGTGCCAGAAAGACTTTAATTAGAGGATCAGTGGCCTTATTCAGGTGAATAGTGAAATCACAAATGATATAAATCTCTTCAGAATGAATAAAACTGAGATAAATTCTCAGTCTTAAGAGCACTACAAGGTGGAATTAAGTAAATAGTAAATAGCCCGGGCCACATGGGCATTAGTATAATCAGATAGAAGAGTTCCTGATACTGGTAAGAAAACTATTAGTTTAAGCCATGTTTCCCAGAAACCAGTTTCACCCAAACGTTCAACTCGAATCATTTATCACTTAGGCTGTAGTATTTACCAATGATCTGATATTTTAGGTATAACTGAAAGTTGAGGGCCTTGTTGAGGCTGGAGCTTTCAGTGAAGGGCCGATCTGTAGAGCTGTTTGCAGACAACTGGATTAAGATGATTTTATATTTTTAGTCATAAACTACTTTGAGGTGATCTCAGCTGTGGTGCCATGTACTGACCTAATCATTGGGGTAGTTTTGGGTATATGCTGTAAAATATATACTCCTCGCTTTCTCATTGCTCTCTGGGGTTAAACACTTCAAGTAAATCATATTGTCTTTTTTGCTTGGTGAATATGTCTGCGACGGGTACAAGCACCTTCAGACCTGGACCGTGGGCCAGTCTGAGTGAGATGGAGGCATTTGCCCGGCAAGGCTCCTTGATGACATTATTTTCTGCCTTCTGCTAAGAGTTGGTGAGCTTAAAGCTACTAGTAACTTAATGTGTTGTTTCGCGTAGCCAGCATGCACTAGCCTAGAATGATAACTTAGCTTTTTTACTATATAACTTGGAACATTGTTGTTTCCCTGGGTGAAATAAAAGAAAACATTTCTAAATATATGTATTGAACAGAAAAATCGAATTTGACAGACAAAATGTTTTAACCATCAGGGCTTACTGTTGCTCAGACCATTCATCATTACAATTCCATGTACTCGGTTCAACTTAACAATTGCTGTTGATACAAGCACTCGTATGCACTACACAACACTTCCCGTACATTCTAAAGTTAAAGCCTGTGCAATGAAGGATTTGTGCATCATCACAAATGTTTCATTTCTATATGATGCAGACATACTGTATGTAACTGTGCTGCACACTCTTGTAGACTTAAATTTGGAAAACCTGAAATACTCAAAGTACTTGACACATTTATGTTTTTTAGAGCACTGGTACTATACCAGGGAGAAATTATTAAAGCATAACGGCACTATTTCCTTGATTGCACATTGAAATGAAAAGCACTAGTTGGGAGTTGCAGTGTTATTCGTTTTTCCCTGCCTTATCCCTGCATATTTGCCTTCTAATCATGGAAAATTAGTGTTTTGTGTATTGATTTGTGTGGGTTGGAATGGTATGACATTAGATACACATGGTTTTGTAAGCCAACCAAAAGTGTCATCTAGGTAAGTCCAAGATTGACCCCTTGGACAAGAAGTCCAAGGGATTCTTCTTCTCCCCTGGTTGTGTGTCGGACACTTTACTGCCTCATGCCATCCTGAGGTTGTAGCCCTTCCTGTATCAATGAATAACCTTGCAAAGACAAGCTCTTGTCCCAAAAAAAGCATTTTCTCATACCTGTCTGATCCTATACACATAATGTGTCTTGTCTTATCAACTTCAATCACAACATGAACAGAAACCAAGAGAAGACTGAGGATTTACTGTATAAGTGGAAGTTGTTTTGCAAGCTTGGTATGTGTGTGTTTTTATTGGGGATGCTTGGTCATTGTTCGACATCTGAGCTTATTGTGTCGGCATGTTCTGCAGTCTGCTCATGGTAGCTGCTGAGTGGAAGATATAGTCATTAAATCAAACTGACAAACAAGGCCTCAAGTTTTCAATATGCTAATTTTGCAAGTGCAAAAACAAGATTGTTGGATGAAGGACTCCATGTTTTCCTTAAAGTTAGCTCTCACTACCATGTTAGGTAGGCAGTGTTCATGGAGGCCTACATCATTCTAAATATAGCAGAACTATAACCGACGTCCAATTAATCCATTTACTCACTATGTTAATTCAGACGCTAAGCTTCTATTGATTGCAATGAACACTGACCAATGTGCAGCTAATTAGGTGCACATTGGTCAATCATCTGTCCAGTGGAAAACAGTACAGGGTGAGACATAAGCTTTTATATGTCAATTGTAGGGCTGAATAATTAATCGTTTTCGAATAAAAATTGTGATTTGCAAATCGCAAAAGGCTGCGATTTAGAAAACGTTATAATGCAGCGCATCTGACCCAGGGTGACAGTCATTCTCACCAATCAGAAGTCAGATACGCCCACCAACAATACATAGGTGAAACCAAAGAATAACATTGCATTCGCGGAGCGGCCTCGGAGGAGCAAGAAGCAACATTTGACAATTTAGTCATGAAGAAAAGCTGCAATTCGGTGATACCAAGCCGACCGATGTGCAACAAAGGAAGGGATTGTGCAAAGCATTCAGTCGCTATATCCCGAGGCAACACCACCAACCCATATCAGCGTGTATTTCAAGGAAATATTTATGAAAAAATACTGAACAACATTATGATGGTGATTGCAGATTGCAGGCAGCAGCATTTATTAGTGCAAACAAAATGAAGGGCATTTTCCATCCTTCTTTGCCAACTAGGCAGCTACTGCACAATATTATCATCTAATAAAAATTGACCTCAACTTTTAAGTACAAATGTAAACAAAGAGCAGCGATCCAAACAAACCCTCAATCAAAATCTAAACACTCGCTGCTTATGACAATAAAATACAAATGCTTTCAAAATGTAAATAAGGGCTGCCCTGGACACACACAGTAGCACTCAGCTTAAGTATATAATTGATACTGCGATATATCACATTTTATTACTTAAAAAATCATACAGGTGGACGTGTACCGGTTATCGCAGACGATATGATATGGCACAGGCCTAGTCTGAACTTCACCTCCACCTACGATGAAACACAGCTTCACGTATCTTGGAGTCATCAGGAACAATAAAATACGTTTTGGTATCCACAAACCACAGCAGCAAAGACATCATCAGCCATATCATCTGTAAACTTATAGTCATTGCTGTACGGCCTTCTCTGCTTTCTCAACTCTTTCACTGTATCCAACACAACCAACTCAACAGTATCAGAACCACTACCTCCAAGATCAATGGCTCAGATGTAAACATGTTTGAGCGTTAGTACTGCAAAGGCTACATGTGGAGAGGCAGGGACATATCTACACACCTATATCTATACATTATGTGTTGTGGTCTGGAGTATGTTTTTCATTTCCTGTGTCACATGAACATGTGCAGATTGTGAACACAAATTTCCTCTTCTGGGACAATGAAGACCATCAATCATGACACTTTGAGTTATTTTGTACACACACACACCCACACACACAAACTGGCATGCAGGGTATTAAGCTGGAGCCAATGATACAAACTGTAAATTTCTTGCAACTGTTTGTTGGTAAACCAAACTCCACTGAAGAACTTAAACTTGATCCCAGAGCTGTTGTCCTTGTAACTCGTCCATGCAGGTTTCTAGCTGTGATGATGCTCCAGATTGGACTTTTTCATCACTACAGGTGTATCCACACAACCACACACGCACACTGTGGCTTGTCTTTGTCCATTGGTCTTGGTAAGCGCCACATTCTGCATCGACTTTTCTTTTCTTGACAGTCACAATGACGCTTTTCAACGGTGACACATAAAAGCCCCATTTGGGTTTTGTTCACCCCGACCATGACCTGACAGGTACACAGCAACAAGGGACCACAATGAAGGTCATGAAAAAAAAATGTTTTATTTGTAAGTTGCTTCTTTTGTATTTATGTATAATTGTCTTGCAGAGGATGGAGGTTGTCCACCCCTGCTCGCTCTGGTGGTTGTGGTTGGATGTACAGTATTTTATGATGACTGTGTTCATGTAGTGAAGCCCCTACAATACTGTTCAAGATTACATTTCTCACCAGTAACACAAACACACAACCATGCATGCACACACACTCCTAATATTTAGTAGTTCACAAGTAATCCGCAGACTAGTCTGAGAGACAGTCTGAGACTCTTTACTGTGATGTTGTACTAGAAGTAAGCTGAAAGTGAGTCCGCTTCTCTAACCTTTGTACTGTCATTACCCTTGTTTTGGTAAAGTTCAAGCTGTGGAACACTTGTACTGCTCTTGTTCAACATACTGGGGGAGGAGTATTAATTTAAAAGACTACATCAGCATGTAATTAGGGTTTTTTATGGGTGAAGTCGAGGGTCATAACTTGGATCACCAGAGGGCTCCAAACTTTCTTTTAATGTCCCTACTGAAGTTTAATGACTTGCCAGCTGTACTCCTGGTGCTCTTTTCTGGTCATAAAAATGTTCTCCACCTTCTTACCTGTGACACACAGTGACACTTATTCAGGCTTAATACAAGTCAAGTAAAGTCAAATTTTATTTATACAGCCCAATATCACAAATCACAAATTTACCTCAGGGGCTTAACAATCTGTACAGCATTACAATACCCTCTGTCCAAAGACCTTCAATTCAGTATAAGATAAAGACTCTCCCCCAAAAATACTCCAGGAAGAAACCACAGGAGCGGCAACAGAATAATTAATGGAAGGAATATGATGTGGAAGGATATCACACAACTTCCAGGTACATATAGGGCCTGGGTCACACAACGTCCCCTCCACTATGAAGACGTGGACAGAGGACAGACTACAGACTACACAAACAGGATATGCTTGGTGTTACGTCCATTGACTTTCCTCTGTCTCAGTTTTTCAGGTGTGCCACGCCCTTCTTTCTCTCTGTGTTGGATCAGCCACAGTTATTTCCCGATTGATCATCAGTGGAGCTGCAGATCATACCCCAGGTCCAGTGCTCCTTCCCATTTGGCCATTGAGCTTTCTGCCGAGCTGGTGCTGCTGTGTTGTGGAGCTTGTTGCCCTGACTGAAATTGTTTTAGTCTACAGTTTAGTTTTGGTCCTTTGTTTTTGGAGTTTGGTTGATTGGGGGAGTTTTGTGGACAGATAGGGAGCTTAGCATTGGTTTTTGTTTTAACCCTGTAGTTCAATATAAATGTTTCTTTTCTAGCCAGTGGGGATCTTTTGTTTGTAATTTTGGCCTTGGAGACCCTGACGTTTTTCTGCTTCCCTTTTCTGTGATTGTGTTTCAGTTATCTGTTAATCATTACAATAAATGTCATTTCTGGTTGCACTTAATTGTTTCAGTACTGTTTCTTGCCTCTTCAGTTTAAATGTACAAAGGTTAGGTTAAACTATGTTATGTTACTTCCTGTGTTCCCCTAGACACTAAACTAGGTTGGAACATAAGTTATCATTTACATGTCTAGAAGAATAAAACAACCACGGGGCTGGAACTCCTCAAGGACAAAGATTCAGATCTAAAAAATCTGGAGGGACGCACAAACATAGCCAGGAGGGAGAGACAGGCAGGACGGCCGGTGTTCAAGCCCAGAGAGACTGAGTGAAAAAAAAGATGTGCTGGCTGTGTGGGTTGGTTGTAGGTTGGATGTAGGGCAGGTCAGCAATAATGATCAGTCTGGCTGTTTTAGAGTTCATCCATCTGTCCATTTTATTCAGGTGAACTGAGGTGGTGGAGTTGTTTCAAAAAGTTAGTTTCAAGTTGGATATAAAACTAACTTCACCGCTGTGACGTTTGTAGCCTCTGCCGATTATCGCATCCATACTGTGACCAGTTTTTGGAGATCTTTGGTTTTACCAGCTCATATTTTGGGTGGTTTTCTGCTCGATAGAAGCAGAAATTACCATAACACTGGCCCGGTACATCACCGCGGTGAAGTAATTTTTTTATCCAACTTGAAACTAACTTCACTGCAGGAGAGAAACCACTAGCTTGCTAGACGTCCCGGGCCGAAGTTATGGCATGACTATCAAGAACATAACAGAGAGGAAGGATCCCGTTTGGGGAATCTGTAGTTCTGCTGGGGGACTTCAACGTGGGCAATGACTGAGAAACCTGGAGAGGTGTGATTGGGATGAACGGCCTGCCCGATCGTAACCTGAGTGGTGTTTTGTTATTGGACTAATGTGCTAGTCATGTTCGAGAATAAGGTTGTTCATAAGTGTACTTATCAGAGGGCCATGGTTCTCAGAATAAAAAAAATGTGCAACTTAACTGAATGAGCAGCGGCCAATTAATCAGATACTTTTTCAAAGTGTAACAACAGTGCAACTTTTTTTTTCAGACTGGAAAACCATAATGAAGTAACTCCATTGATTTTCTTTTTTATTTGTCTTTCTTCTTGATTTTGTTGTTTCCTTTCAAGTGGCAGAATAAAGGGGAGTCTTTGATATCAACCCAGAAAAACATGAGCATCTGGGAGATGCTGAGAAACAAAACACCATTTGAATTATTTGGCTTTGAAGCTCCATTCATGAGCACTTTTCACATATCAGCCGGTGTGACTCGAGCTGCATCTCCCAACTTTGTTGTTAGAAGAACAAAGTCCCCATGCTTTTGGTTCTGTATTTTTGTCCCTGTGTGTGTGTGCGTGCGTGCGTGCGTGCGTGTGCATCTATGCACGTGTGTATATTTGTCCACCTGTACCCATGATATGTCTCTGTGAGCCACAGTTCTGACATTAATTTATGATATTGATGCCTGTATTTGGCGAAATACATTCCGCAACTGGTAAGCCATTGCTGTGTTTCCCTCTGATAAGATGATCATAAACCCCGAGGATTTGTGAGACCAAATATATGAAAAAGAAGATCATATTAAGTAGAAAATAGGGCGGGGGAGAGAGGGGGAAACAGACAGGAGAGATGGACTTTTCAAAGCTGAAGCAGCAGCTGGTGAGTTTCAGAAGACAAAGAAAGAAGGAATATGACTTCAAAGCTTTGAGACATTTTTATTTACAGTCCTGTGTCCAGATATAACACAGAAGAAGAAAAAAATCGATTAAATTCTAATGTATTTGTGTGGCATGAACATTGTGGAGAAACCCAACAGTTCCCACAACAGACGAGGGGGTGGGTTGGTGGGAACGTCTGCCTCAGCTGGTGGGTTTGAAAGGAGAGAGATGAGGACAATGGGGTAGAAGAGAGAGATACAGCTGTATATGATTACAGTATACTGATACTTATGGATGTAATAATATGATTTGCAGCAATGATAACAGCAGCAGTTAATAATAGCAATATTGAGTTGTAGTGTTAGATGTGGATCCTGCAGCTCTGGTGTCAGAGACACCTGCAGAATGGAGAGTTCTCTCATCAGACAAGGGCTGCGTTTGGAAAGTCTAAGGGGGAAGAGATCGTCCACAAAGTGGAAGGCTGTTGGTGTCCTTGGGCAAGACACACCCTGCATTGGCCTCTGACGGCTAGTGTATGAATGTGATAGAAAAAAGCTCTATTGATAGCTGAATGGATGACCGTGTGTGTGAATGGGTGAATGTGACTTTTGTAAAAAAAAAAGCACTTTTGATGGTCATTGAGAAAACACTATTAACTTGTATGTATGATACAGTCCTCTTCACATTCACTATACATATGGTTGTGTCTCAGGCTCCTCGCTAGTTTAAAACTAAACACTGTATGATGTGGTAAAGCAGAATAAATGGAGATGGATGCGAGCCTTATATTTTCACACATCAAGATATTATGATTTTCTGGGGGTTTTGTCACCTTTATTGGTCGCTACCAAGTTGAATTGTTTTTTTAATTGATACATTATGTCTTGACAAGGGGCGGAGAGAGCCAAGGACTCCATGAGCTCCAACGTTGGCCTGGAGGAGACTGGCCACTGGTTTGGCTGGGCTGGCCTTTCTATGTGACGGAGTTCATGCCACTTCTTTGGAAAATGCCTTTTTTTAAGTTTCATGTTTCGTTTAGTTTTTATATATTGAGGGCAGTAAAACTTTTGTTCTTATCATTAATTTTGATTTCATATATTCTTATTTTTTCATATACTCAGCCCATGAATAGTTTAGGCAGTAATTATCTGTGTAAGGATCACATATTTGTTGATTTTGGATATTTTTTTACTGTTCACCCCCACAACCTCTTTCTACCCATATTGGCAAGTTGTCTCCTATCAGTTGTGTGAACAGTATATGCTAAATGTTAAATGGAATCCATTATCATTTAAATGGATTCTTTATGAAACTAATTTAGATCTATTTACAATTTTTCTAATTAAATGTCTGGCACTGTCACATGCAGCTGTGGATTAAGATGCCAAGCAGAGATCCACCCGGAAAAGGACACTGCTATTGTACCCGTTTGCAGGCTAGGTAGCAAATTAGCTCCTAAGCTGTCGCATATTTCAAAGCTTAAAAACTTACCTGCAAATACCAACACCTGTCAGCTCTCTGTTCTGCAAAATCACTGCAGACAAAACAGTGTCTGTCATTGGCTTGTAAGCTGGAGTTACCAGAACAAGTGCAGACTTTTTCGAATTGTCACACATACTAAACCTAACCGTGCCCTCCCAGAGGCTTTGAGGCTCAAGGAGCATTTCTCATTTCCAATCCAATGACCAATGCCCTCTTCTTCTACCTGTAATAATAAAAATATTGGCAATACACCTCTTCATTTGATATACTGTATATATATATATATATATATATATATATATATATATATATATATATATATATATATATACACACACACACACAATGAAGACGGATGAAATAAAAAAAGATCAAAATCTATTTCATTTCAAGCACAGATATACTGCAGGTTTAACACAAGAATTGGGAGCAGGGGGAGTCGCCAACCAAACTAACTCAGCTGCCTGTATGCCATTCTCAAAGTTATGAAGTAACTAAGCAATTTTTCCACAGAGTGATTATGCTTTGATTACAATACTTTCAGACATGCAGAGCTTGTGTTTTTTCTGTGTGCATCACACAACACATCCATGTTAGTTTTACTTAAGTGTTATCATCCTTGTCCTTTTTAGCCATTTAGTACATCTATGGGTATTGTAGACCATTGATATTTCAGTCTAGTTTCAGTCAATACAGATACATCACATTTTAGTATATTTATACTTACTTACTATTAATAGGAGGATTAGTGGATAGGAATTGTAGTCAAGACCAAGAAAAAGATTGCATCGAACTGATTTTAGGAAAAAAAAATAATGCCTTGAAGTGACTTGTATGTTGTATGACTGAGAATGCAGCTTTGCAGAGAGGGTGTCTTGAGTAATGTTATTAATTTAAGCAATAGATCCAGACATGAAAGAGGATGGAAAAAATTAAGTCTGGAATGATGCAACAACATCAAATCCAATGCAATCCAACTTTTGCCACATGAGTGTGTAGAACAGTGTCCTGTGGCAGCCAGAAACAACTTTTGGATACGTAGTGGACATGATCAGCAAGTGTAAATGTGTTAAATTACACTATGTGCATACAGAGTAGTGTAAATTAACACATTTACACTTGGGTTAGGGTTAGGGTTTAGCCTAACCCTAATTTAACACAATAAAGAAGAGCTATCAATGCTATCAGTGCACAAACCCATAACAAGTGAAGTAATAATGAACACACGCATACAATGTCTCCTACTGTGCACTGGAGGAAAATAAATATGTTTGTTTTAAGTCAGTATACTAGGCATGACTTGGAAGAAATTACTTTTTTTTTTTCTGAATATGAGCAGTGACTTGGCTGGTAAGATGTAAATGCAATTCGTGTCATGGTCAGCTAGGACACGTGGACTTTGAGAACTCTTCATAGACCTTTGTTTCTTTGTTCACTTTGCATGTGATTTCTGTGATTGCCCTTCCCTGTGTGTCTTGGTTTATGTAAAGTTACTTTCTTGTCATTCCTTGTGTTTTGTTCGTCTTGAGTTTTGTATTTCCTGTTTAATTTTGTAATTCATTTCCTGTGATCATGTGTCTGGTTTTCTGTTACTTTACGTCTCTTGTGATTCCCTGTGATCGTCTGCACCTGTTCCCAATGTGTCTCACCTGTGTATCCTTACCTGTGCCCTCTTGTGTGTATATAGTCTTTGTGCCTCCGTTGGTTCTTGTTGGATCGTCTGTTCCTTTCCATATACTTCTGTGTAGCTCTGTTTTATTCACATGTATCTTTGTGTAGCGATGCCATGCCATATTTCTCATCAGTACTTGTTGTCCACATTCCTTTGTTTAAGTTTTGGATTTAGCGTATTTGTCTCAGTAGAGGAATGGACGTTTTTGTTATCTTTTGTTAAATACTCCCCCCCCATCAGTCAGGGAGCAACGACAGCTGATTTTTATTGAGTTCATGTGGGAAAAGCTTAATTCAAACGTGTATATTGATTACAAAATTACAAAGCACAATGATAGCTACCTTCTTAGGGACCTGGTGTATGTTGACTACACTCCAAAACTTCGCAGGCCAGTTAGTTCGAAGCTCCTGTGCCATGGTTACAGGCTGCGTGTCGTCAAGTTCCAGTATGAATTTTCCAACTCTGATGGAAGTGACTGCTTATTTTGATTTGGTGGATAAGTCCCCTTCTGTTGCAACAGTGACTGGCAAAGCCCATCACCTCCGTGGGCACTGAGCAAGTCCAAACAGATGACCAGCAAATTTCTCTCTGAATCTCGCAATGAAGCCACTAGAGTTTTATTGTATTCAGAAATTGTTGCCAAAATCAATTAATTTGCATAGTGCCAAATCACAAAATACATTATCTCAAGGCACACACGTGATAAGTGGATAGAATAAACATAACAATCATTCACGGTTGGGACAAGTGGATAATCTCATAACTAAGTGAAAAGATTTTGAATACATATTCAAAGATAATTTTTTTTAGATTAGACAAGACATTTACACATCCTGAAATTGTTGTCAATGACAATCACGATTACAAATACATCTGTCTGATCATGCCACACGTTCATCAATCATTTGAAAAGCTAAACAATCTTGTATCTTGGGTTTAAGTATAGTTCATCCGTTTTGAAACCCAACAATGTCCAAAGGTCTGGTATCTGCAGCATGGGTCAAGTGTTTTCTCTCTTTAGAAAAATGATAGAACATTATTAAACATTCCAGTATACAATATTGGACTTCCAATTGTCTGCTACATTGCCTCAAAAACAAAGAAAAAACAACATTCTCTTCGCAATTAACAGTTCCAAAAGCATTCTACCCCCGATCTAAACTGGGCAGGGTATGGAGATATGTTTCTCCTTCAGTTTTTTCATCATCTTCCAGACTTGCTTCCTTTTTCTTTGCAAGTCGGGTGAGTAATCTCAAAAGACACCTTCTGACCCTCGAACTGGATGTCTTGTTGTTTCCAGGCCTGCTGCAGTAATGTTTGTTCACGTTGAAATCCAAAAATCTGACAATTATGGATCTCGGTGGCGCTGTGGTCTCCTACAGTCTCATCTCTGTGCCAGGGCTCTGTGTGCCCCCTCTCCGGGTTATTATCCAGTCCATCCCGCTGCTTTTGGTTGTTGTACAGCATATAAAATGAAAATGTTTATCAAAGTACTTTGCTGTAAGAATTTTTTACAAACATCTGAATGGATTATATGAAGAAATTTACCAAACACAATCTCTCCTCTGTTGTCAACGTTAAGTACCAGTACAGAGCCAGTTCTGTATGTTTGGCCAAGCACACTAATGGTGTGGTCAACATAGATGGTACTGTTTAGAGTTACATCATCATAAGTGGATCTCAGATTGTCCAGTACAGCATCTGCTTTCTGCAATGAACCAATGTCAACAGGGTATTTATTTGTAACACACATAAACCTCACTCAAAGCTATACGTTTGCTGAGCTGGATGTTTATAACTCTGTGTTTTGGAAATATTTTCAAAGTTTCCAACGTGAGCATTTATTTTAATGGATTGTGTTTAGCCTCAAATCTCATACACCACAAGAGAAATAGGCCCAAACACAGTGATTCTTCTAGGATTTTTCTCAGCAGCGGGGGCAGGCCAAGTCTACTTACAACCAATACTTACTTATATTAACATTAACCAATACTTACAACCAGTGTTTACCTATATTTACATTCATTTATACTTACAACCAATACTTACTTACACTTACAACACCAACATGTGTCTCAGTGGCAGAGCTTGCAGCTTGGTTCAGAGCACTTAATTTTTTTAAAGGCTTTTTAGAAAAAAGCTCTAAGGCTGTGTAATAGGGAAATCCGCCCAGAGGTGATGCCGCATGGTCCCCCTGCAGCCTGTTTCTCAGGTCTACCTACACCTACAAACAGAAACAATGACAAAAATGAGTAGCCTGTGGGAGATGAGAGAAACCAAACAATCACTGATTTCAGTTATTACTTTTAATTTAATGGCTTACCCTATTCATTGTAGAGAAGTCGCTCTCACAGTTCACCAGTTGGGACCAGTTTCCCCATTATGGTGAGCTGGTCCATATCCTGAAACAGTTTAAACACAGACAGCGGAGCAACATTAATTTGTGTTTCTCAATCATCTTGCTGCAGAACTCCCCAGTTTATCATAAGTTTCACATTTTACCTAGAATGCTCCAGTCAGCATTGGCTGGTTATAGCAGTGTTTTTCAACCTTTTTTGAGCCAAGGTACATTTTTTTCATTGAAAAAATCACGAGGCACACCACCAAACAAAAATGTTAAAAAATGATACTCTGTAGCCTATATTAACAATGTAGTCATTCTTATCAAAGTGTCTTGAATATGAATCAAATAAACACAAAGAAAAAAATAATTCATCGTCTTTTATATATCTTCTTTCAAACAAAACATGCACTTAACATGGCCACTTTAAAAATACAGCTTGAACATAAATGCTACAACAATCTGGTGTTAAAGGTAGTAGAAAACTTCAAAGTGTTTTGCAAATTCTAATTAGCAGGAATGCAGAAACATAGTGCTTCTTCTGACAGATGCAATAATATTTGTGTGAGATTTTACTGTTCCACACTGAGAAATATGAAGAGTTGCATGTAGAAAATGTCAATCAGTGTATTTTACTCACTTCGTGTGAAACTTGTGCCTTTTTGGATGAACACAGAGCTGATATCCTGGCAGGAATTGAAGAAAGACACACACGAAGGTCTTCCTCAATGGCTCTCAGTCTCTCTCTGTTTTTAGTTTTGATGGCAGTCAGGCTTGAGAAGCTCACCTCACACAGATATGTCGTGGAAAATGGGAGCAATGTCAAAATAGCTTTGTTTGCCAGAATGGGGAACTCCTTGTCAGCAGTCAACCAAAACCTGTCCAAAGGTAGATCAGCAAAGCTTAGCTTGAAACCGCGATTTTGTCTCAGTTCAGTTAGTTCCTCCTGCTCCTGTTAAGTCATGTCCTTTCCAACAACTGCTGAGCTGTATGGGTCCCTAACCCAGTCAAGACTGTCCGTGGAGGCTGAAGAGAAATAAAATGACATCTTTTCCTCCAGAGTTTTCAGATGTTTACCTATTATCTCACACAGTGCAGCAGTGTAAACATGTAGCCATTTCTTGGTGAGTGGGAACATTTCAAGGTTGCCACTTTCCACATGTTGTTGCCAGAGGTGCACCTTTGAACGGAAGCCATTTATTTTATCCGTACTTGTGAGCAGGTTTTCGTTTCGGCCTTGCATCCGTGTGTTCAGTTCATTCAGATGATGAAAAATATCCGCCAGATATGCCAGCCTTGCACACCACTCATCACTTGCAAGCAGCTTTGCGTAATTGGATCCCTCATTTGTCAGAAACACTTTAAGTTCCTCCCGCAGCTCATACACACGGGCCAGCACCTTGCCGCGCGACAACCATCGGACCTCCGTATGGAACAGCAGGGCCTTATGATCCGCTCCCATTTCCTCACACAAAGACGCAAATATGCGGCTTTTCACAGGACGTGTCTTTACAAAGTTTACCATGTGCACAACATCATTCAACACAGGGGTTAGGTCTGCTGGTAAAGTCTTGGCCACAAGGGCCTCACGATGTAAGAAACTGTGCGTAACAATCACATGTGGGTTTATTTCCTTTACTCTGCTGACGAAGCCTTTGGTGCGCCCAACCATGGCTGCGGCTCCATCAGTGCAGACACTCGTGCAGTTTTCCCACTTAAGTCCTCCTTGTTCAAAATATTGTGATGTTACCCGAAAAATTTCCTCTCTGGAAATTCCCCAGTGAAAGTAAATCCAAATGAAAGGTAACTCTCGCTGTATTGACTCAAGCTCACCGTCTTTGCTTTCTTTTGACCTCCACTCATACTAGGGCTTTTATCTGGGTCCAAATTTTGTCCAGGGCCCAGTTTGGAGTTTGCATTTTTCCTCTTCAAAAACTTATCCATCACTGTCACCGCAGTCTCACTAGCCAAAATGCTGTCACCGCCACCTGTCACATTCATGCATCACTAATTCTCTTGTCTCAACGTACAATGCAATTCGCTACCTGCTGCCATCTAGTGATATGGAAGAGTATTACATGATTGCACTGCCAGTCACTACTACAGCGCAGACACTCGACAATGGCATATTATTTGCAGATAATTAATTGTTTTCAAAAAATGTGAAATTGGATCATTTCCCACGGCACACCTGACGATCTCTCACACTGGCACACTGGTTGAAAAACACTGGGTTATAGGATGGCCATTCTTGCAGGACAAAATTCTCAGGCTGCTGCAGGAATTTCTTGACATGTTCAATGTTTATGGCATCATCCTCCTTGGCCGCTTGGGGTCCCAGCACCTGAAAGGCTGCCATGATTACTAGATTTTGGAATCTTATGTCCAGGCTGTTCTGGAGGCCATCCAGATAAGGCTCCATTACCTAAACATGGCACCAAAAAGAAAACAAGTAACCAGTTTGAATGACTGAAAATCTTTGTTTTGACAGGGAGACAAATTGAGACCTGCTTCTTTTATTGTGTTTTGTTTTCCCAGACTGATAGTATTTACTTCACAGCCATCCTCAAATAATGTACCTGTGTCCTAAATTGGGACCAGAACACCTCCCTAGTCTGTTCCTCCTGGCCTCTGCCTCTCCATGGGTGATGTTGAAAGCACAGAGTCCTGCAGGGTTATCCAGGTCATCATGGAGCTGAGCTAAGAATGAGCCAGGGGGCTGTCCATCACCTGCATCTCTGATGGTCCTCAGGCATACCATTGTCACTGGTACCTAATAACAGCAGTCACACTATGCTAAGCTTTTTTTCTTAAATACAATCAGTAATGATTGAATAGGCTGCAATTTAGTTCTATTACTTTAGAATTATGATAGTAATTGTGATAGATTCTTAGAATTTACCTACTCTTTGATGGCCAGGAAATTAACATTTTCCTTCAGGAAAAACCCTGGACAGACGAGCCAGATGTGGCAGTGCATCAGCCTGCAGATAGACTGCAGCAACAAATGCTAGGTGCAGCAGAATCTACCAGAGGCCCTTGGCTAGATGGCACTTATTGACCTCAGTCTCCTCAGCCCATCTTTGAATCTGTATTACACAGTAATGGGCAGAAAGCTACAGGTGTTAAAAACTATAGGTGTTTTTCTGTGATCTAACCTTCACTTTTAAGTTCTCAAGGCCCAAGGACTCTGCTGCCGCTTTCAGGACAGCTGTTTTGTTGGAGCTGTTTTGTAAATAGAGATGGAGTGTCTGCAAGTGGTCCCTGAAGGTAGACATATAGGGAACCTCAGATGAGGCATCCCTACATGCCAGGGCGAGGCGATCGGCAGCACACGCAACTGGTAGCGACCATTGGAAGTCATCATGCTGCTGCTTTGCTACACCATTCCCCCTCCCTGTTACAAGAGAAGATAAATGATGAATGAAATCAAGACTAGCTGTAACAATTCGTGTTCAGCTCTTTGTCTTTGAACAAACAGACTATGTTTTTGTCTAAACAAACATCCATTCTACTTGCTATGTTGTGTGTTCATTCCAGTCATTGCAGCAGCTCCATCAGTTCTTAATCTGTAGAGCTTTTGGGTTGGAACTGTCTTTTTGTGCAGCACTCCCTTTATAGCCGTCACAATAATGGCTGCCTTCCCATCAGCGATGTACACATGGAACATAAAGAGCACAAGCATTTCTTTCAAGCCATCTGGTCTGCACCCTTTCATGTTGGAGCCATTATCATATGACTGACCCCTGCAGTCTTGAAAACGGATGCCCAGCTCCTCCAGCTTGTTCAAAATCATTGAAGACAGGCTAAAGCCAGTGGACTCTGGCGCAGGTAGGAAAGTGCTCTTTAATCTCTGGGGTTGGTGACGTGATGACAATTCTGACAATCGGGTGCATGGGGTGCAGTCTAAAAATGATAAGAAAACACTTTGACTGTTTTATTTCTGTCACCATAGTGCATAGTATTTTCCCACTAATACAAGCAATAAGTTCATTCTGGATCGATTTCCCTAAGTAGGCAGTGTGATTTTCACCAGAGCTGATGCGTCTGACATGGTCATTTAAGTATTAAGTATTTCATACTTTGCAATAAGTTCTACCTCTTTCAGAAAATTACTGTTGTTCGGATTGTTGATGGTCTCTGCTGATCCTCTGAGAGCAAGGTTTCTCTCAGCCAATGACTGAATGATGCTGAACAAACGTTTGAGTACCTCCCTCCATCGATTCTGCTCCGCTTGCAAGAGAGCTATCGCTGTGTGGTCAATTGTTTTTCCGGTTTAAAGTCGACGGTCTAAATCCTTCCTTGCTGACAAATGTTTAACATGATCTGTTCTGGTTTCATGAGACTTTCATATTGCACTGATATTGACCCAGTCATTCTGACCCTCTGTGGTAAGCTTTGATGATTTTCTGGAAAACAACTTGCAGCAAAAGCACTCAACTGCATCCCTCTGCTTTGAGTATGTCAACGTTTAACTTTCTCACCATTTGCAAGGTTTCTAAACGTGATGGTAGTGAAAGCTTCTGTGTAAATGGGACTTGGAGAATTTGCAGGACCTCTGTAAACCAAGTCATTACTTTCTTGGTCAGACAGTTTTGATGGCCACTGAGCAGGGTCAATTGGTGGTGGAGCAGAGTTACCAGTAACAGAAGAGGTCGGTTGGCTTATATCAGCAGTTGCAGTTGGAGCTTTGGGGTAAAATGAGTTGGGAAATGTTGAGAGAGCTGTTTTTCGATTTACAGAGCCTGTCCTGAGCCGAAAAAACTGAAACACACAAGTGAATCACTTACTGCCCCTTTAAGGATGATATCTGCTTGTTTGATATGGCTTTAACATCTGCAGTGCAACATGGAAGCACTGCCAACAGTGTCATTGGGAAGATGATTCAGAAACACAGGATGAGAATATGTGCAGCGCAGCCATTCAAAGAAGGACACTAGGATTATGTCATTTAAAAAAAAAAAAGTTTTTAAGTTCTTGAGTATATTTCACCACAACCTGCGCTACACTACATCACCGATATCATCATCTATTATAATTCAACATCATTCATCATATCACAAATGCAAAAATCCAATCAAGACTTTCTTTCTTTTTTTGTCTTCTTTTTTGGGACTGCAGCCCTGTTCCTGTTCCCTGTTCTGGCAGCATGTTTATCAGCCTCCTTCCCTCCGTCAGTGAACAATAGGAAACACATTTGTACATCTGATGTGAATAATGGATCTCATGGGTTTGCAATTGGGCTTTGGCTTGATTTGTGGTGTTTTGTTTCTTTCATTAGGATCCGTGAAAACAAGCAGGGCCTCTTGCAAAATGAAATGTATGAAAGACAGAGCCCTCGTTGCTGACAGTGCAAGGCTGCGGTGTCAATATTTGTCATTCATAGGCAGTGTACTGAAACTACCAGTGTAATTATTTCCAACCATGCACCTCCTTATAAATCCATGTTTGCTTCAAAGTTCACCTACTTACTGACCACCATGTGCAGCTGCAAACTTTCTGAATCTCTTTGTTGTATAATCCTGACACTTAAAAATGATGCAACATTCCGTGTAAAATAAATTCTCAATAAAGGTATAAAACAGTGATATGGGAACTGATGGTGGCTGCAGTTCATATTTCCTTCATCTTTATCTTTTTAAGAGGGATTTTTGTGGCATCCAGTTAAAAGCGCAAAAAAAATTGTGGCTTTCGTATTGGCAGACCTTTTTCGGGATTAATTATTATTCAGAAAGCTATAATAAGGCTCTGCCTTGGCTCTATCAAACATTTACGTTGTATATGCAAAGAAAAATGAATCCTTTAAACTTTAACCCCAAACATAACCTCTTTGACAAAATGTATTCATAAGTCCCTCACCCTGACTGGAACCTTAAAACCAAGTCTTAACCTTTAAAAAAAGCTCTAACTTTAAAGAGTACTATAACAAGTACACACAAACACACAAACAAATACTTTTTATAGTGGAGATTTCCTCTCCACAGTTTCTCAGCTCATACTGATGATTGAACTGGAACATTTTTATGTGCATCATAATCAACACTGTACAGAAATGCAAATGATGCCAGACAGTCCCACACATTTTGCTCCTCTGGTGAATGCATCTGTGAAATAGTGGATATTTGTGATTGATCTGCCTCAGCACAGGCAGTGTTGCACTGTGAACCTCTAATTCCTAATTCCCATTTATCACTCCATAACAGAGCCAGATGTTGGTGCTCAGGATTTTCTTGTACAAGTACACAGCTGGTGTCGGCTGAGCTCCTCCCGTCTGCTGCTGACCGTCCTGTTGGTTGGAGTTGGGCCTGTAAAGCCATTAACCAAGGTCAGCAGCTGGTAGAACGCCGGCGTGCTGACAGTTCCTCATGTTCTCCCTGACCCCCGGGTCACCCGCACACCCTGGATGCCTGTAGATGAGCCTGTGTGACACAGCGGTGTGAGGTTGCAGTGTCGCTGTCATTAAAAAGGAGGTCAGAGTGCTCTAACGACTTCCATGCTAAATAGCCTGCTCCCTGTCAGCAGCACCACAGGTTATCAGATACATCATCATCATCGTGGGACCGGCTATTTACCCTGGCCAAATAATGTCAGGGCTTCATGGAGCTCCGGGTAACACTTCAGGTCACACCTCCATTTCTACTCTAATTAAACAAGAGGAAGATGTTAACCACAGGTGACCTGTACAACACAGGGAAGTAAAATGTCCCACTGACACTCAACAAAGTCTCACAATATAGTATAATATACTACAGCACATTAATACCCTGTTTAGAGGATCACTTGTCCAAGAACGTTTTTGTCAGAACAGGCATGTACATATAATATAATATAATATAAATATATACATTTAAATATGGAGAATAACGTTTGCAATAAAGCGTAAATGGTTTTAAATCCACCTTGAAGTTCAAGGAAATCCCTGTTATCTCTCTATGAATGAATCCAGAAATCCCTGTCTGTCTGTCCTTCGATTTTCTCCACAACTGCTCCTCTAATCAAATGTAGGTTTGGCAAGTTTGTTACTGAAGAACCGAGGGAGCACAGAGGCCCCTTATGCATGGGGCCCAGAATTTTGTGCTGCACGTCTGCTGAGACCTTCAGCACTTGATGATGTAGAGCAGAGTGGCATCAGATGTCGCTGAGTGAGTTTGTAAAAAGAACCCGCAACCCCCATCAAGCTCTTTTGTACCAATGCCACACACATTTTGAACCGACAATCACAATTCTTTGCAGAGATTCCTCCATCTCTGCTCTTAGCTTTCCTCAACAACCCCTCATCCAATCCCATTCAAACTTGGCAGGTGTGTTGCTGACGTCCTGAGAAAGTGCAGTGTTGACTGTGAGTGGTTCTTGTGAGTCATCTGTGTATTTTAAACTTTACTCGCTGTTATCACTGTAACCATGCCTTCTTTTGAACTGAGACACAACCCTTTGGTGATGCCACTGATGACTTTATCAAAAGTCACTCTTTAAGCATGTCTCTATAATTAGTACCAAAGGATATTGTTCTATCTAAGAAAGTTTATAGAAATACTTTAGAAGTTAAGTACAATATAAACTACAGCACTGAAGTGTAAATTGTTCACAAAACTTTGTACCTGGATACATACACAAGACATGCACACTGTAATGAATCGACTAACACTGGCACCTTGCAGTTCTATAACATCAAACCAACGTTTGAATTTCAGGGGACACAGGAGGGGGGCATAGCTTCCCCAGAGAGACCTCAGCTCTCACAGAAGCAACAAAATCTCTAGGTGTGTCTCTAAAACTGATAATAACCAGAACCTGTCTGATGCTACAATGAATGAACAGAGAAATGTGTTAAGTCAAAGTGACATCGATTGTCTGTCAGTGTCAGATTCCATCTGCCTGTGACCTGACTGATCAGGACATGTCTGGGGTATTATTTATTTATCATGGCTCGGGGGCTTGTGTTGTTTTATCTGTAATCATTGTGCATGAATTTGGTTTCAGGTCAGCAGTTTTGAACGACCTGCTGCTGAAGAGCACCTGCTGACGGTGCATTTAGTTTAGTTGCCTCTCTCTCAACTCTTCCGCATCCTTCTGTAGTCATTTTTTCATGCAGCACATTAGTGTAAAACAAGACACGAGCCAAATCTTTGTTTTTACCAAGTTGTGAGCTTTCTATGTTTATGCTCTATCATGGAGGTAGTTTTTTCTTTCCAACCAATTTCCCAAAAACTGTGGATGAGACGTGGGCCAAGAAAAAGCAGATTCAACTTTGGAGGGTTCTGATGCAGGAATCATTTTCGTTATTTTTGATATTTTCACTGATTTCCCAGGGAACAATGCATTGATCTTGATAAAAAAAAAAGAAAAGAAATCTGTCATATTTTTTCGGGGATCTATGAGTGTGTGCAATTTGGTTTGGATCCAAATTAAGATCTGGATCATGTGGTTTTATACAGTGACTGTAGGGCTTCGGCAGAGGTATGAGCGCCAGTCTCGTTTTTCTTGTGTTGGTTGGTTTTAAAGGCAACGATAGCTTGGAAAAGACAGTGACTCGCACAGGATTTTGTGACGTGTATTGTATTACACGTAAAACTGGAGATGTAGTCAAATAGAAATAATAGCATAATGTTTCATGGTTTCAATTCAAACCTATGAATTTACAGCATTATTTATTATTACAGTTTAATGTTTAAGTTTTAACACAATTGCGTAACCAAACATCACCTGTTTGGCCACCGGCGGACAAGTGCCGTTGTACAAAACATACTGGACCTGACCTGACCCTTTTCCTGACATACAGGCATATTTCCCTGCAGCTCCGTCACCGCCCCAGCCTCTTTCTTATGTATTAATATAAAAATGACTGAATTTTCTTGTACTGTATGTGTTTGTTTGGGGAGATTAGGTTCTCCAGCAGAATCGTTGTTACTGTTAAGATTCATAGCAGAAACTATTTCTACCAAATCTAACCCATTTCCTGTAGTTGGTCATTGATTTAAAGGAAGGGCAGGCGATTTAAGAACAATGTTTTGTTATAGCTCTTAAAATCCTCTTTACATCCCGACAGTAATGAAAGAAAAGATTAAATCTCTGACAACAAATCCATCTTCTTTGGAAACCATGGGGCTGTAAATACGGATATTGTGGCTAAAACATAACTGACCTTCACCCAACATTTTTCAATACATCACAGTTTAGTATTGTCTCAACACACACCAGCACAAACTTAGGCTAAGTGCTGCTGGTCCAGGTTCTACAACCAGCTGTGTTAATTCTCGACCCTGGGAAAAGTAGTTTGACAAATGAATCTCAAATCCCACTCCCTAAGTCCACTAACAAGTCTTTTCCAGGCGATGGACTTTTCTTCAGCAAACTGAAAAGTAACTGAGCAAACAAATACTCTGCAACCGCCATCAGGTGAGGATAACCAGAAGATGCCGTCAAAACCTTGTGAAAATAGCTTGAAATTGCACCTTTACTCAGGATGGTCTTGTCATACGTGTTTTAGTAAAGACTATAGCTCACTTCCTCATGTGAAGCTAAAAATTAGGACAAGAGCACTTCTCTTTGCAGTGAATATACCTTCCCTGCAGTGAATATACCTTCCCTCCAGTCATGAACTGGGTGAGTCTGCACACTCCCCTTAAATGACTTCTCAATCAAGCATGTGTCTGCAATATTTAACTAGTGTTGCTTCACCCTGGGACATTTCTAACTCAATGCAGTGAGTCAGCCTGTGGCCTTTACTGTGTGTTTTTTCTTTGTTCCCGTAACACTTTATTTTGGGATGGATACTGTGGAAGCGCTTCAGAGGATATTTCTGGGGAATCAGAGAAGCTTAGCATGTGTTTGCTTACCAGCACTGAGCTGGTAGACGCTGGTTCATAAGCTGTCATCATAGCTGGGCACTTGGGTTTCTAACCGGTTTGGATGAACAAGCAGGTAAAGGGTCATATTAGCCATTTGTTGCTCACCAAACACCAGGATAAATACCCCTTTTTGTAATGTAGGATACATTTGTATCTCTGTATGTAGTTTGATGATATACCAATTAGCCACAAAAAGGTAACTTTGTAATGATGTGGCTGTAAATTGAAACTCTACTAAACTCTAAACTAAATCTGACTGTCCAGGAGCTCGCTAATGCCCTGATCCAGGTCTGGGAGGAGATCCCCCCCCCAGGACACCATCATCAGTAGCATTCTTGATTCATTCATCAAGATGTGCAATTTTAAGTGTTCCCTTAATTCTTTTTTTTAATGTACTGTATATATATATATTATTATTTATTTTTTTAAATTTCCTGGCACCAAACCAATGTATTTTCAATGATGTGTGGGACGATGTGTAACTTAGGCTCTGTTCTTGCTGATTAGTTGGTCCTCAATGTGGTACCAAATTGCGATTGCATTAAAACACCCTCAAACCACAAATGCAGATGCAGACACTTTTGTGGCTCTTCTTGGCAGAGGCACAAGCACACTGTCCTCCAAAAAAAGCATCATGTGCCCTCTTTCTGTTTGCCACATCAAAATACATCACAAACAAGATTGATATTATAGCACAGTGTACTGCAGTGATGTGTAGTGCTGCAGAAACGTCACTGCTGCTGTGAGCAGTCTACATGTCCGATAATTTCTCTTGAACATCCTTCATCATCACAAAACAGCAGAAGTGATGCACGTTATATCCATTGTCTGATCTGAGAGAGGCTGTGCGTCGTTCTACACACTGACGGCAGAGCAGCATGACTCCATAAATAATTCAAATCTGCAGACATGGCAACAGGAACCAATGGTAAGATTCTGTATTTTTGCTGGACTGGAACATTTTATTTCACAGATTCCAAGTTTAACTGTAAAATCATAGGAGTAACCCAGCTGTCCTCTGGATGAGTCCTGAGCTCCATCAAATTGATTTCAATAAAGTTGGGACTTTAATAAAATCATCAAGCCCTTTTTTCTCAGTTTTTTCATTTCATACATTAATTTTTGCAGCTGTGGCTGATTCACATTGAAGCATATAATCAATGATAAAATGATTAATCACATGAAAAAAACTTTAACATGCTTGTGAAAATATTTTCACAGGGGTTTTTTTCTTTAAGTGTCCAATTTTCAAACCTGATGGACACCCTTGACTTGAACAGATCTGTTACCTGCATTTCCATCTAAATACATGAGATTTAATATGAGTGCTGACCTGACGCCTAAAGAAACAAAGAAGAGAAAAGCGCAGTGGCAAATGGTGATACATAATAGATAAGAGAAGGTCAGTGTGCAAAAGTGACAACGTAGTTGAGATCTGCAGCAGAACCTGCAGATATACAAATGCTATTTAATATTCATTTGTTTTGTCCCCATTGGATGAATATGGATAGTGTTTTGATAGAACTGTAATAAAATAAAATGAGTGCTTTTCAACTATGCAGAGCAGCTTTTGTAATAATGTGCCTGTAACGATGCCCAACTATAACCAGCCCTGCAGATATTCCAGCAGCTGGTGCTCCAATATACATCAGCTGCCTGTTAATTCTACCATTGACAGTTTATTTGTGTTGATGTTAAAAAACAAAAAGCATCTTCAATTTCTCTTTTTTTCTGTTTTTTAATAGTCTTGAGCTTCATGGAGATGGACCTTTTCTCTCTCTCTGGGACCTCAGTCTTTCTCTCCCTAATGCTGCTTTTAACAGGGATGAGAGGAGCTCATGACAAAGATACATTTTTCTTTACAGAAACTCGCCCAGCTCCACCTGCTGCTTCTCCTAATAATGTACTCAGCCTCTCTCCCACGTTGGATCCAGCTGTGCCTGCTTGTGACAGAGACAGTGGTCCCCAGAATGGTGTGAAAACATTTCTGGTCGTGCTTTGTGTTTGGGAGACCAGATTCTCCTCTGCCTTTGTGTCCGTGCCCTGTTTCGGTGCCACAGAGTCCTTCACTGGAGGGCCAGCTCAGGTGGACAGAGCGATATAGAACGGTTCTGATTCTGTGTTTAAACTGATGCAGTGAATTCCATTATACAGCACTTGCATATAAGGGTTCTCACAAGATTAGACAGAGTCAAAGTCTGGTCAAAGTAGAAGCAGCAGAAGCCAAAGTGTCATGACTTGAAATACAACTCCAAAAACTTGGAGTTGAATATGCATAAATTACTTCGATGCCATTTGTCTATTAAATATCTTCTTCTGTTACACTCCACATTTTCAGTTTGTATTGTCTTGTAGTGTCCACTCCAAGCTGAGATTTGACCCTGAACGCATCACTATGATATCATTAGGGTTACTTTCACAGCTCATTGAGATTTATAAGGCCTTTTCCCCAGATTAATACGGACTTTGGGGACAGGTAGTAGGAACAAGTCCTGGGAGCGCAAGCAATAGTTTTGTGCACCTGCTTGGAGGATGTGCATCTGTAAATCAAAAGGAAGCAGTCCCAAGTATAGCTTTGTGAAGAAGAGTGTTCCAATGGTTGAGTGTAGGGGCAGACAGGGCAGAGCAGTTGTGAGTAAGAGCTGCTCCGTGGTAGACCGTGTCCTGTGTGTGGAGGCATTGTGAGGATGCCGGCATATAAATCACATCACCATAGTCCAGCACAAGCATAACGGTGGCAGCAACAAGTCTCCGTTTGGCCTCAAAGGAAAAGCATGACTTGTTTGAGAAATACAAACCCAATTTCAGTTTCAGTTTTTTAACCAGAAGCTGAATATGAGGCTTAAATGAGAGAAAATCATCATGTATATACCAAGATACTGGTATTGATAATGCTCCTCCACAGTCTCAGACGATGAAACATGGTCAAGTCACAACGAGTTAAACAGCGTTTGTCCATCATGATGCTGGATTGTTAGTGTCACTTGAATTATGTTAGTTAACATTAAGTGTGTCTGTCAAAAATCAGACGGATAGACTTCCACTGGAAGTTGAACTACTTTTCTTTCAATTCAGTTTGTGTAAAGGGTTGAAATGTATGTAAAAATTAGGTTACCCATTTTTTAAATTGAAGATTCTCCTCAGTTTTGTGAATTGAAGAAATACAGGAAGAGATGAGGAGAGTAAAATATTCTGACACTGTCAAATTACATTGACAGTGTGAGGTTATTTTTGATTTTAATGTTATTTGTGTCCTCCTCATGGTTGTACAGACCTGCTGTACTCATGTTACACATATTTGAGATGAGTGTTGATTGCAATTACAAAAATAAATCAATAAATGAACTAAATATCGTTCAATGCCAATAGGATATTTGAAGCATTATTCAATTCAAACATGGAGCAAACAAGATAGTATGACTTTATTTAGATTATTTAGCATAGAGCCCCCAAATAGATACAGCTATTAAACTGAACACCATATACAATTTATAATATCAGACTTTTTTCATATTGTTTTGAGAGAAACAAGACAGTGTCATATGCATATTTCAATGTAGCTATAGCTGTCGACCCCATTTACTTTAAATGGACAGACACTAACACAATTTAAACGATTGTCTTATATTGCCAAGATATTTTGGACATAAATCATTTGAAATGTCCAATAAAGCCGATGAATTAAAGGTGACATATTATGCTCATATTCAGGTTCATACTTTTAATTTGAGTTACCACTTAAAAAGGCTTACAGGCTCTAATGTTCAGGAAAGGCATTATTGTTCTCATACTGCCCATTCCTGCAGCTCCTCTTTTCACCCTCTGTCTGAAACCCGGATTTATTTTGGCCCCGCCTCCCCACCCCAGTCTGCTCTGATTGGCCAGTTGGCCCAGTCTGTTGTGATTGGTCAACCCATTTCTAAATGTTTAGGGAATGTCATGCCCCTTCACCAGAGAAGTGGAGATTCTCAGATTGCAGGCGGGGTTACCCCCAAAAGAGTCCAACTGTAACAGAGAAATCTGAACCAGTTGTTCAAAGCTTCAGGCTGTAGGGGTTCACATATAAACACATTTATGTGCACAAACACTAAAAAAGTGATTTTTGCATTAGTAACCTTTAAAGTAATATCACATAAAATCCATCAAAACAAGGATTTTATTCATCATTTTAAAAATTCTAAATGAAAAAAGGAGAGGCGTCACCATTAGGCAAAGCTACTGTGGGATAACATAGACACAGATAATTCTTTATTTCTTATAAGTGAGCCAAGGCTGGAGCAAGAGGCAGCTGCTGCACTACAGTACGTCAGGACTGACCCGTGGGATGGTTGATATCTGGGATATAGTTGTCAGTTGACTTGGGAGATCCCGCTCTTTTGACCAAGGAGAGAATGTTGTTGAAATGTGAAAACGGTGTAGAAATGACATCTACGAGTTATCTAACAATAACGAAACCGCAGCGTTCGAGGCTAAACCGGAGTCTCCATGCGATGTTGGAGCATGTATTCCCATCGTCTCCACATTCTGCGCTGTCTTCTCTTTTTCTTGTTGGCTTCAATTTTCTGTACAGACCATTGCTCACACACATTAGGACACCTAGTGGCTAAAAGCTGCTGGTGGCTAGACTGCAGCTAAAAACTCTGTGACTAATGACAAATTGTCTTTAGATGTGAGAGATGTCACACTGAAGACTTGTAAAAGTCTTTCAGTGTCCTCTGAAAGTCGTCTAGTGTATGGGAGGCATTAGTCCTAGTCTTTGTCCAACAAGTCCTCCAACTCAATGACTATCTCTGGTAAAAAGACCAACGTCGACCATTTCCTAAAAGAGCGCCTCTACTGGTGACAGGTGGTACGCCACAAATAATTTTTTTCACCTCAGAGCATCGTGGGCTTTAAACGCACGGTTAATGATCGTGTAAAGGTCAGGCTGATGGTGAAGAAAATCCATTAAAATACACAAACTAGACGGACTGGCCAGGCCCACCGCTGACCCCTAGCTGCCCTGTACATAACTACCACTGGAGGTCTGCGGTCTTTGAGTTACCACTTGTTGTAATACGCAGTTTCAAAAACAACATAGTCCGTCGTGTGAGCTGGAGGACAGACTCTTTCTGCTCTGACCTCTCTCATCAACACTAACTGCTGCTCACAGAATGTTGGGTTGTTGTGGTTTTTTTGCTCCATTCTGAGTGAAAAATAGACTTTTGTGATAGTGACCGTTTGACCGTATTGCATGAATACGCAGGTAGGCCTACAGTTGTTTCTAATAAAGTGCTTATTCAGTGTATGTTAAAGCCCATCCGATTTATTGGTTGACCAATAAAATATATATTTTGGTGTCAGCATTTATTTTTGCCAAAATTCACAATATGGACTCTTTTATTTTACATAATAAACAATGCAATGAGTTCTTCGGGAAAATAAGCACGTGTCAAATCTCTTTGAAGCCCTGATATCTCAACGTGTCTAAAAGCTTTCTGCTGCTTTTCATCAAACACCCATTCCTTTTTTTTTAAATTTACTTTGCTGTGCATGGCACAAAATGAAAGCCGCGTCCGTGGAGTGCAGGTATTTTTAGGCCCGCTCGTGAGGGAGCGGCTTCATTCACTGACGGTGAAGGCAGTCTGTAATGTAACGGCAGGATGATGGCTCTACTCCTGCTGTGATGAACACTCCCCCCCTTTCCCCATCAAACCTCTGCCAGCTACTGCAAACCTCGTCATAACATGGCTCCGGGGCCCCGTGTCGGATCAATTCCTGTCCCCAGCCCGGCTGTTTTTCTTCTCCTCTCCCCTCTCTCTCTCTCTCTCTCTCTTTCTCTCTCTCTCTCTCTGTGAGTCTCTGTGTGAGTCTCTCTCTCTCTCTCTGTCTCTCTCTATCTCTGTGTTTCTCTCCCCCTGGAGCACAATGGTGTGGAGTCATAAACAATAAAACGGATTTCTTTTTCTCCTGCCTTTCACACTCCAGCTCCAGTGCTAAAATGAGGTATGTGGTGCATCTGCGTGTGTGTATGTGTATGTGTGTGTGTGTGTGTGTGTGCGCGCGTGCGTCTTGTGCGTGTGTGTGTGTGTGTGTGTGTGTGTGTGTGTGTGTGTGTGTGTGTGTGTGTGTGTGTGTGTGTGTGTGTGTGTGTGTGTGTGTGTGTGTGTGTGTGTGTGTGTGTGTGTGTGTGTGTGTGTGTGTGTGTGTGTGTGTGTGTGTGAGTGCGTGCGTCTTGTGTGTGTGTGTTCGCCGAGCTGGCACTAGGCAGTATTGATTAGCGGTAATGAGGACAATGATGAGGGACAAGGCAGCCCACACACATAAACACAAACACTCTGACACATACTGTACACTCATCTGGCAGTTTATTGCGTGTGCCCAGAACGCAGTGGAACGCGGCCGACCAGTAATAAATCCTTCACACGTCCTTCATGAGGGTTGTGACGCTACAGAGAAGTGCTGATTCGACTTTACGGTCATTTCGGAGGCGGCACTTTGTGTCTCTGTTGAGCTGACCAGTGTTTCTGCAATTGTGTCCACCTCATTTATATCATACCACATAATATATCCTGCAAAATGTTCCGTTGAATCAACACAGTTTCTATCAAAACGCAACATTATAACCTCAACGAAGGGAAGATTGATTGCAGGTCTTTTGCATTAGTTCTAGCTAAAGGTGTACCTCGAAAACTGAGTCTAGGTGAACTGTGCTATCGTGAATTTCTACACACACACACACACACACACACACACACACACACACACACACACACACACACGAGAGCACACATGCATGCTCAGAGAAATGCCCCAGCTGTGCAGGAAGATGAATGGGAGCGTAATTGACTGAGACAACACAAATAATTTGTGGCTGTAGAAGAACATTAAGATTGATGGCTGCTGGGGTATCCTCTGTGGACCAGCCTTTTTTTTGGATTTTTTACAATAAGTTTGTTTTGTGAAGCGGGGGCATAGGTGGGGGGCATTGGAGTCAAACACAGAGAGGAACGAGAGGATGCATAGATGACGGGAGATGGACGAGAAAGCCTCGATGAATTGTGATGAAAGGAGTGTTGGCCTACAGAGGGCAGGCTGCTCTTGTCTCAGGCTGATTAACCCTGTCATACATTATGCATCCTGCTCCGGGACTGAGAATGACTTTGGGAATGGGCGGGGGTTGGGGGGGTTAGAACACGGAGGTAGGTGCTCCTGGTCACACTTCTCTCCTGTCTCCCAGTAATCCTTTTTAACCCCTGAAATTGTATTGAAATGTTTTTTTTACGTCAGCCTTCAGCATCCCAATACATGCATTATGTCTCCGGATGAGTAATATCACATTTGTATTCTCATTTTTTAGTATCATCTCTGTGAATGAGGGATTATGAGAACAGGCCCGCTCAGCATTGGGAGCGTAGAGGCTGCGTGCATGAAGCTCAGGTGTTAAGGGAATGAGTGCAACTGCTCGAGAACGGCGATGCAATTTTAAAATGTCGGGTCTGGAAGTTTTGTCCTTCTTTCTCTCGTGTTGACAGATGTGATTCTGAACCTCGACTGTGTTTATTTGACGGCTGTAGCTGCCTGTTCAGGAATAAAAAATTGTGCACATAAAAACATGCCATGTGTTGTTTATAGGTTGAATTGGGCGGCCTTTCTGTACGCTGAGTACGTGAACATGTGCTGGTGCTCCAACTCAGTCAGGCACTAATCTCTCCAACACAATTGAGTCTAATTGACTCACTTACTGTCAATGCGATGCTACGTTCTCCCGAGGTGTCAGGTGAAGTAGATGACAGGTAAACTAATTGTTCACTGTGACCTCGTCCAGGTTTTGTTCTCATGAGAAACGCTGTCACGTGTCACCGATTGCGTGACCGTTACCCTGGAAACAGGCTAAGAAGAGCGATGCTGTGGTTGGATCTTTGGAAACGAACCCACTGAACAAACCGAGCTGAACTGAACAGCAACTTGTATTAAGAGAAGCCACAGGTCCAAAGAATGCCACCTCTATAAGATAAATGCCATGAATCTACAAAAGACGACAGCTCCTAATAATGTAAACCAGCATGGCAGCGCACAGACACACTGTACATGATGTCCTCCGACGTTGAATTGGAATACTTTATTTCGAACTTAAAAGAAAATGTTTTTTTGTCCGAAAAGGAGAAGAAGAAGCAATATGCTTCTCCAGTGCTACCCCCATTCTATACAATAATCATTTTAGTAAAACTGATAATAATCAATGATCAATTGTTTCTATATCATGTTCAAGTGTAGAAAAAAAATAATAATCCAAACCAACCACAACAATATCCCCATTAGTGTGCTTTAAATTCACCTTCCTCATTCCTGTATCTCTCAAAACAAATTTCTTTGTACAGCTTTTTGAACTATACCAATATTCAGCAAACAACACATTTCTGGGTCATTGACATTATTCAAAACGTTGATGAAGTGATGGGCTTATTTCACTTGTGGAACAGAACCTGGAAGTTCTGGCTTCCCTTTGGACACCTCCTTCCTCCGAATGTGACTCTGCAAACTGCCTGACAAAGAAACCCAAAGTCACTGTGACTCCTGTTTAAGACTCTGTTGTTTGAGAGGAAAAAAGCACACATTAATTCACCAGAGTCGCCAGCTGAGAAATGATGAAGTCTCTCTAATCACATTTGACTTGCTGTGTGAAGTATCGGAGCGGCGTCTGAACACTCCTTGACAGTGTTACACGCGGCGCCGCGGGTCTAGTCAAAGGCGGCCTTGTCACTTCCACGACGAGGCTTTTGAAGACGTGAGCCTGGTGTTGAATCGGATCCTCACGTCCTCACCCGCTGCGCACAAAAGCCCCCATCTATCTCCTATCAGCGCTCTTAATACAGCAGATAAATCTACCTCCTCTCTGTGATCCCCCCTTCCTCTCAGCTGCATCGTCTGTAATCCTGGTCCACATGGAGCCCCGTGTGTGTGTGTGTGTGTGTGTGTGTGTGTGTGTGTGTGGGTGTGCGTGTATGTGTATGTGTGTGTGTGTGTGTGTGTGTGTGGGTGTGCGTGTATGTGTGTGTGTGTGTGCGTGTGTGTGTGTTGGAGGGGGTCTCGATTGTGCCATGAACACACCAGTATGCACTCTCACAGGAGCCTTAGCTAGCATGCTCGGCGCTTGCGGTCTAGATATCATCTTTAATACCTGCCGGGCGTTGTCATCTGCTCTCACATCTGATCGTTCCCACCGGGCCAGCAGACGGGCTCAGCCCTGAATTATTAATCACCTCTTCCTTCCAACAGTGCAGCGCTGATCAGCTCTGCAAGTCCATAAGCATGGCTGTTAAAATAACATGTGACAACCAGCCAGGGGGAAGTGTCACATTAACTTGGCACTAACAACAGTCGCTGTCTGGCGGACAGAGCGGACCCATTAGGTTATTTCTCATTCATTTCAAATGGTGATGAAGACAAAAGCTGCGTCCCAATTCTGGGGCTACATCCTTCTCAGGACCTGGTCTACAAAGTAAACGGAGAACTTCCTGTTTGCATCACAGGCGTGTCGAGCCCTTATTAAGCATAGTTAGTTATTTTGAGCTGCACGCACAGTACTACAGCTCAGCCACCTGCACACTAATGTCACCCCTTGGTCCTTGAACATTGGAACTGTTAGCTCACTGTGCTAACCCCTGCTGCCATATTCTATTTCTGCACAGTGTTTTTTCGCCAGCATGCAGGGAACCCTGGGAAAGGTCGGCCCAGGAAGCATGAATCCATCGGGTGATCGCTATGGAGGGATGCATTTCTTAGCTGTATGTGAAGGAACTTTAAAAGTGGGAATGGGCCATCCTCGTCCAGCTCCTGTGAACAAACGCTCTTCAAATGCGCCCTCCAAAGGATGCGGCGCCTGAATTGGGAGTCGGCCCTTGTGATCTCCTTAATCCAGACAGGTGGCATGCTGTCCACGAGATCATTTAGTTCTGTTGTTCCCTTGAATGCAGAAGTGGCTTGCAGATGCTCTTGTAGAGCAAAACCCCCCTCCACTGTCATCACGGGCCTCATGGCCGTACAGCTCTTAGGCCCCGCGGCACTATAAAGTTCATTATTTCAGACGGAACTTTCCTGTTTTTGTCATTTTGTAACCTTCATGGAACTGAGCAGCAATGTTTACTCTACCACAGATGGACAGTTGTATATTATTTTGGAGGAAATAGGAGGCAGGGGAAGTTGAATGAATTTATATATTAAAGATATATATATCCAGAGTGATGGTTTATTATCCTGTTCAATACCATCATGAAGACAGTGTTTGCACTGTATGTGGTGGAATTGCTGAGTTGTGTTGAACGCTAAGTACCATTCTGAATTGCTGAGGTGAAGTAGTATTCCAAAACTGTTTCAAGAACAGAACAGGAAAGCCATCGGAACCTGGAGCTTGATAGCTCAGCGTCTTCTTGAGAGCTGTATGGAGGTAATTAGATGTTGATGGTGTGTGTGTAGCACATCTGCTTGTTTCTTATTTAGTCAGTGTAATTCTTTATTACTGAGTAAGTAGTTAATATCTATTGAATTGGGTTCTTTGTCAGGGGCGTATAATATCCTTTACAACTATCAGAATTCATCATCTATTTCTATGGGTGCCTGTATGATATTCGCTGCAGAGATGTCTTATGATTGGTATGATATCTTTTGCCAGATATTTTGAGTCTTGAGTTTTTTTTACGAAATTGTTGAGCTGTAATTGAGTTTCTGTTCATTCTACAGAGCACTGGAAGGGACATGGAAGAAGAAAAGAAAGAGATGTAACATAACTAATGCTGATTGCTAAGGATTTTAACCAGGACTGCCAAGTCAATACACTGTGTCCGCTTGTGTCAATAGTTCAGATGTCTCTCACTTATTTTAAAGTTCACATATTATGCAAAAATCAATGTCTGTGCATTCATTTAGCATTATTATTTGCTTGGTAATATTTAATTGCTTGGTAATATTTACATTTGTAATACTTTCCTTTTCCTCCTTTTCCTTCGTATAGAGAACAATCAGTCAGTCACCATTCTTATGGTGACTGACTGATTGTTCTCTATACGAAGGACATCTTTACATTTTATGCAATAACACAACTTCTGGAACTTGTGTCTAAATGTCAGAGCCAACACCACCACAGTCAAATACTGAAGAAAAGCTTCACTAGATTATTTACAGCATGTTAAGAGATGAGCTTTGCTTTGAAAAATCACTCTGTTTCACCCTGGTTTACCAGCATTTCACTGTCTGGCTTCAGGTCACAGTGAATGATTCCAGTGCTCTCGCGCGGTGTCACAGACGAACTGCTGCAGAGATAGAAGACAGGAAACAGGGCAGTGACCAGGGTCCAGGCTTGAACAGATCAAGAGGAAATAATAGTTGGTTTACTTCATATTCTGTTACTTGTCAATAGATTGTTCCAAGCCACATACTCCAGGGCCTCTGCTTGGCTTGTGTGTGTGTTGTGTAGTTACTGCTCCACGTTGCAGGGTCCTGGTCCGGTGGAGCTGGGGTCCTCAGGGAAGTGGAGGGAGTTGTTCGCGGCCTCCCCATAGATTATAAAAGACCTGCCAACCCTGGCATTCAGAGGGGTCCTTCCGCCGCCAGCAATTTTTGTTATCTTAGTTAAATGTAAATTACTTTTTGTTAAAGCCCCAGTGTGTAATTGTTGTACTTTTCTGGAGGCATCTGGTGGTAAAGTTGCAAACCGCAACAAACTGAGCGACCCACAGGGGACACTTTATGGTGACGCACCGCCGATTCCATTTCTGGTTTCTGGCAGCGACGTATTCTGGACCGTTTTGTGCAACAACCGTATTCAACACGACGTAGCAAACATGGAGATTCACACGGAGGTCAGGTCCACCTCATGGAACTGTATTTAACTCATTCACAGTTGATTATACATATATGAACACATAGTTATGGATGATATATTCAATTTCTGTGAATAAGTTCTTCTAAATATTACACACTGTAGCTTTAAATAACATTCATTTTCAGTAAATGGAAGCAAGAAAACATGACAGAAAAAGAATCTAAATGAAAGAACGAACTACGTCTCTCTTTTAGCTGCGTTCTCAGTTTTCAGAATGTTGAAGGGCTACATCCTGTGATGTAATTAAATTCACCCCCTCGGTAACTTTGCCAAAGCACACTTCTCTGCTGAAGTTTGTAATGAGGTAGCGACTTGTGCTGCCGCAGCACAGTGCTTATTGGCACCCTGGAGCCGTCTGATTCCTGCTTCTCATCTGTGACCCCAGACAGTGAGGCGGCCCATGAAGGGAGAGCAGGAACAGAACAGGGTTACAACATGGAGCCGGTCAGTCAACACAACAGACACAACGAACCTAACGTTCTCTGGTGCAGCTTGTTCATTGTGTTTTGTCAGCACTGAAGGAAAACTGAACCGTTCTATACATTTTATGACGTCATATCCAGAATACTGTTTGATAAAATGTCTCCTCATCACCGTCATAGAATTTCAAATCGAGTCACAATTATGTTTCTAACAAAACCCATGTGCTGCTTCCTGTATGAACATGTAAGTGGTTGTTCTTGCCTCGCTCTCTCCTTCCTAGCGTGTTGGACAAACTACGGCCTCCTATCAGGGCTACTGTAGAAACATGGCGATTACATATGTGATTGTAATCTAATGTAAATAACTATTGTATTCTGCGGGGGTGGGCGGGAATTACTGACAGACAATGCAGACAAATATTCTGCAAGGTCAAAAATATAAAAAAAAATACATGGATCCACATTTTATTTATGTGAAAACTGCAGTTGGGTTATTGATAAAACAATCAAACATCATCATCTCTGAGGTTTCAATACATCAGTACCTCCTCTTCTGTATGCATGTGAAGGAAACATTTACATGCATACAGAATGTTTTTAATATTAATACAAATGTACATTTCCCATGTAAAGGAAAACTGTTGAGAACAGTGAGTGAGGCAGTGAGTGAGCAGTGTTTCTGTCAGTCAGTCTGAAAACACAAGGACAACCTGCCACGTGTATTACCTCTGTAAACGCTCTGTTACTGTATCTTGGTGGGAACTGACAAACAGACAACTGTTTTGTGGGAGGGAATTATTAAGGCTCAACACACACACACACACACACACACACACACACACAAGAGAGAGTGTCGTGTAGAGCTTTCCCTCATGACAGCTTTATCAATATTCCCTTTCATCAGAGTGCTCGGTCAGCGCACGCCACTGAAAGGCCACTGCTACATGGCTAACTGCCTCATTAAAAAGTTTGGAGGGGCACGGGGGGGCAGCCGGCGGCGCGGAGAGGGGGCCCGAGGTTGATGGAACTCACAGTCCCCGAGGCTGAAGCCTCCGGAGATCAACTCACACCGGAAACTCTGACCCCGGCCGCTGACCCTGTCTATTTACACCCAGATCAGATGAGCTGGAGAAGAACACTGCTCTGCTGTCAGCCTGTCTGTCTGTCTGTATATCTGTCTGCCTGTCTGTCTGTATATGTGCCTGCCTGTCTGTCTGTATATCTTTATATCTGTCTGCCTGTCTGTCTGTCTGTATATCTGTATATATGCCTGCCTGTCTGTCTGTCTGTATATCTGTATATATGCCTGCCTGTCTGTCCGTCTGTATATCTGCCTGTCTGTCTGTCTGTATATCTGTATATCTGTCTGCCTGTCTGTCTATCTGTATATCTGTATATATGCCTGCCTGTGTGTCTGTCTGTATATCTGTATATATGCCTGCCTGTCTGTCTGTCTGTCTGACTGTATATCTGCCTGCCTGTCTGTCTGTCTGCCTGTCTGTCTGTATATCTGCCTGCCTGTCTGTCTGTATATCTGTATATCTGTCTGCCTGTCTGTCTGTCTGTCTGTCTGTATATGTGCCCGCCTGTCTGTCTGTATATCTGTATATCTGTCTGCCTGTCTGTCTGTCTGTCTGTCTGTATATCTGTATATCCGTCTGCCTGCCTGCCTGTCTGTCTGTCTGTCTGTATATCTGTATATCTCTCTGCCTGTCTGTCTGTCTGTCTGTCTGTCTGTCTGTCTGCCTGCCTGCCTGCCTGCCTGTCTGTCTGTCTGTCTGTATATCTGCCTGTCTGTCTGTCTGCCTGTCTGTCTGTATATCTATATATCTGTCTGCCTGTCTGTCTGTATATCTGTCTGCCTGTTTGTCTGTCTGTCTGCCTGCCTGCCTGCCTGCCTGCCTGTCTGTCTGTCTGTCTGTCTGTCTGCCTGCCTGCCTGCCTGCCTGTCTGCCTGCCTGCCTGCCTGCCTGCCTGCCTGCCTGCCTGCCTGTCTGTCTGTCTGTCTGTCTGCCTGCCTGCCTGCCTGCCTGTCTGCCTGCCTGCCTACCTGCCTGTCTGTCTGTCTGTCTGTCTGTATAACTGTCTGTCTGTCTGCCTGCCTGCCTGCCTGCCTGTCTGTCTGCCTGTCTGTCTGTATATCTGTATATCTGTCTGCCTGCCTGTCTGCCTGCCTGTCTGTCTGTCTGCCTGTCTGTCTGCCTGCCTGTCTGTCTGTCTGTCTGTATATCTGTCTGTCTGCCTCTCTGCCTGCCTGCCTGTCTGTCTGTCTGTCTGTCTGTCTGCCTGTCTGTCTGTCTGCCTGCCTGTGTGTCTGTCTGTCTGCCTGTGTGTCTGTCTGTCTGTCTGCCTGCCTGTCTGTCTGTCTGTCTGTCTGCCTGTCTGTCTGCCTGCCTGTGTGTCTGTCTGCCTGTCTGTCTGCAGAATGAGACAGAACAGCAGTGAGTGTGTGGACAGAAGAAGAAGCGTCCGATGTTTCGTGGTGTGTCCTCAGTGGAGGTGGATCAGTCTTGTGTCGAGCCGAGTGTCAGCAGGATCCAGTCAGATCACATCTCTGCCACTGTTGCACGTAAACACGTCAACTTCACACTGTTCGAGCACTGGAACTGAGCTCTTCTCTCAGTTTCCTCTCATTGTATCCTGTCGATGTCAGGGCCCGTCACCTGAGGCAGTTTGTTTTTGTGTTCATGCACTTCCTGTTTTATTTTGATAGTCTGTCTGATGTCATTCCCCATATCCTGTCAGGTTTCCCGCTTGTACGATTGCTGTGCTCCTCCGCATGTGTCTTCTTGTCTTTCCCTTCCATTGTATTTAAGCAGTGTCTGGGTGCAGTCGAATTGTCAAGTCTGTTTAGAAAGTCTTGAAGTGATAAGAGCTGTTCGGACTCTGTAACAGCATACGAAAAGGTGCATCAATGCTTCCTTTCCTATCTCCTTTCACGTCAATAGGAAGGAGAACCGGAATTCACCACCAGTGTGTTTGGTCCGGCTCGTTACGTTGACCCTCCATTCAGCCCAGTGTGTTTGGATTCATCTCCCGTGTACAGAATCTGCTTCAGTAAACTTCCTCGAACTTTTTGCCTGAGTCTGGGTCTGCGTCACGACCTGCGTACCGAGGACATGGAGTGGTTCCACACTCAGCACATGCTGGTTACAGTCCACTTGTCTTGGTTTCTCTGTTTATACAATCAGGTGTGATTCAAATTATTTGTGAGGGTAGTCGGTATAATGACAGTTCATTCGCTGCTTTTGACAATAAAACGTATCGTAGCATTGATCCCTGGTGTCACTCGGTGTCAAATCATAACCACAGTTTTGTTGTTAATATACAAGATAAACCAAAACATACCTCACTTACTTCCTGCTGGAGGCGTGTCAGGGGGAACAGAGAGAAGACCTCCAGCGAGCCGTCCACCATGAAGCAAACTGAATTCCGAAATGTTGTGGAGAGAATCGCCTGCTTTCTATTGTGTACCTGAAGGGGCAGACACCGCAAATGCTGCGGGCACAATCATAAACCGGTCCTAATCATAATGTCAATCTCTCCTCGCATTATTTCTGCCTGTTTGATGGCAGCCTTAAAAAAGGGCAAAACAACCGGCGAGTGGAGAAGAGAGCGAAGCAAGGCACAGGATCAGAAAGGATAAGGTGGACGGTGCAGAGGCAATAGAGTGAGAAAAGAAGGATATAAAGTTAGTGCGAAGGCAACAAAGAAATGTAAAGGGGGAAGGGCAGGATGAGGAAGTGAGCGGACAGCTTGCCTCCCCCTCGACTCAGCTCCGCTGGCTGACTCTTCACCAGATGGAGGATGACAGCTAATGCCTAATGAGGTTTCAGGCACACGGGCTGTAGCCTGCGCCACCAGGAAGAGAAACACATGGGTAACTGTTCCTCCGACAAACATGTGCCTCGTCAGGTACCTCACGCCGGCCCGGGGCGCCGCTCTCCCTCGGCTTCCAGGAGGAAACAATCTGCAGAAGTAGCGTTCGGGACTCCGTCTTTGTCCAGCTCCAGGAGCTGTGCGCGTGTGATTGTCATTCGGGCTGTTGCTATGTGGCCCAGGACATCACATCACACCACGTACATGTAACTGATGATGTTGTCGGAAGGGAATCACAAGGACTGCATCAACCAGGAGGTTCGGAAAGTCCTGCTCTAGGAAACAAAAGTGATCCAATAGGAAAAAACAGTGCTGGGCCTCTCAAGTGTTTGCCTCTTTAATTTCTGTTTTGTGTCATGTGACTTTGCTTCTCTGCTGCACTTGAATGAAGTGATGTGAATGGGTTTTAGGCCTCATGTTACAGATTACTGCACGTTTTCTATCACATCCATGAAACGGAGTTACAAGCGACTAGAGATTTTTATTCTCGTGGCTTTTAAGAAGAAGAAGCGCCATAATACATTGAAACGACGAAAAGACAAATCTGTGAGTTTTTTTGGTCGCGTTTGACATGTTTTTGACTTGCGTTTTGACCTGCCGGTGATTCGCAAGGCATTATGGGAAATATCTCACAGCCCTCCGTTTGGAGTGGGGGTCTGGAACAATCCTCCATTTGGAGGAACATCTAGCCCTCCCCCTCGACGCCAGAGGGAATTGAGACCCCCCCCCCCCAAGGGGTATTGCTGAGGGGTAGGGGTAAGAGTTGAATGGGACTGAGCCTCATTGCATTTCCTCTCGTGTTCATCATGTGCAGTCGTCCTCTCTGTTTGTCGTCGTGTCTGTAGAGGAACCTGCTGTTGTTGGTGTGTTTCAGAACCACGGACAGAGCGTGTGTTGGTGTGGTGCTGTCCACGGTCCTGAAGAGCAGTTCACTTTCTTTGCCTCTCTGGTTTGTTAATAGAATTGCCCGCTTAGTTCACTCATCTGTGTTGACTGTTCTCCTGCAGCCCAACAGCCCAACAGATCATGTCTGCAGGGGGAATTCAGAACGCTGTCGCTCACTAAAAATCATGTTCATTCACACACGGAGATAATGCAAAACGTCAGCCTGACGGGGAAATAATTACCGGGGTCCAGACCTCAGGGACGCCGGAGCTGCGGGGTTGTCGATGTGTCTCAGGTACTTGAGCTGAACAAAGGTGAGCGATTGGATGAGTGAGCAGCAATCGTTTCATGTTGTCACGTTGAGAGACGGAGAAGAAATGAATTCCGCTTCACCACACAACTGGGTGTTTGGGTGCCTCAACTGTAATGATGCAATTAGCTTTGATCAGTGTTTTATTCTTGATGACAAAGTCGGAAGTGTGAGTGACTGGAAGGCAATTATGAATGAATTCAGAACTCCCAAATGTTACATCACATCCTATACAACAAGCTCAGAGAGTGTGTGTGTGTGTGTGTGTGTGTGTGTGTGTGTGTGTGTGTTTGGGGATGGGGTTACAACGCTCTACACCCACAGTGTGTTGTAGTCTGGTCTGTCGATGCCACAGGAACAAGATGTAGAAGATGTCGAACCGAGCTGACGGGAAAAAGAAAGAAAAAGGGGAATGATGAGCTGACGCTGCATCTGTGCGGCAAACTGGTTCGCTGATGTGAACCATCGGGAAGAGCACGGAGGATAATGAACGTATTCAGTGTGAGACACCGGCAGATGGACTTCGCTGTCACCGTGCAAATGTTCAGCAAAACAAAGTTTGAGATGAGAATGACGAAGAGATGCGGTGGATGGAGATGCAGCTTGTTATTGAGCTGATGAGTCTGACCACCGCACAGAGACACATTTAGACTGTGTCAGGGGTCACACCATCAGCTGAGGGCGAGTTCGGAGCCAACTCCTTTTTGTTACACCGGAGGAGGGCTCAGGGCGCGGCAGCATCATTCGGCCTTTGTAAGCATTTCCAGAGCTTCATGCAGAACCACTTGGGCTGGTTCTTGTAGTCAGGGCGGTACCACAAGGCCACAGACGTAGAGAAACGGCCTCACCTCGAGCCAAAGGCTGCGAGCCAGGCCGTGCTCATCAGTGTCATCACTAATGCGGCCGAGTTGCCAACATCTGTTAGCGACTGGGGGCCATGGACAGCACCACTATATGTGATGGAGCTACGTTTTAGTAATATCTCCGTCTTTCAGGATGACAAATATGACTCAAAGCCCCCTGGAATGTGTGGGAGTGAAAGACGAGATGAGCTGTTCTGATCAGTTGTTGCCTCTATGTCTGGAGAAGTGGTGGAGGCATCGTCCCGCGAGTTCGTTCCGCTCTCACGGGGCTTCAGCTGGGCCTTCATCTCCTGCTGACGCCTGAATCAGATGTCGCCATGCTCCACATCCCCTGGTGTTGCCGTGTCCTGGTATTTGGTTCATGTGTCCGGACAGAATGAATTCCACAAGCACATCTGTAGATGCTAGTTGCCTCTGACAGAACTGACTGGTGAGAAAATGCTCCACTGCCGTGGCACCGCGACGCCTGCTGAGCGGCGGCGTGTTGGGGGGCACGTGTCCCATCGCGGCATGCTTTTGCAGAATCAGCACCTCACGTTGCAGCATAGCGGCCGTCTCCGCTTGCAGGCATCGGGTTGTGACATCCATGTTTAGCCGGAGAGCAGCTGAGGTGAGGTGGACCAGGGTGCCGCAGCACCTGGGGGTTAAGCAGAGTTCATGAGTTCAAGAGTTATCATGAAAATGTGCAACATATGCATCATACAGTATGTGCTTTGTGCTCTTGGCAGGAAATCAGACCTAGTGAGGTGAGGGGGGGAGAAAAAACCCTCAAAGCCTAGGCGATAAAACTGAAAGTTTAATGAGAACGTTACTGGCTATGACTTCATCGATCCATGTAGCGGCGAGATGGGACTTATCTCTGAAACGACTCCACGCGGAGAAATGGCAGCGAGGAAACGGACCGCTGCCGCGCAGTCACTCAACGTGGCCGTTCAACACCGACTGTGCATCCGAGTCACTCTTCCATATTTACTTTCCCCTGAGGGAGCTGAGGGAGGGAGGTGATAATCTGAGAGCCTCATTAAGGCTCAATTTAAAACGATAAGCAGACGAGACGGCAGGCATGTAGGTGACTTATTAAACTTCTCCAAAGCTTAAGGACTGCAATTCACTTCCTGCTTTGATCAGTAATTGCTGGCAACTTTCCCACAATTAATTGATTACTCTTGGGAAAACAGTTTTCTTTCTTTTTTTTTTGCTTCACTGTGTGTGTGTGTGTGTGTGTGTGTGTGTGTGTGCTCTCTTCTCTTCTTTTTTCAACCTTGCCCAAGGTGATAAAGAGGCACAAACTTAATCACAGCCGTCTCACCACCCTCCCCCACTGGGCTGCAGACTTGTAACTTAGTTGGAGCGTCACAGTCCAGATACAGTCACACACCGAGGCTGGTAAATACTGTGGGGGGAAGAGAGCAGACTGCTGCCGGCTCCCATGGGGTCCACTTGCAATCTGCTGGAATCCCCCCCCCCACCCCCCCCGCGGGCCCTGAGGCCCTCCTTGTTAAAGCGGGCCCACAGAGAGCTGTCATCCACTTGGCAGGTGAGGAGAAGACAGCAGATGATCTAAGTGGAGCTGAGAGCCGTGAGAAGGCTTCACGTGTGGGTGAACTGAAGCTGCTGTCTGGAGCAGCTCTGTCATGTCGTTTCGAGCCCCTGTGCCCCCCCCTAATTCCTCCTCTCAAAGACCACAGTGCTCTTTTTATCCATTTTCAGCCAATTGACCACGGACCACATGCACTGGAGTTTATAGCAGTTGGGCCGAAATGGACCGATTCCACAAAACTATTTTTTTTTTTTTAAGAATTCTGTAATAATATAAATATAAGGCACTAATTGTATGTATAACCCTCTGGTGCTCACAAGCATATTTACACCAACATAATGCTTGAAACCAGGTGGTGGTGGATCTCACTTCACTCCAACAGGGAGCACTGCCTCCGAGAAATGACTTTCAAGTGTAACTCATTTGCAACGCCCAATACGTTTTGAGGGAAAATGTAATCTTCAACTAGTTCACATTTTGTGTACCAACAGGCACAGGGGAAGCACCAATGACAAGGCTTATGAATCTGAAAGGCAGAAGTTCAGAGTCTGAATAAGAGTCCCAAGGTTCAGACAAGGCGAAACGCAGAGAGACACAGACCTGAAGCACACGATCGGACATCAAACCGTCTGGCTCTGAGGGATAGAAGGATCTGAAATACACCGAGGACCAGCTGACAAATAAGACACGGCTACAACCGAAACTCGAGGGGAAACCGCACAAAGACAGGAAACAAAACTCACACCGAAAAATGGAATGAAAAAAACCCACCATCTCATGAGGGAAGCAGATCGCGACGGTGAAACGGATGTGTCGTTCATTGAATTGAAAATGTGTCAGTAGCGAACGCAGGCGGATGCTCACAGCACAGTCTCCGCATGTTTAGGATTCTGTTCCGACTCACAGCTCTTGGCCAGCGCCAGTGAAAGATCCTGTTGGACATGGACCTGTTTGTTTCCATTCGCACCACATCGCTCACTGACCTCCATCAGACGCCGCCTCCTGCCCACTCCACTGTCATTAATGAATGCAGCGCTTCATCAATCCATTCAAAAATGAAACAGAACCCGGTTCAGCAGCAGTGGAAAGTCATTTCTCACAGACAGCGTTGGCTGTGGAGATTCTCACACACTTCTCTTCTCAGGCACAAAGGTGTGAAAGCATGCTCGCACACACACACGCTGCCGCGCCTTCTCCTGCTAAACAGATTGCCTGTGTCGCCGAGCATGTGGGCTGGGTCCACTGAGAGACGCCTCTCCGCGGTGATGGAGCGCTCGCCAGCGCCTGGCGGAAAACAAATGGCTCTTCTTTGTGTGCACAGACATGGGTGAGCAGACTCCACTCGTGGCAGCAACACGCCCCGGCACTGACAGACCCACAGACACACACACATGCTCACGTGTTACATACAGATGCACTGACAACATTCGAATATTCTGTTTCTCCTAACCCCGGCCACAAAGATGTGTTCATGCAGAGAGCCGTGTCTCAGTTGTGATGACATTCACTTGACGACCACAGTTCAGGGTACAGAGAAAGTGCCGTGCCATTCTTTTGCCATTTCTTTTCGAATTTGATCATTTATCACTGGTTCAAAATTGTAATGGTTTCTATCATTTCAATTCTATCCATTCGTCATCACTAAATATGGGTTGGTCAGAACTTTCTGATATTTAACATGAAATGCTTAAATTGCTAGTGGAAATGTGTTTCGACTGATATGATGATGTGATGATTATTATCCCTTTTTAAAAAAATGGGTTTTTCAAATCCATGTCCAAATTCAGACAAAAAATGAAGGCATCCATTTGAAAAACAGATATTGTCAAATTAAATATATTGGTATTGATTTCAACAAAAACCACATAGCCCTGCTTTATATCTAAACCTTCATCGTACTGTGTCGAAACGTGACAACGGACCAAAGTGATCTCGCTCGGCCACAATGTGAAGGTCCAGCACTGATAAATGACTGTCACAAGATCCCCCACACACACACACACGTACACACACACACACACACACGCCAGAGGTATCTGGGGGGTAAACGCAGAGCCCGTCCTTTGTTTCCATGTCAGAAGGCATCAGGTCAAACAGGCAGATGCTTTTCACTTGACATATCCATCAACGCTCTAACAGGACAGTGACGTCTCCACACTCCTCCTCTGCGTCCAAACCTTTCTGGAGAATGAAGAGGAGCGAGCGAGAGATGTGTCAAACACGATCCGCAGTGAACTCAGCGCTGCCACACCAGTGGTCGTCTTGTGTCAACTCTCCAGACACGATTGGTAAATCGCAGCAGCCGTACCTCGACCACCTCTCCTGCCTGTTTGATGTGTGTGGTGTGTTCACACGTCAGCTGCAGTGGGAACACCGTCCGGCTGGTTCTGATGCACGCGAGCACACGGCCCGGTGTTTGAACAGCAGGAGCCCCGAGAGGTTGACTGCGCTCTGCCCGGACACCATTCCCACTGAATCCAACCGGGCCTGGGAGCTGCATCCCAGTGTAGCGTGGAAAAAGAAAACAGGTCGAAGGCCAAAATGTCAACTCATCACACAACGTATGTCACGATCGAAGAGAGAGATTGTCATGACAGCACCTCGAAGCTGGAGAGGGCACATGTCACTCTCTGTTTTATATTAGAGTTTCATCCGGGGGTGAAGTGACACCATTGGTGGGCCAAGTCTTCCACTTTTCCTCATGGCCACTGCTCCGTCACAATAGTTTTCCAATCGGTCATCAGGGGTTGTTTCAGCAAGGCCTTTGTTTGGTTCCCTTCATCACTGCACTTACACCAAAGCCCACATGTATCACATTGGAATAGTTTGCTGGTATTCAATATGGCAACCAAGGACTAATGAGTACACCATTTTATTATGAGTAGTGTTCCTTCTGCATTTCAATTTATTGAACTCAAAGTCAAGTAGTGGCATGGTTAAGCTTTCATTAACACTATCTTTATAGATAATTCAGTAGAAATTCAACACCCAGGTATTCACATTACACACTGTACACCACCAGTGTGTATAAGCCTGCAGTACGAACTTTAGTGTGTGTGAGCAATGTACTATGTACATCCTCCCCATGTGTTTGCCTACATCTCAAGGATCTGTTTGGCCTCCGGGTTATGGCATGCGCCACACGGTGACTGACTACTCATCCTACAGTCTGAGTAAGTGTATTCATTACGGTTTATTTGGAGAGGAACAGATACACTGAAGGTAAACAAACAGACAACAGCTATCTGACACGAGCATCATATTGCAGATGCTAATTTGCACTTGACTCTAGAGCCGTCTTTGTCAAACAGCAAGATTCAATAAACCACATATTTAGTAGTAACATAGTTACATTTAGACATGAATTCAGGTTTGTTGCTGAGTAAAACGTTCCTTTTTTGATCTCAAAAGTGATGAATTCTTCAATATGATTTAATTGATCAGGTTGCAAATCGCAGAATCATTTCAGAATTAATTTCAATTCAATTCAATTTTATTTGTATAGCTCCAAATTATGTCAAGGCTCTTTACATAGTGAGGTCATGACCTCACAATATTACAGAGAAACACAACAGCTCCCACAATGAGCAGCTCTGAGACTGTTGAGAAAATGAATACAACAACAACAACTTGTCATGATTCACAAGGATCATGAACTCTTTAGGTATAGTGGACTATGGTTTGTTCATTGTATTATTTCGTGATCCCTTGTTGTTGGTTCCTTTTTTATTTTGAAGTAATGTCCCTCGTGTTTCTGCACTTCCTGTCTCCTGTGTCTTGTTTCTGGTGTCTTTGCTTTCCCTGTGATTGTCTGCACCTGTTCCTAATGTGTCTCACCTGTGTTCAATTAGCCCCGCCCCCCTTGTGTTTATTTAGCCTCCGTGCTTCCCTTTGTCTTTGTCAGTTCGGCTGTGATTTTTGCCCTAACGTGGATTTCTATTTGGTCCCAAGAGCTCACAGATATGATGAAGCTTGTTCATTAAGGGGTTGGGGGTTTTTCAGCATCCTTTTGAGATAGGATGTTTCTAATGTTCTTGATATTGCGCAGGTGAAAGAAGGCTGTCCTAGAGACTTGTTTTATGTTTGAGTCAAAGGACATGTCCTGGTCAAAGATATCTCCAAGGTTCCTCACAGTAGAGCTGGAGGCTAAAGTTATACCATCTAGAGTAACTATATTATCAGATAGTATTTCTCTGAGGTGTTTAGTACAATGACCTTGGTTTTGTCAGGATGTAGAAGTAAAAAATTATAAGTCAACCAGGCCTTTATGTCTTTAAGACAGTCCTGAAGTTTGTCTTCCTGATTAGTTTCATCTGGCCTTATAGATAAATACAGCTGGGTATCATCTGAATAAAAATGGAAATTGATGTGGTGTTTTCTTAAAATATTGCCTAAAGGTAGCATACTGAAGTGAGTGGAGTTCCACAAGGTTCTGTGCTGGGACCGATACTTTTCACTTTATATTCACATAGGAATATCTATGATTACACATAAGTAATCACAGTAATCACATAACTGATCTTTCAAGAATTTTAGAAATTGAGTTGAATAGAGTTTTGATATGGCCTTGTGCTCTACTTTAAAGAACCTAGGCGTTATTTTTGACCAGACTTTGACTCACAAGGTGTGACCAACATTTTCCTGACAATGCGATGAAGAAAGTAGCAGAAATTTTGAATTTAGATGGTAGATTTAAAGTGTCTTTTTATACATCATGTAAACCCTAATTGGCATTGCATTTGAGCATGTGCACTATACTGTGTTTACTATCGAAGCCTTAATATAATGGATGCATTCTGTGTGACTATATTATGTGAACAACAATTTACACTATATTTTAAACTTAGTTTTCTCTGCACTTGCATTTCATCATATATCAAATGTCTGTAATTAGCTTAAAATATTTTAAAGAAGGATTTCCTCTTACACTCATTACACTTCAAATTGAAATGTATGAGAATAGTAAGAAAACAATAACATGTATCACATGCATGTTTTAAACATGACCCTGTTGTTCATCCATGAGTATTGTCATATCTTGTTGTCCTTTGTCAGAAGTCCACAGTTAAATATAAAGCTTGAATGACAAATTATTCAGCAGGTTTCAGGCGTAAAATATGTCAGGACTGGATGTGATTCCCATCTCAACTTGGAGTAACATAATAATCCTGGGCAGGTTTACAGTACATGGACTCATTAGAAACTGTGTATTGTTCTCTGCTGCCACTGTGTCATGTCCTCTGTGATCTGCTAAGGGAAATCAAAATGTAAAACTGCTCACCCGCTGAAACAGATCATGACTGGGATCACTTTACACTCAAATCAAATCAGTCATGTAGTCAAGAATATCAGATGCTCTTCATTACATTTTCATGTTGCAGTGGATATGTATCTGCATGTCTTTTATTTCATTTTCTCAAGTTATATTCTCTGATCACCTTAAGCATTTTCAAGCCAATGAAAATAAGGGAACCTACAAAATAGATCACAAAATCGCATTACTGAAGCTTCCTCTTTCTAATCAGCCCAGTTGTACTCACCGATCAGCTTCAACATTAAAACCAGTGACTGATTGGTGTATTTGGCAACACTGATAAATAATTTGTCAAATCTGGATTGCATAGATAATTTGCATTTTGAATTTGTGTGTGCACCATCCAGTCAGCAATCAACGCAGATGAGTTGTCACGGCATGCAGTATTGATCCCCTTTGAAAGGGATCAATTATTATCCCATGTAAGCAAACTGTGGATCACGTTCAGTAAACACGGGACAACGCGCTGCATCACTGCCGAACGCGCCGGCCCATTCCACTGAATGCAAATGACAGACTATTAAAGAGAGGTTGAGGCATGTGTGCTGCACTTTGCCGTCACCACACGGTCAAATTAAAAGGACATACATTTTAATAGGCACTGGCCTCATCCGTGGCAGTTACTACTATCTGATTAATGGCTGGGCGCTCTCATTTCAATGGCTCATGAATAATTCTGCTCCAGTGCCAAAGTCATGATTAAGTGTATTCATTGAGAAGAAAAAAAAGAGAAAACATAGATATGTCAGGGGAACACAGTGAGAGGAGATTTGTCTTACCTGAGGACAAAAACTGGAGGTTTTAGTCCGACGTGTCAGAACGCAGGTACAAAAGCATGTCGAGGAACTCTTTCAGTGCTATGATAGGTTCCCCCGTCTAACGATTCCAAATGTTGGCATCACTTCTATCATCTTCTGGTCTCGAGTGGAATCAATCCTAAAGGCTCAATCCTTACGTACACTTCCTGACCACAAAGCAAAACATGACTATTGATCATGCGGTTCATGTGATTTGAACACCATCAGCAAATTTCATTTTCATGTTTGCTTTTATTCTTTCTGTTGAAGTAAAAAGGTGTGAAGACCTAAACCAACGGTTTGTTGATGAATTCCTGTTCAACATTACTGCTTGAATCTATTTTGCTTTAGAAAATTATGACTCTAATTGCAACCGTTCTTATTATCATTAATGACCATTATTTGTCTATACAATTTGATTCCCCCCTTGTAATTAAAAATATAATAATCTGGTAATTTGAAACTGAGATAAGCAGCAAACCATCAGTGATATTGGAGCCAGAAAATGTTTGGCTTCTATTTAATTATCAATTCATTATCAGCGATGTCAAATTAATTCTGTAGATCAATTAGCTGATCAACTGACAGATTGTCTCAACTCCATGCGGATTTTCTCCAATTAAGTATCAGTAAACATCAAGTCTGCATTCATTTCTCTCCTTTCATTAACGTTGTCATGTTGTTTCTTTCCGTTTTTCCCTTGAGCCATTTTAAATAAAACCCTTTTTATTAGGTGTCAAGACTGTCTTCGTGAGAAAAAAAAAATGGTTCAATCATTTACAACAATGCATGTTTCCAGTCACAGAACCTTTTAGGGTGGGGTTTGGAGGATTAGTCTTTGCATTTTCTCTCCAACAAACAGTTAATATATTGATTTCTTTAAACCATTATCTTGATTGTCCTTTTATTTTAACTAGCTGCCTAAGCTTTACACACCAGAACGACTCATATACTTTATTGTAACCGCACATTGGAAGGCACAGACAAACAATCTACTTTGTTATTTCTGATGGAGGATTTAAAATGGAAGAAAAAGGAAAGTAAATAATAAATACATAAGTAAATGCTAAGTTAATCCATCGGTGCAGTGCCATGTCTCCAGTAGTATCACCTGTATGCAGAAACTAAAGAACTTGCATCGTGACAAGGAGAGTGCTAATGGACACTTGTGACTTGACGTTCGTGAACCAGTCCTCAAACCTGAAATTAGGCGGTGGGGGGCAGCCGTCCTGCAGTCAGTGCAGCAGCTCAAAGTAGCTCAAGATACAACTGTAAGGACGGGACGTCCTCCACACAAGTGTGGCCTTCGTAGACCTCATCTTCTGAAGAATGTTGGGTTGGAGATACGGATCGGAGTTGACAAACAGCCGTTTGCCGTGGTCTGTCGACCCATGCATTCCCTCCCACCTCTGCCTGATGCAGACTTCACACTGTGGTGTCATTTGTTTCTTACCGTTCCTTCCTACAGTTGCTCAGTGACGATGACACTCGACTTCCTGAAGGAGTTCAGCTCTTCCACCAGCCACTGATATGACATATGCAGGCAGCAGGGCCAGAGCAGAGTGCACTTTACGGCCTAAATACGACTTTTGGGTAATGAAGCCCGTGGAGGTCCAGCGCTGACCTGTGGCTGCCATCTGTCAACAGTACTATGTTATCAGAGCTGTAACTACCCAGTCGTGCTGCCACAGCTATGCCTTCATGTGATAAGTAAACTACTGTCTTCGACATCAGGAGAAGAAATCAGTGTATTTTTTTTGCTTAAGATATTCTTTCCTCTTCTCTCCCTTGTCCTTGTCTTGATTTTTAGTTTTTTCACTGTCTGTCAGCTGCTGTTGCATCAAATCAAGTTAGATGATAGAATATGTGTTGCTATTTAAATGCTAATTTGACTTCCTCTGCCGGAGAAAAGTTTTCCCTCTCCATTGAGGTGGCAGTAAAACAGCCAGCTTATCTGTGGCTGGGCTGTTTTATGTTCAGGTAGAGGGAAGTTAATGCCACATGCGGATGATGACTGCAGTGGGAGAAATATAGCAGACAAAGCCGCTTCGAGATAAGCTCACTCTTCAATTAACTGCCAAAATCAATTCTCCATTGGTAAAAAAATAGAATATGGAACAGCCTATTTTTCTTTCAGTCACATCCAGCACACCTACGCACATCTTTTGACTTTACCGTTGTCACCTTGTGTTCATGGCCACCACATCAAAAAGCACTATGTGGTTGCAGCAGGGCCAATGAAAAGCTTTGCATATACAATGTGCACATCCACAGAGATCTGAGTGTTCAGTAAACTTCTGAAGCAGTGGTTTTATTTGTGTTTTTATTTTTTTTGCTGTGTTGTCAATGGGACCATATGTTTTCCTCGGCAATCAGCCTCCCTCGACAACGGCAATGGAAGGCAGTGATAGTGGTGTGGTCTTGCACAGATATTGCAGTGTTACACCAAGGAATTGGATCCCTGAGCAGCTGGAAGGCATCTGCTGCTGAAGTGAGTGAGTGTGTGTGTGTGTGTGTGTGTGTGTGTGTGTGTGGGTGTGTGTGCGTGTGTGTTGTCAGGATTAGTTTTGTCTTACCTCTTGTTTGTGTCACTTCATCAACTCTTTTTTTTGTTTCCTTAAAATCAACATTGTTGCTGTCATCTGTACGTTACTCCGCATCACCTACAGTCGACCCTGTCCTCTACAATCTATGCTCATAAATTACTGTTTTGTTTTGCCCAATACCACTGCTGCTTTGACTATATGTCCAGAGGCCTGTACTATGAAGAGAAGTCACTGTCTCACCATGGTAAGTTCAGGAGTAACTTTTTGATGCTGGGGGGAACTTCCTGGTAAACCAGTACATTGAAAGGTGGATAGGTTTGACCCGAGGCACGTTACCATGGTAATTTAATCTTTACGCAGTTTTTGTTCCTGGTTAACTCTGTGTTTACCTGTATAAGCCCCGCCCATGCTCACAAGAACTCAATCGGTGTCGGCGTAAAGAATGAGAGAGGATCTTTCCACAGGGGGCGAGTTTAGAGACCATCAGAATCCACCGGGACCCGGACGATGATCTTTATGAAAGACATGTTCATGTCAAGGTCTCTGATGCCCTCACTGTGTCCTGCACCGGACACTTTTCTGTTTTCCATCGGTGATACTGATCATGCGATCAATAACACTGTTTTTATGTGCAGTTCGCAGGCTGGATGCCTTAGTCGTGTTCCTTGGACATTTAAATATTATCGCGAACAATAACGCTTTTTATATGATCGCAGGATTTGCAGGATAAAAAAAAAATCCAGCCTATTTTTGATATGCATAGTATCAGGCCCACACACAGAACATATATTTTTCTAAAGGATGATTTGTGCTGTTGACTATTATGCTGATATTTGTGCTGACACATCCCCATTGAAGCCCCTATAGGAGAACATGATGAGGATTATGAATCTGAAATTATTTCACAGCATCAATGTTCAGGTACTTCATCAGATCCTATTTAAACTGACATGATTACTTTGTTATGATTATAATGAAACCAGGTCATCAGAACAATTGATATATCACCATATTACCAACAGGATCAGAACTGATTGCCTCCTCAGATTCCTCCATAATAAGCCTTCACCTAAGCCTTAATTTACTCTGACAAACTGAAATAAAAATGTTGCAGTTCAGCTGATTTGAGCTTCTTTTAACACATCACAAGGTTGTTATAAATGTAGATACAAATCACATTGGTAACACAGTCTGAGACAGAAGCACACTGAACAGCATGACCGTTACGGCCCTGGCCCTTATTTTGTTTTGTGTGAGTGGATCCTCTGTCCGCAGGTGAGGATCTTTGGCTGCACCGCTGGGCTCCTCCCAAGTTCCAAACTGTGGGCGTGGCCTGGAGAGCTGGCAGGTCCAGATTGGTCCTGTCACCATTGGCTGCTTTTGAAAAGCCGTGAGGATCTGCAGCTTCAAGGAGACATCTTTTTGACAGCAGCAGCTTTTGTTCTGTGTCTCTCTGTAAACCCATTAAGCTTCGCGATTACCGATTGTTTCCTTTGATTCTGTGGGAGGATTCTGGTTTTGTGGTTATTAGTTCACAGTTGTGTTCTGGTTGTGGTTTTGGGACGGGGAAGAGAACAATTTAAGTTTCATTTATGTTGCGCTCCTACCCCCCTAGACAGGGGCATAACATAAACTGGTGGCTCGTCGTTTTTTTTCCCCTGTGCGCTTTCTTCAGTGAGTAGGTACTCCACTGTTCTTGGTTGGACGATTTTCTTTGTGTTGGATTGGTAATATGTTTTTTGATATGGATGAGTTCGCACAGAATTCTTCATTCCTTCTTTTCTCCCATAATGATTTCATAAAATCTGCTGCTCTGCACCGGCACTTTATACACTGTTTACAGGTTTAAGATTCTCAGTTGAAATACAGTAAAAAAAAAAAAGAGACATTTTATAATAAAGTTTCATTGATTTGATTCTAGTCTGCAGGTCTTTATGTGACATGTTAAACCTACAGGAGCATCTAACTAGAGATGTGGACGCTCAATGTGGTTCAGCTTCTGTGCTGCATATTGTGACTTTATGTTCTCCTTACTTTCCTTTAACGTTTTAAAAATCTTGTTAACAACACGGAGGTGTAACTTTATTATAGTTGGATAAAGACTGAAGCTGAATGAAGATGTGATCAAAGCAGCTTCACACAGGTGCATTACAGATTCATACTTATACAAGTCATTTCAGACAGCTGTGAATAGATGTCACCAATCGAGTTTGAGTATTTGTGTAAGATATGAATAAATACTTCACACACCATCATCATACTCAGACAGTAAGAGCTTTATGGAGAATATCTTCATTCATTATCAGCAAGTAACAGGCTGATTTCAGAAGTGGAGACGCGTGAAGCCTATAATTCACGTCTCCTAATTGTGTTCACATGTTGTAGCCCGCGTGCCCTTATATCTCAATCATATTAGCTATTAATTAAGATTCTAGATTAAATATGATTAAAAAACACTTTTTTTCGTGAAATTACTTTGTTGACAATGTGTTGCCAACAAGCCTCCCGGACTCTGCTGATGCCACAGAGTTAAAGTTTATTTCAACTCTCGTATCTCCTCAGAATCACAGTGCGCTCTTCCTCTCTGAAATACACTGCACGGACCTGCGCTGACGAACACGCCCCCTTTCACCGTGCCCACTTGCTCCAGTAAGTTAGTTAACGGCGACTTGACAGACGAAGATCATCACCACCTTCGTAGTACCTTTTACCTCAGAGTCAGGCAGCCAGCGTTTGTCAACCCTGGGGTTTGTGGTTAACCCCACGTTGAATCGGAGAAGATTAACATTGCTTCGTAGTTCAGGCATCTGGCAGTGATATTTGTTTGTTTCTTTCCATTATGTGTGCAGGTCTAACACAAGAGTGTATGCTCAGGTGTTAGGAGGTTTGAACGTAAGCAGGGTTTGAATTTCTCGACCAAGCCCCCATTTTGTTCATTGTTAACACAAAGGTCTCCATCAATGTGTTCAGTGCAACACCACAAAGAACTTCTCCACAGCCGGATTACATACAAAGTCAATGCAATGATGTGAATGGCTTTAGAGGTGCTGAGCACCCAATCATCCCAAAACATTTCCTTTTAATAAAGGGATGCCCCCGGAAGAAAAATTTGTACATGTATAATTGTAATATATAGACTAATGCTGTAATCGTAATGAAGAGAACCTATAAAGTAATAAAGAGAACACAAACAAATTGCAACAATTATAAGTGTTTCGACCAGACACTTATTATTGCGGGAAAAACTGAATATATTCAGCCTGTCTCTTACAGAACTTTAAATACAATTTGTGGTCCTTTTACGCTGATAAACAAGAAACTTCTCCATTTATCGAGCTGTTGCCTACGTGTTTCACTGGGCACTGGCTGAATTTAGAGCCAAGTCAGTGTGTGTCAAATGCTAGCCTCTTCCATCCAAGGCCATTTCCCTATGACAGGAACCCTGGCCTCTGGCGCCACCCCTGACAGAAACAAACGTATCAGTGCATACATCTCATAAAACCACAGGTCAGAGGACTTCCACAAATGTTTGACAATCTCTTCAATTTAATGTTCCAAAGCAGGCTATTCTACATTTGTGTCGTCCTGAGCTGTATGAACCTCACAGGGGTGCATTGTTCCATCCTTCAGCCCTGTTGTTAAAACAGCCACAACTACACGTTCCCCATGTTTAGATGTTGGGAACGCAGTACGAGTCATCCTGACTGTTAACAACTCTGGCTTTTATGATGGATTTCTTTCTATTCAAATTGGGTAAACAAAGGCCTGCCAGAGAGCTGAGGCACTGTGAGTGTTGTTCATCTTCTTCCATTAATGCTGTTTATATCGCCCTGTTCCAATCCCCAGGAGGCATCAGGAAAGTATCTCAAAATTCTGTCTCAATCAACATAAACTATCTGCATAACTCAATTAGGGCTTCAGCATGACTTTGAGAGTGCGTGTTGTGTTTTTCCTCCTACCTCACTTCAATCCCCTCTCCTTGATGTCTTTTTCTTCTTCTTTTTTTCATCTTGATATCAAGGACTTGCTGAATGACAGTCTCTGGCTCTGCTCTCAAAATAGACTGGGCTAAATAAAAAAACGAGTCTTGAAAGACTTATTGCAGTACCTTGTCTCGGTCATCAGTTTAGGGGACATTCTGTAGATACGGAATATAAAGACATGCAGAGTAATTTTGCTGGTCCTGCACTTTTAACGCGTTCATACATAGAAATGAGAGACATTTGCACAAAAGTGTCTTCCTGCCCCAACTCAAGATACCACAGCTCTTTATAATGCTTTTCACTTTCTGCCAGGGACTGTACACTGTGCAGACATCCGTAGAAAATGGAAATCTATCTGGTGTGACCATGTGCAATCTGCTACTTGCTTTTATATCCACAACGAAAAGAAATACAAATATCGACCGTGATTCCCTGTGAGTATGTTGTGTCACACTGATACTTTCTGAGGAACGTATGAACAATATCAATGTGAGCTGTGCCCCTCACAGGTGAATAATGCCTAAATGGGGTCTTAAGCATACTCCTTGGAAATCTGGATGAGATGTAATACTTTAAAGTAACCTTCAGTCATAGATAATTATTGAAAAATGACAAGAGTAGACAGAAATGATTGAATGTTCAACCATTATTCCAATATATTACTAATATTAATGGATTTTGAATGTGTTAAATCAAAAGATACTATGAACAACAGCTGCATTATGTAATACTGTAATAACTATATTGACATTATTCATATACTGACAGCAGATGAGAGGATTACAGGCATATATTGTTGTTTTCAAAGGTGCATTGTGCCTATTCACTCTCAAACAATAATAGGCAGGCATTTTCAGATGGTGAAAAGATTAGATTATTATCACATCCAAAATGCCACTCAGTGTGGAATGAAGACCAATATTTTTCAGATGTAGCTGTGGATATGGTTTTGAATCGTTATTGCAATTTATGCGGATTGCTGAATTAACCCAGTCACTTAAATCCATGGAAACGGTAGTCAGGTTGTGACACTGCCTGAGTCAATGTAGAGCTGATGCAATGTCTTGGATGGAATTCTATAACACCAAAGAACACATCTTGCTTCTTTTGAGGTCATGCTGCTAGAGGTCCCAACTTGATTCGAGGTTCACTCGAGCTGAATAGTTCATCACAGGGTTTTTCTGTCTGACCTCAGGGCTCCTGTGGGCTCCTTCACATTAAACACTTCTGATCATCTGTTATTCCAAACCAGAGAAATCTTTTTCACCTGACACTGTGTTTGATTTTAATTTCACACTGTATACAAGCAGGCCCAAATCATGACTGCGTGGTCTTTCTCATTAACCCTAATAAATGAGTGTGCAGCCACATAGAGATTGATGTTATTGCTCTGATGATGAGTTTGATTTCACAGCAGTCACTCCAACCTTCACTAAATCACTGGGCTTGAATGATTATGAGCATTTTACACTTGGAACATCTGTTGCAGTGGGCTGGTCTTGAAGCGGGGTTTTAATGATTAGTAATCCGCTGATCAAGGCCTGTTTACGTTTGATATATGAAAGTGAGAGCTTGTTTAAGACAAGGAAGTTGATTCTGACTGATTCCCCCTGATGAAAGGCTACAGTGAATACCCCAGACCCATTCCACTAGCTGATGATATGCTACTAAGGATTGCCTTGATCAAATAGAACGAGGCGATTGGTTATCCATGGTTCTGGCTCTATGTGTATGGGCCTGTCTTTTATTCATTTTTTGGGGTTGCCGCTATGTATATTTGATGGAGAAAAATAAGAATTTGTTTATATACGCTTTCACTTACAAGGAAAACGCCTCCAAAGTTATGGATATTAAAGTTTAATACATATAATGTTGTGTTATAGTATACTGATGACTACTGACTACATATGTAAATTGCAGTAATGGCCGCTGCGTACAGATGTAATTTCGCAATGATAACTACTGAGTACTCATGTATTAACGTAGTATTTACTGCTGAGTGCGCTTGTAATATAGCAATGAATAACAAGTACCCAAGTGATAAGATAACAATGACCTACAAGCACTCAAGTGATAATTAACTATTATTTTTATAGTTATATTAATAATTATAATACATGTTCAGTTATATATTAGCATTGTGGGACTTCACTAAAGAAGCATGTATTAGAGGTACTCAAGACTACCGTATATTCAAATAAAAAACTGTAGCAATGACTACTGAGTATTAATCCACTAATGGCCACTGAACACTCCTGTAACGATTGAGTAATGATTGGAATGAGAGTACTGATGTCATGATATAGTTAGAACTACTGATGACTCACGTTATAAAGTAGCAATGAGCGCTGAGCACTCATGGATCAGAACGTCAGCATGTTGATGAGCGTCGTGGCCGGTGTGACGCCATCACAAGATGAGCTCTGGTGTCTTGATGTGCACAGTGTGTGCAACATAAAACAGAGCAGTGAGTAATCACAATTTGCCGCATGTGGTCCGGTCGGAGAAGCAGTGTTTGATTTTGGTGTCAAAACACATTAAAGTGAGTGACAGCAGACAAGAATGCCTGGGCATTTGATTCTAATAGGTGATGTGTGAAAGCGCCGGGTGCAATGCGAACGACGGAGCAGTTGGGCCGAGCTGATGAGCTAATTGTGATGGAGGGGAGGGCTGATGGCTTTAGATGGGGAGCTCGAGAAAAGTGAGTGCTCAGGGACTTTGGATATTAGCCACTGTATGGTGGAGCTACATTTCTTGGGGAGTCCCATGTGGTCCAGATTCCCATCACACCCGACCACACAGACATCCTAGTTAACACTTCTCTTTATTAACCCGGCATCATCAAGCAGATGGCTGCAAAAAACTGTCTGACTACAATGTTGAGCTTAGCGCTGGCTGTCAGCGTTCATTAGTCTGGTTTGTCAAATGTGTGCCGAAGACAGTCACGTGAATGGTTAGTGTGTGGGTTAGAGTGGGGTTTTGTGTATGAATGTATTGTTAGAGTTCAATTTTTTAAAAAACATTCATTTCTACCTATAATGTAGTCTTTGTCTTTGAACTGGGGCATTGTCGTAGGTTTGGTACATTTTTATTAGTTTGAATATAAAACTTTGAATTCTAAAGACATCGATCAAAAGGACATTCTTGACAAAGCCCAAGCGAAGTAGCTGACTACCTGAGGCCCCTACACCCATGGTTGGATATATGATATTTATTTTGTGGGCACCACCACCACTAAAAGGACAATTAAACTGAAATGACAATGGTCCTAAAGTGGATGCTGCATTTCTACCTGGTATGTAATATTTCACATACCATGATGCTTACATGGTACATTTTCTTTCAGTAAGTCTTGTACTATATTTATATTTATTTGTTTCAGAATTCCCTGCAGCATGTGTATTTTTCACAAAGCCCTCTCATAGGAAACATGTGATAACAACTAGAAAGGTTGTGGTTGTTTTAAGATGCAATATTAGGTCAGGAATTCATTCCTCTGAAGATGTTTGACTCAAACATTCTAAATGTCACTTCATATTTGTTTTCTTAAAATTTCAAGTGATGTCAGTTAGGTTTATTGAAGCTTGTCTCATCTTGTGTCTGTAGAGCTCCATATAAAAAGACCTAACTGACTGAAAAGTCATTTGAAACTAACAGAAAATGTTCTCTAGTTAAATGTGAAATTTAAGGTGACCTGATATTCAGGTCGTTTATTCCGGAACTGCCAGAACAGCTGGCCATGATTCACCAGTGAAATAAACAAATCCTTATTTCTCTCAAACTGCCTGTTGTACACCCGCTTCCCAAAGCTGCACATCTGGAGGCCCTCCGAGGGGACATGCACCCGGTGTTGGTGAGCACCATTCCTCTTATGGGTGTGGAGGTTCTGAAAGCAGAAAGCAACTGAGCTCTGAGGAAATACAGAATCGAATGTATCTCGTCAAATGTCATCCTGCTGTAGCCACTAGACTGTATCGTACACCTGTATCATCTGTTATGTGTATGCTGTAGTACGTTACTGCAATTCTACTCCAATTAACTGATTTGGGAGAACAAGATGTACTGTAGTCTCCAGAGCAAGTGGCAACCCACCGTGACGCCACCGATTGGTTTGTGAACTGCTGGTTTGAAGCGTTGACTTTGGCTTTTTAGCCAGCGCCAAACTTACTGAGAGCTGGACGACTCTGCACGCCCACCTACACCTGTGACCTGCATCCATTGTTTGGTACTAACTGTTATCACATGGTATCCATGCCCCAAAGCATACATGTGCTGTACCATTTATTTTACTTTAAATGGGACCATCATTTACTAAATGAACTGCATGTTAAAGTGAAGAAGATTGATCTAGCGATTTTCTTCAGGAAAATGTTAACTCACGTTATAAATCCAGTGAGAAGTAGGGTCATTTTCTAATAGACTAGAAACTGACCAGTGGAGTCGCCCTCTGCTGGTCATTAAAGATAATTAAATACAGTCTATGGGTCAGAGCAGTGTCACGCCTGAGCTTTGTCTCATAGGGATTCATTTTATATACATTTACCTCGTTTAAAAAAAAAACACGGCACCAGCAATTGATGGTTGTGCTCTCGATCTGTATACTTTTTTTTGTACACGTAATTAACTTATAATTCACTACTAGATGGTTTCAATGGATTTAATTTCAAATGGAAATGGAGTCCTCTACCCATCAGTAATGGGGAACAGCTTTGTTACATGTAAAATCTTAAAGACTGATTGTGACATATCGGCCATTTAGGTCCTCCCACATCACACGCTGCCTTACAAACTGTACATCATGACGGTTGCTGCAAAAAACAAAAGGGAGTGGATGTTTTTCACTGACTGTGCATTTGCTTTTGTGAAGCAATGTCTTGGCCTTTGATTGCTTCAGAGGAATGTGTGCAACTCAAAAGACGTCCTGGCTTTTGGCTGTTAGGGTAATGTTAATGAGCAGGAGAGGCAGAGAGGAGCTCTTGTGAAACACAGCAGAGTGGTCAGGGTCAGAGGTCCACATGAGACTGCTGGGTCTGTCTCTCTCCCTCTGTGTTTCCTTTCATTTCTCAACCATAACGTGTAACAATGCAGTTCTTTATGTAATGACTACATGAGCATTTTGAGCATTTAAGACAATATCTTCCTCAATAACAGTAAACATCTAGAAAATAATGTCTGAAGATTGTATATAAAGTTGACCCTTACAGTTGTCCCAAATGATCCTATCCCTACTGTAAAAGGGGAAGTGTTAAGTTCAGTAAAATTGCTATAATCGAGTTCAATATGACCAAAATGCTAGTATTTTATTAGTAAAATATATCAAGAAATCATTTAGGTTTGGGGTATTTCCTCAAATGAATAATAAAAAAACAAACAGGTTATATTTACTTCACCTGTGACTTCCACTTAAGGCTAATTTCATGAACAAGACTTTGAAAGTAACCGTGGTTCTTGTCACATGCAACATGGCTACACTTGATGAGCATCAGTAGGCAACTGGACATTGTATTGTTCACACCTCAGCATGCATTAGTACAGCATTAGACAGCACAAAGCTCAAAGATTCAACTTGACCAACGAGCCTGATGAATGTTCTTTGGTCAGATGAAACCAAAATCAATGTGTCTGGGTGTGGATGTGGCCAGGACCACCATTGGACTGGATTGTGTCTACTGTAAACTTGAAGGTGGGAGTGTGCTGAATTCTAAAATACAAAACAACTCCCTGTCATGATTCTGCACTCACAAACTTGTTTCTAGTGGACTTTAGTTTGATTGTTATTCCTTGTGTATCTGCTGCGTTGGTTTCTTGGTCCCTTGGTTTTGTAATGACTTTCCTTGGGTCTAGGTTTTGAGTTAAGTGACCTTTAATTCCTTTGTATCTTGAATTAGAAATGACTTGTTACTTGGTTTCCTTCCTTATGTGTCTGCACTTCCTGTTCTCCTCTTGTAGTAGGTGTCTTAACTTTTCCTGTGTCTCCTGTCCCTGTGATTGTCTACACCTGTTCCTAATGTGTCTCACCTGTGTTCAATTAGCCCCGCCCACCTTGAGTCTATTTAGTCTCTGTGCCTCCCTTTGTCAGTTCGTCTGTGATTTCCCCCCAGTCTGTGTGTTTTGGCTCCTGTGTTTGCTACCTGTTCGTTATGCCTGAGATTACCGGTTTCTGTTCCCACACACGTGGACCTCTTTAGTTGCATTTTGATTTTGTTTTAGACACAGCACGTCTGTTTTATTTAATTACAAATAGTTTTTTCTTCTGCACCTCTGCGTTGTGGTCCAGTTCCTACATCCACTGTAACACCCCCTGCCTGACTTGAATCTAATGGAACACTTATGGAATATTCTAAATGAGATGATAAAGCAACAAAAACCTCTCCAGCAAAGAAAACCTGAAAATAATCTGTACAATGACTGCATTTGTGTTGGACTGGAATTACCCATGTGCGAAGAAACATAATAGGATCAAAATTAAAGATGGACGCTCACTAACAAAGGGTTTACTGTGATACAATCACAACCTTCTCAGATTAAGTATTCTGAGAGTTCTCTCTGTTTGAGTTACGAACCCCTTTAGTAGTTCATTGTGATATCAGGCAACTGGCGACTGCTATACAATCATAATCCTTAGCTAATATTTAACAGGAATTTGCACTGCAGTACTTCTCATACATCTTCAGGCAGTAATTACAGACTGGAAGCATTTGTATGTAGAACAATTTAAATTTCCCTGAATAAATGTTATTATAACGTGGCACCAAGCTGTCCGTCAAGCTCACACCAGAGTAACCTGTTGTCCCCATCCTCCCCCTTTAGTCGTTGATATCTCTCCTCTAACCTGGTCATACAAGTCACCCCCAGGCTAGGATTGAGGTATTTCAATATATTTAAATGAAATTGAAATGTATTGAGATGAGCGGTTCGGCTGCCTGCGAGCCAAATCACAGTGATTGCTGTGTGCATTCATGAGGAGATGTAATCTTTTTTTCCCTCCTGCCCTCTCTGAGGAGATCCAGGCAGTCAGACACCTGCCACCGACTTATCTAACAGGCTTTCATTATATACTTCCTCACACTGTCTTCTGACAGTTCTGTCAATGCTGAGATCACACAGACGCCGGAACACTGATATGTGAACGATACTATCAACATGGCTGCATATCTTAATCATAATCATGATTATACATATAAGGCATGAAAGCAGAAAAAGTCAGTGGACAGATGGGAACTGAGACGGATCTTTCCCTAGTTGAGAGTGAAGGTGTTTCTGCCTAAGCAAGAATTAGAAAAGCAAGTTAGTGGGGTAAAAGCTGATATATTGGCTAGCTAGCCTGTAGTTCAAGATAGAAGCAAGTGATAGTACCACTCCCGAGGAGGACATGGTGGCAAATGTATTCTTCACACCACTTTCACCTGAAACCTACTATTTTCTTTAAAATATTTGCAGGGATATATGAATATGACCCACATACCTCCAAACATCAGTTCATTGGCACATCATAGACGATTAAGTAGCCTGATCAGTGCCGCTGCTAGCATAGCACACAAGAATGAAGGCACCATCTATAGCTGCCATGTTGGATGTGGCCCAGATGTCTTGTTCTTTGCTATTTGTTGGTCCTTCAGTTTTGGTTTGCTGTGCAGTGTCAGAGAAGGTCAGGTCATGAAAAAGAAATGAAGAAATTAGTTTGGGAAATAAAATATGTTAAAAAACTAATGACAATAATAATATTCAAGAAAACAAACGTAAATAATTCCATTGATTCTTGGAGGTCTATACGTTGTTTTGTTAAGATAAAAGCCATGTAACTGTACAAAGTGTTCAAGCAACATAGTTTGATGATGACCCTGTCCACTGCACTGATGGATACCCTCCTTGCAAGCTTCAATTTCTGTTTTTTGTTGGAAACATTCCATGGAGTCTTCTCATATTTGAGCTTTGACTCCTCCAAAGTTTAGGTCTTACACCAGCGTCACAGACCAGCCATGACATTAGTGACCACAAAAATGTTGTGCTCCTGGCTCCTCCAAGCTTTTGGCGCTGGCCAAAAAGCCTTCGCTTCACAACCATTTTTTCCAATGCTGCCTCTTTCAAGTCAGATGGAGAACCATGGTGCACAACCCTCAAGAACCCAGCCATTTCGTCTCACCAAAGAACTAAAGGAAAGTGTGTCCCAATTGTACACTTGAACAAGCCCCATCCTTTCAATCACTCAGGTCATTCTCTGGGCTGAAGCACATGAAATCCCGTGAAGGAACACGACTGGGCAGAACAGACGATGTGGCCTTAATTTCCATTGTGAAAGAATTGCTGATGAATTTAAAACCATCAGCAGCATGATCCCAAATCAACAATTTCATCCAATAGGAACGAGTTTGTTCATTCAATCATCAACGTATGTTTCAATATATGTTAGACTGATATTATGCACATTTACCATATTCCTACATAATCACCGTTTTCCCAAATAAACCATCAGAGACTGTAAATTCAATAGGTTTCTCTGCCAATCTTATATTGTATTATACGAACATCACTGCACCATTTCACTAACAGTAGATATAAGAAAGGTACACAACATACTTCTTACACAGGCCAGGCCACTATACTTTCTTTATCGGTCCCAGGCTGGCGAGATGTATCAAGTATACAGTATACAGTGTGTCTGCTGAAAGTTTGGTTAAAGAGGTTCATACTGAAGTTACCATCTAACTTTGCTTTTGTTTTAAACCTTATACATATTTTATTTTTTTACGGCAGAGGACCAGAGCAGAGGGTTCAAGAAGCACCTGGTAGGTCTGCTATAGACGGAGTGTCTTTCACCTCGTCAAATCTTTTTATTCATTGACTCTCTGAACTCTGTGATCCATAGACATCAGAAGGTGGTGTCTCCCCTGATGATGCTTTGCAATGCCTCAGCTGCAAACTGACCTTTTGCCTTCGGTCAGATTTTCGGTGAGTGACTCCCCTGCTCAGCTGGACTGAGGTCAGGTGATTGACTTTGGCAGTCAAGACCATCCCACTGCTGGCCCATGAAAAACTCCCTGGCTGCATTGGCATGTATGTTGAAGATTGCAAGCTTCCTGAACTTAAATATAGTATATTAAAAAAGAAGCTTCTGTGGCTTTACTGTTCGCTCAGCATGTATCTGAACACAACCTAAACCAATAAAAGCTCAGTCACTCAGTCATTGTTTCATTTTAATTCAAATTAACCTCAGTGGGTAACCTCAGTAAAGAGGATTACGTTTGGATATCAGCTAACCCGTTGACCAACAGCTATTAAACAGGGACATAAGACATGTATTAAATATTAAAAAAACAAGACAAAAGCCAGGCCTTGAGCCAGAGAGTACATAGAAAAGTTCAGTCTTAAGAGGCAACAGAGGTCAGAATATAAAACAGCCTGACTTACAGCACATGTCAATTCAATCTGTTCATATCTCTGTGATTTCCAATAGGCAGCAGGAAAGAGTCCCAGTCCTATTTGCCATCATACATTGCTAGCTTGACTTTGGGAGATTCGTGAGGCAGTTGTCGCATCATGTCATGTAGATTTCCACTGTTGCCATGTGTTCCATATGCTTCATGTGAAGCAGAACGTTGAGGCATTCGATCATTTCAGAACACAGAAGAACCCTGAACTTAAACCCAACTACTACCTACGTAGTTCGGTAATAAGTAGCATTTCTATAACAATGATCACACCAAGTGTACAAAGTACTATATAACATGGGATACAGGAATGACAGTAGTGCCCGTGCTACAAAACTATCTTAGCTAATGCAAAAAAAGGACCAAAACGACCTGATTGATGTCAAATGACTGCAGCGCCATGAGAGACTTTTAGCACCAGATGCATTTGATCAAGTGTGATGATTGATACCAGTAACATACAGAGTTTGTTATAAAACAAAAAATACACCTTAAATATCTCATTGTAGTCTGGAGAATAACTCAACATGACACTGGTGGGCCCGGGGTGTGTGTGGAGGGAAGTTCACGACTTGCACATGATTGTCTCTTGTGAGAGAAAGGAACTCAATGTTAAACATATGGCATCAAGCAACAGCACATCTGCACAGGTTGATGTCTGTCTGATACTCTAACAAGGTGTTGTTTAGTTCCCCCAAATCAGCCCAGAGCCTTTGAATATGTAAAAGTAAGTAAGTTTGTGGGACTTAATTCACTTGTTACCCGGCATTGTCAGTGTTCTTTTCCTACCTTCTCTTGTCTCTTACTGTCTGAATATGTGGTTTTACAGCTAACTTTTTATTTTCACACTTTTTATTCATACAGTCACATTTGACCTTTGTGCCAATCACCCTTAATTAATTACACCGGTCCTGCTGCCTTCTATCCACATAGTAAAATGTTGTGTTGCATATAAAATAAAGCACTCAAATGCACTTGTGCAGATGTGACAAGAGCTTGTTTCAAATGGTTGTGTTGTGGTTGAGTGCCCTTATGTACATCATGCTCTTTATAGAAAGTGCGCACTCTAACTGTTTTTGCGTGTGCATAATTTCACTGCGACTGAGGATTTCAGCATGATCATGAATTGGCTTGCGAGACATCACTTTAGTACAAGCCTCTCAAAACCAGCCTGCAATTACAGCTGTTTTGCTGCAATTTCCCATTAGGCGGAACTGAGATGATTGATAGTCCACTTCTTTTTGCAATAATCAACCTGAACGGCTACCTTAGAAACAAAACTTTCTTTGCGTTTCAACTGGATATAGTGGAGCTGCACTTGTGCTCTAGCTAATGTTTGCATCAGATTATCATCATATCCTAGAGCTGAACAATATGTGGCATGTTATAAAGTACAGGAAATCTAATTTTATTGTCCAAGATTTTATTGCCCCTGGGTTGGCTATCGATCGACCATTTATGTGAAAGAGAATATCAGTAATATCAATCTCAATGAAGTGCTTCTTAAACCAAGGTCCAGATGATAAAGATGTCCCCACAATATCTGAGATAGCCCTGCGTGATATGTTTTATAAATCACTCGCCAAATCCATTGTTAACCATCGATGATTGCAGACACATTAATTTGCATGTTTATATTGATGGTGATTCATGAGGCTCCTCTCTACCCCCGGTCTTAAAATGTGTCTCATATCCAGATTGTATCTCGATATGATTTTCATCAGATGACATATACACCTTATATTAATGTGTATCCATAAACATCAAATAATGTGATGCCATGTTGGTGGTCAGTCATTTTGTCATTACAACACTCACTTCAGTTAAATTATGAGTTTTTATTGTGACATATCTGCCAGACCCGGTTGATTTTAAGGGGTTATTTTGAGACTAAGAAAAAAAAAACTGAGATTGCAGGATGTAATCTTTCCTTTTTTGATCTATTCCACTGTAGATGGTGGAATGTGTCTCATTTCAGCAACTTGATTGAGCCATCGTCTATCCCGCCCTCAGAAGAAGAGAGATAAAGAGGGGGAGATGGAGACAGAGATCTCAATTACAAGGGCGAGTAGTCGTAGAGGTGAACAGGCCTTTGTGTCAGCAGGTTAATATCCTGTCAGGAGTGGACGTTCATGCAATCTCCAGCATGTGAACCACTAGTATGTGTGTGTGTGTGCATTTACTGAACGCACCATGCCGCCCATCGCATGCAGGGCCTCAAACCTCTTCATTTACTAACTCTGACTTATGCCTTGTTCTAACAATGAATTAGTTCAGTTATACAAATGTATTAGTTTTGCCTTTTGTGACATATTTTCCTTATTGGCTTCCACCTGCTGATGGTAGATTCTAAGGAAAACACGCACATTAATTGATGATAACTGATTACTAACATAAACCTTGGATTCACATTCACATGTTTTGTACTCAGCACCACCCACCCGACCTTCTCTGGAAGTTTTTTCGTGATATATTAGTGTCATGATGCCTCTTCCTTTGCTATTAATAGAGGACAGACGAGAGGGCAGCCATTTGTTTTCCACATTTTGTTTGTAGTGTGGAGTTTGTCTTGGCAGTAAATAGTTTTTTACTGTTCATTTTATCACCCAAAACATAATCACATAGATTTGTGCCAGCATATAATGTTTGTAGAGAATGTATTTCCAATAAAACACTGCCAGTAAAAGAAAAAGGTCTCCTCCTCTCAAATTAGCTTTTCTGCCTGGATTTGGAAATTTGGTTCAGCTGAATTTTGTGGTGCCAGCCTAACTGTAACAAACATACTTTGAGCTTGGGTTTGTGTATCAGATGCCGTGTATATATAGTATAAATAGCCCCAGTTTGTGCCTCTCACACATACTGTATCTGCCGGTGGTGACGATGGATTCGTCTTCAGCATCACACGACGCATGACGACGACAGTAGTCAGTCCATGTTGTATGGTAAGAGGAACAGATGACATATGCCCTTTGACTCAGACCAAATCAAACACTGTGCCACTGTATTCATGTCACAGTTCAATTCAAGTTATTTACAGTAATTACATATTTTTTCAAGCTGCGCGGTTGATCCGATGTTACAGTATTATGTCAGTGTATTATTTATAACGGGACTGGTGTTCCTGTGGGTAACATTGTTACGGTAAGGTTTCGCCTCTGACAACAGAGAAAAATCTTGATCTCTCTCTAATATTGAAAAAGTCAGTTATATTAATATTTAACCAAAACCACGAACCCATAACCTTGGATATGAATGTAACACTCTCAACCACACCTTGAGTAAGCATGTCAGTACATTTGTCCAGTCTAGCTTTCTACATCTCAGCTCATCTAACTTTCTGCCAGATGAAAAAGTAGCTAGTATCTTAGATATTGTTACATATGCTCTTATTTCCTTCTGTTTGAACAACTGTAACTCTTTTTTTTTTTTTTTACCATACAGTCATTTTGCTGACGCTATTGTCCAAAGCGACTTACAATCATTGAGGCAGGGCCCACACTGGGATGACCTTGGATCGAACCCCAACCTTCTGTACCAAGTCAGCGGTGTAACCCACAATCTCCCTGGGGAGCTCTTCTCCTCTTTTAAATCTCTCTTAAAAACAAATTTTTGGAAGTGTGCTTTATCAGAACTGAGGTCTGAATTCATCTTTAACAATTAAAAACTTTTACTCTTCAATCGTCCTTTTTTTAAACTTTTTTCCTGGCTCTGATCTTACTGATTATTATAATCATATGAAAAATGTTTTGTTTTTGTCCCAACTCTTTTCTCATCTGTCACATTTTCACGCTCATATTTGTAATGTTGGGTATTTTTCTATTGTCATTATCATTATTATTAATAATAATAATAATAAAATAATTAAAAGGCCATGACCAGAAGACCCGAGGATTCCATTGGGCTCATGAGTGAAAAGCACATTTGAGAGACCAGAAGGACCGAGACCATCAAGAGCTTTAAAAACCAGTAGAAGCCTTTAAAATGGGTTCTGAAGCCGACAGGGAATGGGTGTAATGTTTTGTCTCTTGGTCCATGTTCCATCCTTCTGTTCTGGAGTTCTTTTGACCAGAGGCTGTGCAGATACCAGCTCCTTTCAAACATCCATCATCATCATCATCATCATCATTATTATTACTATTAAAGTGGTACCTGAGCTCCAGGGAGACAGTAACACGACCAGCGCTCTGTGATCCATGTCCACTCAGCATGTGGTCTGAAGCAGCTCTGTCCTCAGCTCCTCTCGGCTCTTTATCAAACCAACTATAAGCTGTTTTTTTGTTCCTCATAAAGATGTACCGAGGCCCTTTATCTCTCAGAGCGTCACATCAGATATTCTGTGGCGTGCACATTGTGAAATATACACATGCAAACATAACTTGCTTTAACTTTGCTCAGAGACAAAAACAAGTTTCTCTTGCAGCAGATTGATGCTCGTGAACTTGGACCAACGTTGGATGAAGTGCTTTGATTTGGCTCTTCAAATGAAACCTGATACAGTGGCTTCACTTTTTGAATTATTCATTCTGTGGATTTCATCCTAAATGAACTAAACTGAAGAATCAACCCCCACGTCGTCAGTATGAACTCAACAACCCCAAATGACTTTGTGGAGGTAATGAGAGATTTAACTTTCTTCTCAAAACATGTTCACCGAGACGTGAGCAACAAGAATTGATTGCCGGCCACCCGCACACAACATGATCATTAACCACTACGCCAACGTATGTCACAACATACGAGCAAAATTATTTTATATAGTTTTAAATCAATTGACTATTTCATTCAGTTTTACGTATTGATTCGGACAACAGTTTCCTCCCACACCAACTGTCTTTCTGTATCCGTTGTGCTTATCTTCTCAGAAAAGACAAAGTCATATCTCCAACTCTGACGACGTGACGTAGGAGGGCCTTCCCCGGTTGCCCTGGTGACTCCTCGTATCGGGGCTCCATTGATGATGGCTTTTGATAGTAGGCGGCCACACGTGTAACTCGGAGTGAACAAACTCCAGAGTTGATCCAACTCTACAGTTTTTATGGAGTTTGAAATTCAGCACATAAAAACCTTGTATCACCAGTTGTGGGTTAGGGTTGGGGCTCAAAAACCCACTGTCATCCTACGGAGACTCGTTTATCTTATTTGCTAAAAAGACTATCTATGAGGCGTGAGTTTTTCTACCTGACAGTGTGACGCTGTCTCTCAGCACCAGCAAAATAAATACCTTGAGAGAAAAAGTATATATTTATTCAAAACCAGCACAAAATAGTGTAGCGCCAGTATGCTGAGTGGTAATAAAGCTGGTTTGAATACCTCCTGTTCCCATAATATGCAGCTTGATATCCTTCCTCGATCATTTGCAACCTGAGGCTGTTTGGAGGAGAAAGGAGGAGGAAAGGTTGTAATTTGTTTGCGCCTCAGGTTTGAATCCTGCAATGTCTAAGTGTGATTGCCACACATTCAACTGTATTTTTTTATCAGCAACTATTGAATTCAGAAAGGTCATCATAAAAATATGCAGGGATATAATGGGTATTTGACCAAAAAAAACCAGATACATTTCCTGTATAAAGCAGACTGGTAAGGTGCCTTAGGGCTGTGTGTTTGGCTTCGTTCACAGGACTAAATTACCAGCAATGTATCTACAACCACAAATCACTGCGGAAAAAAACATGACTTAAGGGGGAGGTAGATGAATAATAGGAAACATTGTCAGTCCAGTGAGATTTACATTCAAGACTCCCAGACAGCAGCAGAGTTTGGGTAGAAATGGGGTAAAAGTTGGGAGGTTGTGTTCGTCTTCGCCCTCCCTCCAAACTCTCGGTGGAGCACGGTGGAAAACAGAAAATGAGATGAGATCTTTCTCCTCTGCCTGGAGGAGGAGCGCCTGCACGGCGCCGTCACGTGTCTCCACATCGCTAATCACTCCAACTCCTGGACGTGATTATTTATGAGGGACGACCCATCGTTGCGTTGCATTTTTTAAACCATAATTGTGTTTGTGGTTTTAAACTGGTTGCCTGCTAGATTAAATTTAAAAGTCAAATGGTTTGATGTAGCGTAACGTAGGCGAGGCTAAATAGTTTTGTGTTTACAGTTTTGCAGACGAAGGTTCTGCGGCTGTTTGCTCCCACTGAAGACTTCTTGAACTTTTAATGAAAAAGCATGTTGCAATTTATGTGATTGGCGTATAGTTTGTTGGTTGTCGTCTGCCCTGGGAAGATTAAAGGTGCACTGCGTCTTTTGCGACATGCTTCTCTTGTCTTCTTGACCACACAATGAGCCACGCTGAGTAATGGGCCCAAGGCAAATTAAGCAGCTTGATTAACTCTCCAATATACATCGTGTCCTCACAAATGCTGTCTTTCTTTGCTCTAATGAAGTGCCTAAAGAGCTTATGTGGACAGGGTTTGTGGTGAGTGTAGCCTAAAGCGTAGAGAGGCGGCCGCCGTTGAGAGAACGCTCTGCGGTGAAGATGCCAGAGCTGAAATGCAGTTAATGGCTCGGAAGGCAAGCTCGTTTAGTCATATCTCCAGCGTCCACCCTTAATGATGATTACACTGTCAGTCCTGGCCTTACTGCAGGCATCAGCAGCACTCTGCACCCTGCGAGGGAGGAGCTGCACACATCAGATCACACTCACTTCATGAGCACCGGAAGAATTACATGAATGTTTGTGACTGACTGCTGCAAACATTATTTTCCAACATATGTTTGGAATTCACTGTTTCAGTAAACTGACACAAGACAGTGCACACACCCATAGCTATCAATCCCCTAAATATGCTATTTCAGATCCATGCATTATTTCCTTCCGTATCTCACAATATTATTCATAATAATAATAATCTGGACATGCCCTTTTGTCTGAAGCTGAAGTGATTTCTCTCTTGGCCCATGCCCGCCAGGTTTCTTGGAAATCTTTTTGGCTGTTTTTGCGTCATCCTAATGACGAACACACAAACAAAGGAACAAACACAGCGACAGCAGTGAAAACATACAGTGACCTTCTTGGTGGATGTGAAATAAGTCGTCAACTCCAGTATGAAGAAGGTCAAAGTGTTTCACTGAAGAAAACGGAGAAGTTGTAATCTCACAGCAAAGACGTCCTGGAGTTGAACCGATCTGAGACGGGGGACCTGTTGGAGCCTGCACAGGGGGAACCACTCCCGTGGTGCATGATGGGATAGGCTGTCGCTCACGTGGAGGGATGAATGAATGTTTTTTTATTGAACTTGTCACTTATTATTGTATTGCCATTTAACTGCGTGGGGGGTGCCACTAGGGTTGTTCAATAACCAGTTTTCTATTTAGGGACAAACATACTCTAAAAAAGGGTGTACATCCATTCATCCATCCATTCTCTACACGGAGAGAACATGCAAAACTCCACACAGAAAACCGGGATTCAAACCCAGAACCTTCTTGCAGTGAGGCGCTAACCACTACACCACTGTGCAGCCCAAAAGTGTATATGTTTGATAAAAAGAACAATAATGCACACACTTTATTCATTATTGTTGACCAACTACCAAACCCCATTGCATCAGTCCTTCCTGAACTGGTATCTAACAAGTCTGGCAATAACATTGCATCTTTTTTTTCTTCTTTTTTTAACAGAAAAAAATGATAATCTAAGGATAAGATAGGAGCAACATCCTGTTTGTCTGTCTCAGACAAAATTTCCTGTTGATTCTGCAGACTTGGCAGGAATTGAACACCTCAGACCTTCTATCTGCTGCATTGACGCTCTGTCTACAATATTCTTTCATGGTCTTTCAGATGGTATTCAGATGGTCAATCGTTCTCTTCAGTCAGGCCTTTTTGCAAGACCCTCCAAGACCCCAGTTATTAAACCTTTTTGTATCTAGTCTGGATGCATCAGTAATAAATATTACAGGTACACAGGTCCAAAGGATCTCTTTCCGCTAACTGAACTATTTCTTTGTGCGAACCCTTTTGAGTCTGGATTAACACCACAACACATCGCAGAGACTGCACTTGATAAATCATTTAAAGGCATTGATCTGAGCAGCGAAGCATCAAAACTTACAGTTTTAATGTCTCAGTGCTGCAGCGACCGAGGAGGTGGATGGAGCTTTGTGACCCTTTGCTACACAGGTTCAAATCATTTCTAAAATGTGTCAATTCATAATTATGAAGCTGAGTCGCAGACCTCTTCTGTTCAACATCTACACCTCAGATCATGTAATATTACAGCGTCTATCACCAACGGGCAGCTGTCGGCCGTCCACCAACCCGAAGGTCGGCGGTTCGTTCCCACCTTCCCCCAGTCCGCATGCTGATGTGTCCTTGGGCAAGACACACATTTACTGCCACTGGCGGCTCTCCCAGCTGTGTGTGAATGTGACGCTTGGAGTGGTTAATGGGACTAGAAAAGCGCTATATAAATAGTCTGCTGACAATTTAGTATAAATATATATTAATTATGACTCAACATACCAATGTCACCAGGTGAATACAGTCCCTTACATTCATGCAACACCTTGAACAGATCAATGAGTGGTTGTGCTACAACTAAAGCAACTAAACGCCGAGCTATTAAAGGATTTGTGTCCAAACGAGATCCAGTAAAAACTTCTCCATGCATTTTTTTTGCTCAGCAGGGTAGAATATTGTAACAGTGTCTTCACAGCTCACCCAGTACTCATTAACACATTACACCAGTCACTAAATCACTGACTCTTCTTTACCAATCTGTAAAAACTCTTTACCTAACCTCAAAGTCTCCATCACTGCAAACGCGGACTCATCTGAGATGTTCAATGAATATTTTAATGATTGCAGGCCACCTTGTCCAGCTCCACATCTAATTCTATATTCATCTGGTTCAAGTTTAATCCAATGACAGGTAAAACATTTCCAGTTGTGTTGTATATAAAGACGACGTGTCCCCACTTCCTCCTGTTGTACAGACATGAAGCAGAACCTTCCTGGATACAGGCGCCATTTTGAGTTTGTGAGGTCATTTGCATCCATTCGAGCATCAAACATTATGATGCAACCTAGTTGATAGGATATTTCTAAAGATCTTGATCTTCTTCTCCAGTGACTCTCTCCCAGACTGAGCTTCTCTTCCTCTTTTTCACAGACTCGTACAATTTGGCTACCGAGAATTTGTCCCTATCTCGCCTCTCTCTGATCAAAATGTAATATTGAAGTATTCTTTTTCGCTCGTACTTTCGGTTGCCAGCAAAAAAAAGAAAAGGAATCACAATAATAACGCTGACTTAAAAAAGAGACCTCATAGTATCTGAAATGTGTCACCAGTCCTAACAGAACTTTTTTTTTTTTTTCAATTTTAAACTTGACTCACTGAATAAAGACTGGATTATATATTGTTGTTGATGGCTGACAATTTTAGCCATAACAACACATGCATACTATATTTTGTCGAGCTATTTGGATACATTTTGACAGCAGCAGGTAAACACCTCTGCCTCATAACTTTCCCATTTCCCGAATCACGAAAAAAAGGCGCTTTGTTTATTTCAAGGTGGAAGCAAAGGCAACATTTGATACAGCTGTGGTGTATATTTCTGAAATAACCACGCTGTTAATATTTGATGCAGTTGCCTCCATGTTCTGACTGAGAGAAATCTACAACATTGCTAGAGGTTGTTCACAAAAACACAGGTTAAAGGAACACTGTATGTGAAAAAAGTGTAAAGACTCTCTCGCTCACACAAAATGTTCCTGTGCAATGAAGACACTAAGCGTACTTGATACTCTTATTCATAACCCGTAGGATCATCTGACCTGCTTTTTCTTGCAGCAATGTTCACTTTTCTCTTTGTCATTATCGTTCCTGATAGAAATGAGGATCAAAACGAATGGATTCATCCTGCAAATCTGAAATCAGTCCCTCAAGAATCAATCATACAAATGCACAAATACTGTTTTGTTCCAGACCAGCTTTACGACATGTTATCATCAAAATGTGACCAGAGCGAACGTCCAGAGGCCACGGTGTGTTACACATCCGGGTATCCCATGGAGGATGATTTCCAATCGCTTCCTTCCCTTTCCTCTGGGGTTAGGGCCAGATCACAATGCACAACTTACACAATATGACAAATCAACGTGTCTGTGAACCCTCTCCATCTCGTCTTCCCACTGTGTCTGCATACTGGAAACACACTGTATCCACAGTCAGCAGGGGCCCCCAACGCTCTGAGCCCCCTCCCCTTGTGAGCTTCCGGATTACAGAGCACAAATAATTGCACAAATTTCATCCTAGAGGACGCCCATTACCGAGCAGAACAAAGGCTGGTGAAAGGAGACCGATTATCAGATGGAAAACACCCGCTGAAATAAATGGTCTTAATTGGATGTAATTGCCAAGTTCATCAGCAAACGAAATGTGTTTGACTTAAAGGCTCATCAAAGGCCGCTTCACCGTAGTCTCCTCCGCCTGCATCATTTTGTCCATTATCACTGTGATCAACATCATTTATCCAGGAGCAAACAGATGTAGGCCTATGTTGTCACACAAAAACACACACAGAGCAATTTGAATATATCTTGTTTTGGGCTTTATGGGATTCCATTTTTTCTTCCCTCCATTTCTGTCCCATTTTTAATGTAAGCTCCCTCCCTATTCAGTCTCTTCTTGCCCCCCCCCTCCTTGTCGCTTCCCTCTCAGCCTCGACCTGGAAATGCATATTTAAGCTATTCACGAAACTCAAAGCCAGGAAAACCTGCAGCATCGCAAGTATTCTGATGAAGAATTAATCTTGCCGCCAGCCTCAGTGCAGAAACAGAAGAGCCTTCACAAAAAATCGTTAAAAGCATCAGCGGGATGTGGATTGAAGTGTGTGGATTCTTAGGCGTACGTAGTGCGTTGTGGTTTCAGACTCCAGGAAAGTTGTTCTTCTGTTGCTCTAAACAGCCGCAGCTACAGGTGGTTTCTCATATTACCACAGTGAAGTTAGACTTTCAGCCCTGGGGGTTACAGACAGACAAGTCCCAGTCAGGGAATCACTTGCATGGAGCGTGGCAGCAAGGTGGTGACCTTGAAGAGAAAAAACTATCAGGTGTATATTTAATGAAAGATAATGTAGCTAGCAGGATTTGAATAATTTAATAAAGCTTACTGAAGACACAGCTCCTCTACTTGGGGTATATTATGTGACGAAGAAAGGTGAATTAGTTTTGGTTGTGTCTCGTCTCTTCCTCAGTAACCAAATATTATGCATGTGGGAAAAATCTCCATTGTTCTGTGGTGTGTCATTATAATAGATTTCTATGAGATTAAATTTCATCATCATCTTCAACAGCTTATCTGAGGTCGGGTCGCGGGGGCAGCAGCTTCAGTAGGGGTCCCAAAACTTCCCTTTCCCGGGCCACATTAACCAGCTCTGACTGGGGGATCCCGAGATCTCTTCCCAGCTGGACGTGCCTTGAACACCTCCCAGGGAGGTGCCCAGGAGGCATCCTTACCAGATGCCTGAACCACCTCAACTGGCTCCTTTCTACGCGAAGGAGCAGCGGCTCTACTCCGAGTTCCTCAGGGATGACTGAGCTTCTCACCCTATCTCTAAGGGAGACACCAGCCACCTTTCTAAGAAAAAACCCATTTCGGCCGCTTGAAACCGCAATCTCGTTTTTTCGGTCATGACCCCTCCTTCATGACCATAGGTGAGGGTAGGAACAAAGATTGACCGGTAGATCGAGAGCTTTGCCTTCCGGATTAGCTCCCTTTTTGTCACAACGGTGCGGCAAAGCGATTGCAATTCCGCCCCTGCTGCTCCAATTCTCCGGCCAATCTCGTGCTCCATTGTCACCTCACTCGCAAACAAGACCCAGAGGTACTTGAACTCTTTCACTTGAGGTAAGGGCTCATTCCCTACCTGGAGTAAACAATCCACTGGTTTCCTGCTGAGTACCATGGCCTCAGATTTAGAGGTGCTGATCCTCATCCCAAACGCTTCACACTCAGCTGTGAACTGATCCAGTGAGTGCTGAAGGTCACAGACAGATGGTGCCATCAGGACCACATCATCTGCAAAGAGCAGTGATGAGATCCCCAGCCCACCGAGCTGCAACCTCCCCCCCTACCACGACTACGCCTTGATATCCAGTCCATGAATATCACAAACAGGATTGGTGACAAAGCGTAGCCCTGGCGGAGGCCAACCCCCACCGGGATCGAATCCGACTTACTGCCGAGAACCTTGGAGTAGACTTTACCTGGGAGGCTGAGGAGTGTGTTACCCCTGTAGTTGGCACACACTCTCTGGTCCCCCTTTTCGATCAGGGGAACCACCACCCTGGTCTGCCACTCGTTTGGCACTGTCCACAACTTCCACGCATTGCTGCAGAGACGTGTCAACCAAGACAGCCCCTCCACACCCAAAGCTTTCAACATTTCTGGGCGTATCTCATCAACCCCCGAGTTTGCCACAGTGAAGTTGTTTGACTACAACAGGGACCACCGCCAGGGAAATTGATGAGGATCCTCCATCAGCCTCCAGCCTGATGGTGTTGGATCCATGTACAGGTCTGGAGTCGTGGGTGAAGAGGGAGTAGAGGAATGGGCTCAGCACACAGCCTTGTGGTACGCCTGTATTGAGTGTGATGGTGGTGGAGCAGGTGTGTCCTGACTTAACATACTGGGGTCTGTTGGTCAGAAAGTCCATTAGCCAGTGACGGAGGGGGTCGTTGAAGCCCAAGTCTCCGAGTTTAGTGTTTAACTTGGAGGGGATGACAGTGTTGAATGCTGAGCTAAAATCAACAAACAGCATTCCTGCGTATGTGTTGTTATTGTCCAGATGTGTGAGCACAGAATGCAGCACAGTGGAGACTGCATCCTCTGTACTCCTATTGCTGCGGTAGGCAAACTGGTATGGGTCCAGTGTGGGTGGGAGGCAGTTTTTCAGGTGTGCTAGGACCAGTCGCTCAAAGCACTTCATAATGATGGGTGTGAGAGCTACAGGGCGGTAGTCGTTTAGGCCCGTCGGGCTGGAGTGTTTCGGCACTGGGACAATGGAGGTGGCTTTGAAGCATGCTGGCACAACTGCCTGGGCGAGGGACAGGTTGAAAATGTCTGTAAAGACCCCAGTGAGCTGCTCTGCACATCCTCTAAGCACGCGCCCGGGGTACCGTCTGGACCAGCAGCCTTTCGAACGTTGATCCGGCTCAGTGCAGCATGGACGTCTGAGGAGGTGAGTGAGAGGGGCTGGTCGTCTGCAGGGGGTCTGGTCGTGGTCTGCGTCTCCCTGTTGTCTCTATCGAAATGAGCATAGAAGCTCATTCAGGAAGGAGACATCTGTGGTTATCGGGGTGGAGTTGCTGGGTTTATAATCACTGATGGCCTTGATGCCCTGCCACATGCGTCTGGGGTCGGAGTTGGAGAAGTGTTCCTCTACCTTAAGCTTGTAGCAGTGCTTGGCCTTGATGATGCCCCTCCTCAGGTTTGCCCTGGATATGCTGTAGGCCAGTGCATCGCCTGATCTGAAGGCGATGTTACGGGCCTTCAGCAGGAGCCGCACCTCCTTGTTCATCCATGGTTTCTGATTTGGGTACGTGGTGATCTGTTTCCATGTTGTAACACTGCCGACGGTGATGTTGATATAGTCCAGCACAGAAGAGGTGTAGGTGTCAATATCTGTGTGAGAGCCACAGGTAGCCTGAGAAGCAAACATACTCCAGTCTGAATGATGGAACTTGTCCTGAAGTAAAGAGTCTGTCCCCGCTGGCCACACTTTAATGGTTGTCACTGATGGCTTCACACGTTGGATGAGTGGGGATTACTTGGGGATGAGGAACAAAGAAAGGTGGTCTGACTGTCCCAGGTGGGGGAGGGGGGTTGTGGTGTAGGCTCCTGCGATGTTTGTGTAAACATGATCTAAAGTTTTGTTTCCTCTTGTATTGCAGGAAACATGCTGGAATGGTTTTCCAGAAGCACCTTGGTGCCAACCTAAAGTCCTTCTCCATGACTTCTCCGAACTTCTCCCACACCTGCTGTTTTTGCCCCTGACACCGCAGAGGCTGCAGCCCTAAAGGCCCGTCAGTACCTTGCAACCGCTTCCGGAGTCCTCTGGGATAACATATCCCTAAAGGACTCCTTCATTCGGACAGCTTCCCTGACCACCCGTGTCCACCACGGTGTTCGAGGGTTACCACCGCTTGAGGCACCTAAGACCTTGAGACCGCAGCTCACTGCTGCAGCTTCAGCAATGGAAGCTTTGAACATTTCCCACTCGGGTTCAATGCCCCCAACCTCCACAGGGATGCTAGAAAAATTCCACCGGTGGTGTGAGTTGAAGATCTCCTGGATGGGGGCCCACTCCAGAGGCTTATCTGGTCTATCCAGAGTCTTCCCCCGACCCCGGATCCAACTCACCAACAGATGGTGATCAGTTGACAGCTCCGCCCCTCTCTTCACCCGATTGTCTAAAACTTTCTGCCTCAGATCAGATGATACAATCACAAAATTGATCATCGACCTTCGGCCGAAGGGTGCTCTGATACCATGTACACTTATGACTAGCTTATGTTCGAACATGGTGTTCGTTTTAGACAAACCATGGCTAGCACAGAAGTCTAATAACAAACAACCACTTGGGTTCTGATCAGGGAGGCTGTTCCTCCCAGTCACGCATCTCCAGGTGTCTCCATCATTGCCCACGTTGGCGTTGAAGTATCCCAGCAGAACAACGGAGTCCCCTACTGGGGCCCCATGCAGGACTCCATTCAGGGTCTCCAAGAAGGCCAAATACTCTGAACTGCTGTTTGGTGCATATGCACAAACAACAGTCAGAGTTTTCCCCCCCACCACCCAAAGGCGTAGGGAGGCGACCCTTTTGTCCACGGGGTAAATTCCAACAAAGCGGCGCTTAGCCGGGGGTTTGTGAGTATCCCTTCTATCCAGGGGTAAAGTTCCAGAACCGAGGCTGTGCGTAGAGGTAAGCCCCTCCAGATCCAACTGTTAGCGCTCCACCTCCTGCAAAAGCTCCGGCTCCTTTCCCCACAGAGATGTGACGTTCCACATCCCCAGAGCCAGCTTCTGCCGCCCAGGTCCGGTTCGTCGAGGTACCAGACCTTCACTGCCACCCATGTGGCAGCGCACCCGACCCCAGCGGTTCTTCCTGCGAGTGGTGGGCCCACAGGATGGAGAGGGGATAGGTGCCACGTAGCTTCTTCGGGCTGTGCCCGGCCGGGCTCCGTCGCAAACCCGGCCACTAGGCGCTCTCCAACGAGCCCGCCGCCTAAGCCTAGCTCCAGACAAGTGCCCCGGGCTGGGTCCCTTTCCTTCTTCCTCTATTTTCCATGGAGTCTTTGCTGAACCATACTTAGTCTGGCCCCTCGCCTGAGACCACTCTGCCATGGGAAACCCTACCAGGAGCACCAGGCTCCAGACAACACAGCCCTCAGGTTCATAGGGACACACAAACCTCTCCACCACGGTAAAGTGATGGTTCCCGGAGAGATGATTCAATTTCCGTTTAGTATTTTCTTTTGTCTATATGGTCAACTATTTATACATTCATGTGTATCAGCATACATATTCTGATAGCGTAGGTTGTCCTGAAAAAAAATTAAATATATATGTATATATATATATATATATATATATATACACGTGTGTATATATGTACAGGGTACAGGTTTTGGAAGCATTATTACACTAGGAGACACGGCGGACCAAAATTATGCAAAAATGGCTCAGGGTTCAGAGGGTTAAAGAAAATGCTTTCAGACACATGGTGCTGGGGGTTGTCTTCATATTCTGAGCTAATTCGATATGATAGAAGGAAATCAATATATTTATTTTGTACGGTCTCATCCTATTTCACTGTGCTGTTTTTATGGATTTTTTATACTAATTTGGATCAAGCTGTTTTTAGTTCTGCTCTAATCCAAACACAACATCTACCGCACAGGAGCCGATACTCCGACACAGAGGTTATGGTGACGTTAGCATCACCTCCTCATCAGAAGACCTGACCCGACCTTCTCCACCGTGTGGTAAGTTGGAGTCGCCCTCCCACTCTAATGGACGCCAGGAAGGAGTGTGAGAACAGTATGAGCTGGTAGGGGAAGGCCGTGTCGACAATGGTGGTCATGGCTGTTGGTACCCAGGATCACATGGCATGGTCGCTGACACGACCAGCAGAGCCTGACTCTCTGGGGAGGGGCAAGGCCTCAGAGGCCTGTCCCGTAGGTCTGCTGACATGGATTACTCTTCATCTTACTTTTTAAAGTCTGTCAGTGACATTCCCTTACGCCCCTTACCTTGTCAAGAAACAAAACACTGCTCATGCAAAGGAAAGACGTTTTGACCACTTTCCTAGCTGTGCAGTTCATTTCCTCACACCCATGTAGAATCAAATGTCACAACTCATTTGGAATAATATAATAAATGAAATAGAAGTCAGTAACACCAAAATGAGCATGAACTTTTCACAACTATGTATTTCGAGGATTTACATCCTTTAAATGTTGTTCTTGTGGATCTCCACTGAGTCTATTTGAAAAACGATGTTTTCTCCAGAATAATGAGGCAATGTCTGATTTGGCTTTGGTCATTATAACGAAAAAGAATGCAGCTAATAGCCTCAAGGACAAATGTTGATCTTGGTCACCTAGACAAACGCGCAACTGTTGTCAACATTGAATTGAACTGGATTTAATATTGAACATATGTGGAGAACAAACAGAAGTCATCTGTCAATATTGCTTGAAATTTTGAATGCCCATCAGGCAACGCTTGGCCCCTTTTTTGACCACTTGCAGTATGCTTGACTCTCACCAGCTCGAGCCTGGATGATACAGGATATGTACGGCCTATGCAGCTTCTGATATGTCAGGGTTCAACGATGGCTAGATAGTCATTTTTTAACATCTGCTCTCACTGTTATTCTATAGTTTTTGCATTACCAGTTAGAGCCAGCCAGTCAGAAATGTAATGGTCAGACAGGAGCCAAAAAGGTAAGCATTAGAATTTGCCCTCGGAGCAGAGGATGTAGGAGGCCTTGAGAGAAAAAATCATACTGTTGGAGGAGTGCCACAGACGTGAGTGGAGTGCATGGTGCATGTCCACTGCAGTGGGGGGCAGGGGCTTCGCAAACCCTGCAGCTGCCTGGGCATCAGTGGACAGCAGAGACGGCCTCATGATGGCTGTGGATGAAGAGGGTCAAGCTGTGGACCAATGTATCTTGGGTGTACCTCAGGTACCATCACTGATGAGGTCTCAATAGATGTATGCAAAAATCGCCTGGCTCTACTGCTGTCCCGACACCAATCCACCTGCGTGTTCCATTTCACCGTCGCTCGGGAGCAAGATCAAGTGTCAAAAAGAACATGGAAGCTGAGACATGACATGGTTGTTGTACTATGAACAGTTGTTGTTCAACTACAAACCTTACAACATTGCAGCAAAATGTTTTTTCCAAGCAATGAATACACTTATCTTGAGCCACTTCACTTCAAGTCTAGAACCTGATTTAACTCTCAGAGTTCTTCCATTTCCTCTTTGCATTGCACTGTGGGACAATCGAGTCCCTTCATGGTGCACTTGCATGTGGGTTGTTGTTTTTTATTGTCTGGATACAGACTCCCAGCATGAATATACTACTACTACTACTTTAACGAAGAGCACTTCATTATTAGTAATCGACGGCTTAGGCCTTGTAAATATTGCACAACTGTATTTTTGTAATATCTGATCTGTTAATAACTAAATAGAGCAGATAAACTATACAATTCATTGAATACGTATGGTTTATTTATTGAATGTTGAAATTGTAATGCAAATATACACATAGGCCTAATTCAAGTATGAATAACTCGGCCTCTAATAGAGGTTTTAGTTGAGGTAAATACAGGCCACGGATACTGTCTGAAACCTTAGAGTACAAACTCCTGGCATGTTTAAAAACTTCTCTAACAGCATCCAAGTTTATCCTCGCTTTCACACCAACTCTCAGCTGTGTGCGCGCACGATTTAGTTCTCTGCACCTTAATTTTGCTTCTGGGGGTCTTTGAACCAGATACAGAAGTGTTGTTGGGAAATCATCATCATCAGGCTGGATTTCAGTCTGCTTTCCTAGGAGACCCCCGGGCCCCGGGGGAGTAGTGTCTCTCATCTGATGTTTGACAATGATCCAGGGGCCATTAGAATTCCTGATCCTCTTCCTGGTCCCTCTATGGGAATACAACACACTCTATTACCTGAGTAGCAGCCACCAAGAATCCTACATAGTGTTTCCATCAGTGTTGCGTTCCCTTGTGGATTCATCCCATATCTCCAAGTAAAAACGGAAGTTTCCCTCCCTATTCAAGAAAAGTGCTTCCATTTAGGTTGAAGAAACTCAGGCAAAGACTTCAGATATATACACATGCCAAATTCATGAGTGTAATTAGTATGTTTTACTTTAATTACAATTATATTGTCACCCTGCATCTCATAGAAGCTACACGACTCTAAGTCATGGCAATGGAAATACATTTAGGCCAGGAAGGAAGGATTCAGAAAGATGGAAGTGCCAGCTCTCTTGTTGACCCCGGCTGTGCTGGCCTGGCCATTTAAGATGTCTTTCCGTATGATCTGGGTCCAACCTCTGGACCTTCCCATGGTGAAGGAGCTCTGAACCAGCTGAACAGACTCTGTTGTACTTTTGACTGTGCTCATTTAAATATAACTTGCAGAAAAATTTGTTATTTAAATGATTTATTTGTAACTTTCTCGAGGAAATTAAGATTTCCACCTCACTTTGATCTAAAACTGTCACTATGTCCTCACTGGGGAGTTCATGTTTACAATCTGTTGACAACACTTAATGCAGTGTTTGTACAACTTGTAACATGAAATATGTTGCACACATGAAGAGAGTATGGACCCACTTCTCTAGGAAGGTGAATATGACACTGATGTCTAACAGTTTATCTGCAGTGCTGTGTCAGAGGGTTAGGGATGTACGAGCCACAATGAGGTTGATGGTTTCATGACTTCTTGGCTCAAAGAGAGATTCTGACGATAGTCAAGGTGATGATATTGATCAAGGACAACAAATGGCCTCAGACAGAGGTGGGTCACAGAACCAACAGGAACAGATTTGTAAAGCGTATGTACTCAGGCTCTGGAGGTACAGACTCGTCTACATTCAGGACTACAGATGCAATTATTGAATCCATATTAAATTCCTTATAATTAATTGTCGAATGAATATTAAACACCCTATATTATGTACAGTGCAATAAATAAATAAATAAATAAATGTTGTTATGAAGCAACTATTGCAAGCAAGTATGTATTGGTCGATCGTGGTCCAAATGTGTTTATTATTCAATTATGATTTGTAAATCATATCAATATTTAAACATTTCAACAGCCTTTTAAAATCCAAAGAAATGCTTTCACAATATAATGCAAACAATAGCTTGCTTTTGAATTTGAAATAAGGATATTTTTAAATGTGGTTGAATAAAAGCTACTTTTTGTACAGATTTTAATTTGTACTGTGTGTGTGTGTGTGTGTGTGTGTGTGTGTGTGTGTGTGTGTGTGTGTGTGTGTGTGTGTGTGTGTGTGTGTGTGTGTGTGTGTGTGTGTGTGTGTGTGTGTGTGTGAGCATTTTCCATCATGTAAAGGAAATTATTAAAAATTCCACCACGGACACTTTGTTTTTCAATAAATGCAATATTATATTATTATTGTTATTATATTTTTGCATTCCAACAGAATAAACACGCTGTCTCACTGAGCTCTATTTAAATTCTAGATCATTCATGTGTGAATCATACTTACAGTAGTTACACTGGCAGCTACGACCTTGAGTTTTATTTTTTTCATTGCTGCATGTTAAATACCGATGATGTGAAGGTGGAATAACTATTCTTTAACAACCACAATATCTCTAGTTTGTTTTTCTGCTTTTCTTAAACCACCAGCCCTTATTATTAGGGCACGAGTACTAGAGGTGTCTGCCATTTTAATTTGAATGTGGCACAAATGGGTCGTACTTTAAAGAACTCCTCCTAGGTGGTTAATCACATTAACCTCAAACTCGGGCAAAATAAAGAAAAGACCTTACAGATTAAGCTGTTTTTTTAAGGAGCAAGGGTGCTTTAAAACGCACAAAACTTGGGACACGCATTACAAACAATATGTAGTATAACCTGATATGGGTCTTGGGCTAACTATTGCAAAACTACATTTACAACATTTGACCGAAACCAAACAGGAAGTTGACAAATTTGAATTAAGTTTGAAAAGATAGGCACAAGAGGGATTGTTCAAGTTTTTGTAAATGTGTGGAGAAGGAAAAGTGCATGACGGGAGAAGGCAGCCATCAGATGAACTCAGCCACTTCCTGTTTGCCTTTTCCTCTCAGAGCAACGAGGCCGCGGCTGCAGCACACCTGACCTGGTCGTGTGTGTGTGGGACGGATCATCGCTGCTTGCAGCTTCAATCTGATGAATTTTTTGCTTGAAATATGAAACCATTTCTCTGCACTTTTCCTTCTACACTACACTAAACAAATACCAAACCTACTGAGATTAGATTGATATTGATTATATCATCGAGTTCTCACTACTGAACACAGTCCTGCTCAACAAGGTCAGTGTATCATTATGTTCATTCATGTTAAGAAGATGTAAAAGTCTGAAACATGAAGCCAAACAAACTGCACCAGTACAATTAACTGCAGTGCAAAGAAAGTGAGAACTGTTTAGAACAAGTTGGATCTCCGAACACAAATATCCAGTTTGATAAAGTATCACTGTGTCTTTTAAGACCCAGTAAAACACACGTGAGTGTCAGGTGAAAACATGGTCTGAACTGTTGCTGATGTTGATTTGGTGTATACAGTCGCCAACAGTGCTAGAAGTGCATCACACCCCTGTGGCAGCAACGGTAACTAGCAGCTCAACATGTGAGCGGATGACGGCAGCCTGCTCCTTCCTCCACCGAATTTACTGTCAATGCTTTTTGACAAAGGTAAATTAACAATAAACATAGGATTCAAACTGGAAACTTGCGATTTTCATTTCATGAGGCGTTTAAGGACAATGTGGCCCCACGTGGTTGGGACAAACCAATATGTGAGGTTATGCCCTGCTGTAATGGTGACATTTTTAAAATATGAACCCCTTTTGAAGCTCGTTCCTTGTTGTCCATTCCCCCCATGTGTGGTGACATGTGGCCAGGAGCAGATCACCTCACAGCCACATGCAGCAAATGTCTCCAACGCTAATGTGAATGGATTTCTTTGGAAGCTTCTGAGAGCTGACCAGAGTGACTCATTTTTCATACTGAGGGAGATTTATAGATTGTCACCTCAGCGATTTTATCCTCCGTGTTCCCGCTCTCCTCGATCGCTCATTGTGGGCCAGACACCAGGTGGGGCGAGAAAAACGAAAACACCAGGAGCCATTTTGTCAGGCGTCACAAACTGCCTTCTCCAGAACAAATGATGGCTTCAGGTGTGTTATCAAACAGGAAACACACGAGCCAACATGCTCTGGTTTCACCGATCAGAGTGGGGGGGCGATATTAAAGCCTCAGGAACAAACAGTTGCTGATATGCCTTCAGGCTGCCCTTAGGGGAACATGTCAAACAGGTCCACTGGAAACACTTCACAGAGCCTGTTCTTCCCAACGCTGCTCTGCTGTCATTCATCCCCTGCTGTTCATCTACCTTTAGTTTAGTGTAGCAACTCGTCTGCTAGCTGTCGCTATGTAGCCCCTGCCTTGTTTGTTTGCCTTGTAGGAACCTGGTCACGCCCAATGTGTGGTGCACGACCAGGAAGTAAGCAGGTTCCTCCAATCATTTTCTTTAGACCGGACTTTCTGATTGGACAAGCTTCTTACAGCCCTGCCACGGCCACAGATAAGGAAGAAAAATAATTATTGTCAAAGCATTTCATTTCTTCATGGCTATATTATGAGAATTTCAAGTAATATAACAAAACGTTCTTCTTTAAAAAAATCCCCAACCCACCTTTAATAAAAGAATTGATTTCAATGTGAGGCTGTTGTTGCCTTAATTACTAAACTACTTCTCCTCAAACAAACATTGCATATATGGTTATTGGGAAAACGAATTGTTCCAGCCTGATATCATTCAACGTGTGTGTGTGTGTGTGTGTGTGTGTGTGTGTGTGTGTGTGTGTGTGTGTGTGTGTGTGTGTGTGTGTGTGTGTGTGTGTGTGTGTGTGTGTGTGTGTGTGTGTGTGTGTGTGTGTGTGTGTGTGTGTGTGTGTGTGTGTGTGTGTGTGTGTGTGTGTGTCATGCACAAGGCTGATGGAGAAATTAGCAATTTCTCATGCAGCCTCATGGGGAACAGTAGATTAGATTTACCAACATACAGACACTAATGGGTCACTGACAGAATCATATCCAATCCTCGGATTAAATACCTTTAATGCAGACTGAAATTAATAATTTACAGGGGCCCATTCCCCCAACGTCCATTTCTACACCTGTTTAAAAATCCAAATGCAGAATGCCGATATCTTCTGGAGAGTGTACTTTATTGTTTTCTCTGTGCTCGGGCAGGTAGAACTGTTCGTTTGTCGGTGTATGCTCATTATTTTGTTCAAGTTCTGCCTCATACCTCAGTTTTACTTCAGGCGCAGAACGACTGTAACAGCTGTGCTCTTCTCTCCTCTCATTGTTAAAGTTTTGAGTAAATAAAACATCTAATTCTGTACTTTGTGTCTCTGGTGCCTACCTGCTCGTCCTCACGCAGACTAGTTATGCAACATCTCTTGCGAGCCGGGGAGAATGTTCCCGGCTCTTTGATGGACACCGAGGCTGAGGCTTGCAGCAAATATGAGGGAATGCGTGAGGAGCATACTGGGGTTTTGCTGTTCCCTGACAAGGCTTATTGCTTTGACAAGTCTCTGTCTCTGAGGTCTCAGGCTCTCTGACTGCTTTAACCCTGTGATCCGGAAAAAGCAGCTGCTCCTGTGGCTGACAGGAGTCCCTGCACATCTCACAGAAGAAAGGGGAAAAAAGAAAACAGGCACAGGCACAGGGGCGGGGTGGGATGTGATGTCCTTATCTAAAAGCTCAGCACCCTTCTTCTTGGAAGCATTTACCACAAATATTGATTGCTGGCTTTTCCCTCTCCCCATCCTTGACTCTTTTGTTTAATCATATCAGATTCAGAGGCCTGTTCAACATTGATAGAATTGATTGCCCGAGACAAAGCCGCCAATTTCTATCTAATGCATTTTCTTTTTCAGAGCCACTGTTGGTATGTTAGAGCCCTTGAGTTTAAATTGATCTGACATGATCAATGCATTTTTAGGGGACGAATCTGAAGGCAAAATGGAAAAGCCTTTGATTAGCTCTGCCTCGAGATCGCAGCGGGGTCACTGTTCTGTGCTTCTTTTTTGTTTACCATGAAAAAGCAATTTATGAATTTGCCTGTCAAATGCCCATGTGGCTTTCCCTCATAACTCTATTTTTGTCGGGTGACAGAAACGACAGAAGAGAGTTCAGCGTCAGTTTGTTAAATGAATGTGAAACGACCTCAGAAAACTGTGGACGAGTGTATACTGAAGAATCGTGATTATTATTATGATCATATAAAAAACTCCCTGATCTGTATGTATTGTTTGGCTGAGATACAGATGAAATAAAGGTATGTTGGGAGGTTTGACACAAAGAGGATTGACCTCATTGTTATTGCACATTGTTATTTTTTTATAAAGTTGGGTTTAAAATGAATTTAATTGAATATGACAGTGAAGTTGTTATCTATTTCCCTGGTTAAAAATGTCTTCTTTCATCTTGAATCTACAATGAGATACTCTTTGATCATACCTTATGTGTATTTTTGTGTAGGCTCCTTGGATCTTATTGTTCTGCTTATGATGTTTGTTCTCTAGCTTTTTTTGAGGAGTCAATGTCTAAACTAACTGTCTAATAAATTTCTTTTTTCTGTTTTTGTTAAAATAAGGATGTGACCAAAATGTCTCTTTTTTCATTGAGTATATTTTATCCGCATTACTGTAACTACAACACGAAAAATTGTACGAAATATAATCACGGAGTCACAGAAATAGGTATACATATCTGGAGGTTTTACTGTATGAAGGCGAGTTATAAATGCAGTCAATGGTCCCACATAGACTTAAAGGAATTGTTTCAACAAGTTGACAATGCTTTGGACAGATGCTGTGGCCTTCTGTTCATCTTCAACCTACAGAAGTCTATTATTAAATCCCATCTTTGGTTTTCAGAAAGTCCCAGTGTGACCCTGTTGAGACGGGGATTGAAGATGATTCCCTCCAGTTTGTATCCTCCTCTCTCTGCTCTCTTCACCCAGACAATGTCAACCCAGTGCTGAAATGTCAGTGTATCTCCCCAGTTTTTTTTCCTCCTTGGATTCAGGATTGGCTCAAGGTGGCTTAAAAGCGTCTAATCCTACCTGACAGTTAAGTAATTATTGTGGAGGCAGGCTTTGCCCGAGACACTGGGTATTGAATGAGGGCTGTGGTGGCTATTGACAGGAAGACGGGGAATTCTATTTTCAACCGTGCGAAGCAGCTCTGGCAGCGTGAGAAATTGGACACTTAAGGCTTATCCCACCTCCGCGGTGAGAAGTTTGGCCGTTTGTTGTGGATTGAGCATCGCCATGTACAAAGTGTTTGGTTCTGTGGCAAAAAGCCACAAAAAAGGAGGAAAGAATTTTTTTTCACAGGATCCATTTCTAGTTTGAGTGACAGTGAGACTCCAATCAATGCTCTGAGCACTATGAATGACAATCCATTCCCCACCATTACACTTGGCACAAACAGTAACTGCAGGGATATGCCACCAGAGGCATATGAGGTCATGTGACCCTTAAAACAGCAGGTTACCATAGCAACAAATCTCCTGCTCACACCACCAGTTAATCCGGTCTCCGTTCGTGCGCGGACCGGGGTTCAGGATGAACGTTGAGGAAATCCACTTTGAGCAGTCGTTGCTCCTGCAGCCTGTTCAATATTTGTTCCGTACACATCATCACAGGTAGCGATTCATCATCAGCTGTTTACAGTTACCGTCAGAGCTCAGTGTCAGCGCGGTTCACTACAGTGACTACATGTGTTACCCCTCCGTGTCCCCTCGCGGCAGCTAAAGCATATTTCATATGTTTATATTCTGTTTTAGGCAACTGATCCTTGTTAAATTGAGTTCACAATGAGAAAACATTAAACAAAAAAACTACCGTCTTTCCCGAAACATGCTCTACATGTTTTGGTAGCCTGAACGTATGGGAGCACATGGGACACGGGACATGAGTCATCACTCTGACCGTCTCATTTACACCTGCAGTCAGATGTGTTTTGGCTGATCAGAGTACAATCAGATGAAGATTGTGATCCAATCTGCCGAACCACCTCTGGTATTGGTTCTGGATCCGTTGTAACCACGTTGAACCAGTCTAAGTGTAAATACGTTGTCCATCCACAAGAACAGCGTGATAATCACTCGTGATTCTTCCAGACCAGGAACACGGCATCATGCATGACCATCATCTTCCTCTATTGTTCTTCTATTTTATGTTGCTGTTGTTTTGTTGCTTTTTTGTTTTTTTGACCTTCGCAAATAAGAAGGGGATGCAACTTGAGCTGGTCACAAATTAATACCAGCTGTAAATTCAATGAGGTCATATATATATCTGGATATAGTCTGGATATTAAAACCCAGAATCACGGTATCCTGAGCTTCTCATTTCCTCTCCTCTCTGACATCGCTGTCCCACTTCCTGGTTTGGAAGAATTCTGCAGTTGAACAAACCCCAGGCAGCCATGGTTTTCATCGATAAATGCATTGGATAGTAAAAATACTTAGTATGAGACACGCTTGGACGTTCACAAGGTGCAGTGTGTGCGTGTATCGACCATGACCACAGGCTTTACTCACCAAACCCTCAGCCATGCTTTCATCACATCACACAGGCACTGACTGTGTTCTGCTGGAGGCAGGTGGTCACATCCTGCTGTGACTTTCAGCGAATACGGTTCTGGACCAGGTCTCGGGTCAGAATCACTGAATCACAGTTCTGTGTGGCAGCGCTGCCTGCAGATAATGACACGTTTCAGACGCAAACTCTGACAAGATTAATGGAAGAGAGGACCTTGTGTGGGACCACTGCCTCCTGTCATTGTAATATGAGCATCAGATCTCCGGTGCAATATTTAAATATGACTCTGTTCCATTTAAATGCAGATAACAATCGCACACAAAGCTGCTCTCGCTGCTTCCAGACCTGCACTCGGCGTCGACTTTGCTGCGAGCGAACGCCGGGTTTTCATCAAAAATTACTGGTCCCCGTGTCGGTTTTATTGGGCAAATATGAAGTAGCTTGTGCATAATTTCAAGCGCTGCAGCTCCTCTTCATACAATTTATTTATCCATCCTGATTTTGTCTGGATTTCAGGCGGCGTTATATTTCAGTCGTAAATTATGAACGCAGCCGAGCCCCTGAGTCATTCGCCCTCCATGTATCCATACTGGGGACGCATGACACCACTCGTGCATGCCCTTGTAGTCACTACAGGTCCCCCCATCACATAGATCAATGTATACACTCTACACTAGACAGGCCGCGTTGTGGCTGCAGCGTCCGTCAACTCGGACACATTGTGTAGAAGCATTTGTCTGGTGACGTGCGACGTGCTGCCAGTTGCTGCTGGTTTGACTCTGGAGGACATGTTGTGATGACATGCTCCGGGTGTAGTCGGGACATTTCCTGAATTGAACTGAATTGGTCCGTCCTGTCAAGCCCTTCATATTCTCACACGGTGTCTCTTATTTGGCTAATCGCTGCCAATCAGTCCTCAGGACTATTCAACCGCAGGCAAAGAAATCGTATCTTCTCAAACTCCCTGATTTATAAAACAGTCTCGCACAATCGGCACAATGCCTGTCAAATCTTAATAGAGCGTATTGAAATGAAATTCAGATTCTATTTTCTTCCTCCTCACTTCATTCCCACCCCTGTTGTTTTTCAAGATGCCAGGGATGATGTATGTTTTAGGCTGCGAGTGTTCAGTGAGTAGACGCTTCTGAGCTCGAGGCAGACTCGCGATGAGTGCGGGGCTTTGTTCTTCTGAAAGGAACATGATGGGGAGCACTTATTCTTCTCCCATTCTCTCCGCGCTGCCTGTCAGCGTTGACTGGTCGCTGCCGGCTCAGTTTGCCCGAGCCCGACTTCTTTTCCTCGTTGGCAGGCAGCACACTTTCGTCTTCACTGGAGCCTTCTCTGCGGCCCAGGCCCACAGGTGGTTGTCTCTCAGAGTCAATGTGCCGGACGAACAGTCATCCCCACTCTCAGGATGACTGTTACAGAGAGTAAAGAAGAGGAAAATCATCATCATCATCATCATCATCATTTAGTATTTTGGAATACTCTTGTCCCTATTAGAGTGCGTCGAGCAGAGGTTCCCAGGCTCAGGGTCGGGACCCCTTGGAGAGTCGTGAGACACTGGATTCAAAAACAATAAGAAATAGTATATGTCAACCACAGTCAGCATCAGCCAGTGAACACTAGGTTTACTTGAACACATGCACCGTGTTGACCAGCTCGACTTGATCTACACCATTAAGTCCATACTGTAAGAAATCTGATCGGTTCTTTCCTGACAGAGAAACCACTGATGTGACCCACTGTCCTTGTTGTCATTAGCCACTGAATTGACGAAATTGATCACTTTAGTTTCTGAACAGGACATCATTTTTATGTTAACCAATTTCTTTCCAGGAGAGGGAGATTAAGGTCTCAGTTATGGCCACTAAAAACTCAGAGCAGAAAATGTAAAAAAAAAAAGTGAAATATAAACCCAATTTTCCCTTTCATTTGCTCCAATTCAACCCTGCCCCCGAGAAATTATGTTTCTGTACAACTCAACTCCACATGTGTTTGGTATGAAACATGAACTCTGGCTGATTATGTGCAGCGGCAACGTATTTTTGGAATGAATGAAGCACGGTATTTATTATCAACAGTGGATCCGTTAGGACCAGAGAGCACCTCACGTCCAGAGTCCTGTCCGTCTTCTGGTTACTGAAGGTCACTGACAGATGCTGGTTCTGGTTATATGTAAATAAACAGGTTGTAAACCTCTTCAATATCAAACCACACCAGGTTTCACGGACCTTCAGTTTGTGAGTCTGAACAGGGCCATGATGAAAGAGCGGATATTTAACCAGAAAACAAATATGTTGTCTGAGAACAGTTGTTCAGAGAACAGTGTGCACAAACGTCATTTCTAAGTGATGGGGTTCATTTTGTATTTTGCATCACAGAACAATAATTTTGCCCGGCGATGAAGTTTTAAAGAAGTCTGCAGTTCCACTTTCACTCTGAGCCTGTGTTCATATCACCAACTGGAAAAGGCATCTCTCCACATACTGTTTAGAAACTCTCACTGCAAGTTAATATGCTAGTCTATTTTCTGTGCTGTGTGTGTGTGTGTGTGTGTGTGTGTGTGTGTGTGTGTGTGTGTGTGTGTGTGTGTGTGTGTGTGTGTGTGTGTGTGTGTGTGTGTGTGTGTGTGTTCCAGAGCCCGGGGCCTGCAGGAAGCCTCACCACTGGATGGATTAACTACGTTGTCTCACTTCTTTGCTTTGTGCGTCGAGGACGGGGAACACTTTGTTTGGGACGATATGATGTCTGTCCGACTCCTTTTAAGAGATCAGTACTGCTCAGCCTGTTACCAATAGAACACGTCTGTGTCTGTACGATCTATCAATCCACTTGTTGTTGAGATGATCCGTCAGTCCAGAGCAGTCCGAATTCTCTACCTGGTTTTTATACCCACAATAACACAGTGTGCTCCCAGTCACACACCACAGCGCTTCTTTAGACAGTGTTATTTCATGCTGACAGATTTCTCAGCGGTGTGTGTGTGTGTGTGGGGGGGGGGGCTTTGTGTGCATGTGAGAACAAAGCCTCACATCTACACATCAACACCAATGTCTGGGCATTATTGCCGCGCTGGCACTGATGACCCAGTTGATTCAATGGAGCACAACATTTTTCTCTCAGTCACTATCTCACCGTTATCGAAAGCCTCATATTAAAGTCTTAAATATTTCATGAGAAGTAACTCACAGGCTGTGATGAGGGGAGAACTGAGTTGGCTGAGTTCTGTGTGGCTTCCCTTATGAGTTAAAGGCAGAAAGGGTTAATTGTTGTTTTAAATTGATGCTATTAAAGGGGCAGTAAGTGATTTTATTCAAATGTACTTTTTGTAAAAATCTGCGAATATTCGCCGAAAAGTAATGCAAATTTTAAACTCAGCCCTGGCTCTGTAAACTGAAAACCAAAGGAATGGTGTGTGTGCAGTCGTAAACACGACTCATCGACACATTTATTAGAGACGTGCTAGCGGCTGACGCTACGACTCGGGGGTTTTGGCCTCTCGGTCGGCGCGTCGGTCTCACACACGAGGTCCAGCCAGGGCAGTAAAATCATCAACAACAACAAGCCTTCTCCAAAACCTGGAAAACAAAAAGGACGTACCAATGTTGGTCCCTTTCTGATTTTACTGTAACCCTCTGCCGTTTATTTGTCTGGGGAGTCTGTGTAGATGAATGCCCATGTCAGTAGCTGTGTGTCACGACGGGGTGATGGGGGCCTTTTGAGGGCAGCTGTAATCAGGCTGAAAGAGCCAGTTGTTGCGGTAGCGGTGATGGATCTCTTTGTTTTGGCCATGCAGGACTTGGAGCTGCCAAGAGAAAGGGCATTTTGATTCATCCGAGGGCCGCTGCCCTCATCTCCGCCTTTTATACTGTGAGAGACACAGTTTGTGCCTCTGTCACTCTCTTCACTCTTAGTTATCGTAGCAATGAGCCCGTTCTGAAAACGAATGAAGGCTTCAGAGGGTCAGTCCAGTAAATCTCCCTCCATTCTTTCTTAAAGGGATAGGTCGGATTAGTTGAGCTGGGGTTGTATTAGGGACTTACTGTATCCATTACCTGCGTTGACGTGCTCCCAGTTTGGAGAAGCAGGCATGAGTAACGACACAGAAGCTGAGCCATGAACTGCTGTGGACCGGGTCAGCAGCAGGAACACACACACACACATATATATATATATATATATATATATATATATAGTTTAAATGTATGTTGTATTTTGGATGTTTTCACCGCTTTATGTTGCCATCAGCCACCTTTAGTACATTTTCTCAACCGTCACACTAGGCCACTGATGCTCTGTAGTACAGAATAGCGGTTTGTGGAAGAGATGACAAATAAAAGAAGATAAAAATGAGTGATTGTCGTGGAGACGGTTTCCAAACCATCAGTGTCATATGATTGTTCCAAAACCTTGATCATTATTTAAACCATGATGTTCTAACAAATGTCATCCAACTTTAACATCACTTGAAAAATTACTGAAGATGCTGTTTTTAAGCAGCTGAACGAATTCATGGCAATGAACATCTGTTTTGATGTCTTCCAGTCTGGATTTAGACCACACCACAGCACTGAGATGGCTCTTGTTAAGGTCTAATGACATCCACTTTAACACAGACAGTGGCAAAATGGCAGTCTTGGTTTTACTGGATCTAAGTGCTGCATATATTACTAAACCAGCTGGAAAACTGGGTGGAACTCTCTGGCACCGTATTAAACTGGTTTGAATCCTATCTGAAAGACAGGGACTACTTTGTGTCTATAGGTAACAACACATTTGAGCGGGCAACAATCAATGTGGAGTTCCCCAAGGCTCCATTCTGGGGCTTCTTCTTTTCAGCATTTACATGCTCCCACTGGCTCAGATCATGGAAAACAACAAAATATGTTACCATGACACAGACATTTATATAACAATATCACCTTGGGACTATGGTCCAAAACAAACACTGAGTAAATGCATTGAGGAAATCAACGGCAGCGTTCAGTTTCTACACTCCACAGATCTGGAACAAACTCTCAGAAAAGTGCAGATCTGCTGCAACTCTCAGTTCTTTTCAATCAAGACTGAAGACTTTTCTGTTTGCCGCTGCCTTTCAGTAAATAAACTATCTATGCATTTCATGTACTGCACTGTGAATTTTATCCCCTGTCTTTTTCTACTTTAACATGTTTTTATTTTTCTCTTTTTAATTATTGTATTTTAATGTGATTTTATGTTTTTCTTCCCAATGCTTTTAAAATGAATCATGTAAAGCACTTTAAATTGCCTCGTTGTTGAAATGTGCTCTACAAATTACCTTGCCTTGCCTTATTTTAACATTGTGGGATGTTGATAACTATTTATTGTCACAACTTCAGCCAGTCTTTAGTTTTCTCATTGTCTGTTTGCTGTTTTTTGCCACATAACTCTCGTGTCATTTCAGACTCTGCCACTCCTGCTCTGCATCGCCTGCTGATTCCATTCAGCTGCCCCGCCCCCACACTCACCTGCTCCCCATCAGATCATCATCCCCTCAGTACATATACGAGTCCATTCCCTCACTTCTCTGCCAGATGCTTGAGTGTGTTCACTTAGCTCTCCGGCATTTTGGTATTCCCATCCTGATTCTGCCTGTACGTCTTTCGACCTGCCTTTTTGCTTTCAGCCTGCCCCTACTGGATTTGTTTTCTACGCCGACTGACTCCCTGGTTTGACCTCTGCCTGTCCATTGAACCCTGTTTCTGCAGCTGAACTGTTCTGCGTCTCCTCTTGTGTCGTGCTATTGGGTTCTGGCCTGCCATTTTGTGAAAGCCCGCCATTTATAATGACACGAGTTGATATTCTTTTAAGCAATCTAGGTGTCTGACATGAGCATAACTGATGCAACTGAGCCATCAGCTGGTCTTTGTTAACCGTAGACTCCTCACACCCATGTGTAGAAAATACAAATAATGAATAACTATTTACTCCATAACAACAAAATGACAAAGAAAACCGTTACAGTTCAGGCCGTTGGTAATGCAAGAAAATTTAAAATAATGGTGTCTATATAAAGAATATCATGAAGCAAGAATAATAGTTGTGAGTAAAGCTGTGGTTCACAATGACATTTTGCAGATTCTAATAATTTATTTCAAAAGTCTGCATGAAACAGTGTGACCTTTGACCTGCCACAGTCAGTGTCACGTGTTGATGGACATCTGTGATTGTCATTTTAGATTGAATTACTCCAGCTAACATTATGATACTGTCAGAACTAATAAGAAAATAAGAAAAAAGAAAGAATACATCACAAGGTCGCTTGTCCATGTCTCATCACCTGCTCCAACTGTGGGCACAGCCATTATTTATTTATCTCCATCCATTTCACGAAGCATCATGAAAAAGGGGGAGGGGCGAGTCGAGGAGTGAGGGGGAGGTAGTGTCTGGTTTACGTTCCATAAACACAAATCCACAGTCTGTAATAAATCCCCAAATTATAGTCTGTGAAATAATTCTAACAGTTCCAGTTTGGCATCAAATGAATGTGCTTTGCCAGTTTTACTGTAGCAGCAGAAAATGAGGATTTATTTACTGCTGGTGAGAAATAAAAGCACGTTGTGGATGATGGATGATAGAAGAGAGTAAAAGACACAAAAACAACTTGGGGGTACACACACACACACACACACACACACACACACACACACACACACACACAGACACAGACAGTGAAAACCCATTCTGGAGGGAAATAAATGAATTGATGAACACCAGCACAATACATAAAGAAGGGAGAAATAACTGAGTATGTTTAATTGAATTTCAGAATATGTTTGACATGATTACTAAATATACTTCATATATTTAGGTTAACTGAGCTCTCTCCTTTTATACCTGCTCATCAGTGTAACTGCGACGCGCTGGAAATGAAGGAAAATAATCTTAAATCCTTAAAATAAAAAAGATTTACCAAAAAGTAGCCTGACAAAGCCCATTGCTCTCATTCACCCCAGTAGTTTTTCATTTATGTAAAAAAGAGCCAGTTATGAGCACATCCCATAATGACATTACTACTGACTACTCACATACACCAATGTGTCATTTTTTTAAGGATACAATTTTACAATTTAAAAAAATTGTATTAGCCATATTTCAATGTTTATCACATAAATACCATTATTTATTCACACACTATATGCCGCACGTGATATATCCAAAGATATAATAAAGTGTGTGTGTGTTACATTAGTGCTCAACATTAGCATCAGCATCAGGACCACAGTCCCACCTGGATCAATTTTCTTCTGCTTGTGAATTGTGCATGATGAAGTCCGTCTGGTCCTGTTCCCCTGTGTATGGCCCACTGAATCAAAGTGTATTAAAATTAATGTGTGGTGTGAAATTGGTGTGATACAGATTGGACGAAGAGGAGGAGGGAGGTCAGGCTCAGTTCTGAAGGCTCAGGCAAAGTCATTGTTGTAGTGTAAAAATGTGTGTGTGTGTGTGTGTGTGTGTGTGTGTGTGTGTGTGTGTGTGTGTGTGTGTGTGTGTGTGTGTGTGTGTGTGTGTGTGTGTGTGTGTGTGTGTGTGTGTGTGTGTGTGTGTGTGTGTGTGTGTGTGTGTGTGTGTGTGTGTGTGTGTGTGTGTGTGTGTGTGTGTGTGTGTGCGCGCACAGATGTTTTCTCAAAGAAATGATTGCATTTGCAATGTAAAACCAATCGGCGATGCCTTGTTCTTATTACATGCACCACGACCCCGGGAGTGAATTAGCCGAGAGCAGTCAAATAACTGTTGTGACAGATAATAATGGGATATGAGCAGATGGTTTTCACACTGTATGGAAATGCTTCGGCTCTTCAATCTCATCCCTCAAACCCCCCGACTGGAGCAGCCGGCCGCGGTCGGAGGGGAGGGTCTGCCCAGGGCTGGGGAGGAGACATATGGAAGGATCGTCCCGCTCACTCACACACTCGTTGTGGGTATGAAATCAACCATTCCTGGCCCGCTGGACACCCAGGCCACGTGTTGGCATACAGTGAAAGAAGTGAGGAATTGGCACCTTATGAAAAGTAACTGTGTTTATTAGGGGGAGATGAATAGAAGGCCAGGCCCGTGTGGAGTCTGCTTCCTGATTGGGTTTGGACCTGCAGCCATCATGGAGAAAAGCTCTTCTGAAGTCCAGTCTCTTGTGAATTGCCTTCACATTGGATCATTCTACATCAGGGATTCACTCCCAGTGCCAATGTTCTGTTCATATAGTTTAGTATACATGTTTTAGTCTGCGTACCTGAACAATGAACTAGCGTGTTAGTGTCCATGAAAGCCATGTTCATGTCCAATTCATTAGAACGTTCACTCACCTGCCACTCCTGTGGTTAAAGTTTGGTTGAGTTTTGGCAAACACAACCACCCCCCTCCCTCCCTCCTTGTTGGCAGCGGCTCGGGGCTAGATAAGATGGGACGGGCTGGGGTTACTACAGGGCAGGTTTTCTAAATGAAAAGCTAGTTAGTGAACATAGCAACCCAGGAACCTCTCCTCTGGTCTGCAGCCCGACCGGCTGGTCGGCTGACATCTGACATGTGAGGCGGAGTGGGATTCATCCCAGCTTACATGTCCCCCATGTAAAGTGGACTGGCCCAAGGGAGGCAGACTGCTTCCGATGGGGGAGGGGATCAACAGCCATTCCTGCTGACCAGGGGAATGGTGAGGCGTTAGGGTGCGAGCAGGGCAGGCCTCCATCTCAGTCCCTCCCTCCTGGTTGGGGAAGGACCAAATTGTGAGTGTGGGCACGGGCGTAGCACTGGGGGGAGGGGACAGACTACCCGGGGCCAAAAGGTGGGGGGTGCTGGAAAGCAAAAAGGAATGAAAAGTTTTTTGTTTGTTTCTGGGGGTGAACGGGCTTTCAGCAAGTTTAAACAGGTGAAATCCAGCGCGGTGGTTTGTCCGTTTTCCGCGGCTGTTATCTTCATTCGCTCCACGTCTAAACCTCTACATCCGTCCCACTTCTGGGATGTGTTGGAGAGCCCCATCAGGAAGATGTTCCCCAGATTTGATCCTAATCACCAAAGATGACGATGCAGTGGCGTCACTACAGGCCTTGTCAGGGACGACCCATTTCGATCCTCAATAACTTTATCTCTTTTTAGACAGAGGAATGTCAAACCACTGCCATTATACACAATGACAGACATTTGGTATTTCACACCTTTCAAAAAAAAATACAAACATTTAAAAAATGATTTAAAAAATCAAAGCATTTTCAATAGCTCACTCATTTATGAATTTATTGACATCAAACCACATCTCATGTGTCTGTGACGTCCTCTCACAGATTTCACAGCTGTCAGTTTGTGAAAAAGACCTTAGAGAATCCTGTAGCATCCATATCATTGAGCATTCTGCTTTAATATGCATATTTCAAGGTTTGGCTTGATCTTATCCCATATTTGTCCTCTTGCTTGTTTTGCGAATTGACAGGAAGTCGCAGACACATGAGAGGTGGTTTGATGTCAATGAGTCCATAATGAGTGAGTTATTGAAAATGAAAACCATCTGCACACAGACAGCTGATGTTTGGCGCTGCCCCCCTGAGTGAGGGGGAGTGTGACGGGCAGGTGAGAGCGGCCCAGCTCAGGATGAACGTGGGACTGAATGAATATAAACTGTGAATCGTGACCAAAGTGCAAGAGGAGAGACTGTAGCCCTGTCTCCTCCGTACCCAGATCAGCCCGGCCACACAGTGGGGGAGAAACATGTTGAATGTTGAGGTTAATGTGTTTGTTGAGGGACATTCTTCATCCAGCAACAAAGTACACGAGTTCCGTCTGCATCTGCGCTCTCCGCAGCCTCCGCCCGCCTCATCACTCATGTGGCCAAGCTCCATCACCGCAGGAGCAGAGGAAAGAAAGATATCAGCTCGCGTGATAGCTGCGCGCGCGCGCACACACACACACACACACACACACACACACACACACGGAGAGAGAGAGAGAACACAACCGATCAGTCGTGCCACTGTTTGTGGCTCTTGAGATGAATGTCTCCCACACGAGGCCACTCTGGCATGAAATGCTGAGATGTAATCGTCTTCTCGCCACAGGACGCTGTTTCACGAGAGGGGAATGAACTCTAATGTCGCTTTAACTTTTCTTTTTATCTTTCATGCTGTAGCTGTCTCGATATTTTCTCTTCCATTCCGCAATTTTACACCATCTCCTTCATCTTTGAGTAGTGGGATTTTTTTTTTTTTACTGCTCGAGAAATTTGAATTCAAATATCATAGCAACGGGTGACCTGATGGTACGTACAGTATCACACGGGTCCCAGCCGGCCACATCCTGTGCTGCATGTCACTCCCTCCTCTCTAATAAAGGCATAAGAATATACTTAAAAGAAAAAAGAAGATGAAATGCCGGCGTGTTTAGTTTTACTTGAGCTGTCCCCAGATCAGATTTCCAGATTTAACTCTGGGCTTTATTCATTTATGTGGTAGTGTTTCGTTCCATGTATAGATCATTTTTATTCAACACTACCCACAAAGGGACGTGTGCGTGTGTGTGTGTGTGTGTGTGTGTGTATATATATATATATATATATATATATATATAATTCAATCCTCTATCCACATCCAGTGAGTGTGGGTTCGTCACACGCTGAACCCCCGTGTACAGTATCCGGCTGAATTAGTCTCCTGTTGAACCTGTGAAGCCTCTGGTTTCATTACTGTGATGTGAAAAATAATACGTGGTTCGCATTTGAAACGCATTCAAATAATCTCACATTGGCACATTTCTTTCTTTTTTTTTCACTTTGTAAATACGATTTTTCGAGCTCAATAAATAAAGAGAGTGACTTGAAAAGATGGAGAGACGGAGCCGAGTGAGGGATCAGCTCTCGTGCTTGGTGATCGGAGCTAAATACAGAGCTGGCTCCGACAGCCAGACAGGCTGTTGTCTCCGACTGAATGGCCTATTCTGCATAACTGGTGATATATATGCTAATATCAAAATAGCACCTAGCTCACTCCGTGTCCCTGTCAGAGAAAATTGTTTCACAGGTTAGGTGAGAGAAGGGTGGGGGGGGTGCAGCAGAGAGTCATTTTACCTGGATCTGATTTTCTGGTGCCGGGGAGGTGATGAGAAGTGATGATGGGAGATTAGTTGTGACGGCTCCCGGGTTGCAGCCACCACATTACAGGAGAGCTCTCTGTGGGAGGGGGCCGCTGTTCTCTGCAGTACGCCACTCGCTACTGGGACAAAGAGCCGTATCGCACAAATCAACCTCACTTGAGCGCCGGGGGTCAAAAAATAAAAGAGCGCTGGGTGGCGACCACGAAAACGCTCAATTTCCCCAGCTAAAAAAAACAAACCAGATTAAATTTATCGGTTTGTCGACTGATGTGTGATGAGAATTGGAGCCGGCCAAATTCCAGTCATCAGTTCCCGGACGAAGAATAACAACGTGTAATCTGAATACCTCTAATCACACCTAATGTGACAGGCAGGGAAGAAGACAAGGGTAAAAAAAAGTTTTATTATCGGCAGAGAATTGTATAGGAGCCAATCTCAAAGAGAAGAGAGAGAGAGTCTCGACCCTGTTAATGACAACCCACACCTGACTGTCAGATGTGTCGTGTTGCATTCAAATCACCAAAATCCAGCTCAGGTAATTCAAAACTCTAAACTCTAAATGGACGGGGCAGAGCAGGGATCTGGGCAAGAACAAACTCAGCTCTTGTTGGTTGGTCTGTTAAGTGATGTTTCAGACATGCTGTTGTTAGATACCAACTCATGCTGTCTGCCATGTGAAGAAAAAACGCTCCCACTTTGTGTGCTCACGCTGTTATAATGTTGAAGAAGAATGCTGTCGAGACAGAAACGTGTGTAACCTCTGCCATCCTAAAAACCAGGTGCTGCACGCACCATATGTCCAATGAGGATTATTGATATTCATTATCCGAAGGGGTTTCGCTTCAGCACACTGTCCTAGCCTGCACCACATGGTGGTGTGTTATTGACCATGTCCGCCGCTTCGCGCAGGCGCAGTCCAACAAAAGGGCACCGAGTTTGAGGAACGGACTCGTTGCTCTGCTTCAACTGTGCCAGAGGCGGAAGTCGGCCGGCCCAAATATCTGACATGTTAGAAATTGATCGGAACATGAGATCCTCTGTTCAAATTACCGCTGCTCGCTGCCCCCTGCACACTGCACGGCAAACCACGCACGCCGAAGCTGAAAACTCTGAAATCTGGGAAACAAAACTGGTGTAAAGAACCGCACCTCTGCAGAGCTGGATCAAAATTGCCAGCTGCAGGTGAAGCATTTGATCATTTCATTTTGATTGTGTCAAGCAACCATCCGGAATTTAATTCATTTAATTTAAGGCCTATTTCATCAGAAGCATTCATTTAAGTTGGAGTAGGCTAATAACTCATTAGAAACAAATGATTCAATCAATAATAAATGCACAGTATAAAGTATCTGTGCGAACGTGGGGATCAAGTCAAATACTTTTACTAGCCATAGTGAAATATGGGATGGGAAGGCCAGATAAGTGGTTCAGAAAGGCTTCAGAACATGTTGTAGCCGTTCTTCTGCCTTTTTATCCAGGTAAGAGCAATAGCCCCTCCACATGTCTGTGCCCGTCCCTGCACACGACTTCACGACACCACATGGAGCCTCGTTCAGCCGTCTTCACAGAGCCGTGTCACAAACGGGCACCAACAGGCCAATGGTCCCGCGGTCGTTCCTATGTATTCACGTCAAGAAGGGCTCGTCAGAGAGACGCTGCAGCGGACTCTCACATCTGATCGGTCGGATTAAAGGTTGTTGGAAATAGTGGAAGGACACCGACGGGCAGACATTCCCTGATGTGTAGAGTTGAGTTGTGTTGTTCCTTTTTCAAATATGTCTCGGCTCACGTGTACACACAGCAACGTGCTGAGCGGTATATTTCTCCACTCGAAGGGCGGGAAAAACAGTCATGAAGAAATATATGTCAGACAAAGGAAGCAGTGAAGCCTTTTTTTTAATTGGAGGGGAGAGGTGAGGTGCACCAGCTCATCTGAAATTAAAATCTTTCACTGAATTATTGATGTCCAGATTTCAGAATTCCCCGCTCTTTTCTAATTACCTCTCCCTGTTCCCACCAGGACGGCCCTGAAGCCGGACAAACTGCGAAGGTGAGGACTTAATAATTAACTGCCTTTAAATATGTCATGAGGCCTCTGCAACAGTTATACACTATTAAATAATCATTGTATTTCTTTTGCAGTGTTAAACTCTTGGAGGGGCTGAATTATTCATAGATCCCTCCTGAAAGCTTGAAGTCGGTTGGTGTGGCGGGAGGGATTCACTGGGGTCCACACAGGTTGGAGGGAGGGGACAGAATCCTTATCGCTCAGGGCGACTCGCTGCTTCATGCACATTACACTACACTGCTGGTTCACGTTGTTCAGGTTCACGTATGTAGCACTGCAGAGAGTGAACATACATCTTCTGCTAATGTTGCAGAAGTCCTGGTTTATTAAAATATCCACAAAACAGGGGCCGCTGACGTCGGTGTGAGAAGAAGAACCGAGCATGACAGAAACCAGATTTGGGTCTTTGATTTTGTTTTCCAGCGATCATGTCATCCGTCTTTATTTACTGTCTATGGTTATTCCACATGCGTTTGTCTGTGCTCTTCTCGCACGCCCAGTACAAGTCATTTAGGATTACGGACCCCTAATCCACACAATTACAAATAACACAAGTCTCTGAAGATAATGTGTCAAGAGGGTCTGCAAATGGAGCTAATTGTTTTTCTTTTCTTTTTATCTTCCTTGTAAAATTTGTTTTCATTTTGAAATATTGAAAGGCGGCGAGCGACACTGATGCAGCTCATATCAGCGCTGCAGCTGCAGGCGTGGACACCAGCACAGGTTGTAATTACAAATACAGCTAATATGGGTGATTAATACTTACCGGGCTCTGCTCCCCCTCTCCTGATTTGAATAACTCATTTATGTCTTCTCCTTTTTTCTTTCTTCATGGTCCTTCACGTGTGTGTGTGTGTGTGTGTGTGTGTGTGTGTGTGTGTGTGTGTGTGTGTGTGTGTGTGTGTGTGTGTGTGTGTGTGTGTGTGTGTGTGTGTGTGTGTGTGTGTGTGTGTGTGTGTGTGTGTGTGTGTGTGTGTGTGTGTGTGTGTGTGTGTGTGTGTGTGTGTGTGTGTGAGAAATTAGAGGAAACACAAATGAAGATAATCCAATGAAATGGAGGAGAGTAGTTCGTATTGTTTAATGTGCGTGAGTCTGGACAAAAGGTGATCACGTCTTCCAAATGTTTTTTTTTTCCACTGCAGAGAAAGCTCATATTTACCTGATAACAGTCCAAACACTCTCTTACAGTAGGTGATATCAATGCTGCTTATGTCCGTCCACTCCCTCCCATTACATCTCATCTCGTTCAAGGACGCATTCCATTCAGTTCATTCAACCTTTTTTTTCAGGATTACATGTGGGTGGCCCTTATTCTCAGTGATGCCAAGATTACATTAGGCAACAAACTGAATGGAAAAAATCTATAAAAAAGGTAATAACCTTATTAAAAAAGTATTATGCAGCTATAGTACAAAACAATATAATGCAGACTAATATATTAAATAATAATATATATTAAAAGAGTGAAAATACAGAAAACAAATGTGTTAACACAGTTGATGCAGGGAGGTTTTAAATTGTCCATCAAATATTCGAGAATCACCTTCATCATAAAGGATTGTGGTGAGAACCTAGAGTCTTAAGTCTGAGGGCAGACGGAGGCTGCAGGATTTCTATGACATCATATCTTTGGTCACACTGGATCGCTCCGGGTTTAAATGTAAATCGGCAAAATTGAGCAAAATGACAAATGAGTTCTATTCAGCGACTCTGGGTTAGATCCATTTGTAGTGGATATCTGCAAACAAGTATATAATCTATATTTTAGCTGTTATCAACAGCATGAATTTAATTCATTCTTTATTTAAAGTTCCATTAAGATCCAAACAAATCATATGTTTTCTCTATAAGTGACAGACCAACTGCATGCGATATTATGCCAGTTCATTCAAATAACCCTTGTGTATCTTTATGTAATGGAATCACAACCTCCTAAGACGCAGATATTAAAAATGTGTGTTAATGGCTCCATCACATTTGTAGCAGGATGGAAGGATCTAATTCATCTGCTCTCGTTCAACTCAGAGTATCAGTGGAGGGAATGTTTTCAACGTGGTTCAGTTACTTTTCATACACGAGTGGATCAAAATGCATCACTGCAAACCACGTGACAACGTTCACTCTGCTCATTGATCAGATGTGTTGGGGAAGAAGGTCCTGTGTCCTGGACTACTACATCTTTCTGTGAGAGAAACATTGCTGAGCAACCTCTGCCACAGTTTGCTCGGACCGGCCAGAGGAGCCCTTTGGGACCAGACCAAGACCACAGCCTCTAAATGGCCCTGATGTGGAACTTTTAATCCAGACCTGAAGGCGATTGCTGTGTTCACACCTGCCAGAAAAAAAAAATCACACCAAAGGGGGAAATGAACCAGAGTCGTTTTTAACTGGAGGAGTGAAAATGCCCCGAGTCACTCCCAAAGTGTTCTGACTTGTCCTTCTGCCCTCCCTCCCTCTCTCCACTGTGTGCCCGAAGAGAACAATGTCCTTTTAAAAATACCTTATTTTTCCATTTCCACAACAAACCCCATTTTAAATCTACAGATTGCTTTAGATGAAAAAGTTTCCATTCGGCAAAACAAACAAGGTCAAAGAGTAATACATTTCCGCCGGAGTTCAGTCAGATTCATACCAGTGGGTAGGTTATATTTTAGCAATATCAGAATATCAGCAGCGGTGAAATATTCCTCCAGAGCCTTTTGTTGAGGGCCTTTATTGCAAGTAAGCACAACGCCGGTGCAGTGAATCAACGGCAGTAATAGAAGAGCCGTTATTTCCCACTGATCCTCAACTCACTGAAATAATCTACATATTTTACCAAATCATTTTAACACAAAGCAACTCTTGATGTGAAGACCTGGCGGGTCTTTCTATGAAACCAGATTACTTTGGCACATATAGCACACCTGCTGCTTTAGGAGCCCGCCCCCATCTATCATCTTGGTTATTGCAATCAGTCGCTCGCACGCCAGCAATAAAAATGGTCTTTTGATTGAATAAAGGCGAGGCAGGCTATAAGAGAGAGGCAAATGCACTCCTATAAACTCACTGCCTGGAGTCGCGTAGACAGAAGACAGATCTCTGTGTTTTGAATGATGGAATTGGATTTTATTTTTGACTTGTGGAAAATGCAGGGTGATTATAGTGATTCATCATGTGGAGGTCTGTGTGTAGATCCCGTTTGTTTACCATGCAAAAGCCTGGCAAGTTACTCCACATATGAGTTTTTATGAATAAAGATGATTAGCTGTAATGTGCACAAAGTAGGCAATACTGCATTAACCCACAGGAATGTAATTCTCTTAGTAGTGAATGTGGAAGGCAGAGTAAGTGAGACACAGGAAGCATATGACTTTACATTCTGCATCCGACAAAGGATTTGCCTGACGGCTTTATTGGCTGTTGAAAGTGTTGTATGTGAAAGTTTGACCTTGTCAACGTCACAATGTCGAGCGAAACAATATGGTCGTGACAGACAAAACACACTGTATCTCTCAGGCTCGGGTTTCATTTTGAGACGCACCAGTGGAAACGGATTTGTTGTGATGCCAACCAATCATCACACTATCCAGTGAGGTGACTCACTGAGTGCTACCTCAACATCCTGAAGTTTGGTAAAGAACCGGTCGAGGTTTTAGGAAATACGTGTATGTGCTTTCTTTAAGAGTAAGATAAGAGAATTGATATCAGTCTCATGCAAGCTGGAGACGTGGTTAGCCTAAACCTGCCCACCTCAAACTCACTGATGAACATGTTGCATTTTGACTGTTCAATTCATAGATACAGATAAATGTCCATCCATCCATTATTTATATAGCTTTATTCATTATGGGCAACGACGGGCTGGAGCCAATCCCAGCTGGACAGGTCGCCGGCCTGTCGCAGAACAACATACAGAGACAAACAACCATTCACTCTCACATTCACACCTATGGTCAATTAAGAGTCTCCAATGAACCAAATCCCAATCTTCATGTGTTTTAGAGGAAGCTGCAGAAGCCAGAGAGAACCCAGACAGACATGGGAAGAATATTCAAACTCCAGAAAACAGAAAGGACCTGGTCCCTGAACCATCTTGCTGTGAGGCAACAGTTCTAACCACCACACCACCGTGCAGCCCACAGATAAATGTAAATGACCCAATTTGTAGATTTAGTGGGAGTTCAGCCACCTTGTCGTCATGGTCGCCAGCATTGGAATCATTGTGCTTCTAGTGAGACCAAAACCACAACTTGTGACAATGGCTGTAACTGGCAAACTGTGTTGTTCCTCAACCTTAACTAATGTTGAGAGCTCTCATGAGAATTAAAGCTGTTTTCTCTGAGAGATTAATAGTATCTAACAGTCCAATAGCAATCACATTCATTCTGGACAGGTCTACAGTGCTTGACGTCCACGTCTAGTGCTAATGTTAGATGATGGTTGACGGGGTGGTAGGTGATATGCAGGGATGCTACTCATGAGCTGGTAAGAGAATCAGAGATCTGGGATAGGAATGGGGAGAGAGATGTATCTGGGATATACTGTGTACTGTTTATTGACTCTTTAAAAACAACAGGCCTTTCAGGGATGCAGGATCTAAATTTAGTTCCTGGGTACTTTACTTACCCTCGAAAAAGACCCTGCTTGACAGGTAGTACTCACCGAAGGTTCAGGAACTATGGGGGCGGGGCTGCAGTACTTAAGAATTGTGACAGGTCGAAAAGCACCTCTTCTAGGTGACTTGGCTGTAAATGGAATGAACTGTATTTATATAGCTCTTTTCTAGTCTTATAAACGCTCAAAGCACAAGTCATATTCACACATTCATACAGCGCTGCTATTTACCACGCATTCATATCACATCAGCCTCCAGAGGTACTTTAGGGTAAGGTGTCCAACGACACATTGGCATGCGGCCTGGGGGAAGCTGGGATTAAACCGTCGATATTTCTGGTGGGTGGACCACTGACTGTACCTCCTGAGCCACAGCCGGTCGTGTGTGTTCACAGACAACACGGTGTAAAATATTAATTATCACCAAGGTTGGAATTGAAATAAAAACAATAATCTATGCTACAAGACTGAAAGGAAAAGTTTGGCACATTGAGAATGTTTGCTCTCACTCCTGTCACTCATATTTGTACACATGACATCAGATGGAAATGATACATAGGCAATGGTAACTTACATGATGACTTGTCTCCCTTCTTGGTCATATTCATATTCATACTCTTCTACTTCTACTTCGGCTTTAATCGTTTAAATTTGTGCATGGCATGTCATGTTAAATATTTCTGCTGCACTGAATTGTAGGTCTATTTCTCCTTTCCTTTGGCCAGGTCCAGTGTACCCTATGCTAAAGGAGATAGGACAGGAAGCATCGAAGCAGCATTGTTATGATCCGGGTAAATTTTTCCTTCAACCTAAAAGACAAATTGTGTCATTTCTCATCTTGTGGCCGTATTCTGATGTGGCACTGTAGCAGGTTTTCTCCCTGCCACCGCAGGTCACCCAACACACTCCAGAGACAGCTGCTGACCAGTAACACTACACCATTACACAGCAACGCTGGTGGCAGCTTCTCCTGTGTCCATCACTCGTAGGGGGAGTGGTTAGCTAACTGGAGTCAGCTGTGCTTCTCACTACTACACACACTGGTGCAGCTGGAGGTGCTGTCCTAAGCCACGCCCACCTTCACACCCCTCCCGCAGGTGGACGCCACCACGCCCACCCTCCCCCTCACCGACACCTATTGGCAGGATTGCAAAGTAGTTAATCATGATTACATTTCACCATCGTAAAAGCGAGGACAAGACTTTTATGATCATTTCGATGATCCATCCACTCTATACTCAAGGTTTGATAAAAACATACAGTGTCCCTTTCCTGCTGCGTTCCCCTGATTCACTGACGAGCACAGGTCCCATCAAACACCACTCGCTGTCTGACAGGTAATGAGGAAGTTTACTAAAGAATCTTTGTGAGTATAGCTCTTTCGAGGATTGTTTGGAGTGCGGTTTGTTTGGCAAGAATCAACTAGAGGATAGGAACATATCTTAAGGTGAATATGGCCCTTGATTTCAAGGGGAGAGACAAACATGTACTTTGGTAGGTGGTAAGTAGCACCCTTAGCCTAATGACGCTGCTGACAGTAGAGCTGTAAAGTATCCTCCACATCCATTTCACGCAGTGTTGACCAGCAGTTTCATCCGTCCAGTTTTGCTTTGTCAAAATGGGTCGACACCTAATTGCACACTGCACTGGACAAATACGTGCGTGCACATGTTCCAGGTAGATTACTCTGAGTCATTCTGCTCTTCCTGTGGTGAGAATCTCAGAGTTGTAACATCCTGCCTTGTACTTCATCATAGTGCACATGCTCATAACATCCTCACATTTTATTTTTTTTGAATATGTGCAACTGGGAGTGGCTCATGTGGCTGAGAGGGACAAATCCCCAGCCCCTCCAGTCCAAGTGTCCTTGTGTACTCGAAGCACTCGATTTATTGCAGGAATGCAGGATGAATGTTTGAATGTGACCCGTAGTGTAGAGCACAAGAAAGTCTTAGATGATGTAGTCCTCCTTGTTTTTTTTCCCTTTCTTATTCATTCTCTCTGACGATTATTATCTCAGGTAAATCATCGAGTTATTCAATGTTTAGTAGTGTGTTTGTGGTCAGCAAGGGACGTGCACAGACATAAAGGGGTTGGTCCAACCACATCCAATTGAATTAATTATGTAAGAAATGGATACTTGACATTTCTATCATAATGCTTTACAGTCTGCTGCTTGTCTGAATCCAGCTCCTCTCTTTTGGAAAGAAGCAGCTGCCAGAGACTTTATTCGCAGGAAATCAAATTGGTAAATATTCCATGGGTCACCATTACTTCAAAAGACCTCAAACAACATCCAACAATATCAAATTTTGATGCTATGTCACATGACAGGGGGCATAGAGCATGGATTTGCAACGCAATCTCTCTTCTCTCGTATGGACTAATTGTCTAATCAGCCAAAAAATGAAAAGATTGAAGTGGCTCCCTCAGGAAACGCTCGATTTCATTTTCATTCCCAATTTTTTTTTTTTTGCTAGGACAGTAATGTCTTCTTATATTGGCATATTTGGTGGAACAGTTGTTCCCAAACTGATTCATAGAAAGTGAAATCCTTCAAATTTTGCGTAATATCTCTTAAAATTAACATCTTTTTTTCCACTGGAAAAGAAACCAAACGGTTGTTGTTGTTGTTGTTCTTTTTTATCAGCCGAGAACATGCTGTTATTTACAGCAGCTGTTCAGCCGGAGCTGACGCGGGGGGGGTCTCTGTCTCACCACAGGTGCACCTCCCAGATATACAGCACACACACTCTGCACTGCTAGTGTCTCGGAAAAACCCACTCAGGGGTTTAATGCCTCGCTCGGAGGCAAACGGGCACTGAAGGAGGTAAATGTTTCTTCTCCTCCTCCGAGGCTCCGCTTTATATCGTTCTCCATCCTGATGATGACTCGAATGATTCTCTATTCATTTCAGTCTGATTACGTTTATAAAGGCTCTATCAAACTAATGCAGATGAAACATTTAGAATTACAGTAGTGTAATAGTATGCATGGGTATATTATATATACTTTATACTGAATATATAATGTCTGTAATGTTTACTTGCTCTCACAGCACAGCTTTGTTCATGCCTCACACGATAGGTGAAGGATGAATCTGGTATTATTATGTTAATTTGAATATTTCTAATGTGGCTCTTGCTGTGTATGTGGCAACGCATTCCACCCTCCTGGTTCTGAGTAGGTAGACGCGCACACACACACACACACACACACACACACACACACACACCCTCCAGTGGCCACTGCCTCCTTCACTCAGCGCTCATTTAGAAAAACCTTGGTGATAAATAGCTCTCCCGCCGTGATGTGTTACTTTTTTCCCCGCCTCAGTGGTTTTCCTTAAGGTGGGCAAATTTAATAATTCAGATATTATGTAAATGACCTCATTAAACAGAAAATGCATACTAAAAAGGCAGACGCCTCCAAACATGTTATCTTGTTTGTAGCGTTTACAAACTCCCGTTCCGTCTGCCCCCAAAGTTTATCAGTGTCGTAATGAGAAATGAATAAGAAAGACCCACGATGAGTTATTAGGCTCTTGATGATACGAACGCACTAACAGACACACGCGTCCAGACAAGGACACGGGTTACATCGGGGGAATGAAAGCACAACACGGTAATGGACAGAAAAGGAGCAGCACACTGTTCAACTTGAAGGTCAACCAAACTCTTTGACCTTGAATAAAACAGCAAAACAGCATGAGAACAATTCCATGAGCATATGGTCTCTTTGGGTAGATGAAGGGAGCGGGGATCTATTTTGAATAAATCTGTAGCCATTTCAGATTAAACGAAGAAACCACATTTCCATTATATATGTGGAGGAATAAATGATATATTCCTGCGTTGCCCCGTGAACCACTTCTCCTGTGAAAGTCACCATCAGCCATACTCAGGTAAATATCCAACGATGTTTCTCGGCCTCTGAGCTCATCTGATGTATTTGAATGTTTTCTGAGGCCATCCGCAGCGGCTCAGTGAAACTTACGGGAAGACCAGAGTTGACTTTGCTCAGCAGACAAACTCGCCGTTGTCGGCAGGATCACTCGAGTGAAAGGATACCTGGACCGTGCACAGCGAAAGCCTGGGACTCTGTCCTCACCCCACCAGTCAAGGAGGGCAGAGAAGGACTGGAGGTGGTTCACTGCTGTGGTCCAGTGATCAGAAGTCCACCTATTACTCAGCTCAAATGTTCTAACCCTATTGAGTCCAGCGACATGACTGTTGGTGATGACAATGAAAATGTTGTGCTGTGTCTGTACCGAGTGGAGACAAGAGCCACCTTTGGTATCTAACATGCAGTCGGACGAACCTTCGCATTCACTTTTTTGAGTGGATAGCTAAGAGCCAATAAGATTTATGGAGTATAATGAATATAGAACATTCTAGCCGGGGGCTAACTTTTCCCACAGTATGAAGAAAAGCGCTTGGCCCAGGCACAAATGGTTCGGAACTCCGCAGTGAAGATGGCACATTAAATCCTAATGGTCCTGAACTCTGCAGGGAGAATCTCAGCCCACATCCGAGTGGTCCACACGCCTGTAGTTAAGATCTCAGCATATGTCCGGCTGCTCCTACACGCTACACCAGCTCAGGCTTCTCTCCACTTGGACCGGTTGTCCATGACCTTTAAAACGACATCAGATCTCTGCCTCCCAACACGACCTCAACAACTTTGGTTTAACATTTGAATTGTTAATTGTTGTAATTCACCCTGTGGATATCTGTATATAGGAACAAAGCCTGATTACTCTTTGGTTGAAGGTTGTATTTCATGTGCTGATCAGTGTTATGTTATTTCCGCTTTGGAGTTTTTGTTTTGCCACACAAAGAGTTGGCCTCGGAACATTACCATAGAGACATTAGCATATCATCCATGCAGATAAGGAATTCAAAGTTAACAATACAGGCAGCCAGCTTTTTGACAGCAGGAGGCCTGACACCAATGGGGTGTTGGAAAAAAGTCAATTAAAGCCTTAACAGCGTAAAAATAAGTAGTCTCCAGGTGCGCAGGTAGCACGCTTGGTGAAACGCAGGCTCACCCTCCTGTGATTTGTGGCACGGCAGCAACACTCTGATCTGGCTTCTCCAGCGTACTGTGAACCGATGGAGACTCTCTGTGGAAACTTTCTGTCACGTCAGTCTGTCAGATGATTCCCATGGTGAAAAAAAGTACCTGTTTCTCTAGACAGAGCACAACATCTGAGCCGCAGCCTTCTCCGTTTGTCTGCTGACAGCATGTCCACGACCATCTGCTGCCCGGGACGAACACAAAGCAGAACGACGGCGTGTATGATGAGGTGAGATGGCAGATTCATGACCTTCCGCAATGTTGCATGACGTAAATGTATGAAAAGGACAACTTGTGACTTGTATCTGACCTACACTGCCCCCTGGCTCTAACACTATTTACTAATTGTCTCATCAGGAGTACATCAGACAGACAGAATAAACTTTGCCCATGAAGTTCGCAGTGATCACACATTACATGTTTTCTTCTTCCTCTTTGTGGTTCAGTCCAACCCTGGATGATCCGCATTCCACAAAACGTACCATTGAATTACATCAAGGGCCGCCGCTTACAGCCAGCACAAAGTGGATCAGACCGACACACACACAGAGCACTGTGTCAGCGCATTAAATATGAAACACTAAGCGTATGTTATTGAGTCTAGACACACCAGGTATTCTTATAGTTGTGAGGTTGACCAGTGACCAGTGCATCAGTGTGTGACATCATTACAGTCCTTTAATCCTCTACATACAGTGAGACAGACCACGAGACAGGGGGACTCGTCCAGGGTCTTCAGCAGTCTTCTCATAGTACATGACTTTGGGATTGTTCTTTGTTTTTTTTAAGTTGAAACATGAAAGAAATCATTGCAGGTCGCGGTTTATTGGGATTGTTTTAAAAAAGTATGGTTGCTTGTTAGGAAGATCAGTCAGTCAGGAAGGCGACTCCCATTCATCTGCCTGTCATCCTCTCACTCTCAGTTCCTTCCCGTCATGTCAGCGATCAGCTGTTCCTCAGCTGGTCTCACCCATCCAATAGCATTGCAACACACCGGTCCTGTTAGCCTATCATGTCGCTGCTGCCCGTTTAAATATGATTCGTCTCCCTGCCTCGGTCCTCTGGTGCTGCTCCACCCTCCACCTCCCCTTCACCTTCGCCCAGTCTGCTCAGACTCTTCAGATTCTTCTCTCCGTCCCATAGCAAGTCGTCGACCACCATCACCACCAGGGTCTGACTCCACGGGGGATTTACTACTGCAATATCTCCCTCAAAATCTATTATCAATACATATCATTCTGCTAAATCTGTAATAACTGTTATTTCTTCATTCACTTGTCAGTTGCTATTTTCACAAATGCATTGATTGACACCGTCTGCTGCCTCACAAATAATATCAGTGCTATGATATAAAATCGCCTGCTCACAAATCCCCAGGTTGATCATTTTACTCATATGAATATATTATAGATTATTAATATGCACCTACATAGGTGGGTGCACGCTGTGCGTTAAACGTGTAGAAGTATTGTGGACACGGTGTGTGGTGTGAAGCACCAGGCGTCGTTAAAACTCAGGCCCAAGAGGTTTAATGTGTTGATTTGAGTGCGACCGTTGAACATTTAGCCCCACCCTGCCTCCCTGTAAATTAAACGTCCGCCTCTTTGATGGACATTTTAAAGATGACGGGGCCCATTTGCCCCGTCTCCTAGCCGATGACACTCCATCAGCCTCACTTCAACGTCTAGTGTGCAATAAATAAAAACATGGACGCATTATAAAAGCAGCAGCGTGGTGGTTCCAGTTATCTTGAAGCGCCGCACATCTGACATTGTTATCCAGGAGTGAGACTCCCGCATGTTGCTGCAGGAATATGAAAAACACAATTCACTGCTAATGAACTGATTCACCTGTGGCTCCTAATAACTTTAATTAAACATCTGAGAGATGAGTTTCACCACATATCAGCGGGCTCCACAGCCCCCAGGAGCCGGAGTCTCCAAACCAATGAACCGCAACACTTCAATAGGAAAATAATGAACATGCCTTTCAGGGTGTTTCAAATTTCACTGTGACATTTTGAATTTGTAACAACAGAGACTGAAGCAAATGAATATCAATGGCTGGTGAGTTTTCATACGAATATTCTAATAACCACGTCTAATAAAAAGAACTTCCCTCATCGTGCCTGAGGGGAGAAATGAAAAGTGCAGTTGCGCGGCAGAGTCCCGGCAGCAAAATATAAATAGGTTTGTTTTTAATTTGCATGTGATCATAAGGGTTATTGTGAGAGCAGCCGCCACCATCACCATTTATATTTTCCATGACACACGTGGCAAAAGAACGTTTCTCTTTGAGGGGGTTTTCTTTTGCGATGAATAATCAGCCAGTGTTTGTTCCCCTTATAGCTCGTACGCCTGCCAAGTGTTTTATTGCCCAGATTAAACGCTGTTGCTCGCTCATGAGGACCCTTTAAGAGGTAGTAGAGCAGGTGAAGCCCGTTTCTCTCGCAGCTCAGTGTGTCTCTTGGTGTCTGTCGTGTTTGGTGCCTACACCTCACCATAGCATTGTACAGTGAGTCGTTGTTCACGGGCCTCCGCTGTTATGGCCAACTGTTGTCGTATCTACAAGTGTTTTCTAGCCACTTGTTAGGAAGTCACTCAGGGGACGCAGCCAGAGTGGGTTTAAATTAGAGAGCAATGAAATACTTTTATCATAATAGACTGTATAGAGGAGCTATTTATTAGCCCCAGCCCGGCTGCAGGCCCAGGACGTCCAGCTCTGTATCAGATGCAGCTCGTGAAGCCACAGTCCGTGGGCTGTGTATCGCCGTGAGCAGAAGGATGGGGCTCCGGAGTGCAGTCGCATTGTCATTTTATTTAGATGTGTTGGAGGCCGCTGCTGCTCAGACGATCCAGCAGCCTTACAACGGCGTTACTATCTGTGTTCGTGTTTGCGCCATGTCCTCGTCTCTTCCTCCGTCTCCCTCTGATGTACCAGATGGCACATTCACTTCTCTTTACAGTGTCACCTTGCCCAAATGGAGCTGTCACGGTGCAGCGTCTTCGCTTAGCGGGCCTTGTTTGCGACTTCCTTTTTTTTCTTTTTAACTTTCCGTCTTTGCTTTGTTTACGTTTCTCACCTGAATCATTATTTATCATCTCCTGGATGACCATAAATATTCATAACCAACTTGATGTCACTCAGGCCAGTAGGTGCAGACGTACTGTGTCTTTATTGTAAAGCTAATCAATGAGATGGACAGTGAAGATCTTAACTGTGTATCATTTCCCTGCATACATAAAAATAATCTCTCCAGCTAGAGGCGCTGGTTTGATCTAAACATCTGTTATTGTCAAATCTTCCAAACCTCATCATAAGGAGCATGTTGTTATGTATCATTGTGACAAAATGTCGATGATACGTTTTCTCATGAAGACGAGACAGTAACGAGACAAAACCAATGTCGTTACACAACAACTGCAACCAAATCTCAGTATCGTTGAAAAAAGAGAGGTGACCACATTACACAGCGTCTTTATTCTATACAACATCATGTAAATCTCTGAATGATGCACTGCACATTTTTCTTCCTGCACCAACCAAATCCCCACATCCATGAACGCTCCGCCAACAGTGCCAGGGTGGACCTGTACCACGGTGCGCTGGTGACTGGAATTATTGGTCCTGATTAGAATTAAACTAAAATGTTTGCAACAAATTGTCAACTGAGACTAAATCTGAAAGAAGCTGACAAAACGAACACAACAGTAGTTTGTGATTCGTGGATGGAGCAGATGATAAGCGCCGGCTCCAGGGAGCCAGACTTCATCAACAGACAATACAGAGAAAATTGCCGCCCACTGGTTGACAGGTCATTTATAATGTAATAACAGCAACACGTGTTCGCAACACGACGGAGACTAACACAGTCCTTGTGTCAGAGGGAAAATCAGGTCGTACGTCGTGGTCTTCTGATCGACACAAGATCTTATACATACAAGCATTCAACAGTGTCAGGCCTGTTGAATACTCAAGTAAAACTATGACAAATATTAATATTTATGGAAGATTCATGTTTGAGTCAGAGACGGAGCATCATCCATTCTTCACCATGCCCCGACAGTTTGAGATGCAGTTCGCCCTGCGACGAAATGAGTCATCCGAAAGGTCACTCGGGACGGGCGCGAAAAAAGATCATGATGAGAGCCTCGTGAACACACTGTGTCGACAGACGTGCTGCTACGATGACACACACAAAGAAAACATCAAAGACAGATAAATTATAGTCCTTACTCCTAATTCACAGTTTAGGATGATCGACACTTCTACAAATGTGCTTGGAACACTTTTCAACAAAAACCGTCAATCACAAAACAAAAACTTTTAATGCAACATATATAAAAATATATACAAAAAATAACCTGTGTCGAAGTTGTCATTTAAATTATCATTGTCAGGCTTAAAGTGATGTTCTGCTGGGGGGGAGGGGGCAGACCCTTGTCACTTTCTCCTCTATTCTCTCTTTTTATTTTTATTGGGTGGGTGGGGCCTAATTCAGCAGAGAGCAAAATGAGAGGTATGACCTTGGGACTCTCCCGAGAGCTTTCAAAAGCAAGAGAGTGAAAGACAGTTCTTCCTGCCAGGCATTGTCACACTGTAAATCACAGTGAACACACACACTGAACAGGTTGAGCTATCTTAATGATCGTAATGCAGTTGCTTTCCCTTTATGAGAAGCTGTATGTCATGTATTCAGGACACATTCACCCTCCCTTGTCTTCACACCATCTCTGAAGTCCGTCTTTGGCTGAAGATATTACACCTCAGAAAGGTCAGTGATTTAAAATGAAGGGGGAAAAAAACCCCTTTCAGATACTTTAAGGATGAATTTGTTCAGTAAACAGCTGAACCGGGGAAATGTTCTCACTGTCTCTCACTGTGTTCTCCGTAATGGCTCCTCGAGTCTTGTGGTTTCTGTAGAACGTAAACCAAATGTTATGATATAATAATACCTCTAAATCTTTTCACATTTGGAAATAAATATGTTCATATTCAGAGAATATAGTCATTTAAGACGAAGGGTGCTCTTTCACACCCTGCTCGAGGTGTGAAGCCGGCGTCTTCAGTTTCAGACTGATGCAGTCCAGCGGCCATGTTGTTTAAATATCTGAGCATACATGGGCTTGTTGGTCTTTAAATGAGGGGTGGTCCGGGGACAAAATAAAACAAGGACTTGGTCCACTTTTCTCACTATTATTTCAAGGGCAGATTATCACGATCGTAACATGCACCTATAGCCTGGTGCACATGGTTCAAACACACACAGACACACCTGGCTTTAAGGCAACAGGAGGTGGGTGACTCCGATGGCTGAATGCATGTTAACAAGAGAGACATTTGTTCTGCCATTAAAGTCAAAGTGCATTTGCTCCATGTGCTTCAGACCGTGAGCAGATCCATGTGCGGGAAAATGTTCACATCCATTAAAAGGTGGTTTTCTGTTACATACATTTATGCTTCATCCAGTCACAGTTATCCTTATGTCAGCAGAAAGGTTCCTTCATGGTTTCAGACTGACAGACTCTAAACAGCTTTTGATTATTCCCAGAAAGCAGCGATGGTTGAAAAGACACTTAAGCTTCCTCTTCACTCGTGCACAGATTCCAACATCTGGTACTTCCATGAATATTTAAAGGAAACTTTTAATCATGATGTCAGTCTTTTTAAATGCAGATGCCACTTAAGCCCATCACCTCCTCTTGAGCTTGTTACTGCCTTTATCAGTGTGACATTTCAACTCAACTTGTCCCGAGGCCACAGGGAGAGCTGATCGACACGATCTGGCCTCTAATAACCACGCGGCTTTGTGCAGCCGGAGCCCCGCTGGTCCTCTTCACTTATTAGTTTCATGGACGCCGTGGATTCGTCCTGCTCCCGTGGACGGAACGCGATTCCAACAGGAGAATTAATCAGTGGAGAAGAGTCCAAGACAGTCCATGTCTCTTCCCTCAGCCTCCTCTGGGAGCACTAGGAACACAATTACATTTTTTGCCATGCATGTGATAGTGGAACACACTTGTAATCAGAGAACACCCCTGAGCCACATTGCTAAATGTTACATTTGTAGTTGAATTGTAGGGTGTTTGTTCTCATGCTGCGTTCACAACGGACGCGCCGCAAGTTTGAGTTATCTGAGTTTGGTCCCTGGAACATTTGTGCTTATTCGCGTCTCTTGTGCGAATATTTGCCCGTTCTTCCTTCTACTTTCTCCGACAAAACTTCTCTGAACAAACACACACACACACGTAAGCATGGACTGTTGAATGAAAAAAAGACATACCGGAATGAACGGGAAAGCTACTCAAGGCAGTTGTGCTAACTGGGGTTAAAGCTAACTTCCGCGATTTCTGATACAGTGACAGGACGTCTGACGACAGTGACTAAGGGAGGACCTCAACGCCTATGGCTATCATGTCAACCGGAGCGTGTCTATGTTCCCTCACCCTAACATTGGCCTAATTTTGATCGGGGGAAATTTAATAGAAATGAGAGAACATAGGGCTGAGGGAACAAAGGGCTTACCCCGTGTCAACGAGTCACGCAAACTTTTTGCTCGTGTTCACTGGCGCGCCTTTCGCCTCATTGGTATCACGCCATTCGCGTCGCCTGACGTCAGTGACGCGGAATTCAGTGGAGAGAGGAGAGGTGGCTAGAAAGACGGGGAGAAAAGAACAGGAGTGAGTAAGACATGAGTTCAGGGAGGGTACAGATCATTGGCAGTCACATAAAGTGAGCATATCTGCACGATCCCTAGCTTGTTGAAAAGAATCGTACAATTTTGAACAAAGGAAAACAAGTGTTTGAATTCAATAGAACACCTTAAAGGGGAGGGGAGGAAACAAAGAGAGAAGATCACAGATTCGTGTTAGACTGAAATCATTCATGTCCAGGATTTAAACAGGTGAACAAGCACATATAGTTAAAAAATGTAGGAATGGTGTCTTTCTAATGAAGTGTGCACAAACATTTGTTGCAGATGGTTCTTTGGTTGCTATGATTTTCTGTTTTTCAAATTTCTTCTGCCTTCTGCAGCTGTCATACACACTTATTAATCCAAAGACAAAAGCTGTTGACTCTGTCAGTCACTGTCACTATTGCATCTTTGTCTAAACTTAGGGGAAGGTGGTGGAAGTGGTTCAAGTCAGATCTTTTGATAAACGAACAACACAATCGTCCTCTAACAAATTAAACTTGGAAATCATTAGCAATAAAAACACACGTTTCCTCAGTTCTTCTAACTTTTTGCTTTTTTTCCTACATTCTTCCATGCCCATGTATGACAGATGGCGGCTAACATTACTAAAACACAATGTTGACACTACAATGCCAAACCACTGAGCTATACATTGAACTATATATGATATAAGACTTCCACTGGACCTTATTAGAACTGATGTGATTTCACTTTTTTATGCATTAACTTTGCGTGTTGCTCCTTTAGTCCTAGACAACAACACAAGTAAACTTGGACTATCAGGAGCTTTGATTTCCCTGTGAACCTGCAAAGTCAAATCAAACTCTGTTTCAATTTATTTCACATGAAAATCATTTTGGTTGACTTTTGTTATTATCACCATCAAAGTTTAGAAAATGAGGATCATTACATGCACAAAACAGATGTGCTATGGACATTTTTTTCGAAAATGAACTTGTACCGACTTATATTCCTTGACATTTTCATGTCAGCAGTGGTGCTGCAGGTCAGATTTGACCCATATAGGCTTTAGAATATAATCACAGCGGTGACCTGCATTTTATACCATTGTATAAATATATATACAATGTTCCCATTGTAGAGAAACTAATGAATCTGTCTGGCAATCAGATAAACAGTATAATATCTAGGACAGAGTAATTGCTGAAAATATTCAGTCTGGGCCCCTTGATAATAGATCTGCTGCTCCTCAGGTTGACTAGTGTTATCCATCTGTTTGTGTTTCTGTTGTGTTACATTCATTTACACCCATGCACAGCGTAGAATATAAGGATGGCTATTTTCAGCCTCCTCGTTTTACTCCTGCTTGTTTCCATTGTTCTGATCGATCCTGGTCAATGTTTGATTTGCTGCACTACACTGATTTCTTTTCAGCACAGTTCAGGTCTGAGACATTCTGTGGATACTTGACATTTATTGGGAGACCACCAGTGCATGCTTGATAACGCACAAGCAGAACATGGACATAGCAGTGTATTGTAAAGGTTGCTATGGACCCACAAACAGAAAGCAGACAGCTTTCACAAAAGTCGAAAATCCCCCCAAATCTTGAATTATCGCCAAAAAAATAAGGTTTCTACACTCTGTAGAAGTGGAAACGTCAGGAAGATATAACTGAGTGCACTGAAAGAAAGATGAAGCTGATAAATGACCATAGACTGTTGATAAGACCCGGCTCTTGGCCACAACAATCATGGAGACACACACGAGGATCAAGGGGAAAAAAAACCAATAAGTTATTACAAAAAACATAATTTAACCAAAATCTCTACAACAATTTAATTGTAAGTGGCAGTCAGTTAATCAGTGGTGTAGGTGAATAGATGAAGAGGGCCTTCACACTGTTCATAACCTGGACAACATGAAAGCTCTCCAATAGTTGAGCCAAAACATCTTGATCGCCCCCTGGTGGTATAGGTAATAAACCCTGCCTCCTCTATGTTAGCGAGGACATGAGCCAAACTAAAAAGTCAAAGACAAACATATTTTTTCCAAGGATGGTTTCTGCCCTTTTAGTTGGTTCTGCTCATGTTTCTCATAAGTGTGTTCATTTAATTATTATGAATTAGTTGTTGGTTTACTTTCTGAAATTGGGTTAATTTTGTAAAAGAAAATTGGATGGAAAAACCTTATTAATATCAGTGTTGCTTTCAGATATAATATTAGGATAATTCTGGTTTATTTCATCTTACTTTTGCAGACATAAGACTTGATCCAGGTTATTAAGAACATGAATGGATTTATGGAGTGCTTTTCTAGTCTTCTAGTCGTCAGTGGAGATTCTTGTTCATCCAGTCATAGATATCCACCAGGGTCAGGAGCAATCAGCAGCAACTGGACTTGGTTGTAGTTTCTTGAAGACGTTTCACCTTCATCCCAGAGGCTTCTTCAGTTCTAACTAAGTTGTGGTGAAACCAGGTGTTTAACCTCTGTGGGGTGTGGACAGTGTTGATGCTCCAGACTGTCGGGGTCACCCTTGTCCACACAGGTGTTGTGGTCGTAGGAGGTCAAGTTGTTTTTAAGTCTCCTGGGAAGAAATGAAGAGGTGAGAGGACATGCAGCACTGTAAGAGGGAGAAAGATGGTGTCTCAGATCTCTATTTGAACATGTCTTCCTTCACTCCTCTTTCAAAATGTTCATCTGTGTCTACAAAGGAGTGTCCCTTGTCCAGTGACGGACTGGCCATCTGGAATTTGGGCAAATGCCAGAAGGGCCGCCAAACAATTTTGTATTTGATTATTTTCAAAGAGTTATTTTATGCATGCAGGCACAAACACAAGCCAGTTGTGCGTTTAAAAGCACACGCCTTCATGGAGTCACTTTTAAGGTATGAGAATATGTTGACTGCACAAGTGTTCCTGCGCATGTCTTCGCACTTGTCAACGTACTTCCAGACCAGCGGGATGGATCTCCTGGACGCCCATCGGATGGCTAAAGAAAAAAAACGGCAACTGAAAAACTTTTTGACATTGTGAAAGACGCCGTAGACGATTTTGTGAACTGGGAGAACACAAAATTTCTAAGTGAGGAATCTGAATGTTACATTTTGTTCAGACTGACCTCGCGAGTGGGCGTGAACAACTGGCAAGGCAGAGGCAGGAGATCCAATGAACCCGAACGTGGGCATTTGTTTACAGATATATACAGTTTGTGGCAACACAGCTTCTCAGTTACCAGAAGTAATGACAATAAACCCAGAGCTGGAATCAAGGGCGGCCTTATACAGTACCCACCATTGGGTGCTGCCACACACAGGGGTGCTCGAGGTGCTCTATATACAAACATATTCACATGACAACCAAATACACATATCTGACAAAACAAATACTAATAAACTCACTAACAAGATATAATTTATACTCAATAAATTCTAAACCCAACTTTAAAACTAACAAAACAAAACAGACATATTTGACCCGTGTGTTGCAAATGCCAGGGTCGTTTTTTGATCCCAGTCCGTCACTGGCCTTGTCCTTCAGATGTAGAGAGGCGGCTGAATCCAGCCCTGAGGAGCTGACTCTCCTGTGTTGAGCCATGCGTTTGTTTAGATTCTCCGATATACAGGTCGGCACATTCCTCGCTGCATTGGACTGCATGTACCCGGTTGCCTTTCAGTGTGTGGTCTTTGGGCAGAACCAGTTTTTGTCTTAATGCGTTACTGGGTATGAAGAACACAGGGGCATGATGCTTGTTTTTCAGATTCTCCAGACACACATAGGATCAACTACAGTATGTTGTTGTGCCTGTTCTCTTTCTCTTCACCATCCACAGAACTGCTTTCACAAAGGTCCAGTTTGGGTAGTGCCTCCTTCAGGTGCCTGTGGTCCTTCTCCTGGCCTCGGGCACTGGTGGGTGCATCATCAGGTACTGGTCTGTGAGTGGGTTTCCTGTGTACTCCAATATGAAGGAGGAGTCTTATTCAATGTGAACATCACAGTCCAAAAAGGCCAAACTGTTTTTTTCTGACATCCTCCCTGGTGAACTGGATGTTTCTCTCCTCTTCTAATCTAGTCTTTACGTAATGAAACACATTCACCCATTCACATGCAGCACTTTTTTATCCCACATCATTCACACGCTGCCAGCTCCGCTGTCAGGGGGACAGGGGGGGAATGACTCACTTATTTGGCTTCCTGATCATAATGACCATTCCCATCTGTATCTTCTCGATCGATTCCTACTGTCCCCGCTCTCCATTCTTTTTTGTGTCCACACCTCCGACTTCATCGCAGGAATGAAATGTAGTGTTCAATCGTTTTCTCCCACCGCCCACCCACCACCCCTCATACTGTGTGAAAGCATTCTTCGTGAGATCTTTATCGATGGCTCTTCTCCTGAGGGATCATGTTCTGTAGAATTTCTTTTCATCTATATTTGGTTTGATTTATCATCCAATGTGCAAGTGCTATTAAGGCAGCAGAAAAGGGGTTAGGTCTTCAGATTGTGCTGTATGGTCAGTGGACCCTCATGGTGACAGGCTGTTATCTATCTGTTTTACACTTTAATAGATAACACTTCTATAAAAAAAAAAGGGCCAATTTGTCATTTTGCAGTCCACCCTCACTGGGAAAGCATGATATTAGTTCTCCTGTAACCAGGAAAATGACTTGACCTGACTTCTCCTTGTTTGATGGGCAATCACTGAGTGGAGTCTTCATTTATCTGACACCGCTGAACAAACTGTTGGGTGGACAGGAAGCACAGTAATAAAAGGTTACACTGCAGCTAATGTGAAGCAGCAGAGTCATAGCTCTGTCCATCTCTTGTATTTATTCAACAGTGAAAATCTTACTTCCTAATGTTTCCACTGAAGTTCTGAGCGAATCTTCTGAAGAGTCCACAAAATGAAACATACTGTCAATTCATATCAAATAGGATTTTATTTTAAGGACACAAGATAATGGCATGAAAATGCATGTAACTCTCCAATAAATCAGGTAATTCACTGCCTGCCCCCAACACTGGGATGAGAATTATATTATTGAAAAGGACTGTCTACTGTTTACACTTCAGATGAGGATCAGGGCTACGGGACAGATTCCTCAGAATTCAAGCTGTGTCCTAAGTGAAGGGCCACTTACCTTGGAGACTGCACATGAAGATCCATTGCATCAGAGCGGTGCAACTAGTCTGTCACATTTCGTAGGCTCCTTCAAGTGCAGCAGAGAAGTGTGTCCTTCCATTCCCAAGCCACAAAGGATCCAGGGGGGATCGGGAATAGAACCTATCCCAGGATTCCTTTTGGAAAATTAGAATATATGCCAAACACCAGTCATTAAAGCAAAAAGCAAATCCTCCATAGACCGCATCCTCCGACAGATGAATTGGGACAGTGTCTGAATTTAAAGTCAGAATTTCCAGATAAATAAATGCATACTTTCAGCGGGTGGGGCTACACTACTGTATACACACACCTGCATGGGAGCAACAGCGTAGATGCACGGGCATTAACAACTAAAGTAATTTAATGAGAACTTTGGTGCCCCGCACTAGACTGCTATCTAATTGGTACAAAGCCTTCAGGACCCTCAGGAACTCCATCCCTTCAGAGATCCACAACGCCCCCTCTTCAGATATTTTCAAAAAAACACCTGTTCATCAAGGCCTACAATCCTCATTGAAGTGTTTGCCTGTGTGTGTGTTTGTGTGTGTGTGTGTGTGTGTGTGTGTGTGTGTGTGTAATGTAAAGCGTCCTTGGGTCCATTGAAAGGCGCTCTATAAATGTAAGTTATTGTTATTATTATTAACACCCCTATATACAGTGTGTAGTCTGAAAGAAACAGCTGTAGCTCAGGATGTAGAGCTGTTGACCAAAACCACAGCAAGTTTGATGGTTTGATCCCACACTCCTGTAGTCCACGTGCCAAGGTGTCCTGGGGCAGTGTAGGGTGTTGTTTTTATTCTTTATAAAAGGATTTATTACTTTTTATATTTTACACAGATTTGTGTTCGACTAGCCCAGCGTGAGGTAGTATCCATCTCCACCACTATTGGGTCACTATTGGGAAAACGATATGAATCTAAACTACCACCATGCATTTTCAGGGCACAGTGATCCCCGCTTGTCCTCTTGCAGGTCTCGCAATTTAGCTGCTGGCATGCAAGCTTTTGCTTTGTCAAGTGTTCAAATATGTCCTCTGTAATGTCCTGTTGACAGCATTCGCCAGTGAAGAAACTGTTATTGATTTCACAGACTGTGGGATGTATTTAGTTCATGCGCCCGTAGCATAAGGAGCAGACTATCACATTGTTGTACATGTTTAGCATCTTGTCCATATTTGATAGCAGTTTGGAACTCTCAGAGTCCCCCTCTGTCATCTCCCCTCTCTTCATACACTCCACCTCACCCCTCTCAGTATGCTAATTCCATTGTACTCGCCCAGAACCTGTGGCAAATTGCCCAGTAAAGCAGGCACCATCTGATGTGCTGCCATTCACTTGAGCAGTTGCAGCTTGAACCCAATTTTCGCATGGGAGCGAAGTGTGAGTGTAGTTCAGACGATGTCAGGGAAAAGTGTTGATTTATGCCTCATTAAGCATGCAAATGTATGTATGAAACCTGAGCTGTGATTGGCGTCGTATTCTGAATAACCCCACACTCCATGACAGGATTCATTGTTTGTCTTTTGATCTACTCTCTCTCTCACCAATGCAGACATAAGCCAGAGATAATGAACTGTTGTCCAAATGTAGTTCCTCGGTTTACATTTGTGTCTGCTGTGTACTTTGGACTTAAGGGACGTGGCCACTGATCTGCAAACATTTGACAACTGTCATAAATATGCTGTATAAATAATTGAAGTGAGAGTCATGTTTGAATGTTCAGTGAAATGATCCAATGATCCAACCGTGTTTATTAAAAGTTGACATTCATGCACTAATATTCAATGCTCACACTATTCACCCATGATTGCACCGCCATCCACAACTCAAACTCCATAATAAAATGTGCAGATGATAACACAGTGGTTGGACTGATCTCGGACAACGACGGAACAGGGATCAGGTTAAACATATGACCGAGTGGTGTGGGGAAAACCACCTGGTCCTTAACACGTCAAAGACAAAAGATGTGATCATTGACACCAGGAGGACAAAATCAACTGAGCCCCAACAGACCTCCAGAACTCTGACTGTACCCGCCCACCCCCTAATTGACTGATGCACATACGTGGGCACACACTAGTGACCTGCCCTATCAGCAGAACCTCAGGGACACAACCCAACGTTTGCACATTCTGTGAACAGAACTTTTAGAACTTTTCATCTCACTTTATTTGGAAACTGCTGCTACTGTCTTTGCCTTTTTATTCTGTTTTTATTTATTGTTCTGATATATGTGAGGGGAGGAAACCAAACATCATTTCATTGTACTAAGTATAAAGACCATTCTATTCTATTGTATTCTAATTTGGAACAGGAAATACATTGAGAGCGAAATGTAATGTTGTATCCAGATCATCAACTTTCGAGATGATAAATATGATCTAATTCGTACATGTTTTGTTGCTGTCTGTTTTTTTTACTCTGTTATGATTCAGGTTTTCTGTCCAGTTGGCAAAAGAGAGCATCTGCTCGCTCCTCGCCCTTATCAGAAACCTTTGGAGCTGTTGTGGCACAGGAGGGTCGGATCCATCTTTCATTTTTTGTTTCATTGTCACTAAAGAGCTGAGTGAAAGGAGACTGAAAGGATCAAAAAGAGTAATCCACTTCACATAGTGCGTTTAATCTGTGTTCATTTTTCTATAACTGATCAAAATCAACACATTATTTTGACATCCGTAATTGTCAGTTAACATATTTGCAATGCAAAATGTCCATACAGAACATTAGAGCCAAATGCTTCCAGGCAAAGTATTTCAGGTTAGTTTTTTTCTCCGATCTTCACAAAATGTTTATTTTCCCTTGGCTAATGCAGGGAGAGAGTGTATGAGCTCCATACATGCCCTGTGGTTTACGCCTGATCTGTGTCACTTGGCTCTTACTGACCCCCAGTGGGATGTAGTATGACATCCGGCTACATGTCATCTCACACACACAGTACACAGAGTCCATTGTTCCTATGTCTTTCCTAATATTTGAGCAGTCATTTGAGAATCTCCCATGGCAGTGATGTAACTGGGCATTATCTCTATAAAGCACAACTGTTTTGTGTAGAGACACATATTGTAGATAGAAGACAGGTCAGAGTCAGAGCTGGGGGGGGGGGGGGGGCTCTCACTGCATTCACTGTGAGGTTCACCCCTGGTACAATGCATACAAAATCACTGGGAAGGATTACTGTATCACTAAGCCATCAAAACGATCTATTAGATTAGATATAATCTATCATGTCAGGTTAGACCATCCCTGAGAGGAGCAGGGAAGCCCTGAGTGCAGTGCTGGCTCAGTTCCAGGAGCGGAGCTGAGATGAAGGCATGTGGAGCGTTTTGTGCAAATGGGAGATGGCAGTGTTTTGTTAGCATGTTTCAATGGATCACACCTCGGTCACGAGTCCCATCGTTGCACTGTCAGCTGAATTGTTCCACTGTCATACTTGTTGTGGGCCTGACATGCTGTAATCTCTCAGACGTCATCTTTCTCTTCTTCAGCTCCATTTGTCTGCCACTTCAATCCCTCCACGTCTTGAATGCTGGGATCAGAGGGGCCGGGGGAATAATTCGATGGGAATAGTGAATGCCCTGTGTGGCAGCATGCATTATCGAGGGCACCAATCATATTCATATATGATCGTCGTGGGGATATGAAGCACATAACTGAATTATTTAATCATATCTTGTTGTTTCTCCATTTATGTTATCTGTGTCACCCAGCTTTAGACTTGTTTATAAAAAAAGACACGTTTTCTCCTGCTATGATGGTATATATTTCTTTTCCTTCAATCTTCATAATTCAAGGGTTCCAAACTTCCCGCCCTCTTTCACCACACGAGCTGAACCACTCAGCTGCTGTTTACCACTCGATCCCTCCCAGGTCCTGATCCCTCCCATGTCCCAATCCCTCCCCAGGTCCTGATCCCTCCCAGGTCCTGATCCCTCCCATGTCCCGATCCCTCCCCAGGTCCTGAACCCAGGTCCTGATCCCTCCCAGGTCCTGATCCCTCCCAGGTCCTGATCCCTCCCAGGTCCTGATCCCTCCCAGGTCTTGATCCTCCCATGTCCTGATCCCTCCCATGTCCTGATCCCTCCCAGATCCTGATCCCTCCCATGTCCTGATCCCTCCCAGATCCTGATCCCTCCCCATGTCCTGATCCCTCCCATGTCCTGATCCCTCCCGGGTCCTGATCCCTCCCCATGTCCTGATCCCTCCCATGTCCTGATCCCTCCCGGGTCCTGATCCCTCCCCATGTCCTGATCCCTCCCATGTCCTGATCCCTCCCAGGTCCTGCATCAGGTTGTGTCCGGGTTATTTTCAGTCCAAACATGTCTGGTCGGAACCCATTGCTGCGGGTGTCACACGGTATAATGTACGTCAGAGTTTGGTAGGTGTTCCACAGATCACCACTCTCACAGTGACACACCTTACTGTGAGTATATATCAGTGTTCTTTGCCAGGCTGTAGAATAGGTGAAGGGGCCTGGATACAGTACATGCCCTAAATACATGCAGCCATTTACCACTTATGACCAAAATACCTGCACAACTAATTTCATTCCCTTCAGCCTCAGTGCTACTGTGGCCTATGTTCAGTTCTAATTAGCAAATGTTAGCATACCAGCACACTAAACTAGGAAACTGAGCGTGGTGAACATCACCTGTGAAGCATCAGCACTTGTTGTGAAGGTGTTTCCATGGTGGTCTTAGCATTTGGCTCAAAGCGCTGCGGCTGCCGACTCAAACAGGATATGATAAGTGGACGCTGGTTTATGGAGACAGGCAGGTGGCTACAGAGAACGAGCCTGCTAACCTTTAGCACAAATCATCTCTCATTTACTTCAGGTTTGCTTCACCTCAGTCGTCCTGGAGCCCAGCCGCCGTCCGCTCTGCTGTCTGTCAGGGAAATAACTCGAGCTCGATTCAGGGCTACAAACCATAGTGGAAGCTACTGTGGTGAAAAGAAAAAATGAAACAAGTGCTTTAAAATGACTTTGCAAATAATGAATTCCCTGTCTCTTTACGCCATGTCCTGTCATACTGGAGTCCTAATGAAGGAATAACACTTCCCCAGAAACAGGACAAAATAACATAGACCACAGCACTAACATGAAGGAGACAATGACAGCTTCCCGTTTAAAATTACTCACTGGATACTATCAAGAGGCAAAAGCTGAAGTACAACAATATTATATGTTACACAGCAGGGAGGTAGTGGAAGGATGGCTTAGACACAGGAAATCAGGGTTTGCATCTTTGATCAACAGTCAGCACGTTTTCTATTATCCTTGAGATCATAGCATTTTCCGTATTTTCCATTTGAGCCCTCTTCAGATACAGTACATCGATCAGGCACAAGATTGAAAGCAGTCAACAGCTGAGACAATGATGATTAAGTGATGATGTTACTGCTGGTACTAGCTTCAGACCAGTGTTTTCAGGCTCTTTCTCAGACATGAGACCAATGTTCAAAACTGCCATTGTGTTTAAATATCAAGGTACATGTCTCTGTGCATGTCTGATCCAGCCCTGGTGGGGATAGATCAGAAAATACTTGTATGAAATGTGACATGGCTCATTATGGAAGGAAATTACAAACTTGCTGGTAAAAAAAACAACAACATGAAAAATGAATCAACAGGCTGATTTCTGGACACATACTACCATCCAACTGGCAGATTCTGCAAAGGCAAAATAAGACTTCAGGACTAAATATAAATGATTTGGACACTGGAGGTGTATATATTTTTTTTTCAATGTAAAGGCAAATTTTTTTTAGCAGCAACCTCTATCAGATTCTCCCATAAGATGCTGCATATAATTCTCCATTTCCTCCCATCTACTGCTCTATTCCTCATGAGAGTGCTCACTTTCCTATCCTGCTATTTGAAGCATTGTGAACTTAAAAAGCACCCATGTATGTCAGTGTCTGGTGGGGACTGTCACAGTTGCGTAGGAGCATGGCTGAGGACAAGATAGAAGCCGCCAGTTAGGCTGTTTTTAATTTCTTCAGGGACTCTGGACGTAGCTGTGCCCAAGCAAAGGGGAATATTTTTAAACATGAATTCTCCCCCCATTTTCTAACATGTCTCTGTAGTGCAAATGACATTGGTCCTGTGGTGTGTGTGGGGGGGGGGGCTTGGAGGAAAGGTGCCGAAAATGGCTCCTATCTGCAGTCCCTGCTGGGAGTGGAAGTAGAATAGCAAACAGTGGGACAGTGTGAGGGTGGCCTGGGATGGTTATGGGGGACAGTGTGCATGTCCCCAGCTGATCGGCGTCCTCGCTCTTCCCTCCACCAACAATGCTCCTGTGGTTCAATTAGGAGAATGGAAATGGGCTACACTACACAATCAACACACAGATGGTGGAGGGGATGTCAAGGTCAATGAAGCAAAGCGTTGGAGATGTGAGATCAGAGAAATTATAGTTCAATCAATTTTGAAGAAGAGGCAGAGTTTGTTTCACTTTATGTATGATTCTATACTAAAGAACAGATAGATGAGTAAGAGAAGGTTAAACTCTACTGGATGGTTGAAGATCTGCTGTTTTTAAGATGGTTGCTGTTCATCAACAAGCTTTTCTTCCATGACAAAAACACGAGACAATGATGACAGAGCACCAACACTTTTAAATACTAATAGTGATTTTATCAACGTGAAACATCCGTGATGAAAAAAGATGAGACCAAAATGTGCTCCGCCACTATACTATCAGGGAAATAAAATATTCAAAGTGCATTTGTCACAAAAACACGCGAGAGAAGTGACACGGGAAAATATGCAATACACGGGGGAAACAGGATTTTTTTGTCACTAAAGATGGACGTCAAAAAGAAACTGTTCAATATATTGCAGGATGCTCTTGTGTTGTTGACAGGTCAGAAACAGGAAGTAGAGTGAGCGGACCTTTTCTGTTTTGTGTGGACGAGAGAAATAACTTGACGTGTTGATATGTGGTTCCTCATTAAAGTCTGTGTTATCACTTAGTGACAGCGAGGGGTTCTATGGCAATCACAAATAATAACCGACTTAGAAGACAGCCCTGTTGACAGGATCTTTGCAGTAGGAAGATAGGTGATCTGTTATTGTTGGTGATGGCTGAGGCTTTGGGACAGGCATAAAGCATATTAACCCAGGAGGCAAAGTTCTCACACAAACCAAATCCCCCAATTGCTGCTAGAATGTATGGCCATTCGACTTGGTCTTAGGCTTTTTTGGCATCAAGAGCCAAAACAGAAATTTTAGAATCTCATGCATTTGGATTACATACTATTCATTAAGTGCCTAACATTAAAAAAGAACATATTCCTGGGATAAATCCAGCCTGATCGTGGTGGATTATATCTGGGATATGTCTGTTTAGTTTGTTAGTGAATATTTTAGCAAACATCTTAAGGTCAGAGCCAAGAAGAGCAATAGGACGGAATGAAGCCGGATCTGTCTCATCCTATTCTTCTTTCAGGATCAAGGAGATGTTAGCTGAGTACAGAGATTCAGGGAGTTGACCGACTGAAATAGAGTGATTGAACATCCTCAGCATGATAGGGGCTAACTTGTCAGGGTATGCTTTGTAAATCTCTATGCCGAATCCGTCTGGACCGGCGGCCTTACCGTTGGGAACAGAACTTATTGCCTGTTTGACTACTTCGAGGGTTATATTTGAGTTTAAGTCTGTTTGTGCCGAGGAGCTCAGTTTGGGTCGATTGAGACTGCGAAGGAATTCAGATATTTGCACAGTGTCGGCAGAGGCCTTTGAGGTGTAGAGATCTTCATAGAATTTACGGAAATATTCATTAATTTCATTGGGGTCAGTGGTAACGGTTCCATTTCTTGTTTTAATTTTATGAATCATTCTTTTGGCCTGGTTATTCTTAAGCTGGCATGCTAATAATTTGTCTGGCTTGTCCGCCAGTTCAAAGTGTCTTTGTTTAATTTTTAAAAGCATCACACTAACTCAGTCAGATAGAATAGAGTTATATTCATATTTCAATTTAATTATTTTACTTAACCTGGAAGGTGAGGCGGTTGTCCTGTAGTCACTCAAGCACTGAGAGCTGGGTGGTTGCAATAGTTTCTTTACATTTTTACCAATTTTCCCATGGAATTGCAATGGCACACATACCTCCACCAATATAGATTCATATATTATACCCTTCCCTAGAAAGTGGGACATTTCATTGGTTCTATCTTGGCCCATGTCCCATCCTTCCACCAAGTTTTGTGGAAATCTGTCCGGTTGTTTTTTTCCCGTAATTCTGCTGACAAACAAACCACAGGGGCGAAAACATAACCTTCTTGGCGGAGTTAATAAAGATGTATTACTGAGTCAGACAGAAATAAATACATGTAATAATCCAGAGCTTTGACTTGAGTTTAACATTCCACACACACCTGCCTGAGCTGAGAACACACTCTTCTAATGGCCTGACTTGTGACACTGAGTTTGCAGAGAACAGCATTTCTCCAGCTCTATAATTTGGACACGGGTCCCGTGGTCAAAGCCATTAGCATACTTGCCCCACAAAGAGTAGCTTTCCACTCGGAGGGACAAAAGCTTGATCAAAAGTCGTGCCTGATGGAAACTAAAAAGGCAGTTAAAACGGAGAAACGTCTGGACAGAGGTGTGGTGAAAATAGCCGCTGCTCCATGACAGGCTTCTGGGCTTTGAGAGGACATCGCTGGGTTTTCTTGTGAAAATGATAATATGGATGATTAAAGATGATTATGACCACTGAGGAAGGGCGCTGCAGATTGTGATTCTCTCCAGAACGCAATAATGTGGAAATGGCGAGAGGGCAGAAACAGCTCATTGTATTGTAGGACCTCTGGTGTATATGGCACAGTGGACTTACCATTCTGTAACAGCACTGCCTACTCTCTCCATTAATTTATCAAGAAAAAACACCCCATCCATCCATCCATCCTTCTGTAGCAGAGTCGGACGTTCCAGACATCCATCCATTATCAATACCGTTTCATCCATGAAGGTTCAAGGGGGGCAGGGGGGGGGGGCTGACATTGGGCGAGAGGCAGGTTCACCCTGGACAGGTCGCCAGTCAATCACAGGGCAACATACAAAGACAAATAACCATTCACTCTCACATTCACACCTACGGTCAATTTAGAGTCTGTAGTGGGCGCTAACCACTACACCACTGTGCAGCCCAGTCTGGTCTTCATGCTTTAAAAAAAAGGATATCACCTAAAACTGCAACTAAACCAAAAACTGCAACTGGCTGTTGATATCTCACAGTTAGACGTCACATGGAAATGACACAAACCAAATGGATAATGGAAAAAATATCACATTGAAATTGCTTGCGTGAGGCACAAACTGGTTGGCAGTTCAATCTCTGTCTCATAATGAGCAAACACAGTATACAGCCAGCAATGTACACATGTTCCAGCTACATACACGGTGAGTCATTCAGTCTGCCCAACACCTGCACCAACAACGCTCTGTCGGTCAGTCAGCATCTGGCTCGTTTGGCCCAACCAGCAGCCCAGCGGACTGGCATGCACCCGAGCATCAGCGTTGAGCCGGTGCACCGTCACAGCCGATCACAGCGAGGTCCGTTCTGGTGTGTGCAAGAGGCCACGTTCAGAAGTCACAGCAGAGCGACTGTCTCCCGTCAGCCCGATCTGAAACCCGAGTTCAATATTAGTCTCTGATGTGCTGAGAGGTGTTAAGGAGATTGTTGGCATGTGTGTTCAGCCCGTCATCTCACCATCTGCTTGTTGTTACACTCATAGAGCTGTTGTGATTAATCCTTCACACCAAGTTGCTCTGTTGTCACTCAGAAAAAAACCCATAATGACTGCTGTGTATCATTTGTGCTCACTGTAGGTGTAGTCAAAATCATGACACATTTGTAAAAGAAAATATATATTCCTCCCCACAAAAATTAGATTGTGAGAACACAACTGATTTTCTCTTCAGAAAAGTAATTTCTTCAATCTTCACAAATGCACTGGGCAGTACAGGTGTTTTAATACATAAAACCATATTAAAACATGGACAATGCACAGCCCCCGACATCCCAGGGGCTTTTCATTCAGTTGCTGTAATAAATACAGGACTTATCTTCTAATATCCAATATCTGGAGCAACATAAGACAATATTACATACAATACACGTTCATTAGTGTGATCAACCACTGGAGATGAAACATCCTTGATTTAAAAAGGTCCTCGACACAAATACGCTGATAATACATAAAATAATTCTGAACAATCACACTCACACAGACAGCTCTCCAAGGCCAAGACACCCCCTGTCATGCTGAATACTTGCTGTACATGTTCACACACACATATTAACATGCATTTACTTGCTAGAAATAAATTGTGTCCATGCCTCAAATGTAATTAGACTTTTTTCTCGAGTAACTCTTGGAAATTAAGCAAAAAGGAGTTTCTCTCTGCCTTGGCCCAATGACCTTTGCCAGGGATGACCGTAGCCACCTGAATAAACTCACTAGGTGAGCTGTATTTAATATATATAATTCTTTATTGCAGCTCGCTACTGAACTGCTTCTGTCCATTCAGAGATTTTGCTGCTGTGAGCCTTTATTTTTTCATTTTTCATGCCAAAATCATCATACACAGATGCCTGGTCTGGTCCACGTTGCAGTCACTTTTTTAATGCACTGGTCTAAAACACATTGCGTGACATTTTTCAGCGTGCTGTGCAAAAGGTCATGCTGTACCTGGTGAAGAAAAATAGAGTCAAAGTTTGACTCTAGGTCCAAGCAAAATCCTAAACAGAGTCTAGGGTTCAGTGTGGATGAAATCAAATGATAAGCCTTTGTTGGGGATCTTGTATGGAAGTTTATTAATGACAAATCTGGCAAGTGAACAAAAAATGAATTCAAGCTGTAAAATAAAATGCAAGTGAAGGTTTTTTATAGTGTGCTTGGATAGTTATCAGCTTGTATGTGGAGGACAGCGACATCACATCAGTCTCTTGGTTGTCCTGGAGCACATTTGAAGCCTTGGGATGTCTCCACTTCCTCCCCCTTATCCCAGATGTGGGCGCTGCCATCCTGCCTGTTGTGCTGGTAGAAGCCATCATGTTGTCCATCTTTATATACACTCATGGGTTGGAGCCAGGAACAAAGGAGGGTGAACAGGGCTCAGTAAGACCTAACTGGAGCAAGTTTGAATTCATCCTCTGAGGAGATAACTGAGGCTATGCTAATTGGAGGATGTGGTGGCCTTTAATGTTCGTAGATTAGCTTTGATTTAATGTGGTAGTATTGCAGCAGTACTTCCAATATTACTCTGTGTGGAGGAGCAATCATTTGTCTTCAGTCTGTTCAGCTTGTTTTAAGTAAGTTATTTGAATGCATTCTTTAAAAAAAGGATTAATTTCATTTTAATATGTGCAGATAAATTGATGAGCGTGCAACTGGAGAGAAGAGCCCTTCAGATAGGAAGTGGAGGCCTCAGGAGCAGTGGTCTCTGGATCTCTCAACAGGCCACATGGAGCCACATCACACCCCAGGCCTCCTCTGGAGTCGATGGCCTGCTCAATGTCAATGTCTAGATGTCAACACCGCTGTAGCTCCCATTGACATCACTTTGACAGAGAAGAGGCCTTTGGCGCCAGAGAACAATGTCTGCGGAGAGTCGACAAGAAGAAGAGGCTGTTAAATGATGAGGCAGACGTTGACCATAACATTACATAAATTCACTTTCACTTCATTCCCTCTTACAAATATATTTACAACCAAATCCCCCTCTCCAATCCTCCCACTTGGTCCCTCCCGGAACCTTTGAATGGATGTTTGTACCCTGGGGGACTCTCTTAGCTGAACACCCTGGAGCAAAAACAAAGGACAGAACAGGTGAGTGTGAATACACATTTTAACAAAGTCAGCTAACTATGCACATTTTTATCTAATGATATTTTACACAAAACATTCTGTGCAAAGTTAAGCTATTTGTTAAAGGTAGAATAAATACAAACCCAAATGTGCAAAATGTACAAGGCTCAAGCTGTCAGTCACTGTAACGAAGGAAACATTCAAACAATGTCAACATGAACACTGGAGAGCTCTGCTGTGCACATTGACATAAACGACAGAGGGGAAGAGAGAGAAAGGGATGCAGGCAGGAAGGGAAGCGAGCGCACTCCCTCTGTGAGGGTGGGCAAATTGACATGACAAAATCAATGTCGCTTAATAACTAAACAACTTCCTCTAAATGCAGCCATTGATGTTGTGACGGCTCTTATTTGAGATGGCTCTGTGCGTGTTTCTTCTCCTGGGAGCGTGCCTATGTTCCCACAGCCCTATGTTCCCACAGCTCTATGTTCCCACAGTTCCCACATTTCTAAGATTTTTTTCCAAAATTAGGCCCTGTGTTCCCACATTTACTTTTTCATAAATTTGTATCAGATTTTATCCCCCTTTTTCCAAATTTGGTAGCCAATTACACCCAACCTTTTATCCAGTAGCCCTTACCCTAACCCTAATTTTGAAAATGTTCTAGAAATGTGGGAACATGGGGCCTAATTTTCAGGAAAAAGAAAATGTTAGAATTGTGGGAACATAGGCCTGTGTGACCAGAGGGCTGTGGGAACATAGGGCTGACACCCTTCTCCTGCAGCAGCCTCCGTGGCACATTAGCAGTGTAATATGCAAATACAGGCCACGTGGCCATTCATCATTAACTACTGAGGGGAGGTTTAAAATTCAGTTGAATATGAATGTTCTAATAAATGTGCAATTAGATTTACCGTCCATGTGATAATTGGGAGTCTTCACTGCCCGTTTTTGGATTAAGATTAAAGATTAAAAATAAAAAAAGTAATAATTAAGGTTGCAGTCTAAAATGCTATATGCTATTTTTGGTAATAGCAAAGTCTAAGAGTATAAGCTTTAAGTCTGAAGGGTAGTCATGCCCAGGTAGCTGTAGTTGAGGTGATGGAAGTGAACTCTGTAAAGATACATGTCCTCAGACTAATCAAATTACTGGACTGAAGTCAGTGGAGCAGAACCTTTTGCCTATCAAGGACCATTTCTTTTGTATAACATCCTTTATGGGTCGTGATGAACTATTGAACACTAACCTCCCCAATGTAATATCTGCAACTGCTTCTTTGTGCGATGTCAGATGGTAGTCATGGTGATGCTACTCACAGGGTCAGTCAGTCTGAACTAAGGGTACAGGACATTTCAGGACATAAACAGTTTACAGAACTTGAGCAGAGGTTGCTTGTTGGACTAAGCTTTGGGCTCCTTAATAACTTCTCTTTCTACGTTTTAACTTCTTAGCTTCAACTTGCAACCGTCACAGTGTCAGACTGTGGCCTTGTGGAAGCTGCTGTTTGGGCACCCAACTCCAACAAAGAGCTTTATCTTTAGCCAAAAGCATTTGTCTTTGCAGTTGATCCTATTCTTTTTCAGGACACTGCCTCTGCACCTATCTCCATACTTTTTCAATCGTGGAATTCAGCAGCAGTCTGGCAATTTTTGTAATTTTTGACACCATCGAACTGAGAAACATGGCCACTTCATATAATTATTGGCCAAGTGCACAGGTGTGGAGGCAAATGTTGGAATATGATTGTGTCTACAGAGATACATGTTATCTGCACACACCTATGCAGAGAAAACATGCCCACCTCCCTAAGGTAGTGGGTGATTTAGCTCCAGTCAGGACTCGGGTTACAAACAGAGATGGAAACAAATGGAAACATACTAAACAAAATATAAAAGAAATCCACATGTACAACTGTGTTTTCACCCTCTCAATGTCAGAGAGATTTCTTGTATAGGTATTAGTGTGAAATTTATGGAGACAACTTTGAACCAACTTTGTTTGATGAACAATCAGATCTTAAGGCTTTTACCTCATAAAGGTTGGTCCATGTGAATGTGTGGACGTCCCAAACGTTATCTCTGGTAGTAACAGACCAGTGACATTAATCATACAGACGTTTGTAAATTGTGGAGGGGGTACTGATCAACAACAACATTCTGCCTTAGAGGCATTAGAAACTGTGCATGATGTCCATTTTTATCCAGATCAAACAGCAAGAAAATCTTGACGGTAATGTTCTGCTTGGTCTCCTCTGGACTCTCTGGCCTCGCCCATGCTTTTTTTTTTTAGAACATCGTAGTACCTACTCTATGCACTATATTTTACAGCTTCAAAAAGATACATTGTCTAGCTAAGTGTTTTGCACCATTGCTAGATTGTAGAGCCGTGTGCTGCACTCTTTGCCCTTCTCTTTCTCTCTCGCTCTCTCTCAAACAAATTGATAATCTGTCACAGTCAGACTGACCCACGGTAGCATTGGGAAATTCTGCCTGTGCCGGTGGACCCTGCTCCCTATGCAGGCTCACGGGGTAAAAAAGAGCTAAAAGGGTGAAACACCGAGAGATTTTCTTTTCTTTTTTGCCCGTATGGCTGCTAATACTACAATGTCCGTACAGAATGCAATTATAGTAATGATTTTCAGTAGTTTAACTACACTTTTATACACAATTAAACATAATTTCAGTTGACAAATAAAGCCAATTCAAAATTGAAAGCTGGAAGAAAAAAAGCCCCTCCCATGAATGGCTTTATACAGCAATTTTTAGTCCGTAATCAACTGGAGACAATTTTGAAAAATAGGCCGGCTTATTACACCCTCACAGCGAGGGAGGTGAATGTCAGGGGAGGAGAATGGTGCAGCATTTAATAAGTGGGACATTGTATTACCACTCATACAGAATCCCCCACTGCCTACTTACAGGTTGAATCTGCACACTGTAATTACTCACAATTAGCAAATCAAAGAGGCTCAGCGGGTTCGCTACCTTAATTCCATCAATTTTATACTGAACAACAAATATATGGAAGCACCTACTTCAAATTAATTAGAATATCAGTGCCGGTGTAATTGCAGGAAGTTCTTTTGTATGGAGCATTTTGATAATGAAATTTAGTCCATTCCCTCACAACTACTGGACAACACGAATGATCTGCTGTTTGACTAATGTATCCTGTGTCCTTGGAGTTCACCTGGTCCGATGTTAGATCTTTTTAACATATTATTTCTGGGAAGTGGAATAATTGGGGAGTGTCCTTGCACCAGAGAAGTTGAGGATTTTTTTTTACAGATTTTCTCTCTTTAGGTGATTATTTCTTTCTGATTTAAAGAAAACCTTGATATCCTTGCTGGAGTTTTAGTTTCATTAAAAACTAAAAGTGTCAGATGAAGTGATTTTGGCGGTCAACAGCAGGGGGCGCTAATCCAATCATTTATTCATTTTACTAACGTGAAGGAGAGTGCATAGTTCTTGATGGCTAGTAAAAAGCATGAAGACAAAGGTGGCTGTGAAAAGTTAAGAGAAAAAACCCAAGTCCTCAGAGGCTGACGGGGTTTTTGGCTGCAACTGTCGGCAGCAGTAAACACCTTGAGCCTGAACATTCTGCTGCTCCTGAGCACATGGTTCTGGTACAGTAAGTAACCCGGCAGGGACGCAGTTACATCACGTCTGCCTTTGCTCCTGTTTTCACTGTAGTCAGCTAATATGAATATTCAAAATGTAACATAGTCCTGTTGTTTCAGCTTTCTGGATAGGTGATATCATTCTTGCATTCTGCTCTCATTATGTTGATTTTAAATATTTTTAGAATGATGAACCTATTCCAATCATCATCATGGGTTTTGTGATGTTACTCGCTGTGAATGTGATACATTGACTGGCCTAGAATTGGGAGATAGAATCAGGACAAGCTAGTGGCTGTTTGTCCGTTCTGGTGGTGGTCAGGCAGCTTTTTAGTCCCAGTCTGTCTCTGGTTTCAAATTCCCATTTTTCCACAACACTTACTGAAACATAACAATAAAATATAATAATGAAATAAAAGTTAACTAGCCTCTGACTATTGTGGTGAAACACTGTAATCTGAATCCAGAAATATTTGTGTCTGACTTTTTGTTTGTTCTTCATATACGTTTTTTTCAAAACAACTTTAAATTTCTCATCTCATCTCATCTTCAACCGCTTATCAGAGGTCGGGTCGCGGGGGCCGCAGCTTCAGTAGGGGGCCCCAAACTTCCCTTTCCCGGGCCACATTAACCAGCTCTGACTGGGGGATCCCGAGGCGTTCCCAGGCCAGTGTGGAGATATAATCTCTCCACCTAGTCCTGGGTCTACCTCGAGGTCTCTTCCCAGCTGGACGTCCCTGGAACACCTCCCAGGGGAGGCGCCCAGGGGGCATCCTTACCAGATGCCCGAACCACCTCAACTGGCTCCTTTCTACGCAAACGAGCCGTGGCTCTACTCCGAGTTCCTCACGGATGACTGAGCTTCTCACCCTATCTCTAAGGGAGACACCAGCCACCTTTCTAAGGAAACCCATTTCGTCCGCTTGTACTCGCGATCTCGTTTTTTCGGTCACGACACATCCTTCATGACCATAGGTGAGGGTAGGAACAAAGATTGACCGGTAGATCGAGAGCCTTGCCTTCCGGCTCAGCTCCCTTTTTGTCACAATGGTGCGGCAAAGTGAGTGCAATACCGCCCCCGCTGCTCCAATTCTCCGGCCAATCTCACGCTCCATTGTCCCCTCACTCGCAAACAAGACCCCGAGGTACTTAAACTCCTTCACTTGAGGTAAAGGCTCATTCCCTACCTGGAGTAGACAATCCAGCAGTTTCCTGCTGAGAACCATGGCCTCAGATTTTGAGGTGCTGATTCTCATCCCAACCGCTCCACACTCGGCTGCGAACTGATCCAGTGAGTGCTGAAGGTCACAGGCCGATGGTGCCATCAGGACCACATCATCTGCAAAAAGCAGTGATGAGATCCCCAGCCCACCAAGCTGCAACCCCACCCCACCACAACTACGCCTCGATATCCTGTCCATGAATATCACAAACAGGTTGCTGACAAAGCGTAACCCTGGCGGAGACCGGGAACGAGTCCGACTTACTGCTGAGAACCCGGTCACAGCTCTTGCTTTGAGTATACAGGGATTGGATGGCCCCAAGAAGTGACCCCCTCACCCCATACTCCCTCAGCACCTCCCACAGTATCTCCCGGGGGACCCGGCCATACGCCTTCTCCAAATCCTCAAAACACATGTAGACTGGATGGGCATACTCCTAGGCCCCCTCCAGGATCCTTGCAAGGGTAAAGAGCGGGTCCGTTGTTCCACGTCCAGGACGGAATCCACATTGTTCCTCTTCAATCTGAGTTTCGACTATTGGCCGAACCCTCCTTTCCAGCACCTTGGAGTAGACTTTACCCGGGAGGCTGAGAAGTGTGATACCCCTGTAATTGGCACACACTCTCTGGTCCCCCTTTTTGAACAGGAGAACCACCATCCCGTTTGGCACTGTACCCGACCTCCACGCAATGTTGCAGAGACATGTCAACCAAGACAGCCCCTCCACATCCAAAGCTTTCAACATTTCTGGGCGGATCTCATCAAGCCCCGGGGCTTTGCCACTGTGAAGTTGTTTGACTACCACAGTGACCTCCGCCAGGGAAATTGACAATGATCCTCCATCAGCCTCCAGCTCTGCCTCTACCATAGAGGGTGTGTAAGTCGGATTCAGGAGTTCCTCAAAATGCTCCTTCCACCGCCCGATTACCTCCTCAGTTGAGGTCAACAGACTTAAAACTTGAACAATGTAATTCTGTGGACCCCAGAATGTGCAGTGTTTACTGTGAAGTTTTGGATAAACCAGTTGTTGAGACTAACCTTGACCACCAATTTATTAAACTGCACTTGGAGAATAACATGGACGACTTTCCAGCACCGTACATTTCGTACATTCTCTACGCCTCAGTAACTTTACCTGCGCCAGGGCACCACACAAGCTAGAACTGCCACTACTGCCAATTAACCAAGAATAATAGCATCTAAAACACTGTGTGATTTCGTCAGAGTCATAGAAGATGCCAGGAAGAGAGCGACTATTTCAACTGTCAGAGAAGCAAGAAACATTGGAGGGGCTGAGACTCTCTGATCTGGAGGAACAGCCGGTGCATTGAAGGCCTATGGAACTCTGAAACAACTCCTGAACTTCAGTACATGTGGACTGACGATTCACCCTGATGCTCCCTTGGCGTGGCTCATCACTTTATGAGCAAGTCTGTGGCCCATTTGACGGAACCATCATTTGGTTAAGTTGAAATCAAAGACCCAAATTTGGTGAGCTATTTACAGCTGATGCCTCCGAGCTGACTGTGGCATATCGCCCTCATTACTGGTAAGTGCAGGGGAAGTTGCTGATCATAAGTTATCATTTGCATCCGTAATGGCTCATTTTGTACAGGACATTTACTGAAACACTGTTAATATAGCCTCACACAGAAGTGTGTACCACTACAGGCAGCATTGCTCTAAATTCATCTCAGTAGATTCAAGCATTTGGTCAAATTCAACACTACTGAGTAATGAAGGGAAATGATTCCAACAGTTACTACCAGACACAGTCAGACTACGTCGCTCCATCCTCAAGTAGAATATTAATATAACAATGATTTATATACATTTGATTGGAACAGTTACATGGTCCAGTAGATTTGGTCTTTGTGTCTGAGAGAAAGCATTTTGTTACAGGCTTTAACTGCCGTGGGCACTGTATTAATAACTTTAACTGTATACAACACTGTGCTCTCATGACACCCACAGTGACTATAACTAATCTTCATGGAGCTCAATTTTTGTTTATCCTCACTCACATATTTTGTAAGAAAATACACGTTAACATTCATGAAGACAGTGAGTCACACCAATAGATGTTACAGTTTTTTTCGATTGCTTACACACTTTTCCTCGACCCATTTACTAAACATCCCAAACCATGACACCATCTACAACAAGACAGACACATTTCCCAAAACTCCAAACACAAATCCCTTCATTTACCATTGGCTGGACCATGTGCTGATTCAGAAAGCACAGCATTCAATATCATTAACTCTAGTCATCACAACTTTAACACAATTAGCTGTTCACACACCAATCAGAACCTCAGGATGGATAGATATAGGGTTCAATTGGCAGTTTAATAGTTCTGGAACAATGGATCCACATGAAGGAAGAGGAGGAGGAGGATGGAGGGTGAAATTCATGCAAGGCTTGTTGACCATGTCCTTGTCCATGGGATGTGGCTAAGGGAGGCAAAGAGTGCAGCTGAATCTTAGGAGCTGTACAGTAGCCTCTATAATAAGATCCTTCAGAGAGAATAAGAGCTAAGTAATGTAGATACTGCTCTCTACTGTAACTTTGGAGTCCTGTAATCTGCGCTGTTGCAGCACTTAATGTACCATATCACATACAGGTACAGTCATTTGTAGTTACTGTATGCTCCTAGTTTGTAAATTGGATGGTTTCCAATCAGTACTTCTATTTTTGCAGAACGAGCACCTGAAGGAGGCAGGAGACGTTTATGTTCAGAAGTGCAAGAGAGGAAAACTGTGAATATGGTCAGCAAAATCATTTGCTCTCAGAGGAGTCAGACAAAATGTTCCACTTAATGTAAAAACTGTTCTTTTTTCTTGTGTTAGGTTATTATTCATTACCGTATTAGGTTATTTTTTGTTGTTGGCCAGGACATGGTTATACTGTATTCTACAATACATTACTGTAAGGAATAAAAAGTTCAAAATGTATACTGTACATTAGTTGTGTCTTTGTTGTGAATTGATCTCACCAGTGTTTAATGTCAGTTTGTAGAGCGTGTGTGTGTATGTGTGTGTGTGTGGGGGGGGGGGTTGTTGTGTACAGATTTCCACAGGTCATTGCAGCTCCTCGTTGTGTACAGATTAATGTGGAGTGTTATTTGTTTCCACATAATGTATCTAAGTCCTATTAAATTTCCTTTATCTATGGTATTTGTTTCTAACAACTCCTGAGGGAAATATCTGGCTCTTTAGCTCCTCTGTTTTCTACTCTATCTACTTACCTCACATCATAAATGAGTATTAATTATTGATGAATGTTCATTATATGATTTCACACGCGCAATTATTCGTATTAGCGCACCAATTCAACAATCGAGAGTAGTACAGGCAGCTGTCATTAGAGGAAGGTCAGAGCTTCTTCTGGCGGTACCCAAACTCCAATCTTCCTCTAACAATAGCTGTCAATCAAGTTACACGGATGCGTGTGGGTGTGACCGTGTTGAAAGCAAGCGACCAATCATAGGAGGGCCACTGCCTCCCTTTGTTTTCACCCCAAAATGTAAACCAACTTCGAGAGCAGAGTTTACCTGCGAGAGTGTGTATGCCTGTACAACTTCGAAATTCAACAATCTGAGCATGTGAAATCATATTTTACTTTTACAGCCCTCTGTACAGGTCTTCTGTTAATGGCCTTTTAATCACATCCGATTCTGTTTTTCATGAAAAGTGCTCCACAGATACAGTCCGACTGATTGAGTGATTGCCCTCTGCTAATGTTTGGCCAGTTCTTTGTTAAGATGCTGAAGAAAGAATGGGCTTTTCCCTGTAAACTCAACATGTTTTTGTTTTCCCCTGAAATCTCACCTTACAAGCCTCTTTCTACTCAAAGTCAGAACACATTTTATAACTGCAGATAAATACATATTCTGTGTTTATTTAATGTTAAAATATATTGACTCTCTTCCTATTAAAAGTACACTGTCTCTGAGCAACAGATACACGAGTTTGAAAGGTCTCAAGAGATACTTGTGTTCAGTTTCTCATTAACTTGAGACCCGCAGCAGCAGCTGTTCCTTGTTTACATGGAGATATTCTGATTTGACGGGCCAAGGTCAAATTGGCATAAGTTGGTCTTAGGTGAGTTTATTTCACATCCACACAGCGGAACATCACACAACTGCATTTTGTTCCGACAGAGTATCTGTCAAGGGACATTTGCATATCTCTCAGTTCCTCGGGGGAGATGCAGTCAGGGTTCTGTGCTGCTTATTGATTGCAGCATTTTTTGGCACGTCAGCTGCTGTTGTGGTGCACTGATCAAATCCCCGCTGCTCACACGTCAGTCATTTAGAAGTGGCTTTTCTCTCCTGGCGGAGATCATTAGAGATAAAGAAGGCACACAATCAGGTAACAGCAACTCTGACTTTGAAAACACAACCAGTATTTCACACGATTGTCTTTCATGGGAAAAAAGCTCATCTGTTCAGACATCTGGTGTTTGTGCCACATCGCCATCATGACGGTTATCCAAGCGTGTCATTGTGGAACCCAACATCAAGCTTGTATGTCAATCTTGATCATGACACATTGGACTTGGTTTGCTGTCACCTTAATGTTTGGCAAACTTGTTTTTGTCTTCTATTAAAGTTTAACTTTGTTGTCATGTTCAGGTCAAGGTGTTCAAGGTGCTAACGCTTCTTGGAAATCGAAAATGAACCGAGAGGTCCCAGACTAATAGGAATTTGAGTATAAGTTTGGCGACGCCAGGCTATGGCCCATAGCCAGCTGAGTTTTGGAGTATTTCTAAATCCACACCCATTACTTTAAAATTCTCTAACACAGTTCAAGGACATTTGGTGCCTTTTACGCCAGAGCACAGTCACCCACGAACATTTTAATCACATAGGCATATCAAAAAAAATTGCTAATATAAAGTGAAACATTTATATGTTTCAGTTTATATTCACAACAGTTTTACTTTCTGTGATTCATTCTCAATAACCAGTGCCCATCTCACACACACGCACACACACACACACACACACTCACACTGTGTGAGCACTTCCAAGTGGAGCTGCTATAAAGGTGCAATAGCTCTCCAGGGCTGCCTGGTGTGGAATATAGATCAGATCTAATGATTCTCTTAGACAGTCAGTGTCTGTATAAAAGGGTGAGATGAGTGACACAGCATCATTGTCTGGGGAGCACAGTGGCAAGATGTGAGTATGAAGGGGGTAGGAGCTAAAACTCCTGTCCACTATATATAACATCATACAATGTTGGTAGCTTCATAATGTGTAACTCAAGATTCCAATGCATCTTATTGTAATCTGTGCATTATAATACAATGAATGTAATACAAATACAAACACAACAACAGTCTGTTTAAATGATAACTAGTGAAGATAATGACCCCATAATGAGGAATAATTAACTGCATCAACTCATATCATGATTAGGAGCTATCTGTAGGTCTTCCACTTAGTCCAAAGCTTCTGCCATGATTAACTGCCATGATTATGCCAACTGTTGTGTAAAATGCTTTAAGTATTTGTTAAGACTAGAAAAGTGCTATTTAAATTCATTCCACTTAGCATCTCATCGCTCCAGGTGACTGGAGCACCTGGCTGAAGCAGTGTTTCAAGAGACAACAGGACGAGTTTGGAGAGTTTATATAAAACACAGTAGGTGTACAGTACATTCCTAAAGGCTGGAACAGGTGAGCTGCTCAGAGAACGAGTGGACAAGCTGCACACCCACACAGCCTTAAGTAGTGCTTCAGTATGTATATGTACTGTTTCCTATTCATTATGTAAATGTAAAAGTGGCCTAACCCTAACCCGTTACATATTTCAGAACTCACTGTGCCCTCATATCCAGCTCCCTCAACAAAACAGTCGAGGGCAGAGGCAGCTGCGGAAAAAAGTTTACACGCAGCGCTGTGAAAGTCAAATGAGTTTGAATAGTTGGTATTATCATTCTTTCACTTGATTATAATTGTGTGCGCTGAGAACAAACTCAGTACCAACAGTGGGAGTATCGGAGTGTAGGTTACTGATCCGAGCGGAAACATCATGCTAATGCATTCCAGATGTTCTGTCACGGCACGCATTAGAGGTTCGCTTAATTCACTGGCTTTCCACTTAGTCTACTGTATATTTTTATCTGTCGTGACCGTGGAAAACATGAAAAAGGTGAGATTGTGTTTCCTTCCTTGATACACATTCTTTCGGCTCGTTTGGAAGAAAAGTGAATAGAAATGAGGCTAAGAAAAACTGTTTCACGGAGCAGTATTGGGTTTTTAAAGTGTCTCTAACCAAGTTATCCCTCTGAGCTCATACATGCTCACTATCTCACCAACTTCACACTGCTGTAAATGTAAAACTTCTAAGACAAAAGGTAAAGTTATCTCTGGGTCCACGTCTGCAGCTGCTTCTACCTGTCGCAAACATCTTCACCAAGTGGAATGATTCTGGCCAAGTGAGCCGTGTGAGAGCGAGGAGAGCTCACTGGGACCAGTGTCACCTTGCACACCGACAGATAGAAGGAGAAGAAAAGGAACATTCTCATTGGGCAGCCCGATGTAACAGGGCCCTCTCTCTGCGTTTAGACCACACCCGCTTGGCAACATCATTCGTCAGTGCCTTTCAGATCTGTGGCTGCCGACAGCCTCAGCAGTGGTGGAGCTGTAAGAGTAAAGCTTCAGCTGATAGCTGCACTGTGGAAAATGTGATTGTGTTGTTAATTTCAAACCAACCATGTTAAGATGTGGACATTCTGTCCTCGGGGTTGCCATGGAGAGAGGGACCAAAGTTCATAATATCTCTTCCCCTTCATAGTTCAAGTTTGCACAGAATATAAATGTGAATTTAATTTCCTTCTTTATGCTTTGTTTAGGTCAGATTAACCAGAACCTGCAGGGTGACACACATCAAACCCATTTAGATTCTCCACAAGGGCTTCCCACCTCGGTTGGGATCCATTTGTCTGTACTCTCACGTACAGAGGCTCCTCAGCATGTCTGTGACCTTCCCAACCCATCGACCACCAGCAGGTCTCACAGCTCCTCCGACCAGGGACGACGGGCTGAAAACACAAAAGGATGTGAGGTAATCGCTCTGACACATCACATCCATCAGACAAACTGTATGGTCTTGTTATCTCATCATCAACCATGTGATCACATCGGCTAAGATGTCTAATGAATTCTATATGTAGTCTTTGGTCTGTTTTGATGGTCTTTTCCAGACAGCTGTGGCGTGTGGACAGTGGCCAGCGGGCTGCTCTTCTTCTTATATCCACGCCTCTTTCGTTGGTGTTGTAATCAAATATCTTTGTCACAATCCTATTCCTCTTTGACTACACCAATATCCCTCAGTCAGCTTCCAGCTTCCTTTCGATTATAACAGATGATATGCCAAGGATTGGTACTTGAGTGACAGGGGGCTTTCCCTGACTCATGACTTTCACAGACAACTCAAAGTTGGTCTACAATCCTAAACCACATTATTGCCTTTTGTTTCTTTATTCAATATGATAAATAAAATTAATGTCTCTGCCCGGCTACCAAAGTTACGGAACATGATGATAACAGTAACATAAATCTTGTGTTTTAAATGTATGACTCATGTTTTAATGTGAGTCAGGGAAATAAAAAGTGTCCCCCTGGTTTTAGTTCAGTCATAAAGGGCAACAGCATCTCTGTCTGTGTCTGTACGTGGATGTTGAAGCTGTTGCTTCACTTAACCATTTTGTCTTAATTTGTTATTAGTTGAAGGGGAAAGAAATCAGGCAGTGGAGCATCACATCCTTCTTTCAGACCAAAGACAGGGATGAAAAAAACCTGTCAAGAGCCCTCTCAAAGTGCAGAGCGCTGTGCTGGAGGCAGATCCTCTCGTAAAGAAGGTTGCCAAGCAGCCGTCAAATACTGGACAGTTACGAGGACGAGGTACCAGTTTCCAAGGGAAGAAGCCATGAGAGGAAAGTCCAAAAAGTCAAACAGCGAAAGAGCAGAAAAATAAGGAGCCGGCCAAGAAAGCCCCCATCAGCAGTTTCTTTGCTGCAGTAAAGATAGGGAAACCAGAGAAGAAGGAAGGACAGGGCCCTTCTGGTGACTTTAGAAAAAGTTCCTTTGAATCAAGTTAAATGTGTTTCTAGAGGGTTTTGTGCAAAAAGATCTACCAGCTGCACAAAAATACATAAATCAATAAAATAATATAATTGTCAAAATGAGTCAAACCTGACCCGGGCACTACTGCGTCATGCAGGATTAGTTTAAACAAATTATAAATAGTTCTCCAGGAAACAGTTGCACAATAATAATCTCAAATCAAAGCGGAGCCTTCACTTACAGAAAGTTACCGTGGTCACTTTACTGCTACTTAAAGAATCGGATGTTAGAAGTTATTTTTATTGGCAGTCGCTGTCTTTTGGAATCATAAACACCTGCCAACTTTCAAAAGCAAGTGTGTGCATGTGCGCTGGGCGTCTTACTGTAACTCATTTTGACAGTCAGCCAGTGTATGTTAAGAGGAGATGACAGCTTTATCAGTAATTGGCAGCATTTTTCACCTTCAGAAAAAAATAGTTCCAAAGCTCGGCAGTGAGATTAAAGTAATGAGATTCACTGCCTCCGATTATTCTGAGCAGCGATGGTTACATCAGGGCAGGTGCAGCTTAATATAGATTCTGCGTTAAGATGATCAGATGATGACACAGACAATGTGAGAGGAAGACAGACTCCAGGAGAGAAATGGCTGAACATACTCTCTACGAATACAGTTTTTAAAGGAAAGACCTACAAAGTCCAAATTGGGTGTATATTTTCATGTACTACAAAAACATGTATATGTGTATTGAAATATTTAGACTCACGTCAACATTGAATCACTTACAGCCACAACATATGGCTGAAAACACATATGAAAAACGTATGGAATGGTCACTTGCTTGGTATTTATGTTTCTAATGGGATGAGCCCTATTGACTTCTCCAGGCACCACAACCAGAATAAAACTGCACAGTCGGATGATGATGACTAATGTGATATACAAAATGATTTTTTAGGAGAAAAAAAAACACATAGCCAACATGAAACAATCAGATTTAAAATAAGTGAAGTAAAACAGACTGTTTTATTTCTCTAATAAAATTATTTGTCCTCACTTAAGCCGCTGCCTCTCTGAATTGGGCATAGCATGAGTTTCAATAGAACTGGATCAGTCGCGAACGTCACAACACGAGTAGACTGTGCTTTTCAATGATACAGGAACTATCCCAGCTGATAGACCAAGGACATTTTAATGCTCACTGTGGATTTGACCTACAGTTTTAGACAAATATCAAGTGATTCTGTTTTGTGGATATCGGTGTTGTCACTTAAATGTCACTGGCTGCTTTTCCCTCTTCAATAAGATATTACCAACAAGTCCTCCAACTTGTACGATGAACTCTGTCATATGTGGAAAAAAAGACCAACGTCAACTGTTTCCTAAAAGAACGCCTCTACTGGTGACAGGTGGTACCCCACAAATACTTCTTCGCCTCAGAGAATCGTGGGCTTGGAACGCATGGTTGATGATCTTGTAAAAGACAGGGTGATGGTTATGTGACATCAGCACCATTACTTTGCTGACCTCATGTGGGCGTGTACATAACTACTATTGGGGGTCTGCGGTCTTTAAAGGTGACATATTATGTTCATATTCAGGTTTATACTTTACATTAGAGTTACCACTTGAAAAGGTTTACATGCTCTAATGTTCAGAAAAGGCATCAGTATTCTCATACTGCCCATTCCTGCAGCTCCTCTTTTCACCCTCTGTCTGAAACATGGATTTATTTTAGCTCCGCCTCCCGAAAAAAACCCCAGTCTGCTCTGATTGGCCAGCTGGCCCAGTCTGTTGTGATTGGTCAACCCATTTCAAAATGTATAGGTAATGTCACGCCCCTTCACCAGAGAAGTGGAGATTCTCAGATTGCAGGCGGGGTTACCCCCAAAAGAGTCCAACTGTAAGATCACAGGGGGAGAGAAATCTGAACCAGTTGTTCAGAGCTTCAGGCTGTAGGGTTTAGCCAGTTTAGCCGCAAAAAAACACATCTTTGTTCACAGTTAGTGGTCTGGCACACTCCACAGATACACACATTTATGTGCACGAACACTGAAAAAGTGATTTTTGCATAATATGTCACCTTTAAAAGGACCACATACATCATGGTATTCTGTATCAGTATTTTGCATGCATTTCTGATAATATTGACAGTATCTGGGAGGTGCAGCCACTGTGTTTGTGATTTCCATGTTTTTATATCCAAAATGGGTTGACCCTTCGGACCCTGTTTGTTTGTTTGTTGATTGGCTGATTGGTTTGACTGTAAGAAGGAATACATTAAAACTACAGAATGGATTTCCATTAAATCTGGTGGAAGGCTTGGACCAGGGCCAAAAAATAAACCCATAAAATGTTGGAGCAGATCTGGATAAAGTTTGTTTTTCACTTTCCTTAACAGTGTGAGATGTTGTTTTTTTTTTTACCAATTTCTCGTGAGTAATGGATAAATCGTGATGAAATCTTAATGAAATCCTTGAGTGTGCGCAATTCAGTGTGAATTATCCAAATATTCCAAATCCAAATGGGTTTGGGCCTTGGCAGTCGTATGTGCTCCACTGAGTGCCATCCTAGTTTTTTATCAATTGTCATCTAGCTAAAATAAGTTTTATATGACGCATTGTTTCACATGATGCATTGATATACAGTAGCTGTGAGTAATACAGTAGCATAAAGCTGACCAGGAGAACCAGATTACTCAGGTCTGCTTTGACAGTTAGACCTGAGTGGGGTCTCCCTCCTATAGGTTGCTACAATCGGTGTGTGTGAGTGTACCGACAGTTGGCTACTGTACCCATAGAGGGCTTGTTATCTGTTGTAAGGATGTGGATGGTGCCGAGGTCAGGACGACCTCTCAGTCACCTTGTCAGGTCACTGTTTAATGAAAGCGCGTCCAGTCTGATGTATAAGGTTGTGGCCTGTGTGCCGTCTGAGGCCCAGTCACCACAGGAGAAAATGGGGTTGCAAGAGGTTAACCAAGTGCAATTTCTTCCTCTCTCCTGTGCCTGATATTTCCTCCTCTGCTCTGAGGAATGTGTGCTGAAAGAGTTGTTCACTCCATCACTTGCAGGAGAAAGGAGAAGAGTAAAATGCATGGAATTACCCTTTCTACCTTGAGATGAAAGGAACGGAAGGATGGAGCGTGGAAGGGAGATTATAAATCAGGCACATCTGTGAGCTGGAGGCGAGGGAGAAAGGAAACAAAGGCAGCATGGAGGAGGACAGACAGAGTGAGGAGTGAGAGTAACAGAAGGACCATTCAGCAGTTGTATCCAGGGTATGGACTTATTTGCTAAAATATAGAAACCCGACGAATAAAAGGAAAGGGAGTAGCAGTCATTTTGGCCTTTTCAAAGTGGCAGTTTCAAGTATTACTTTCCAGAGATAACATTCAAATCCAACAATGCAGTCACATCAAATAAAAAGCCAACAGATCCTTTAACTACTGTAGATCTGCAGGTGGTTTGCTCAGTTGTCTTAGCGATGGGTCTGTGGCTCAGTAGCTGCTATGATTTCATCCAGACAGTAAGACTCACATTACTCTCTATGAGCCATGGTCTAGAGTAGTCAGGTACTTCAGCACTTTGGTCCAGACTGAAATTAGGGATGTACATTTGTGTTTACCCCAGACTGGATTGTAATAACTTAAATCCCTTAAATTTTCATCCACTGCCACCTTCTTGCCTGGTGTTTAATGACCGCCTGTCGGTGGTGGACATTTTGAAGGTGTATAGTGCTTATTAAACACATTGAATCTCGGGGTTGAATTGAATCTGAGCCTGCCAGAGCTAATATCATATCATCATATCACACTATTTGATTAATCTCCCAGTAAACGTGATATTGTGATTCGATGAACGTGACTGCTTCAAAACAAATGACTCCAGTGTAAAGTCAGGCTTCAGATGATCAAATCTCCACACAGTGGTGAACCGAGCAGGAACGAGTTACATCACCTCAGCATGACGGCTCACTGCTGTGTCCACGCGGCTGCGACAGGCCTCTACCAGCTACTGACGCAGGATCTGCCCTTCGTCACACATATTCTCCAACTAATTTGCAGTTCAATCAGGAGAGACCATTGAATGAAAAAAAGAAATTTATTGCAAAAATTAGCAGATGACACGTGTTGACCAAATATAAAGAGTCTTCGGAGCTCAGACTCCATGGGGAGATATTGTAGATGAAGGCATTGGTCTTGAGCACAGCAACGCAGCAACGTAAATCCCCCCATGGAGTCCAGACACGGGTGGTGATGGTGGATGAGGAGATTAGATGAGAATCTGCTGAGACGGAGCAGATTGGGCGGAGATGGGGTGGTGGAAGGAGCTAGGCAGGGACAGAACATCGTAATTAAACAAACAGCAATCGAGAAGACGAGGCGAGCGTGTTACCGTGCTATTGGATGGACGAGACCCGCTGGTAACCACTGGTGACGCTGCTCGCTGAGTGACTCCCAGGGAGACGACAGCAGGAAACTGAGCCTGCGTGAGAGGCTGACAGCAGGGGGAATGAAGACAGAGCTACGACCATGTGCGAGCGTGATCTTCTTGACTGAACTTACGCTAGAGCTACATTAAATCAGATTACAATAAGACTACATGCAGGGGGGGGGGCTTTGGGGGGCAGCAAGCTGCCCACAAACATTGATTCGATATGAACCACCCTCCTGCATTTCACTGTAAACACTGAAAATAAATGAGTGTGCGACAAAATGAGCTTTTGAACAACAAAAGTCTCTGTGTTAAGTTATTGACGTTTGACCTTTCTGTGTCACGCCCGTGATTGTCGTCGTCATCATCATCATGTTGCGCCTTCAGTCATCAACAGGAGCACTGAGGTCTGTCATTTGGCCATTCAGCCTGATTTTCATCGGGTCGCCGGCAGGCTGATGGCACATTAAGAGCACGCAAACAAAGACAAATGCTCATCAGCACAACGACATACTTATATACCGTAAGGCATGTAAAAAACAATATAGACATAAGCACAGGCATTTAGTAACAGAATGAAAACAAAGATAATTTGCATATTTAGTTTGAACTTTTTTCACCTGCTTCTCCAGCACAGCAGTCCACCACCGGCTCTGCTTAGTGGAGCAGCGACGGGGATCTGAGTCTTTCACTGAATCACTTCTCATTGTTAAAACGCTCATGCATAAAGGTCGGACATGCGATCTGATGTGGTGACAGAACGTTGGCAGAGCTCTGCATCTACAGTAATCAGAGTGACATTGTGTTGGTGGTTTGTCACTTCAGACCTTCATCCTCTCTCTGCTCTCATATCAAGTCCATTGAAAATACTCTAACTGCTTCCTTTTCCGTCTTATTTCATTCCGGTCAAAACTCTATACTCTATTTACAGCATTTCACTTTCCATTTAGTGACAAAAAAACCATTACATTTATATACATTTTTGCACATTGCATCCTCAGTTGCGACCAATTACTGTCACAGTTGAACTGTGATGGTGGTGGATCCAGCTACCCCGCCCCTTCTTCTGTGTATGTGTGGTGCTGTATGTGTCCGGTGGACATGGACGGGAGTGTGTGTGTGTATATGTGTGTGTGTGTGTGTGGTCTCTCCAGGTAATTAGCTCTCATCTCTGTCTGCTATCGTGATCAACCACTCCTGCTCCGCATCACCTGCTGATTCCATTCAGCTGCCCCGCCCCCACACTCACCTGCTCCCCATCAGATCATCATCCCCTCAGTACATATACGAGTCCATTCCCTCACTTCTCTGCCAGATGCTTGAGTGTGTTCACCTAGCTCTCCGGCATTTTGTTATTCCCATCCTGATTCTGCCTGTATGTCTTTCGACCTGCCTTTTTGCTTTCAGCCTGCCCCTACTGGACTTGTTTTCTACGCCAATTGACCCCCTGGTTTGACCTCTGCCTGTCCATTGAACCCTGTTTTTGCACCTGAACCACTCTGTATCTCCTCTTGTGTCGTGCTATTGGGTTCTGGCCTGCCATTTTGTGAAAGCCTGAAATCTGCTCTCTGATCAATAAACCTGTTCTTCCTTTATCCCACAAACCTGTCTGCTGGTCCTGAACCCACACCCACTGTGACAAATTCCAAATGAAAATTATACAAATTCATATTATAGACAACTTTACAGTCAAGTTTCACAGAAAAGGCCTGATTTTTTTTTTCTAATGTTGAAACCCAAAACTAATAACCAAATGAATGAAAATAAAACCTGAGATCTCAGAATGAAACCCACTCAGTGTTCATGTCATGTTTTGTATGTTCCTACCACCACCCTTATCAAGGAACATGTCTGCCTCAAGTTTCACATTCTGACCAGCGCCTGTGGCTCACCTGCAACCGTGCACCGCTTGGACGGTACCAGCTGTCAATCAGGCTGTATCCACACTGCACACTGTGCTTTGTGGTTTATTTTACTCTTAATGAACCACAATTTTCAAAAGGGACTAAATGCTGTATTGGAGAAGACTTGAAACTAGCGACTGAACCAGAGACTTCTGTAGAAACAACCAGTGGAGTCGCCCTCTGCTGGCACATCTTGCATTGGCTTCATTTTCATGACAGTCTTTCATGACCTCAGCTGTTTTCTCCTCAGTGACAATGCAGACAACACAAAGTTTGATACAACCCTTTCCTAATAACTGGACAAACTGGACAGTGGTGTAACAGACGTCACGCTTCGTTGCAGATGATGAAGTGTGACATTTATCTTTCCTTTGTAAGTCTTCTTCTGTTTACGACATCATTAAACCACCGGGCCTCGTGTTCCACTCTCCCACTGTTCTCCACCAGTCTCATGCCTGGGCCTCGTTCACATTCGACCTGACATGTGGCTTTTAGTTTTACACTGGCCACTCGAATCACTCATCAAGCGCAACTGATCCTCTACTCACCTCACCTGTACAAAAGCCCAGGCTGAACCACCATCTTCTCCAGTGTGCTAACTTGGCCAAGATTACCAGACTTTATTATCAATACATTTCAATGTTCTGCCTCCAACAGCACTTCAGGGAGGAACTCAGCATTGTTGGTCTCCTAATCCGTGTGAGCCTCAAGTGTTTCTTACAGTCATATCATCTTAAACTCAGTAAAAGCAGGAATACGGGCAGAAAAAAAAAACTCAACTCAGTGCCTTGACTTAGAGAAAGGTCAGTGGTGAAATTACTCATGTCTGTTGCAGTACATTTGCGACAAACGAGCAGTACTATAGTAATAAATTGCTGAATGACGATATGTGATGAACGGTCAAGGGGACGAATAGTTGACTCACATCTGCAGGGCATCGCCAGGAAGGAAAAAAAAATCAAGTGCTGCTAAAACAACAAAAGGCAAATCCATTTTAAATATATTGTTGTGGAAAAGCTTTTGTGATTCCGGTGGAGAAGCTGGAATGAAGATTCTTTGAACAAGTGGTTTTTGTCTAAGTATTTTATTCTGTTGCGAGCAGAAGGCAAACCGGTTTCACAGAGCACACAAGGTAATCTGAAAAGTGTTGGTCTGGAAAAGTGTTGCGCTGAGCTATGTCTGCAGCAGAGCTATATACTGTAGTGATAAGACAAAGATGGAGGTCTGCCCACCAGTAGTGACATCTGCCCCCAAGCATTATGATGCTGAGGTCAAGGTAAACGGAAGAGTGTAAGATATATGGCAGAATGGGAGTTGTGACAAGCAGATGGGAGTAGGGTGGAATCTGAAGGGTGGCAACAGTGCACACGATGTAGAGAGGTATGAATCACAGTATAAAGTATACGTAACACAGTATATAGAATATTTTCTATTACAATATACTGTAGAGTTTTTTTCCAGGCTGCGCTGAGGTGATCCAAGAATATCATCCTTCCGCCACTTCCTTTACAAAATAAACCCAGAAACACTTTATCAAGTTTTCTGCTAATTAGATTCATGGAATATGTCTGGCAAAAGGCCTGATTGCTATTGGTAATAACCACCCAAGATTAAGAGATTTTTCACTCCCAGCTGCCATATTTATCTTAGTCTTAAAATGGAGGAGGGGGGTAAGGGGGTGATTCATGAGCAACTCGGTTCCTATCCTTGGCTTGAAATACACACACACACATTTCCTGCACTGTAGGACAGTGAGGGCTGCCCACAGTTTACTCAGTCACTTGACTTGTTGCCTGCGCTCCTTCTAAGTTCATCCTGTTGCACCTGTCAACCGCTTCTTCTGAGCCGGAGAAAACCACGCAGCTAATCAGACTGTTTCCTGGCAGCAGAGGCTGGAGACAAACGGTAGCTGGAACAGAACTGTGAAGTGGACAGTAACTTGGCCTGGAATAACAAGGCACACTCATAAAGCGGTGCACAGATGGGGCTTCAGCCTGTGCCAACATCCACAGCAGTAAAAGTAGCATCCACATTGACCAGCAGGTAAAAAAAAGAGAAAAGCACTGGTCGATCTTCAACATGCCAGCTTGTGTTGCTGCAGACAAAGCGATGCAGATATGTATTGTGGAGAGCCGCCAACAGACAATAGCAAAGTCTGCGGCCACAAGAGCAGGTTTGTGAGGCTCTAACGCTCATTGCATGTCAGGAAATAAAACTGTTAAGATACATGACAAGTGAACGGTGTCCTTTCTGGGAGATCAGTGAAATGTCTTAAACAACAAGGGACTGACAAATGATTTGACAAGAAGCTGGAAGTCAGTCAGAGTTGGGGGTGATGAGAGAGTGTATATATAATGATGTTAAATGCAGTGCAGCAGTGCAACATTTATGATTTTCATATGAATATTGAATGGCCAACAGTATTTTATTCTAGATTTAGAACTGTTAACACAGCCAAGTTGGCTTTAGGGCCAATAAAGAAGTCAGAGATCTTGGTAGGCCTACTTAATGTTACCTTACTGTTAATTCTTTGTGGCGTCTGTGACTTGTTATATGTCAGTTTTAAAAGTGTGAATTAAATCCTAGCCTCAGTTACATATGCCATTATCAACCAGTTTGGTTTATTTTATTTGGAAGTTGCAAAAATTGGCGGCCAATGCTTTTTTCCAGCAGCGTTTGTCCGTTTGTCAATGTACATGACAAACGCCGACATTATTTCTGCTGAAAAGTGACCATATAATGAAGTACTGTATGATTGGCCTTTCGATTATAAAAGATGATATGCCAAGGATTGGTACTTGAGTGACGGGGGGCTTTCCCTGACTCATGACTTTCACAGACAACTCAGAATTGGTCTACAATCTTAAACCACATTATTGCCTTTTGTTTCTTTATTCAATATGATAAATATAATGTCTCTGCCCGGTTACCAAAGTTACAGAACATGATGATAACAGCAACATAAATCTTGTGTTTTAAATGTATGACTCATGTTTTTAATGTGAGTCAGGCAAATAAAGTGTCCCCCTGGTTTTAGTTCAGTCATAAAGGGCAGAGCATCTCTGTCTGTGTCTGTACGTGGATGTTGAATATGTTGCTTAATTCAACCATTTTGTCTTAATCTGTTATTTGATGAAGGGGAAAGAAAAAATAAGAGCCCTCAAGGTGCAGAACGCTTTGCTGGAGGAAGATTCTCTTGTAAAGAAGGTTGCCAAGCAGCTGTCAAATACTGGACAGTTAAGAGGACAAGGTACCAGTTTCCAAGGGAAGAAGCCATGAGAGGAAAGTCCAAAAAGTCAAAAAGGCGAAAGAGCAGAAACATAAGGAGCCGGCCAAGAAAGCCCCCATCAGCAGTTTCTTTGCTGCAGATGGGGGCAAGATAGGGAAACCAGAGAAGAAGGAAGGACAGAAGAAGACGATTGCAGAGGGGAAGAGTTCAGCAGCATCCTTCGTATCAGAGATGACAAAAACACAGAAGACCCAAGTATGAAGATGATTCCATCTTTTTGTAATGTTCTAATGAAAATAAAGGCAAAACTGCATTTCCTTCGGCATTTTCCTTGATCCTTGAGTTAGAATCACCTCGGTCTTACTGGTGCATGAGTTTTGAAGCTGCAGAGTTGCAACAATCACCAATAACTATGGAAATGTATGTCAGACTCTTGCAAAGAGCCATCAGCTCCATCAGTGCTGGGAGTTTAAGTCTCATTAAAGAGGATCATACACAAGCAGCAATCAGTAAGTTGCTCCTTCAAGAAGTTCCGGCAAACTTGCAGCTTCATTTTGCTGAACTTATTGCTGTGGATGAGAAACTCAGGAAGAGGGTTGAAATCAATCAAGTATGTAATCAGGGATTTCTTCATGTTGGATCTTGTGCCTGCAGAGCAGCTTGTGAAAATAACCCTCATTGTGCATATGCAGGCAAACTGGATTCTTGTTGGAAAACTTTATACAACAACAGAGTTTTTAAGACACCTTCATTCAGACCACATCAGATAGACTGAACTGTTGGTGTTCAAGCCTGGGGCTGAGGTGGCATATAGATGTGATAGTAAAGAGCTAGTGAGGTAAGACTGTTACATCTTGATGCATGATGCATTACATGCGGGGTGGAAAGGTGAAACTAATTTTGAGACAAACATGATCACAGAGTGACCAGAAATGTTTCACCCACTTGACTAACTAATGAAATATAAGAACTTTTTTTTGCAATGCAACCCCCCCCCCCCATCCCTCCTACAATGAACCATCAAGGAAGACAGTATCCCAGCCTTTTCCCAACATTTATTACAAAGAGGGAAGAAGCGTCACTCAAGTAACGTTAGTTTTCTGAACAACAGATTGTTGGACGTCACATTCATGGCAGTTAAATGCCAAATGTCCTCCTGCTCCTGGACTGCTTGAAATTCAGGGGGTAAAACGATGTTAATTTACTTACCATAATGATGTGATCTAAAAAGAACCATTTATTCTGAAAAATTACTAAAGAACCATTTAAAAGAGGTTCTTTACTGAACCAGTTGGGTTCCAAAAAGAACTTGCTTGAAAATGGGGAACCATTTTTGGACGGTTCTTTGAGGTGCCTTTGGTGGTTCTTTAAATGAATGTCTATATATTAACCCCTGTCCCTCTGCACAGCTTCCTCTTTGTAGTAATGTCTGGTTAAATGTCAGGGGGCAGCGGTAGACGGCATCATTGTGGACTACATGTGCACTGTCATGAGGTTGTTCCTCAGTGAAACCTTATGGTCTTTGTGGTAGAATATGTTCACATTCTGCTCCAATGTGTGCCAGTTAGTGTGAACCTCGATGGAGATTAGTTGTTCAACCCTAAAGCAAGGTCTTTTAGATTTGAATTATGATTCATGTAGAACAGTTTGGGTGGTTGGTGGCTGCGCACAGACTCGCTCTTTTCATCAAATTCCAAGTAAAGGTAACAGTACTCCAAAGAGTATATGTAGAAGTTCCGTTACGGCGTAAGTCACCTGATCTCAGTCCACTTGCCGAAGACCAAACTAAAGCAGGGAGACCCAACAAGAGAAAGTGTCTGTTTATGTCTGCGGGTGAGAGACTTCAGGCAGCCACTGACTGAAAAGGACTTAACATTAAATATTAAATTTGATCATTTTGTCTGATTTTATGTGTATGTGTCCAGTTACATTTGTACTAAATGTTTAAATTGCTCATTGTTCTGTATATACTGATGTAAAGCTTCTCTGAGACTTCTCACTCATATGAAGGATCTAATATTTTATGTCAAAATGAATGTGATGTTATACAAACCCTGGAGAGAGAATATATATATATATAACTGTCCAAATACAATGAGTGTGAGAGAGGACTAGAACGTATGTCTGTGAAAGAATTATGGTTTGCACGGCCCCCCATAACTCACACAGTGGCTTCATCGTAGTGGCCGTTTGTTTCAGTGTTGGCGCACACTAGTATGAATATTAGTATTCATAGACATGTTCATCACTGTCAGAGCAGGCAGGGTTTCTGTGTCCACACTGGCAGCTCTGCTACTGAGAAGAGGAGCTGCACTAAAGAGGTTCAACAGCTCAACACACACACACACACACACACACACACACACACACACACACACACACACACACACACACACACACACACACACACACACACACACACACACACACACACACACACACACACACCACCAGGGATCAGTGTTGCCTCCTCTCAAATAAACACAACAACCCACTTCTCATCTCTCTGTTTGCAAAGACACACTTATACATGGATTAAAAACACGCCTTCCCTTCTCACTAAGCATGTCCCATTGTCAGAATCTACAGGGATACATATAAACATCCAGTTATTGCATAGTAGGGACAAAAAATAATAACATCTGCCACACTTTGAACACATCCGAAGACAAGCTATCGAACCACACGGATCCTTGCTTCGCCTAACTGGTTGCTTGGGAAGTTTGGAATGGATTCCACTGCTTATTTTCAAAGCCTTGAACTTTCCGGCACCTGTATTCATCCAGCTCCATATGACTGCAAGATTTCCAGTTAGGTTTCCACTTTAAAGTTCAAGTTCCCCTGTCACTTATTAATAGTATTATACTTATATTATAACCTTATAAAATTATGTTTCTACACAACTAATTTCATTTTAATATCTTGTCTATGTTCTGCATGTAATGTTTAATGGGTCATGGTGTGTGTGTGTGTGTGTGTGTGTGTGTGTGTGTGTGTGTGTGTGTGTGTGTGTGTGTGTGTGTGTGTGTGTGTGTGTGTGTGTGTGTGTGTGTGTGTGTGTGTGTGTGTGTGTGTGTGTGTGTGTGTGTGTGTGTGTGTGTGTGTGTGTGTGTGTGTGTGTGTGTGTGTGTGTGTGTGTGTGTGTGTGTGTGTGTGTGTGTGTGTGTGTGTGTGTGTGTGTGTGGCTCCTGTCGGTGTCTGAGCCTCAGTGTGATTTAAACTCATCAAACTCGGTATCAGAAGATCAGCCCGTCGAATGTGGAGCATCTTTTTCAGTTACACTTTACTTTAGGTTTGACAAATAATTATATACTTTCAATTAATTGATCAATATTTTTTCGGCACATCAGCACTACAGTGTCATAAGTATCAGGACTTTGAAAAGATTGTGCAATAAACTTGGTCTAGACCTACTCGGACTTGGAGGAAATAGCCTCTTTGTGTAGGAGGAGATGGCTGTTAAATTAATGTACCACTTTATTATTGTAACATTATGACATTATTTCTTCCTTGTCAATTGTGACTTTCTTCTCGTAATATTACAACCGTATAATTGATATCTCAACTACTTCTATCGCAGTTGTGGTTTCTGTTCATTTGTATCATTTACCAGCTGGAATCACAATAACTGACAGTAACTTGAACAGATATTGTGACATGTTTTGCACAAGGTTTTCTAAATCAGTGGAAAATAGATTTACAAACTTTTACTGGCATTCCATGTAGGATATGACTCACACTTTATTCGTAGAACAGCCGCAGAGCAAATCTCCACCTCTGGAACAATTTGGAAGAAAACAAATGAAATACTCGGACCAAAAGGTACCAATGTGTGATGTGAGATGCATAACACATTTCTTTGCATGTCACATTGCTCTTTTTCATATTGCTGAATGCTAGCAATTTATGGTTGCATGATGGGTCCTCTTTAGTTTTTCCACATAATGTGTTTTTTTTTTTTTTATTGTAGACTGGGTCCAGAAAGTAAAAAGTTTTCTCTCAAATGAGCAGCAGAGGGCGTCTGTACGTCTCACATTTGGGGCGTGGCTACAGCATGATTGAAAGCTCTGCCGTCCAATAGGTGCAGGTGTTGGTGGCCATGCAGTGTCCTCAGGCTCAGTCACAAGACTTCTGAACTGCAGTTCACAACCCAGTGGGTGACGTCATGGCGGGTCTCCCCTTGGTTTTCTCTCTTCATGATGTCGCTCTTTGTCTCTGGTTATGGCCACACATCGTGATAATGTTTCCTACTAGTGACTTTGTGAGTAAAAAGCTTTTCTGCAAGTCAACGAACCCGGCGCTGCAGGAGGGGCAAGATGTAAAGAGTCTCTCCAGCAGCAGTATATATCAACATGACCCTGCTGATACTCTGTTTGACAAGGTAACCAAGAAACAACATAGGAATCAATCCCAGAGGCCCAATTAGTGAAAATCATTTGAATAACTGCTCTTAAAAAATTACTAACTGGCAGCAGACAAAGTTAGCCTCATGCCAGTTTGAAGTCACACAAGATGTATTCTATTTCAATCGCAGCCCATTGGCCACCATTACAATCAGTAAAAAACACATAAATACAGGCAACTACAGCAATCTTACTGATACCAATAGGTGACGGTCTCGTTTTGTACTAAATCAGGGACGAGAACCTCCAGCCTCTGGTTCGATGTGGCCCAGGAGACAAAAAGATAGATAGACGAAAGATAATGAAAATTAAAGACTTCTACACAGCATTAGGTTTCTAACTGAGTGTTGCAGCGCGTGGCATTTAATGAGTTTCCTTTGGGGATAATGATAAACCAAACAGAGAAGCTGTGGGGCCTCATTCCTGACTGGAGCAGTTGCCCTTCATCCCCACTGTGACTGTGAGCTCCAGTTGTGTCATTACTTTTCTTCACCTGTGCAAAAACATGGCTGCAGCATCGTACTACTTGGAAGTAAGGTGCCGGTGAAGGTCCTGTCAGAACTGCATTTAACTGGATATTACAATCGTTTTTTGTTCCCCTCATTCTTCACGAGATCATGAAGCTCCTCTTCACTGTCGTGTCAGAAGAACTGACAGCTCCTGGAGAAGCTGCTGCCGCTCTCGGTCCACTCCACCCACACCATGGTGTCAGAGTCAATATCATTTCTATAGATACTGAACCACTCTGTTGATCTAAATGTTGTTCTCGTGGGAGACATTGTTGTTGGAGAACGGTAGTTAAAAATTAAATGTCCAGGAAAGAAAACAAAGTGTAACTAGCCCACACTACCCTTTTAACTAAAGGAGCAGTTTGCTTGTGGTGTATAGATGCCCATGGGTTCACGTAGAAGCTGAGTACATGTTACAATGCCCCGCCCCCTGCCATGAATAACTGGAGGTGTTATTAAAAAAAATGAAAATAACTGGAGGTATGTGTACTGTATATGTCAGTCTGTTGTCAGCCTCTATCTGTCTGTCTGTCTATCTTCATGCAAAAAATGACTTCAAATTGCAGCCCCATTCAAAATGGGAGAGGACGTATTCATAGTGCCGTTGGGTGCCTGTTATCTTGACTTTTAAAGAGAAGAACGTGTCAGTTTTGCTCTCCAGAATGTGAAAGGTTTGATTCTCGGTATCCCCTCATATCTAATGAGATGTGAAATACATTCTGGGATTCTTGTCTCCCCATGTTTACCCCCACGTCAGCTCTCTCAGACTGCTGGGTGAAACAGGAGGGATGAGAACTTTCAGGCTGCTAACTGGGCTCTTTGAACTGGGACAGTTCTTGTGAAGGTGCTGACATTTCACAGGTTCTCCAGAAGAGACGGAAACAGATGGAGGGAGGCCTCCTGTCTGGACACACTGGTGATTATCTTGCCAACTAACAAAAAAAAAAAAAGAAGCAGTGGAAGAAATATATTTTCCTTCAGTCATTATCTGTATCTGTGGAGCCTGCCGGCCCACAGACTGTGAACAAACACCACCTTGTGTTTTTTTTGTGAGCTGTCTAGACCCTACAGCCTGGCTCTGAACAACTGGTTCAGATTTCTCTCCCACTCTTTTGGCGGTAACCCCGCCTGCAATCTGAGAATCTCCACTTCTCTGGTGAAGGGGCGGGACATTTCCTACACATTTTAATATTGGTTGACCAAGACTCTCCACGGTGATCTGCAAAAGGCACCATGGATTTGATGCAATACTCAGATCATGGATTTTTAAATGGTAAGATTCATCAGAGGTGGGTCCCTGGGTGGTGATGGCTTGTGGATCCAGTCAAACAGGCTCTCTTCAGATAAACCAGGAGATTTTAAACCTAAAGAACTGTTTTGAAGTGTTGCTTGGCTAAAAAGAAAAAACAGTGCGTATGGCAATCATTTTTTACAGTAAATAGTTGCAATTATTTTGAATTTTACCATAGTTTGACCTTTGACCTTTTGTGTTGTATGTACAGTGTATGTATTCTACAACCACTTGGCCATTGACTGAGAGCTCTGCCTGATCTGCTAAATCCTGTTTATTGATAAGAAAGTAAGGTAGGCACTATACAAGAATGGTCAATCTGCCTTGATGACACTTCATAAATACAGTCTTATGTAACAGCGCAACAAAACTACAATCTACTTCTGAACGTTTTACAACCCTCCCCATTTCAAAGTGAGTTCTTGCTCATAACTCAATCACTAGTTGACACTTATTGGCCCACACGTTCTCTATTCTCAACATGCCTCCTCCTCCTGTGTAGTAAAATCCATGACAGCAGACGACAAGTGCAACAGAGCCAAAGGAATCGGGGCCTAGTGAGAGTCACAGGTTCTGTTCCCAGTGTTCTCTCGGTGGTCCAAGGACAAGTCAACCCTAACCCTTAGTGGAACAGTTCTATTCAAAATATTTAGTATCCTAAAGGCTTTAGAATATGTGTGTCATGATTCTGCCCTGTCAAAGACTCTTTGAACTTGTTTCTAGTGAATTTCCATTCCTTGTTTATCTGTTAAGATTGTATATTTCTAGTGTGTCTTGGCCTCAGTTAAGTTACCTTTGTTATCCCCTGTGTTTCACGGGGCAGAATCATGACATGATTAGTATGAGCATTCATGGAGACCACAGTCCTTACCTTCAACAAGCAGTACATATGAGGTCAGCTCATGAAAAGGAAATGGGTTCATCCACTGGGTAGCAGGAATATGTTGAGAGAGAGGAAATAAATGGTTTACCACATTTTTAGGGAAGTGAGAAAAACTTATAAGGTGTGGCAATTGGAGAGGGTTCATCCTCTGTGGAGCAAGAAAATCGGTAAGAAAGCAATAAATCTGAAGACTTGTTCAATAAATGTTTGCTAAGTATGTGAAGAAGTGTGTGCAGTCTTTTCATCAAACACATTCAGCCACAACTGGCCTAAGACGAGCATTTGAATCACACAGCGAGTCTCAACAGTTAGAGCAGATCAAATGAGGGAAACGTAGCTCGGAGCCGACTCTCTGCACTTCTTACACTCGAGCTGTTTGTGACGACACTACAGGAACCAGCTAAATCCCTCACCTATCTTCAAAGCAGCTTAAATTAATTAAAAAGACATAATGTTAATCAAGATTTGGGATGTTCCAAAGGGGGCAGAGTGCCTGTGGGACTGCTGAGGAAATAAAGTGATTATGAAACTGTGCACAGAGCTCGGCTGGTCCACGAGTGCTCCAGATGCAACTGTTGCTCATGGCTGTTGCACCCACGAGACTCTGTGTTGTTAGGACGGCTCTTAAAGCTCCTCTCACCGGGCCGGCGAGCAGCAGATGGAATACGGGAGTGAGGCAAAATCTTTACAAAATCCCTTTACACCGTCAGATGTAAGGCCCCCTGAATGGGAAGCATCTTCTTTCATTTCCTTTCCATTTTCTTTGGATTCCTTTGATACCCGCAAAACGGGGGAGTCATATTTGAGGTTTTTAATCAAAATGATCCCAGACATCACTGTGCAAGAAGGCGGGGGTCTGGAAAATGACTAGGCTGAAGAATGATTCACACTGATCTTACACATCAAGTCTTCCATCATTTCAAACCCCATGTCTCATACTACTTTCTTTGTTTTTAGCATTTACCTTTCGATGTTTGTTGAAGTTCCACATTGAGCAGAGAGGTCACACATCAGATCAGCTGGATTCAACTTTGACCCCTAACTCGCAAGTTAGAGCGGCCACAGAAGACTCCAGAAAAGATGACAAAAAAAGAGAAAAGTTGTTGTCACTTGTGTTTTCATGTTGTCAGATGACATACTTGCCGCTGAAGGATTACCTTGTGTAATGGATTGATCTAGAACTGGAGTGTGTTTTACACCCGATGCCAGAATTGAATCTCGGGCTGTAGCGAGATCACAATATTGACAATAATTGTAGCGAGTGAGTGAACCCAACGACGTGGATTTTTGCGCCACATTCGCGCCGGCTGTCTTTGCATTGACTTTACATGGAATGTCATCGGGCGGTTGATGTGAACGCACCACAAGAGTCTCTGATCTGCCTGCTCTGTTTCTATAGTGTGGTCAGGCTGCTGTGTGTGTGTATGTGTGTGTGTGCAGGGTTGAGTTGCAAATGTTGTATGAAAGAGATGTAAATTCATAGCTGACCACATGAAATTTCCCTTTTTTGTCAACCGTAATCCCACAGATACCAATAATAATTTATATGAATGGGAATGTTGATCTATGATCAGCTCATCATCTATCTGCACAGGTGCAATGAGATGAAACACAATAAACAATGTGAAATATTGAATTGATTATAATATATATTATAATTGTTAGTATTCAACCTTATCATGATGATGATGATATTGTTATTGTGCATTATTTTGGCCACAATAATCGTTCAATGAAACTCGGTTTGTAATACTTGATTATGTTATTGCCTTATTGTAATACCTGTTTTTATGCTCTACCTTTTTATTGTTTTTCTTTCTCATGTATGATCTTTTAATTGTGAAGCACATTGAGTCTACGCCTTCGTATGAAATGTGCTAGGTAAAGAAACAAAGTGTTTGGTATAGGAGAACTTTGTGGTGTCTGAACCATGAGGGAAGATTTGTGGTCATCAAGGGAACTTGAGGTTTAACTCCAGGTTTTCTGGGTTCACTTGTTAACGGGGTAAATCACCATGGTAACTGATGCTGAACAGTTAACCAAGAGACCAACTACTGACCAATCAGATCACTGGAAAATAGCGTCAACATTCATCAGGATGCTGACCGGCGTTTGATTCCCCGCAGAATCTGACAGTGTTTTACTTATTTTTCTATCACTGCAGCTCGGAACAACACAAATAAAAACGAAATATATCCTTTATTAGAACAATGATGCACACACTGATCAATATTTCCCATTATGAATGAACAGTTCAGTGTGACTGACCTCATCACAGTAGAAACAGTCAGACGTCACTTCAGCTTATCGTCATCATAGTTTGATCATCGTCAGACAAAAGTGCAAAAACATTCACTCAATAGAGAACTTGATAAAATGTATGTGCGTATTTACTGTACAGATGACATTTAATATCGATTAAATTATTTTGAGTAGTTCACATTATTTACATATCACTTTGTAGGATGTCATTTTTAAATATCCCTGCTGGTGTCAGCGTTTTTGTAAAAAATGCCTCTGCCTCTTCCATATGAACGCGCTCGTAGCTGGATATGAAAAGTCAGGATTATCTGAGACAGTTGATAACTCGCCTTGTAGTTCAGGTTATCAGGATGGACGATGTCAGTGAAAAGGTATCCTGTCCCGGGGGTGTTGAAGTGGACCCACTTCAGTTTGTGTGACGTGCTCTTTAGATGGGATGCAAGTAGACAAAACTCCAAGGCACTTTATTTTTAAACAGTTAAAACGCTTCCATTATCATGGCATGGTCATATTAAACCCAAACTCCAAAATGTTTCTTTAGGGGAAACCCATGACATCTCTATAGTGGTGTTCCAACAACAGGAATCTCCCACTTGGACATGAGGGGACAGGTGGGGTCTTACTGGCCCAGGCCAGTTTTCTGTCTCATTTGCATAATACATGACTTTGTATTTTGATTTGATTTGAATCTTTGAATGATTTGAAAAGCCTTGCAGCCGTTCCGTGTAGTGGATGTGCTTCTATTTTCCAATTACCTCTTATCTGAGCTTAAATGTAACAGCTCGTACAGTAAATCAGGCTGTTGTGAGTCGTATGCTCATAGACTTGTACCTGATGACTCGGTGGACCAGAGGAGAGGACTTTTTTTCCCCCTTCATGCTAAGCAGAATGAAGTTGACACTTAAATTATGCAGAATTTTTCTTGTCTATAATTGAAGCCATGTGAACTTGAAGCACTCCTTGGTGAACTCTAATCCCAATCTGACACATTAAGTCTTCAGCCTTGCTGAGGAGTGAGTGGAGGTCCTTATCTCTCACACCTTGACCCCCCCCCCCTCCCCATAATGAAGAGTAGTAACAGCAATGCAGTTATGTTGTTGTTACTGTAGTCACTTTGATCTGAGGATATTTTAGATTCATCATGGTCCACAGGTGAAATCTTGCAAAAGTTTGTAACTTCGGCTTTCAGATAACTGCTGCTGTACATAAAACCTACAGCATATTATCATTAATTAGACTGAATTAATTATACGTATACTTTAAATACATTTTCAATGTTTCAAATTGTCATTTTTTCGCTCAGAAAAAGATGCAGATGTCCTTAGATTTAGCATATCATTGGGTCATTGAGCTGACCCACCGTTCTTATTCTCCCCTCCAGAATTAAAACCTGACTCAACGCAGTTACTATAGAAAGAACAAGGAAGAGGAGGGGCACCATCATCATCCTGAGAAGCAGACCAGTGTCTCTGCTGCGGGTTCGCCCTGGGTCGGCAGCTACAGCAAAACATATTTACAGAGAAACAGAAGCCTCCTGCTGAATGTGTGTTCAATGAGAGCGACTTCCAGGTGAAGACTCTTTAATGGCCGACGCAGTGGAGAAAGAGGAGAGGATTGTGATTTTTCACTCCGGTGCCTCTGTGGCTCAGGGTTCAGTGCAGAAGGATGTCAGTCTGCCTCGTCCCCACAGCCCCAGCAGAGCAGCCGGTGAACGGAGCTGTGGGTTGAGTTCAGACGACGGCCAGGAATGAGAAGCCCCCCTCGTTTGTTCACTTACAGATCCAGACCATCCATGCATGAGAGATGGATGGAAGCTTGATGATCCCATCAACATCTGCTCCTGTGAACTCTGTCCACACAGAACCCCTGCCACTGGGAGAGTTTCCTCACATGCCCAAAGTGAAGAAATATCATCCAACCACCCCTGCTGCTGAAGGGCCACCACACAGTTGATTCTCTCAAGACCATTCTACTTCTTTTAAAGAGCTTCCGACGTGCAGCGTGGTCGAAATCTCAACATCGCATAAGTTCAATGACTTAATCAATGATTGTGTCTAAGTCCACATCATGTGACGGGGGCATGGTGCTGCAACACGTCAACCAGGTCATACCACATACAGTATGATTATGTATAGTATATGATGAGGTAAATATCATTTTTACAAAGATGGAATTGTGCTGAACAGGAGTCCAGCTAAGCTCCAGTTTAAGACCAGAGCACAGAAGCGGATGTGCTGTCACCGGAGAGGAGAAGTCAGGGGTTGGGACCCCCCCGGGAGGTCACAAGACATCAAGGGGAGGGGGTTGTCAAATTAAAGAATCATTAGAAATGGAATATTGCAAGAGAACGTGATTTGTACTACCTTATCGCATCTAACAGCTTGCTCTTTATTCACTTATTGATTTACTTCTTTAAATCTGAGATTCTCAGGTTCAATAGTAAATAATTAAACTACTGCTATATAAAGAAAGAACTTCTGGAGCAGCCAGTTTGTAGAATGGTGATCAAACATACTGCAGAATACTCTGTTTGAAAGTGTACACAATGGTATGTGAGTATCTACTTTCAGTGATGCTGTTACTATGTAAAATAATGTATGTGGAATGAATGCTTTTCCAAAAGAAAAAAAAAGAATTAGCATATTGCAACAAAAGAAAATAAGTTTTAAAAGACTGTCACATCCTTCTGACACATTAGCAACAGCATCGGTTGCAGCAGATGAGTTGGCATGCTGTGAAAATGTAATCTACTGTGTGATGTGTGATAACTGCACAGAGAGCAACGAGGGTGAGGAGGGGTCACACATAATCCATTTACTACCCTTCACCATCTGACTTCACATCTCTCCCCCCGGCCCACCGTGGACAAACGTATGTCACAATACATCAGTAGACGCTGAGGTAAAACACACTCTGACCAAACTTCACTTATCTTCTCCGTTGTTGTTTTTCTAATGATTTGGTTGGTTCACAGACGTACAGTGGGTCCATATGATACAATACAACATGTGACGGAATCTCTTTTAGCACAATGCAGCTCGTCCCCGTTAAAGAGTTCCACACACTTGTCAGAAATACTGACCGGGGGTCTTATCGATCTCAATGTCCCCCTCTGTCCACGTCCTCACTGACCACCAGTCTGCCACTTCCTGTTTCTTGTCATATCTCCTCCACGGAACCCTCTTTGGATGGGAGGACGGATCTCTTTAGTCAAATCTGAAATCTACTAAGAAATACTATTTAAAAAAAAATAAAAATAAAAAAAAAATAAAAAAAAATGAAAGGTCTCGGCCATTGATTTTCCAGTTTAGATGTGTATTTTCTTTAGATTCAGAAATAACTTGACTTATTTTAAAGCAGTTCTGCGTACTGACTTCTAAATTATTATTATTATTACTATATTAAGTAATTTGACCGTTGAATGTTCATAAATAAAACAACAGGCGTTATTTAGTATCTTCCCAACATATTAAGCCATCAGCTTCATAAAACAGATTGCACTGATTTAACTTTACTTTCTGTGATAGTCGTGTTGATTTGTGTTTCTGTCAGTGGAGTCTGGTGCTTTTGAACATGGCATGAAAACTGCTGTTTCAGGTACAAAAAGCAATCGACTCTTCTACAAAAAGGAACATCTGTAGAAATTATATCCATTATGACAGACACGTGAGAGCAACAACAAAAACAAGAACTTTAAGTGGATCTATTCAGATCCCCCATTTCATTACATGGCAGCAGCTATATTCACAGTTGCAGGGTACTGTGTATATTCCTGCTCAATAGGGGACCTATTGCAAAGATTATTCATTCCTGTCATTTATTCAAACCCAAAACTGGGGTTGGTTAACCTTTCTGTAGGACAACACTGGAGTGAAGTTCAGGGGCTAAGACTTAAACCCTTTGCTACATCTGTGATGACCTGAAGACGGCAGGTCACAGACACTCCCCATCCAATCGAAGAATGAGATACATCCAGGTGTGCATAGCTCCTAAGGACGTATCCGAGAAGTATCCGGGGCTGCAATTGCTTCCAAAGGGGAACATGGCCATAAAGGTCCTAATACTTTTTGTAAAAGAGTTCATTGTGAGTTACTGAGTGTAGATTGATGGGGAACAATGTAAACTACCATTTACAAATAAATCTGCAACAAATTAAGTTGCAAAAAGTATGTGAAGGTAAATATATGTATGAATATATTGTTAGGGCCCCAGAGCCTTTGTGTGTGTGTTGCTGGACTACCTGATACCGGGGGTTGATATGTAAATGTTTGCCAGCTGGCCGGTGCTCTCCACTAACCATTAAACCCGTTCCCTCTCCTCCTGGCCTCATGTTCTAAGTTAAGTTATTGTAGTTTATTTGGATGATTTTTGCCTGTGTTGAACTTGTTTTCTTACAGTAGATATTTTGTAACTATTTTAGTTAATGTTGATTGATAAAATGTTTTCCTTTTTGCAAACTACGCGTTAAGCTTCTATATTTTATATGGTCCGCAAGCCGGCCATAACAATATGTATTTGTGTATGTACTGTGTGCAAATTGTTGCCAGTAGTGTTGTCTTGCGAAAATGCTAACATCGGCATTTCCCTCAAGACTTGGCTGCAATTGAGGGAGCGATTTGATTTTCATTCAAATTGAAAGCAAATGGTCTTAAGGCTGTTCCACCCCACCCCCCTACCCCCACCCCTGTTGGCGGGGGGACAGACACTGATGGCACACATGTTTTCAGGGACTCGAAGCCATTTCCTCAGTGAGCCCCAGACAACAGCACGCATCACATTATCCCTTTTATTTCCCCTGTTTGTGGCTCCATGGGTGATTTGCTTGAAAATGAATGTTTGGGGAGGGGACGCACCGTGGTGTGTAGCACCAGATGGAAGAGATGCAGCATCTTAAAGGTTGTGTTCACACCTCACCGCTTTAGTGCAATTTCAACTGCATTGTTTGCTTAATTTAGTTTGGGCATAATTGCATGACAGCATAGTAAATAGTGTATTTACTGGTTAGCACATGCCCATGAAGCTATGAACACTGAGGTGTTCTGGGCTCGGGCAGACAGGATGCAGTTTTTACGGTGAGAAGCGTCTTTTTCCAGTTGCGTGTAATTTCCATGAGCACTTGCTGTGCTGTCCAGGAGCTCTCTGAAAGCCTCAAGTAGAAAAAACCCAACAGCATCGCATGTTTTTTCATTGTCGACTCGAATTAATTGAGAGCTTTGAAACACAACCAACTCATATGACGAACTTTGTCTTATTTGGTAAAAACGGCCATTGACCGTTTCCTAAAAAAGCGCCTCTACCGGTGACAGCTGTTAAGCCACATATACTTTTTTTTGTCCTCAGAGCATTGTGGGCTTCTGTAGAATGACTGGTGGTGTTGTTGGGAAGAGAACAATATTCCTTATATTCTGCCTCATATATGCATACTGTATAAAATGGGATGGACCATATCACTGTTGGAATTCGCCTGTGAGGGATTCATTATTCCAGTGGTAAAGCAATGATTGCATTGCTGTTTCAAACAATAATGGATGACCTTTACCTAAACTAGATTGTCCAGTTCTATCAGAGCACTTTTCTGTTTTAAACCAGACATCGGACTCAGTCCTGCCTGTGTCTCCCTCGCTCAAACAACTGAAAGGTCAAGGATTGAAGGCAACGCGGCGCCGGATCCAGGTCTTTCATCAGTTCCTCTTAGGTCACACGTGTCAGTCACAGTGGCAGACGACTCCTCTGTGCCCTTTGTTGACTGCATTTGAAATGTACAGTGCTCTGGCAGAGAGAATCACCTCTCACTGCTCTTTTATATACCCCAGTCCATCCGCGCAAGACAATGACACGTGGCATTTTCCTTTATACTGCACACACACGAACTGGAAAAGTCTCAGCCCGCAGGCAGGTCAAAGGAAAACCAGAGTTTTAACAGACCAAATGATTGCTCTGGAGATGTTTGGAGCATATTAACAAGGTTGGCTGTAGAAATTGCTTTTCTCTTTATCTGAGCAACAACACAGAGTTATTGTGGTTAATTTGATCCTAATGGAGTGTTCCTCTGTCCCTTGGACTTTCTCTCAAAGTCTCAAATGAGCATGTTACACTTCGAACAGAATTGGTTTGGGGGTGTTCATTTAGCCTTGACAAATGATCTGAGGAGACAATGCACAACACACACACACACACACACACACACACACACACACACACACACACACACACACACACACACACACACACACACACACACACACACCCCTCTCAGCGATTGTTGTTCTGCACAATATATGCGAGCACACATCCAGCCAAGGCCTGCAGGACTTAAGTCTGGTACAAGAAGCACTGTGCAAACCCTGTGCGTTAATCAATTTGATGTTGCATAAAGGTCATTTCATCCTCTTTTAAACAAATGGAGAGCTCTGATTAATATTTCACACGTTCATTGATTCTCACTGACCTTTACATGGGGGAGGGGGTCAATTATCTTTCGCAGAAAATTGTGGATGAAAGCGTTCCCTCCGCTGCGATGATGTGTGAACCAGCACATTCATCACAGTTATCAGGACAGGCGTGAAGAATACGTACTGAAGGGGCATGTTGTTTTTTCCCAACTCTGCACGTTGATGTTTACTCGCGGCTCATACTCAGATAATTTGACGGGGCAGGGAGAGTTCACGTCGCTGGGTAAACAGGATGAAGAGCTCCTGAGGCAGAAGGGAGACGACTGCATCACTGATGTCATGGAGTAATGTGGTGCTGTAGAAAACTGTCATGCAGCCACATGTTCAGGAATAGACCGTATGGGGATAAGCGTTAAAGAAATGTAGTCTATTAATCATCATTTCTCTAACATTCAGTTGTATTTAAATAATGACCAAACAGTGGCTGTCATGTGTACGTAACAATAATTATAATACATGACATTTCTATAGTGCTTTACAAGACAAAATGATAGTCAGAGGAGAAGAGATGGTTTTAAGGAGTGAAGGTTCCTGATAAAAGCACTGAAGGACTCGAGAGGTCAATTCAGGATGATTCCATGACGCTCAGCTCCATATCACTGTAAGTGCTACAGGCTTTGAGTTTTATTCTCGCCTAACTTTTCTGCAGACGGACTGTAGCTTGGACCCAATAGCTGGAAAACACAATGAGACCACAGCGTAAAGCCTTACATAGTCCCAGTTCAGATTTGATAGTCATACAAATGTCATGGTTTGAAGGAGCAGGAACCAAATGCAAGATCCAAAATAAAAACTATTTTTAATTAACGGAAACAAAAAGAGACGTAGTCTTTCAGGAATCAGGACTCACGGACGACCTGACAAAGACAAAGGGAAGGGAAGATTGAACACAGGTGAGACCCAACAGGAATAGAAGTGGACAATCAGAGGGCAGGAGACAAGAAAAGTAAAGACACCAGAAACAAGACAGGGGAAAAGGAAGTGAAGCAACACAAATAAAGGGATAAAACAGGAAACTCAAGAAACACAAACACAGGGGATAACAAAGGTAACTTAACTAAGGCCAAGTCACTTTAGGAACACTACAGAACATAATCCTAAAAAACAATTCCCATCACCCCCCTCTGGCTGGATCTAGAAACATACTAGATATCGGTGGCTTTCTCTGAGTGTGGTGGCCATCTTGAGACACAGGAGTAGTTTCTGCGTGTGTGAATGGCGGTGGGGTCACAGAGAGGGGATCCGCAGTTGCTGGACTTTTACATTTTTCCTACATCTGGACATTTATTAGTCTAATTGTGTGTTTTGGATTAAATATTTGACTGGATTTTATTCGCCTGGACCCTTTAACGATGGAGGAGTGTTTTTGTTGAAGAATCACAAACTTGTGAACAACTGTAGACTCGAAAGGCGAGTGATGTCACGTTTTTTGTATTTCAGGTTGTTTGCGTTGGCCCTGGCCCTGTTAATATTTCATGTAAATTCTTCATATTTATTATTCTTATTCTCTTTATTTTCTCAATTCGTTATATTTTACATTTATTTGCGTATATATTGTTCATGTTTTTTGAAAGTGTGCTGTGTGAAACGTGCTGCTGTTACACCGGAATTTCTCAGCTTAGGATAAATAAATGCCGAGGGCGCCATCATCCATGTGGGGCACCGCAAACACAAAGTGGGCGTGGTCTGCCTGAGTTCCTCGCTGGGCTGCACACCTGTTCCTGATCAAGCTTGTTATCCCCTGCATTAAAGCTGTGAGACGTCGCCAGATTGTTCTGTCTCGACCGTGGTGAAACACTCAGCTCCTAGTGTGTCTTTGCCTTAGTTAAGTTCCCTTTGTTTTCCCCTGTCTGTGACGCACTTCTTTTTCCTTGTCTTTCTGTTCACTTTGCCTTTCCTGTGTCTCCTGCCCCTGTGACTGTCTGCACCTGTTCCTCATGTGTCTCACCTTTGTTCAATTAGCCCCGGCCACCTTGGTGCTTCCCTTTGTCTTTGTCAGTTCATCTGTGAGTTTTCCTCAGTCTGTGTGTTTTTGGCTCCTGTGTTTGATACCTGTCCATAAGAGTCAGTTAGGACTTTTTGACGGTGGGGTTGTTCAAAGGGACCAGACTTGTGCCACTGCTTCCAGTGGAAGATTCAACATTGTCAATAAATTTAACTCGGGTTTAGAAAAATGTCATTGGTTATGTTGAGTGGTTTGTTTTTATCATTTCATGTTTTAGCATGTGCATTGAAAGAAAGACTGAATGTACCACACATTTTCAAAGAGTGTAAAAGGTGTTTTTCAAATGAACGATAAATACCATGTACCGATAATAGCTCACATAGTAAATCAGAATAATTGCCATATATTTCTATAACTTGTTTTCAATCAGATCCCCACCATTGTAATAAGCTAATGTTAATAAAAATGATCATATCCTGCAATTCTCATCCTGTATATTTTTAAATAAAAGTCATCCAGGGAAGTATGACTCCTGAACAACGAGATATTTTAATATGAAACGGATACATGAACGGAATCAGTGGCAGCATCATCAAATAAGGCGAGACACTAGAGCTGAATGGGGTCAAAATTTGAACAAATCAATTTCACCAAACCTTAAGATTTGTATTATATTTTTTTTCTGAAGTGTTATGCTAACATCTGCAAATGGATTGAGTAATTATGTGCTAATTTCCATTGCAGAACAGACATTGATATATTTGATAAATCCAGGTTCAACATTCATGTTCATTTTCTTGACATATTAGATCCAAAGGTTTGAGATAAGGTCTTATTGAGAAAACAGCCTTAAAGATATGTATTGTAATTTAAATCTACAGACACAAACAGACGAAGTGTAGTGAAATAATAGAGAAATCATGGATTAAAATATAATCAAACACACTTGGAAAACAGATGACATCAAAATATAAGAATTGTCTAATGATGGGTCAACAAACCTGGATCTGTGTTTGTGTCATGAACAAGATGTGTTATAGCATTTACTTGCATTCGTCTGATTCCATGTAACATCTTAGATCATTGTTAATGTAGTGTTTCTGTGTAAAAGTACATCCTACATCAGGGTTGGTGGCTCCTTTCAGGCTTGTTCATCTAATGTTACGCTGCTCGCCAGTATGTGTACCCACGTTGCAACGCTATGAACTGTGGGTAAAAGTCTGCAAAAATGCTGACTTAAAGCCCCAGTGTGTAATTATTTGTACTTTTCTGGCGGCATTTGGTGGTAAAGTTGCAAACCCCAACCAACTGAGCACCCGACAGGAGACACTTTATGGTGTCGCACCACTGATTCCATTTCCGGATTTGGGCAGCGTCTTAAAAATTCAACGTGAACGTGACATATTTTGGACCGTTTAGTTCAACAACGTATTCAACACGACGTAGAAACATGGAGACTCACACGGAGGTCGGTCCACCTCATTGAACTATATTTAACTCATATGAACACTGTTATGGACAATATATTAAATTTCTTTGGATAAGTTCTTCTAAATATTATGCACTTTAGCTTTAAGGAAAGTGTCCCTAAAGGGCTCAGGGTCTCCAAGTATCTCCAGTGTGTCTCAACGTCTGTTAGGGTGGATGTCCCATTTCACGTCGCCTCCTGTCAGTGGCCCCTGCTCTCCAAAAGACCTCAGTCTCCTGAGCAGATCGAGTTTGTTCTGGTCCCTCTCATACAGTCCAGTTCAGTTTATTGATCAGGTGAATACCCAGGTACTTCGAATATGTCACCATCTCAATGTTCATTTCCTGGATGTTCAATGACTGCACTTACGGAGACCCACCACCAGTTCCTTGGTTTGATTGGAACTGTTTTATGATGGAGCTGTGGAGAGGTACAGCAGGAAAACAAGGAGGAAGTCTTCATTAAAACAGAGGCACATAAGAAACATAGTTCTCTAGTTAAAATACAATGAAACAGCTGGAAAATTACATATATTTTTATATATATGTCAATTCATTGGGTTGGAACCATTTTGTACTATTTCATAAACCCACTGCTTAATACTGTCAAGCTAGGAAAACAGCTGTTTTCCTTGTGAACAGCTGAGATTAAAGACAGATACAGTTTTCACACCACTAGCAATGCATTTCCAAATAGATCATGATGTGTGGGGCTCAGACGTGACTGACAGATCACATGATTCCTCATAGATTATCATAATAGCAGACGTAAACTCTTTAGCCTCTACAGTGACTGGTGTTGGATTTAATAGCATGTCTTGCCTTTTAACTTTGGGTAATTGCACGGAGGCTGTGCAGACACAACCCATCAGGGTTCTCCTGGGCTTTTGCTCATAATTTGGCAGATGAATTTAAAAATAATTCCTACCTGCTTCGTAGAGGGAGATGATTAGAGGGTTGTGTCACAGTGAGGAGGCAGCTAATGAATGACAGAGCTCGGGTACACACACACACATTGCATTTCATTATTAGATATTTCCATGCATTACTATAAATGTTCAAACCTTCAAACAAATATGTGAAATACATTGATTTTAGCTATACTGAATGACAGCGTGGATTCTATGTACTATTTATGTTCTTATTAAAGTGAAAGGCTCCTACTGCTGTTTTGCTCATCCCTCTCAGTGCACACACACACACACACACACACACACACACACACACCAACAAAGTCAGATGCACACTTGTGTGTATGGGTATTTATTCATATGTGTAAATATGTAATTGACAAGATGAATGACAAGACATATAATAAAAAAAATATCCAGCAGGTGAATCTAGGGTCTTCACAGTAGTTGGGGGGAAGTTTATAGTGAAGAATAGTTTGACTATTCTTCACTATAAATCAGTTGCAGACCTCTGAATGTTTCAAGTGATCTGATTTTCCCAGTGCTGCGTGTGTGTATGAGAGCTCAAGGCACAGTAAGAGAACCTGACGGTATTCAGTCAAAGTGAAACCGCTACATTATCCTCCCAAAATATTAAGCTGCAGGCTACACAAAGCTGATGACTTCAAATGAATCAAGACGCATTTTTACATATTTATTGTTCATTTTACAGTAAATAAAACTGTTATAAAACTGAAAGTTATTGTATCAGTAAAAAAAATCTGTTGCATTTAAACCAAAATGCTAAAGATTTATTGTCAGTAACAAGCACCAACAAGCAATCTGCAAAAACAGGTCTCCAAAATCCAAAGGATGATATCCAGAGGCTAACAGGCTCGTAGGAACAGAGTCTCATGTCTGACTCCAGTGAGTACTTTTCGTCATTTGTTCAGCAAGTACAGCAAGTGTCTGTAGTACCGACATGTCCCTGCAGAGAGCGTACACAGCGAAAACTTGATTTAGTCAGTCCCAACTTGCACGGCTCAGAGGAAGCTAAACTTTTTCGTTCAGTATTCAAGTGAGTCTGTGGAGTTGTGGGCTGAGTTTGTATGGTAAACTCCAAAAGGTGAGCAGGCTGGAGAAAGTGGAAGATAGAGTGACTGGAGAGAAGCCACTTTGAGTAAAAGGCATACGACAGCCTGCTTAGAAAGACTCTGAGAGCATGAGGAACACGATTCTCTGCCCAGATAGCAAAATTATTCTGGCCCAGCTCTGGTCCACACCAGACACGTTCATCTGGCCCACTTACCAGGTGGAATGATGGCACTTGGGCGGTCCACTCCTGTTTGCCACATCTGGGCCACAAGCAAGCCAGAGCAGGGCCACATGTCAGCCAACAGTGAGACAAATAAACCAAAAAAGGCAAAAATATGGGCCACAGTTCAGTTTTATTCTGGTCCAGATCCAGGCCACACGCGACAAGTTCCACATTCATCTGGCCCACATACCGCATTGGAATGATGGTACTTGGGCGGTCCACTCCTGTTTGCCACATCTGGGCCGCATGCAAGTCATAGAAATTCCAAATGTCACCCAATAGTGAAACAACTAAATCAGAACTGCCCCAAATCTGGGCCACAATAAAAAAATATTCTGGACCGGATCTGGTCCACATTCCATATCCACATCCGGCCCACAGACCTCATGGAATAATGGCACTTGAGCGGTCCACTCCTGTTTACAAGATCTGGGCCACAAGCAAGTCAATGCAATGTCACATGTCAACCAAAGGTGAACCAAATAAATTAGAAATGCCCTAAATCTGGGCCACAGTTCATTTTTATTCTGTCCCAAATCTGGTCAAAATTCCATATCTTCATCAGGCAACATTCAGTACTGGCACTTGAGCGGTCCACTCCTGTTTACCTGATCTGGGCCACAACTAAGACTGCATTTCAATGATAAATGAACTGTAAAATGAATTATACAGTAGCAATTTTGGCATTTGTAATTTTTGAACAGAGGTATCTATACTTTGACTTAAGCAATAGATTGTGAAATTTGTCCATTAAAAAAAAGAGATGGATGTGCTCAACTACTCCAAAGGCCAAGGGTTATTTATGTAAATCAGTATCAAGAGCCATGTGATTAAACTCAGAACTGTCAACTTTAATAAGTTGAAATGCAAATTACAGAAACTTTAATTACATGAAAACAATGTGATACAATTAAAATAAGTTGACCATGCAAATTAACTTACAATACAAACTATTAACCTTGGCAATGGAAACCAACTGGACATTTAATGAGCTCAAGTTGCATTGGTTTGCAGGCCTTAAAGAAATGCACAAAAAGAAAACATTGTTGACTCAGTAACTGGCCCCCGATCACACAACACAACAGCAATGAAGTGCAAAACACAAAAAAAATTTGAAAACGAAATTAACTGGAAAAAAACCCCAATGAGTTTATTTTATGTTATTGGAGGATTTTTTTTTTTGTTTTCAAACTATCCGGCACATTCTGTGACAAACCTTCTAAAAGAAGAAGTTGAGATCAAAATTATAGCAGCAGAGATAAAAACAAACAAACATGGAAGTAGATGTTATGGTCATGACGAATTGGAACATTAAATTTGTTGAAAACATTTGAAAGAAGATGGAATGACAACATAGCAGCTAGCCAATTCTAGCCACTCCTCGATGTCTTTAGGCATACATTTTCATCAAAGCGATGTTTTCCATTCAATTTCCACAGTCCTGCTCCATGTGTTTTCAGGGTTCTATGGGACATTAAAGTGTTCTCATAAGTTAATTGCCATAACATTATATGATTGCCATTGTTCATAATGTTTCTTTTTTAAATTCTTATCTCTGATGCCATTCTTTTATCACGTCATAGGAAGTGCCATAAATCTTTTCTTAAAAGAAATAAATCCTAACTAATAACAAAAAATATTTGTGGTCCTTAAGTTTGCCATGTTTTTTTTTGTTTTGTTTTGTTATTGTGTTTTGCACTAAGCACCATCATACTAAGTTTAAGGAACAGTTCATCCAAAAATCAAAAACAAATTTACCACAAACTTACAATGTCTCGTTGACTTTTGACTTTGACTTATTCTTACTGACTTACGGGTTTCCTGGGCAGTCCGTCTGCGCTCCTCCCTGTGCTTTCTCCGTCCATCTCGGCCTCCAGCAAGGTGAAGCCTTTTTTTAATATAGGTTTCAACCTCTTGATTGGTGGCTGTTCCCGTCAATTTGTTGTTTCTAATAGTTCCTAAAAAAATACAACATTGTAAAGCCTTGGAAGGATCACACAAATTTAAATTTTTTTTGCCGTGTCCTGGTTTACCAGCCCCAACAGCAACAAGCTTGACACCTGCTAGGAAGATCAGACTGTAACTCCTGCAACTCTGTTTTTTGCTTAGAACCACAAAAAATGTAATTCTCAGTCCGGCCAGTGACGTGACCTCATAAATTGGTGTCAAAATTCCCACAATGGTCAGGCTCTAGAACAAATGCTTCACAGCTTATTTGGCTTTTTCTGTGATGTGATGTTTTTAGCAAAATAATTTAAGATGGTTGAACCTAGAACAAAATGAAAAAAAGACCCTTTTTACTTATGGTATACTTTTGAAAGGGCAATATTACACTTACCAGTGATGACATCCTTCAATTGCAGGCTGTGAAAGGCTGTTTTTCCATTGATGCCACGCCAGTTGAGCTGTTTGGCAAGGGAGTTGGTAAAGCAGTGTTTCATGATCGCCAAACACTATCCTTTACATCCATTCCACCAATGACACTCATAGCAGCAATCTGAAAAAGATCATGATGATACATGCTTTAATATTGTTTAAACACAAATACGCCAACTTTATGTTGAGGTGCTGTTTTTTTGTTTCATTAACATTTTTCTGTGAGCACACCAGAATAATGACAATGTAATTCTGAGGAAGTATAATCTAAGACATTACTATATGATATATGAATGTATAATTTTAAACAGTGATGCTGTGTAAGAGCAGTAAAACATGCTATTTTTCAAGTTTTGTCAATGCCCTACCCAACACCAGATGACTTACCACAAAACCAGCATCCAACAATAAGATGAAAGCATCAATGCTATCCAACACGTTAGGGTCTGGGTGGAAATTAAAATATTAACACTAGTTTCAATTTAGTTGTTATGGGCAATGTTTTATTACCATCTTGACCTCTTCTCTGACACGTTTTTCCAGAGCCAGCAGAGAGGTCACATCTTTTAGCGGCATGTATCTCTATCAAGAGGATCCTGCTGACCAGAAGGTTCACCTCGAGACTTCTGGATGTACATCTCGATAACTTTCAGTTGATCCATGATGATTTCCTGATTAGTGAGAAGTCTATGCAGAAGAGCTCAAAACAAGGACATTCAAAACATACAAAGGCATTACAATATGATTTTTTTTTTTTTAGCATTTAATATAAGGCTGTCAAAATCAACACGTTAACATGGGATGATTCATTTGTGGGCCAAAGCCTGCTCGTGCTCCAGGGGTTACTCCCATTGCTCATCCCCCAGTAGTTTTAATTCGTTTTATTTATATAGCTCCAAATAACAGCACAAATCATCTCAAGGCACATTCACATAGAGCAGGTCTAGATCTACTCTTTATTATATTATTTACAGAGAAACAACAAATCCCAACAGAGCAACAGGCAAGAAAAAAAACATCCTTTGAACAGAACGCTTGAGCAGAACCCAACTCTAGGAAGGGGGCCATCTGCCTTGACTGGTTGGGTTAAGTATATATACTCGAATATGTGTACTATAAATGAGTATTTCCATTTTCTGCAAGTTTCTACTTCTACTCAACTGCAGTTGTCCGACAGCTTCAGTTACTTTAGATTTCGGATTAAACTTCCTGTCTGGTGAAAACTATCTCCAAGTTTACAGATTTTTCAGTGTTTATAAAAAAGCATGTTTCTAAGTTTAATGATGAAGTGACACATTATGGACATTACAGACAAATAAAACAATTATGAATCACTTACGAGCAAGACCACTTGAGCTTCCCACAGATCCCCTGGATTCAGGGACAGACCTTCTGGATTGAGGGCTTCTCACAGACCTTCTGAATTGAGGGTTTTCTCACAGACCTTCTGAATTGAGGGTTTTCTCACAGACCTTCTGGATTGAGGGCTTCTCACAGACCTTCTGGATTGAGGGCTTCTGACAGACCTTCTGGATTGAGGGCTTCTCACAGACCTTCTGGATTGAGGGCCTCTCACAGACCTTCTGGATTGAGGGCTTCTCACAGTCCTTCTGTATTCAGGAGTACTCGCAGACCCTCTGGATTCAGGGCTTCTTGCAGACCCTCTGGAGCTAGGGCTGGCCAGGGCTTGGTTGTTATTTATTGCTGACTGTACATCAAAACCCGGTCCTTTTACATTTGGGGCTGGAGGCAACATCCTCTCTGTTTGACAGTAACCTGGCCATCACTGTCACACTCAAATAAAATGTTCGACCTTTTTGTGTGTGGGGGGGGGGGGGAAAGTAGACATAAAAAATATGACATAATTGCCTCTTTCTAGATGACTAGTCATTCACTTTGTATAGTGCATGTATCTGGGTTTCACCAGATACATGCAGTATGTTAATCAATTAAAGATATTAGGGATGCACAGATTCTGAAATTCTGGGTCGAAAGCGATACTTACAATACTAATTTGGCTGGTTTGTTTAATTTTGTTTTTGTTATTATTCATAATTACCCCTTTTGCAGGGAAACAAAGCAATCTTTTTTTTTTATAAAGAACTGAACTGGTTTAAAGTCTTCCAGCCCTTCATCACACTATCTTTGAATGAGCAAAAATTCACTCACACAAATTTATGAAACATACACATTATGTGAAAATTTACTTTTTCAAGAGAATGGACAAAAACATTTTTCTTACACTTGTACTCAGTACATTGTTGAACAATTAACAGCACTATTATGAACAAATAATGAATAAAAAGTACATGATGGTTTGTGTTGATAGGACTAACATAAAGCCTGTCAAATAAATCAAGTAACACAACTCATTTGTACAGTCAGACTGTTTATCCAAAATAATGGAATGAGCCACCCGCCAAGGTAGCAACACTATGGGAAGTCTGTGTTTTAAGTAATGTTCTTGCATATTTTGGCAAAGATGGGCTTTCAGTTAAAAAAAGGGCAGACAAAGCGATCAATGAAACACCAAAACGGGTTGCCCAGTCTCTCAAACAACTCGCTAAATCATCTTTAGGAAGCTCAGCCCTCAATTCAGCTTGACTATCCTCATCGCTTGTTAATTCACGTTCCCCATTACTCTCTGATCCACAATTTGGTGACAAATCAGAGGTTGAAGCGTATGCTCCATGTTCAAAAAGATAGACCTCTTCAGTATTATCCTGAATCCTGCTAGCTAGCTTTGAGATAAATACATGATGCCGTAGGCAACAGAATAAATAACCGGACAGTATCTTCATAGTGACAGGTGGATTTGCTCCCCATGAACAAATCTGAGGGACATCTCCTCCAGCCGTCTGGGTGGATAGTATCAGGAGAGACCCCTCAAATCCTGTTTCCCACTTGTTCACCACCCTCATCAATCAGAGGTTGAAGCGTATGCTCTATGTTCAAAAAGATAGACCTCTTCAGTATTATCCTGAATACTATCCCCATCATTCAAAGATTCAAACAACTTGTTGACTCTTTTCACAGCCCTTTTCCTGTAATTGCTTCGAGTAGTATTCCACTTTTCCCTCTCCATGAGACAGCAAATGTTGAAACAATTTGTCTTTGAGAATGACCTATCAATAAAGGTTGTTAAATATAGTCAATCTGAAAAAGAACGATTTTACAATGATATTTCATATAGTATAGCAAAAATGCATCACATGGAAGCAGCTTACCTTAATGATACTTTCCAGAGAACACGTGCTAGAGAATTTCTTTAACAGGCACAATGACTGTTAAGGCAAAAAAAACATCATCACACAAATATTGCATGACAAGAATATAAAGTAGGACAAGCACTTTTTTCAGTCATATTATTTTTTTCTTTGTGATGAGCTCATGAAAGTACTAGTAAATAATGTTCATATTACAGACACTTTACTTTGGACATATTATATTTTGATGCTTAAGCAACATTAAACTCGAATATTAAAAACATTTATGCTAATAATGCAACATTGAACGTATGGAGGACGGCATGAGCCCAGCAACATATTAAAAGGAGTTCAGCGTCATACGATTTATAATCACGGCGTGTAGCGCCCTGGACAGCTGATCTGTTTATAAAGTCGGACTCTTTCAGTCCTGTTGTAACGCAGCCCCCGGCCAGAGAGATACCCATAAAAAGCAACAAAATGGGACATAAGAGCGACAGATCGCTGCCTAAGCGCGCACTATGCATTTGCATAAAGATTTCATAGATTCATAAAAACGGAGCACTAGTAAACTTCAGTCTGATCCGCGGTGCGTGTGTCCTGATAAATATGTTCCGACATTACAATTTAATGTACCGATTCGGATCTTTGTAGTTACTCCAGAATATTACAAAGATGCGGTCAGTGAAACGGTGAATCCTCCACCTTCTCATGTCGCTGGATCACTGCCTGTTTTTTTGTCCATGTTGAAATATTCACCGGACAGTTCAGATGGCAGCATAGTCGCAACGTGTTGGCTTCACAGGACGTCAGAAAGAACAAGACTTGTCACGGTCCAACTTCCCTTGAAAGCAGCTTCATCTGGTTAAAAGTTAACTTTTAATGAAGCGATAAAAATAAAATAAATGAAAATGATAGAAAGGTTGCCTACGACCATGCTAAATTTAAGACCCGATGTATGCCCGATGGCATCAGTTAATGGTTAGCTAGCAAGTTTCATTCTGCTAATGTCTCTCCTGAAACATTTAAACCTATTTCTAATAATTTTATCTGAATGCCAGAGATGTCAAAAGTTGGACTGCTAAAATGGCTTAATTACTCTTCAAAGGCAATAGGTTGTTCATGTTCAAGTCAAGTTAGCTAATTTGCCATCTTGAGAAAGCAAATTGTCTCAACCCTCTTTGCATGAAGTGCAAAAATGGTTAGAGGGTTCAAACTGAGAAAAGCTATTGCCAAATAAAATATAGATAGCTTAACGTTGATTTTGAACTTACCAAGATTTTTTCATCAACGAAGACAGTTAGTCTTCAAGGTGCAGCTTTCTACGTCGTTTCAAATATGCTGCGTTCAAAATCAAAATTGTTAAAGAATGTTAGTGTTGTAAGTAGATTTTTTTAATAGTTATGATATTTTAAATGCGAAAATTAATCAACAAATGAAAAATCGTTATTGATTCCATATTTTATTGAAGTTTATTGTCCCAAGAAGAAATTTGTGTTGCACTCAAATGTCTGAGCCAGGGGCGTATGCAATGAATGGTTGAAATGGTCCACAAATCTCAATTTAACTGTGCCTTTGCGTGCACTCAGCAGTCACGTTTGACATTGGTGCTGTCAAGTACAGCTGAAGCATTAGAACTTCTTTTATTGAATTTAAATATAATAAGTCTTCTGGTTTTAGATTTAATTTGTTTAATTTTACTTAATAGATTGGACAGGAATGATTGAAACATCTTTTAACCTGTTATAGGGGTTTTTGTGGGATAGTAATCCATGACTTGAAAGGAATTAAGTGGGTCAGGGGCTTCTGAACTTAAGGGTGCAAAGGGTCTCAGCCAAATACAAAATATCATGAACATATGTGTTATGCTTTGCAAGGTCTCAATCGAAGGCTTCTTCTCCAGCTATGCTTCCATAGCTAATTTGAGTATGGATAGACTGAAATGTCTAGGAAGAGGGGCAAAGAGAGGGGATATGACATGCAGCAGAGGCCCAGATTGGATTTGAACTTAGGTATGGCCTTGCTAGCAACATGTTGTACAAAAGGGTAGAACATTGCACCCCGGTGGTGCATCTTGTTGAGCCTATACTACAACAGACTAACTGATGTGGCTTGGGTATTTCCTGTCTCTCTTCACTAATGAAACACTGAAAGTAATTCTCTTTTAACCTACCTACAAATCTTTTCCTCAATTGAAAAGCAGACCACACATTTAGGGTGTCTTTGTACATGGTCAGAGGATGCAGTGGACGCTGATGCCCAGATATGGAATTTTTATGGTGTGTGGACCCTTTTGCCTGTCCAGGGGGGTTCACAGCAGTTTTCATTACAACTGTGTATATGCAATTAACCCAGAGGTAATGCTAGCTAGCTTTGAAATAAATACATGATGCCGTAGGCAACAGAATAAATAACCAGACAGTATCTTCATAGTGACAGGTGGATTTACTCCCCATGAACAAATCTGAGGGACATCTCCTCCAGCCGTCTGGGTGGATAGTATCAGGAGAGACCCCTCAAACCCTGTTTCCCACTTGTTCACCACCCTCATCTTTGGCAGGCTTATGTGGACTCACATTCAGCTTAGCCAGTAGCAATGTGAGCCTGAAGCGGCCCATACATGGGGAAACAAATGTGGCCCTGTTACTTTAAAACATATTTGGGCCACATTTGGCAGAGATACGGCACAGTTAACACTGGCTAATCTGGGTGTGAGCCTAAAGTGGTCCACATATGACTTGGCAAGTATGGATTGGAGTATTGGCCCAATTTTGGATAATGTACGGCACAGCCAGCACTGGCTAAGCAGACAGTGAGCCTAATAGGGCCCACACTTGAAAAAGCAATTTAGGCCCAAATACTTGTGTACAGTATTGGGCCACTTTAAGCAAAGACCTGGTAGAATAATTAACTGAGGATTCAAGTGTTGTTATATTATTACTGAATTTGTGCTCTGGATTTACTTACTCCCTATGAGCCGGGCCGCCATCTTGAATCAACTGGTCTTCTGGTAGTTCCCAGAGCTGATTGCTGAAGGAGATGGTGCTCTGGAAAGACTAACAAACTGAGATTAGACGTGTTTCAGGCTTGTTATGTGGCCAAATTTGCTCTTATCACTGAAAACATCAGTAACAAATTGTGATTTCAGATGGCGCAGTACTTACGGGTTATCATTCTTCGGTCTATCCAAAACACGAACAACTATGCAGCACTGAAAAACACCACTGCATATGGCCACCTGTGGGGTAGGCCCCTCCTTGGACTCATTTTAGAGTCATATAATCTGTAGTTCATAACAATAAAAATTTTGTTTGCAGTTCTCCATTTCATTCTGTTGCTAGTGAATAAATGGCAAGCAGGATATAGTCCATGTTTCACTGGTTCCATCTGGTCCAACAAGCACAAACACACCTACTTCACTAAATGTGTCAATACTCACTCTGATTGGATAAGGGCTGGAAGCAGTAAAGCCCACCGCTATGAAGAATTGGAGACAGAGGCTACTCATTGCAACAGTCCAGTAAGGAGCAGAGGAGTGGCTTCCAATGCAGAGAGGTGAACATTGAAATATCCAATATTAATCACTCTGATCAGTTACAGAAGACATCCTGCAGATGAAAAAGGATGAATGAGCAGTGGGAAGGCCATGAAGCTGCAGTGCAAATGTCCTCAACTGTCATTCCTCCATGCAAACCCATGGAAGATGAAATTCCCCTGGTGGAGTTGGCCCTGATGCTCTCTGGGGGATCCGTCCCGGAGGAGAGATATGCCAGTGTGACAGGCGCGGTGCAGACAGGGAAAGCCCCTGAGATTGATCTGTACAGCACAGATAGGTGCTGGGAACAGGAGAAAGACAGCATCATAGCAGCACCGCACGCGCGCTGGCCAGAGGTGAAGACACATGGCTTCCCCCTGTTTTCGAGGAGAAGGATAGAATACATCCGATTGTATCACTCTCGATCTGAAGGAGCTAGTAATGCGTTTAGGCGTAAAAGCTGGGTGAGGGCTTAAAAATAGCTGAGCTGCCATGTCGTTGGATCCTGAGGCTTGAAGAGGCCACAGAGAGGGCAGACAATTCACTGACTTTCTTTGTCCAGACACCAGAGAAACTGTAGCATTTATTGAAACTTAAACTTAACCTGATCCAAAGGATCAAATTGAGTGTTCACTAGTGCATGTAATACCAACAATTAATCACATTTGGGGATAAGGGACCAAGACACCGACCTGTGTCTATGAGCACATTTTAGGAAACATTCCATCAGAGGGTGGCTGAACACCCATCTGTCACCAAAGTCATCGTGACTGAGGCCAAATCCCTGTCTATCAACAACTGGATGAATGAGAACACATAACACATGCGACATGCATTGGGGTCCAGGCCTTTTTTCCACTTACCAGCTCTGAAAAGCTGGCAGTGTAAGACACTTCCTGAGTGGTGCACATGACGTTCCCATTCAGTGGCCAAACCCACAGACGCTGGGCATATCAGTTCCCATGGACAGCTTGATAACACTGCAGTTACAGAAACCATGACGTGCCCATGCAATCTGCCCTTCTTCCCACACACCCGAGTTATTGGGTCAGGTGGGAAAGCTTCAGAGAGCGAGGTGCAGTCTGCGACTGAAGCATTGGAGGGATTCTTCTGTCCTGATGTCAATGTGGAGCTCATTCCACCATTGAGGAACCAGGACAGAAAACAGACAGGATTTAGATGAGTGGTGGATGCTCACCCCTCTCAGTGAGGGAGTAGACGGGCTAGGGTGTATAAGGTTTGACCATTTTCTGGATGGGCCTGAGCCATTCGCAGATAGGTAGGCTAGTACCAGTGCCTCGAATCATAAATCTTACGTCTGTAGTAATATGCTATAAATGGTAGGATCTCTGTCTCAGTCTGGTGGCGGCATGTAGTTCCACAGATTCACTGTGCTGAAAAGACACAATGTCCACTCACGCTACCATGCACAACTTTTTTTTTTTGTCAGAAGCACATGGTTTTCTTTAATTTTGTCCATTTCCCAGCTCTGACTTCACGCCGATTTTAAAATGGTGTAGTGTGAACTCGGCGTTAGATGTAAAGGTCATCCCCGAGGCTTTTTATTCACTGTATGTTTCAGAGGGTCTGCTACAGCTCCTCTCAAAGATTGGCATCCTGTCAACATTTCTCCAACATGTTTTGTCTCATAGCCAGGCGTCAGTGCTACAGCAACATGTGGATGTGAGTCATCGACCTTCAACAGCTTGCTCACAGTGTGTCAGACATCTGAACATGATTCAGAAGCAGGTTGGTGTTTTCTACACCAACCTGTTCCTGGTGTCCACCACCCCGATATCTGTATGTTCATAATATTCAATACAGACTAATACAAATCAAAAAGTTATACTAATAGATAATAAATACTACTAGATTTACTGTATAATAAATCTCTGGAGTGTGGGTGTAACTTGCTTGCCAAAGGCAGACCAAAAGATGATTGTCACAACTACCATTGTAAAAGGGTAATTTTTAACTGTAAATGCCAGAAAATCTAACTATCAATTGCAGGCTGTGTTCTGTGGAACTACAGAGCAGACTTATCGAGGGCCCCCTCCATGCTGGGGCCCTGGTCCCCTCACTACGAGTGTTTATATGTTTTCTGATCCCTTCAATATTGCACAGAATAATATTCTAAAATAAAGAGTGTTTTTACGAGAATGTGCCTGAAGTATCCAAACTTAGAGCGATGACCTGCTCAGACACTCTGCCCCGCTGCCCATGTGTTCAGTCGGTTCATGTGAAAAATGGTTTCTGATCCGTGTTTGCTCCTCGGCAGCAGCTAATCTCCAAACTGGAGGCGGCTTGCTCAACCGATGCAGCTGTGTCACATTCCACTTCACATGGAGATTCGGCACTAAAGCTGGGAGGAGAATCAGGCCAGACCACGAAACGAATCCAGCAACCGGAGGAGAAGTGGCCGACATGGCCTTTCCTCTCCTGGCACAACATGTTAGAAAATTAACCTCTGTTGATATGTTCAAAAAGCATCTTAAAACAGATTCTCGTGCTTTTAATTTGAATGAACCATTAACCATTAATTAATTGTTTAATCAATTGATTGCATACTGACCCTTCTTTCTCATGCTAGCCAACTCCGTCCTCTCCTCCCAGCGTACCATAAGCTCCAGCGTTACCACCTATCTGGATGTTTCTGTGATCAGTGTGTTGTCTGGTCCAATGGTGTCTTCAGGGCACCTGTGTTTCTTTCCAAGGTACGAACTCATTGCCATCTGTGTGCTGTGTCCAGGAGTGTCTGATGTTTTCCTGGTGTCACAAATTAGTTTTTGTGGTGGATGCTTAAACAATGGTGCTGCAGAATTTTGCCGACTTTGTCTTTTTTGGCTTATCGGACATGCTGATAAGTCAACCTTGCCCCAACCTTAGAGGTAGGATGGAGTGATGGGTGAGGAGTTTGATGTAGAAGGGTTCAGACTTCCACAACTCAGACCTTGAGACCTTATGGTCCATCACATGCTTCTGCAGCTCCACCATTTGGCTTGTACGTTGCTTCCTGCCCCTGGCTCTAACCTCCCTCTGGACCAGGTCTCTTTACCAGTGGTTTCTGAAGCTTCTTAGACAAATGATTTTGATTCAGTTATCTTTTCAAAAACAAAACACAATAGGGCACACTGCTGCACACCAATTCATATAAATCCATATTTGAGATTAAAAAAGATCCTGATAAACTGATTTGTTGATATTGTTAAAATAGCATCATCCTGTTGGAGTTTTTTTTAGAGTTAGCTAGATTGTTGTATTGTTGACTGACATGTTCATGTGTGCATTTATCAAGTGGAAACAGGTTCTTCAGCAGGATCCCTGTGTCTGCCCAGGTTCCCTCAAAGAGCAAAACCTTTAGTGTTTGTTGTCGTCTTTACAACAGGTTTTAATAATCCGTCATTAAATTACATTACATTCATTTATAGTGACAACATAAATGCACAGTGCATAAAATGCTAGTGGCTGAAGTATGACACACAATCCCAGTGTCTACAGCCTCTCTTCATTTCGTCTGTCCCAAATCGAATTCTTTCCAGGGCTGTGGGAGGGTTCGGGGACCAGGGTGCAGATTACACAGTGTTGGGATGTGTAATGAGTTACATGTTCATGAAATCATAAACAGGATATGGGGCCGCCTGAAGCCCACAAATCCTCCCAGGTGCTCAAAGCTGCTCCTTTAAGCCTCGCAGACACAGGATGAATTCCTGAAGTCAGCTGATGTTTTCTATTTTCTGTGCGCTTACACGTCTTAAGCTTTCCTCATGTTCCTCTCTGCTTTGATATGAAGTATCGTCAGTCTCAGCTACAGACGCCGTCCCCAGAATGTACACCACAACAAAAGTATTGGTCCCTGAACTTAATTTATAAAAGTTGGTTTGTATGGAGAAGAGTAATCCTTTCTCCATGGGGGAAAATGTTGTGATATGAGCTCTTGATTTATTGATTTAGATGCCGATAACAAACTCATCTCATTGCCCATGATCTGATACATTACACGGATCAATTACTAATACGATATGATATGATTCACTCCTCAATCATCTGCCATGTACTGAGATCTGATATGATTTGGTTCTCCACAGGGCTCTTCAATGTGATGCAATGCAATTCTATATGTGACAGATAGTTTGGTATTGTTTCTCTGGTTCTTCTTAAGCAGACAGCAAATCATTAATGAAGGAAACAAAGGGACAGGCCTCCCTCACTTATTTGTTTCTCTATACCGCACCTCAGTTAGCATCTCATTTATGCCCTTTATGTTTTGACTTGCTCTGTAGTGTCAGCCAAAGAAAAATCTTTGACTAGACTTTACCTTTAACCAGTCCGTCTCTGTCCCCAGTTACACTGTTTTAACCTCAAACATTTAACAGTTACAAGATTTGAAAATTATATTATTATTATAAAAGTAAAATAAATCTAAAATACATGGATGTTTCAATTAAAACAAGCTAAACATAGAGGAATGAAGCAATAGAGAGTTAGCGTTCTTTACACTATAATTTTTTGAGAACAAAATGAAGAACCAACAGTCAGTGGAAACCAAAATCATCAACCCATTGAGGGCATTTATTCAAAATCACACCAAAAACCAAAGTAATCTTCTGTTTTTTCCTTTTGTAAAAACAGGCAATTGTGTTCCCATAACTATCAGGTGTTCCAGATGTCTCTCTCCCCAGCTCCTCCCAGGAGACCCCACGTGTTCCCAGGGCAGATGGTATCTCTAATCCCTCCAGCTACCTTCCTGGAGGTAGAACCGTCCGCCTGCTCATATATAACATCCTCCAAGTCCATACAGAGAAATACAGCAGAGAAAAAAATAAGGTTGAGTATTATCTTAGTTCAATAAGAGCATATTAATGTGGCGTTTGTGTTTCATTCACCCAGATGCTTGGATGTGTAGAGACGCCTACTCCACTCTATTATGGCGTTATTGACAGAGAACATATTAAAATTACCACAGTCAATATTTGTTGCATTTGTCAACAACATCCATTTTGTCTTTGCACAAGTGTCGACAAACATTTGATTTGTGCAGTGTGGTGGAATGTGCAGCTTTCCCTCCCCAGAGATAATCTGTGAGTCGTACTCATGCAAGACTCGGCCACTGACCACAGATCTAAAGATATTCATCTGGAGATCCCCTCCCAAGTGTACCGGCAATGCAGTGTTATTTTCTGCACACATGCACAGGGGCAAAAACAACAGAACCTGGGACTTATGCCATCTCCGTTCACATCATGTGCAGCTCTAAAACTGAAGACTGAAGCTGCTGGGAGCAGTTTTCTCTCTGATGGAATCAGATGAGCAGTTTCTCCAGCCCCAGGCCCCCTGTGTCCATCCAGGCTCAACATGTTGCAGATCTGTCTGGAAAAGCAAAGACTGGTTCCAAACATGTTATTGTTCTCATCTGACGTGTGTACCCGAATAGAAAATGGGTCTTTAATGTGAAGAAAAAACAATAGCTGTATGCCATTTTAACGCTGTTTATAGAATGTCAAACTTGTACTGGAGGAGACGACTGCAGCATCGAAGGGGCAGTTATTCTGGAGAGAGCTCGTCTCTCTGCTGGCCGAGTTGCGAACCCGTGACCTCAGGTATGGGAGCGCAGTAAGGAAATATTCACTTTTTTCGACAAAACCTGTATTCCTTTAGAATCGCTCAATGCCCTTTAAATGAGCATCACAGATCTGTGAAGCCCTGCTCCTCCATTAAGACACAGCCGGTGGAAGAGGGTCATTAACACACTCATTAGCAAACAACATGTGCGGGACTTTCCCCAACGGAGTCGCTTTAGTCGCGTTATTAGTCCTAATGGATGAAGGGAGGACGCCTAATGTGTCTCCGTTAGGTTAAGGTGCCACATCAGTGGCAGTGGGGGGCTCTGGCCTGGGGTGGGGGGCGCTGTCCTGGAGCCGGGGGTGCTGTTCTGGGCTGGGCATACATTATGTCAAGGCTGTTTGCATAGTGAGGTCGAGACTTCACAAAAGAAACCCAACAGTTCCCACAATGAGCACAATGAGTACCTGAAGCCTTTATTCTCTGTACTGACCAGCAGAGGGCGATTCACTGGTTGTTTCTATAGAAGTCTAAAAGAAACTGTGACTTCTCACATGATAGACATTTTCCTGAGGTGTTTATGGTTCAATCTGTAGTTTCAAGTCTTCCTCAATACATGATGTTCACTTTCACGATAAAGCAGTCAGACCTGACAAATGTCTATTTTTAACCATATGCTGCACATCTCTCCCTCTATTTACAATAATAACATATTCACTCCCTTCTGTTATGATCCTATTTTTTCTTTGAACATGGTGCATAATGCCACCCCTCCCTCTCCCTCCAACACCCATAGCATTTCATTTGATCATCAGCTCGTCTCGCCATAACATTTCATATATTTTATTAACTTGAGTTTTTTGTATTCCATCCTCTAGACACAACCCTTCCCCTCCTAAATCCACTTTGGTATGTAGCTACACCCCATTTCTCCAACAAACTTAATCGTATATCAGTGACCATCAGGACCCAACTTTAAACTTTAAACCCCAAACTTTATGTAATAACATGAACAATGTCTTCAGCCCCTCGTTACTCAGTTGTTTCAAAAGGATGAAGCATATTCCATCTTTGCCAATTGGGACTTTCTATTCACCCTCAGCTTTTTTATTTGGTTTCTCTCTTTCTCTTCTTCCCCCACATTCAAATGATTGGAACTTTGTAGTCTGAAAGTGTTTACAGTTATTTTGCCCTTTTTCTTGGTCAATCAATTCAATGTGATTTATAGATCATATCAGCAACGAGCAGCACTCGTGACCCCTGAAGTGGAGCAGGGTCAGGGTGAGTCACCAGAGAGAGAGAGAGAGCTTTTTCCTTCAGCTGACACACGTCACAGTAAAGTTAAATCTCCTTTTCGTCGGAAGCTGCATACCAAAGCGTTGCTTGACAATTTGTTGAACGTATCCTAAAGCACAGGTGACTCCAGCTGGCAGCCCTCGCTGTGTGAGTCGCAGGTGTCTGACACAACGCGTCACCGCGGGAGGCGAGACCACAGCTCAGACACGCCGCCAACATATTTATTTATCCCTGCGTCTTCTTTTCAGATGTGTTCCCACAGCCAGGCGTCCTGACTGAGTGTTGACAGAGCAGCTCAGCATGGAGCGACCCGCCTCCGGCAATATGGAAAAGCCACTTTTCGTTTAGTGCCGCCTCTCTCCTGTTTTTTGCTGCATGTTGTCTATCCAATTACAAAGCTGAGATCCGTTTTGTGTATCACCAGCACATTCTCCAGTGTTTAAAGGATTATTTGTCTGAGCTGTTGGGAAGTGGGAAAGGAAATCTTTTAATGCAGCAAACATTGTGTGTGTGACGGGAGGTAGTGTGTAGGACGGAGTGTGATTTGACATCCCTGTCGCTTTTCTTTTTGCTTCTTCATGACGTCACTTATCATATGACAAATGCCAGATCATTCTGAATAAGTTTCTGATCAGGCTAAGCTTTAGACTGTCCCTATTATTTTTTGTTAAAAGTTAATCATCACACACGAGTGCATACAGTCCCATCATTAAAACCAACTTTAACTCAGATAGACAAACAGACAGAGGTAAAAACATAACCTCCTTGGCCGTAACCAGATGTGTCCAGGTGTGCGTCTGTTCCTCACAGGTTCAGGTGGAACCGCACGGCAAACAGGAAGCCAGGAGAGCGGCTCATATCAGCACCTCCAACAGAACAGAGCCCGGCGCCCCGGGCCGTCAAGTGGTGTTAGCCACAGCTGTTCTTTCAGCATATTCTGAAAGGCATCCAGATCATACAGATCATCCAGATCCTACTTATCCTACAGATCATCCAGCTCCTACAGATCATACAGATCATACAGATCATCCAGATCCTACTTATCCTACAGATCATCCAGCTCCTACAGATCATCCAGATCCTACAGATCATCCAGATCCTACTTATCCTACAGATCATCCAGATCCTACAGATTATCCAGATCATCCAGCTCCTACAGATCATCCAGATCCTACAGATCATCCAGATCCTACTTATCCTACAGATCATCCAGATCCTACAGATTATCCAGATCATCCAGATCCTACAGATCATCCAGATCCTACAGATCATCCAGATCCTACTTATCCTACAGATCATCCAGATCCTACAGATTATCAAGATTATCCAGATCATCCAGATCCTACAGATCATCCAGATCCTACAGATTATCCAGATCATCCAGATCCTACTTATCCCACAGATCATCCAGATCCTACAGATCATCCAGATCCTACACTGCTCTGTGCTAGAAACACTTTGACACAGCCCTTCAGGATTTCTGCTAGACTGTTGTTTGCTTTTTCTTAGAATAGAGGGGAAAAAAAACTTGTGAACAAAACTGAATACAACCCTGTGCAAGATCACAGACATCACCACGAGTCACTGCTGTCCCATCTTACAGTAACTGTAATATTTTGAAGTCAACGTACATGTGGAGTAGTTGATGTTCAGTATAATTAAAACTGAAAATACAGGCAATACAGTGAATCGTTAATGCTGCAAAAGTGAATACAACTGTAATTGCCAATGATTGCATGATCAATCATAAATGATGAGATAACCTTTGAGGCTGATGGTGAGACTCCAGAACGGCAGCAGGTTCATGAGCAGGAGCTGCAACACAGCTGCAGCAGATAAGAGCCGACCAATATGACAACTTGAAGGTATTTGAACTTTGTGCTGGTGGCTGCAGGATGTTCTGTGAGGACTGACCACAGTGAGTCCACTTTAACAGTTCACACAACTTTGGATCTGTAGACACGTTTTAAATCTTAAGTGTGACTTCTTTCCTCACCTGCAAGGATGCGGTGGTCCGTGTAACCTGAAGGGTCTTTGTGAACCACCAAGTCCGACCGGCCAGAAATATAATTTTTTTATTAAACTACTCGTCCGTGTGCACATAGTTGTGCACATCCTTAGACATGTATGTTGCGTGTACACAAGATGTCAATGGACTGAACTCAAAGTGCTTTACCGTACGTCTGACATTCATACAGTGCTCCACACACTGCACAGCCTCAGAGGGCAAATTGGGGTAAAGTCACACGGAGGGCATGAGCCAGGAATCGAACCACAGACCCTCGAATAGTGGACGACCCGCTGCCACTTCACCACCGCCCCCCATGTAGTATGGGCAAGTTTCAAAGACAAGCCAGTAGAAGGAGTCTGCGTGACGTGTCATGGCGACAGACATACTTGTCAAAACAGCTGCAACAGATGAGAAGACTTTTAACAAGTCGATGTGGAAATGCGTTCCTGCCGAGCATGAGGGAAACCGAGTGGGGATGTTGCTGATGGCGCGTTTAGTTCACCAGCCTGTTGCTTGAGCCGCTCACCGAGACCGATTGTCACCACAATAATACAGCATCGCCATGACAGCGTGTTTATCGTTTACATCATGTAGATCCAGTGGTTGTACAGTCTGAGCTTGTGTCCTCCAGTTCAATCACAAAGCCCACTGTCAGAGTTTAAACACTGGAAGAAGAAGGCCAGGTGACAACATTGTGAGTGTATTGTTCTCTAATAATGCTCAGGATAATTTCTTAACCTATATAGGATCTTTTCCTTCACTGTGTATATTTAAATAGCTTTTGGTCATCGAGCATTCTATTTTAAAGACATTTAAAACACAGGTTGGTGCTATTTACCATATTTGACCCTCAACCAGAATACCAGCAGCAGGTTTCCCCTCCAGCAACTTGTATTTCCCTCTGTCCCACGTCTGCAGGCCTCTGAACGATGGAGGCGTGGGAGCGAGGGTGTGCGGGTGCAGCTTCTCTTCCTTTTTCCATTTGCCACAAACTTAGAAGTAGAAAACCTTATAACTCTTTCTGCTTAACACCAACTGACAAGTCCGTTGACATCCGAGAGAGTTCCCTTAATATATTCTCAAACCTTTTGGAACCTTTTTTTTCTGGCCCCATGAATAAAGCATAGGGCGCAGTCAGCAACTGAGTGGCATGGAGAGTGGAAGCGTCGCTAGGCCCCATCCATCACTGTCGAGGAGCCGTCCACACACACACACAGGCAGATAGCAGTGTGTCGGAATGAAGATACAGGGGATGCGAGAAGGTATATTTGGCTCAGGGAGGAGGGGGAAGGGGTATTTCATGATAAAATATATCTTGAGAAATCACTTGGGATCAAATGGCTCACCCCAAAGGCTCAGACACCTTCAACTGCAGAGAGAAAAACCCCACTACGTCTCCAGTTGCACTCCGAGCAAATGTTTAGCTTTTAGACTTCTTTTTTTTATAGAACTATGTTCAGTAAACACAACTGTCACAAACAATGAAGACATTATGTTTGAAACTCACAGTTTCCTGGACCGACTCAAGAACATGAGCCGCTGAGCAGTTTGTCTTCCATCATGGATGTTCAACGAAGTTTAAGTTTTTATTGTTGGACTGAACATGATCTATTGGCAAAGTGACTACGAATGGTGTAGTAGTCGCAGTCACTGCAGTGATTATTCCAGAGGATCCTGTATGTATGGGAGGGAATGGAAATGTATACAGATGGATACTTTACCTGATTTATCATTGTTGATTGATTGCTGCAGCAGCAGTGACAACTGCACTGGTGATTCAAGGTGTGGGAGAGTGAGGTGAACAGTTTGATGGTGCATTGATTTACATATGAGGCTTGAAGGGTGAGAGAGAGAGAGATGTAGCAGGAGAGCAGACTTCTGATCACATGATTTCAGCTTTACAGTTTTTTTCCAATTGCTAAACCACAATTTTGCAAACTAAGCTGGTTTTATCAAAATACTTCACAAAACCACACACCCAAACTGCAAAATACCTCATATATCCTGCAAAATGAAGCACTGCAACCAAAACTACATATAGCATTATCAAAATCAAACTTTTGCACCAAATGGCACACACTTTATTCATATTACCTGATTTTTGTCTAACCAAGTACACACTGTTGGGCATAATGAAAAGCACTCTCATCGTTAGTATGCTTTGCCATAATACTAAAATAGTTCAAATTGTAGAAAATTCTTCAGATTGTTCACATGCACAGAAATATTTGCAGATACACACACATGCTGTTGAAACATTTTATTTTTTTATTTTTCACCAAACAAGTCAGTACAACATATGCACAGCAAAAATATGCTAACAAAAAAAAATGTAAACTGAAAAAGAAAATTGCAGAAAAAATATATAGAAAAAAAAGAGGCAGGAAAAAATAATTCCCTTGCCAGACATCGAGGGAAGAAGCGCCCTGAGTGCCTTATCCATCCCTGAATCGCACCCACATCAATCTCATCACATGCCTCTTCCATAGCCTGCACAAGAGGCATGCGCACAAAGGCCTGCCGGTCGTATACCTTCCACCGCCATGCCGAAAAGAACTCTTCTGTGGGGTTAAGAAATGGTGAGTATGGTGGGAGGTATTGCATGAGAAATGGTGGGTGGTCAGCAAACCAGTTTTGGACTGGGGCTGCATGATGAAAGCTCACGTTGTCCCATACTACAACGTATAGGGTTTCTTTGATGGTCTGCATCAGTCATATGAGAATGTTGTGGAGTCTGTCCAGAAATGTGAGAATATGGGCTGTGTTGTATGGTCCAAGGTTGGCATGACAGTGGAGGACACCATGCGTATTGGAGATGGCAGCGCACATTGTGATGTTCCCACCACGTTGGCCAGGAACATTTATAATGGCTCTGTGGCCAATGACGTTTCTCCCCCGTCAGCTACACCCACCTCATCACCTCACCTGGCCCCGCAGCTGCAGCTCATCACCAATCAGGTCTGTATTTAACCTCCTCTCACTCAGTCACTCACCGCCAGATTGTTCTTTGTACTCCATGTCAGACTTTCCAGCATTAACCCACGGACGGATCTCCCGGTTTCGACTCAGGTTCTGCCCCCGACTTCCCCGTATCGTCTCAGCCCTGGTTACGTCATACCAGAACTCCAGTCTAAATGTCCGGATGACACAGGCGACAGTAAAACGGCTGAAGTTGGGTTGTTGTGTTCAGTGCTTTTAAAAAGTGCCATTTTGAATTGCAAAATGTGTGTTAAGCAGAAAATCTGTTTAGACTTTTGGCTACTTGAGAAGAGGTTTTGCTCTCTGTGTGTCAGTTTAAATAATTGTGCTATGCATGTCAATTTAGTTTGTTAGCAATTGGAAAAAACTGTAATTATATGATGAGGGAAGCTCCATGAGAAATGACGATCGTTGAAACACAAGTGCAAAGTGAACTTTACAGGAGCTCTGGATTCAGCACGACAAAAACGACCACACAACTAAAGACACACTGAAATTTGATTTTCATTCTGTACCTCACATCAGAATGATGAGAATGTGATATCAGTGACTTTGACTGCGATAGGATTGTTGGTCTGAGTGTTTCTGAAACTGCTGATCTCCTGAGATGTTCACACTCATTAGTGCCAAGATGTTTAATTATTTGAAAGACTGTATATAAAGATAGACGACCTACAGAGTCTGCGCAGTAGTGATCATGGAGTGGAGCCCCGCCACGACACGAGGCTGACCAATCACGAGTCAGTCTCGGCTGATTTGAATTGTTCAAACGAATCATCAAATGTATCACGACCATGAACTCGTGTGTGATAAGAACTTCCTCACAAGACAGAAACCATCTGACATGATCTGACAACACATACTTGGATATTTAGTAACTTCCATGTCTCATCTGCTCACATAGAAGGGGTGGGGTTTATGACATGTACTCCAGCCGGCCACCAGGGGGTGATCAAGATATTCATAAGTCTATGGGAGTCTGTGAGGGTACATGATGCCCTTAGATACCCCTAACCCTTTTCATATTTTATGAATATATGTATAACCCATCTTTGTTACACCAGAGGGTTTTTTGTTTGTTTTTCAAACAGCAGGGCCAGCTTCAGTCACAGTTGGGGATGCACATGAAAGCCCATCACATTTAGTGGAATATTCATGAATCCCCCATCTCCAAAACGCAATGTTCAGTTGCAAATGAAACACATTGTTGCTTTTTGAGACGGTAACTGGGAGGATGTGTGGCCTAGAAGTTCATGTGAGATATCTGGTAGCAGAACAGACAAAACTGTCAAACTAGTCATTTTCATAGACTTGGGGCTGTTTTCCTATAAATTGCCAACAATAGTCTCTGCTTTATGTTTTATGATGGCTGATGCCTGATGTTTGCTTAGTATTCTGCAATAAAAAGGTTCTGAAAGCTTCTTGGTTGTCTTTAAATTGTATTTTGTTGAAACTGAGACTACAACTCCCATGATGTCTGTCGTCACACAGGCCAAGCTGATGGACAACAGTCCTGCATGAAGGTCAATCAGGTGCTTTTTATTGCTGCATATATTTGAAACCTGTTGTGTGAAGCTCCGCATGCTAGGCGGGGGACACCTAACCCCGTCCCCTAACAGAAACCAGGTGACCATGAGGCTCATGGCCAGTTCGCATCAGTGTGCTCTCCAGACAGCGGCCGCAGCACATGCCAAGCTCCCGCCTGGCTCACTCCATGATGACCGTTTAGTGCAACAACCGTATTCAACACGAAATACGTAGAAACATGGAGACTCACAGAGGTCGGGTCCATCTCATGGAACTATATTGAACTCATTCACAGTTGATTATACATACTGTATATGAACACATAGTTATAGACAATATATTCAATTTCTGTGAATAAGTTCTTCTAAATATTACAACCTGTAGCTTTAAATAGTATCATTTGTCTTCTTTTACTGGAATCATACCAGCATGATATGATGATTTGTGGATATTGTGACACACAATTCTGATTTCTAAATTCATATTAACAAGCACATTACACAACACACTAATATTTGACAAATGTGTTATGAAACATTTTAAGGAATATTACTTGAAATGTTCAAGTTTTGTTTTATTTTTAGTCCTAGAAGTACCAATGGTTCAATGGGATGAGCTTTCATTTGAGAATTAAACACATTTCTTATTTACATATGTGAGCCATTTGCCATATATATCTACATATTTATAGGAAACACAGTGCTCAGTATGTGGTGGGGATCTACCTTGGATTGCAGAATCTATATCAGTGCAATTCATTTTTCTGTGTGATTATGTGGATATGTTATGTGACAATCAGAACCTACCGGGTCAAAGCAACACGAATAGCATGAAGAGCTGTGCATTGAAGCAACCAGGTGTGTCACCCAGAGACGTGTGTGGAGAAGCTGATTCAGATAAATTAGGCAATAACAATATCATCCTACTGCATGTTTCTCTTGTCACAGTCAGTCACCGTCATGCCCAGTAGGTTCCCACGTCACCTCCCTTCTGTCCCGCACGAGCAATCAGCTACACCCACCTCATCACCTCACCTGGCCCCGCAGCTGCAGCTCATCACCAATCAGGTCTGTATTTAACCTCCTCTCACTCAGTTACTCACCGCCAGATTGTTCTTTGTACTCCATGTCAGACTTTCCAGCATTAACCCACGGACGGATCTCCCGGTTTCGACTCAGGTTCTGCCCCCGACTTCCCCGTATCGTCTCAGCCCTGGTTACGACCCTGCCTTTGTCCCTGGTTTCCCCGTTTCGCCTGAATCCCGGTAAAGATCTCTGCCTGCTGTCCCCGACCTTCCCGTCTCGCCACGATCCCGGAAAAGACGTCTACCTTCTGCCCCTGACTCTGAGCCTTGCTTGTGTTCTCCACAATAAAGTTGATTACCGACTGAGCTACGTGTGTCTCGCGTTTGGGTCTAAACTGGTTCGTTACATCTCTGCCCTCCTCTCATGATTGAGAGGAGGGCTTATAATGAAGGAATAGGTTAACAAATTCAAATTTTGTTCCTGATCAGGACTGATTTTAGTTCAGGCTGTTCTGGGAACAACCAATGGACAAAATGGGGGCATGACTTCCCTGCTCTAGTTTTGAGGAATTTGACTGTGATTAGATTAAACCTTGTAAAGCCAATGTACTTGTAGACAAAAACAGTCACACACTATTATTTCTGCGTTTCAATGCTCACGTTGAGACTCTGGATGAAGCCATGGAGGGGAAGCACCTTGGACCTTCGTAGGCAATGAAGGTGCTGAAAAGGATGTCCTCCACATGGGGTCTTCCACATGGCAGTCGTGGTCTTCCCGTCTCTGCTCGGATTGAATACAAGGTGTCCCTCCTCACCCACCAGTGCATCTTCAGCAATGATTTGACATGGACTATGTAGGCCCATAGCCTGATGCACGTTTGGACATGTCAGGTTCACATATGTCATTGATGGCATGCCTTTGCTTCATGTCAAGGTCCTATTAAACACATCAAACCTTGCATGGTATAATCTAAATTTGTGATGTATAATCCTTTGTTGCTCTGTTTGTTGTCCTATCTATCCGAGTTTGAAATGCGAGCCATCTGATCCACGTGTCTGAAGACGAATCCCATACCTCATCTCAAGAGTTAACTCTGACCGTCAGGAGACGTGTTCTCAATAATCCACACTTAACCTATCATCAGGTACACGTGTGACAGGTGAGTTCCATTATTAAGTGCAGTAATGTAACACAGAGGGAGATGGAGAGAGATGGGGGATGACCATGGACAGACTACCATCTTTTCCTACATACGTATAACTTACATGTTTAAAACCAAGTGTAAGTGTAGGTTGAGAGGTTTAATTCTGATCTTGTGTTAATTATCAATGCCAGATCTATTAAGCTATATTTAGACATTAAGTTGTAATAAATAGGCATTTATCCCTGAGTGGTTGTTTTGTGTAGACAGAGATCCCTGAATCGAGTTTGCTACATCAGATTATAACACGGATCATTTGAGCACACACAGAACCGACAGCCAGTCGACCGTGAGGAGATATTCTGGATTTGTTTTTTTGGAGCTGTCCTCTGATGCTGAATGTACGTCCCTTTTCCTGTTACCCCGACTTCTGCATTGTTTATGTCTATGTACAGTATGCTCGGCCTTTCTATTGTGGACCTCCTCTTTCTTCAGTGACCCTCAGTGGTCACTGTCGATAGGTTTAACTACTTCTTCTTCTTTTACATACTGTAAACAAGTGCTTCATTTCTAAGTGCTGACAGTGGCAGATGAATCACCGTACGCTCTCTATTTTGCTTTTCAGTTGTCATGACTGGGTTCATCCTGAAGTTTACTCATGTACTACCGGGACCGTGGGCCTGGGTGGGTTTTTAGGAGCTTCTCTTGGGAGCTGCGACAGCTACTCCGCCTCACACTGGAAGAACACCGCTGCTGCACCAACAGCCAGTGTCATGTTTGATCGTTTGTTTTCTCCGAATGCCGACATTTTCATTTTTTGAGTTCGGGCCGTTTTAACTGAGTGATTGTGTGTGGTGAGTGGGCTTTGCTGTAGTTACCCTGTGCCGAATTTTCATCTCACATGCCTGATCATCCTGGATGATCAGTGGATGGCTCCGGCCTGTGGATTTATTCATTCACTTTGTGCACACTATTTCTTAGGTTGTCATCACCTGGCTGCCTGCTCAGGTGGATTCTGTTTTGTTTTAATGTGCTTTATTTAGTTTATGTTTTTTGATTTGCAATGTGGCTGCTTCCATGAAATTCATATCATTTGAGTATCTTATTTAGTTTTTGTTTCTAATTTGTAGACTAGGTTTTTGGTTATTTAACACTAACTAGTGTTTCTTTCTTTTGTGTTTTATTTTCTTCTTTCTTTTGTGTAAGTGTTTCAGTACTAATTGTATGTACATGTATTTCCTCCCTGTCTTTCAGAAGCTGAGAGCCTAATGTAATGGTGTCTCCTTCCTGTTTGCTGTCTTCTGTGCACCCCTGGTTTGACCCTTCACATTACGTGTGTGTGTGTGTGTGTGTGTGATTGGGGTGACCCCCCCCCCCCCTTTAGCCCACCTCTTCTCCGATAAACCTCAGCTCTGAAACAATTCCCCCACCCATTGTGCATGAATTGTGTGTTTAATAGCTCTTTTAATAATCTTTGGCTTGATAAAGAAATAGTTCATTGATGGAACCACATCTCCTGCGTTTTGGTATAACAAACTTAATTCTGATTACTGGTAAATACTGTTCCAAGGGAGAACAGTGAGTGGGATGAGGACATGACACCAGCAGCTGGCATTGGTGCAACTTGAATAAGGCTCTCGTTCTCTGCCAGTTGAGGACTTTTTCATAGCAGCATCATTGCCTCCCTAGGTCCTTTTTATCCCTTCCTACCTATGTGACACGTCTGGGTTTTCCACTCAAACGTGCGTAATGACCAGTGGAACACTATCGCCTCGGGGCACATTGCTGTAGAGAGGTTAATGTTTGTGCTGCAGACTGTTACAGTGCCAAATGATCATCTCTTCTGCTTCCCAACATACAGTAAGTTTGCGGTGTGTGAGTCCTACTGAGGGAAAACCCAGTCACCAAGGAAGGGTCCTATTCTTCTATGTTGAGTAATAAACGTCCTTGATCTCTTTTCGGTAGAGTGAATTGCCCCGGTGTCACCAGACAGTGCTCGACATGGTGCTTGTGAACTGTGTGTTTTAACTCTGTGGGGATGACGTCTGGCTGCAAGAGTGATCTAATCTCTCCCCTGCTCGCATGTGGCAGCCTGAGTGGACGTGGGGGAAGCTGCTACCGACATAGACGGGGACTCAACGTCGTCCAACGTGTATGGTGTGATTGAGAGAGACGACGGAGCACAGGTCAATTCATGTTGACAGTGTCTTGTGAATAAACAGTGTATCTGTTGAGTTATGGGTAAAGTTTTCCTGGAGACAGATGATGTCCTAAGCAGAAGTATTAATTGTCAATACCAGATCCATCAGGGAGACTCAGCGGATGACCTACAAAGACGTTAATAAGTTAATATTTGTATTAATATCCCCAAATCTGTCATCACAAAAAGGTGCATTATAAGCCTACAAATTCAAGGTGGCCATATACCATTAAATCATGTGTAGAGCTACTCTATTGGACAGATATACTGTATCTAAAGCTCGGCTCCTCCCAACAACCATCTGTCTGTCAGAGTTCATTCTCACACAGACTTCCTCCAGTTGCGATTTGGCCTAACTCAACCTTACGTCCTACGGATATTGCAAAGGAGAAAAAGGGGAACTCTGTATTACAACACAAATATGGGGTATATTCATTATAATATATGATAATCTTTTCCTGACCTTATTCTGTGTACTGTTTTATCCTGGGAAAGAGATCACTAGAAATTGGATGATGCATACAAATTTAAAGAAAATAAATCTAAGTTAAAAAGACAGGTTCTAGACCATAAATCTCAGTGGGGCATTGACCTCATCCTCACCCTTGTCCCAGTAGCAACAGCTCAGAGGGGTGAAGTCCTGTTAGTGTAAGCATAGTCCTCTAATTTGCAGGCCCCATTTGCTCCACCTACCTCACCTGACGAAAAAAAGTGACGTAGAGGTTTTCCTGAGATTGGCTCGGGGCGGGTTACTTTACAACTGTGCACTGCTGAACCCAGCAGTGACAACTCTCTACTCCTAGAATCTGGGGTTACACTGCATCACCGGCGCTCAGACCAATCAGAAGGTCAGAGAACTTAGATGAAGGTAAATGTGAGGAACGCCACAGAGATTTAGCACAAAAGAACGTTGCACTCATTCAGTTAGTTCCTCCTAATTTGGTCCCCATATATATATATATATATATATATATATATATGTTTTTTAACTAGGTAACTAGGTTATTAGAAAGTCTCCTTTTCCAAAATGATGTGAGGAAAGAGACTATAATCCTTCAGGTTGTGAAGGATGACCAAAATGACACTCAAACACTCACAAAACACTCAACACATGACGCAAAAGCAAATATTTAATGGAATTTATAGTGTTCTTCTAGGATAATTGACCATTCAAAGCGTTTTTCAAGCACAGGTCACACCTGTTCACACATTCATACAGCATTCCATTCATAGCATGGACTGTATTATTTCAACCATAATGATTTTATAAAACCTGCTGCTCTGCACCTACACTTTTTACTCTTTTTAAAGATGCCCTGTTGGAAAAAAAATACATTTTCTATTGAAGTATAAGTCATTTGATTATCTGCAGATCCTTATGTGATGAGTAAACCCTACAGTAGACTCAATATGTGCATTAGAGATTCATACGTATACAAGTTATTTCTAGCAGTTGTGATTAGATGTTAGCTCAGTTAAACAAATAGATTTGGTTCTTAGATTTGAGTTTGATGGAGAATATCTTCATTCATTGTCATTGAGTAACATTAATGGCGGAGGTACAGTATGTATGCACTCCACTGAGTTTGTCATGTCTTTCCATTTTCTTGGAGAGAAGCCGCCCCCCCCTTATTTAGGATTTAATGGTGACTTCCCCTTATAACAAACATGTAATTGTATTGACTGGTGCAGAGGAGAGCACAGTGTGCAGGAAATTGCATTTTTCTGCATGAGAGAAATTCCAGGTCAGATGGATGGTCTGCTGCTGAATTAGTATTTCATTGCCTAGCTTCTTGTAGCTAGGCAATGACAAACTGCAAGTGAGGCTAGTTATCCTGAGCAAGAGGATCGTTATTCTCTCAAAGATGCATAAAACCAGTGGGTGGCAGATTTAATCTTGAACCATAAACTGTTTATTGTTTTTCTGAGGTGCCTTATGGATGGAGAATTAGACAAGAATTAATGCTCCAGGGAGACGACTGTGTTTATTATCTCCTTGGAGCTATGCTTAAAATTGGCAGACTTTGAAATTTGCATTGTAGATCAAGACGCCTCCTTTAAACAGTGGGTTTTTGTCTCAAAGACTCCTTCACAGTTCATTACCAGCCAAATCAAATGCAAAAAACATCCATCTCATTTGAGACACTGCCATCCCTAAAACTCTACTCTACTAAAAGGTACCAACTCAGTGCTTACAGTTTCCTTTGGGAACAGTGTTGATCATGTACAGAGAGGATCACTCATACAGAGAGGAACTGTGGCAAATCTCTTTTACATATTACACATTATTTGTCTTCATTTCTCGTGACTGCCACCTTCATAACCTGGTTTTGAGGAGCCTGCGGTGGAGCCTTTGTAGCTCTGTTACGAAAAAAGAGGCCGGAGGATGACACCACATAAAATCTAGATTAATGACAAGGATCAAACAGCAGTTTCATCAGCGGCAGGCCACATCAATCACCTTGTGTTAGCCAAGGCTAATGACAGTCTAGGAAAACATCTTGATAATGAACTTTATAATGATGGATGATGTCAAAGATCGTAATGAAAAACAGACCTTAGATCATGTTTCTTTGCACAGACATCAGAGCTGAGCCTTGGGAGGAGCAGTGGGAAGTAATGTGTGCAGAGTCGGTGGGTGGAAGAGACAGTTTGACCTCTACTCAGGCATGGCATGGAATTTTTACTTTCAGTCTATCACAGGCTGTGTACTGCACTAATTCACTAATCCTACACTCAGGTCCTATATTATATAATCACAAAGCACCACATACATTTTCTGAGGTCACTGTACTCGGTCCAAAACACCTCAGAGAAACATTATCTGATAATATATTTACCTTAGATGGTATAACTTTGTCCTCCAGCTCTACTGTGAGGAACCTTGGAGTTACCTTTGACCAGGACATGTCCTTTGACTCACATAAAACAAGTCTCTAGGACAGCCTTCTTTCACCTGCGCCAAATATCAAGAACATTACAAACATCCTATCTCAAAAGGATGCTGAAAAACTAGTCTATGCATTTGTCACTTCTAGACTGGACTACTGTAATTCATTACTGTTAGGATGTTCCCTAATAAGTCTGTGAAAAGCCCCCAGTTAATCCAAAATGCCGCAGCACGAGTTCTGACAGGAACTAGAAAAAGAGATCATATTTCTCCAGTGTTAGCATCTCTGCATTGGCTTCCTGTAGAATTCAGAATAGAAATCAAAATCCTGCTCCTCACCTACAAAGCCCTTAATAATCAGTCTCCATCATATCTTACAGAGATCATAGTTTCATATTATCTCATCAGATCACATGTCTCCGTAAACTAAAGACTACTTGTGGTTCCGAGAGTCTGTAAGAGTAGAATTTGAGGCAGAGCCTTCAGCAACCAGGCTCCTCTCCTCTGGACAGATCACATCTCTTAAACCTTCCTCTTTGATGAAGATTATAGTTCGAGCTACTCAGGTGTTTACTGAACCATCTCTTATTGACGCTGCTATAGGCCAAGACTGCTGAGGAACTCCCATCATGCATCTCTTTCTCTCTCTCTCTCCCCCATGTATTTACATTACAAGTCACTAACTCTGTAGTGTAACAACAATGTCATTGTGACTATAAGTGTCAGAATTTGTATTAGTCTGATAGAGCTTAAAGCAACGGTTATACAACTGTTCTCTCTCCTCTCATCAACCGGTCACAGCAGATGTTCTGGTTCTGTTCGAGATTTCTTCCTGTTAAAAGGGAGTTATTTTTCTCCATGGTGTCAGAGCTGCTCATTGCTGGAACAGTTGTGTTTCTCTGTAATACTGTGAGGTCTCAACCTCACTATGTGAAAGAGCCTTGACATAATGTCTGCTGTGCTATACAAATACAATTGAATTGAATTCAACTGCTTTGAGGCAGCTCATCATAAACCAAACACTTTACCTTCAGATGGGTGTGTGCTCCACTTACATAGCTCCAAGAAGATAACTTCACTCATGAGTGTATTAATGTCTAATCTGATCACTTCCTACTGTGTAAAGATCCATTGTCTCACACCTGCTGGTTGATGCCACCTCTGCTTATGCAATTGTAACATCTATGGAGGATGACACCTTTCTAAACCATGTTGGACGACCATCATTTAACACAACTCACATAATTCACATTTATACCCCGGTGTTATAAAATCTAGTCTCAGTCTTAACCAAGATTTCCCTCAATGCTAATTATTTCTGATTTTCCTTCAAGACCATCTGACAAGTGTTTAAATTCTTTCCCATTCTCTTAGCATTCCATTGCATTACATAGAACATAATGCAGACAACACTGATCACCATCATAGTCTCCATATCTTCTTCCTCATTATCATCCAACTCTAGGTGTGGACTGCCATCTAACCACTGTCCTGAAAGTAAGTCAATTCCCATATTTCCCTTGGATTGATTCCACTTGAAGCCTAGAAGCTTCTGCAGCAGAGGTGATTACTCGCGCCACATCCGATTTTTTGTTAAACTCTCCACATTCTTCAACCATGAATGCCAGTAGTCCTTTCCTGCTCTCACCACTGAATCATCATTTACAGCTATAGCACTTCCCTTTGCTAGATCTCTTGCAACGGTCTCACTTCAACCTTGATTGACCCTACTGTTACCCTTCACCCTTCGTCTATTTTTCATGTTTTAATTATGTCTTGTGAACTTTGATTTATTCATTTAAGATTCCTTATGTACCTATTGTTTAGTTACTATTGTCCCCCCCTTTGATTCTTGTATTTAGTTTTCTATTTCCTGTTTAACTTTGTGATTTCCTTCCTCGTGTGTTGTCACTTCCTGTTATCTTGCGTGTTTGGTGTTTTGACTTGTGTCTCTTGCCCCAGTGATCGTCCACACCTGTTCCTCTTGTGTCTCACCTGTCTCCCATCACTTTTGTCTCTGCGCTTCTATTTGTCTTTTTCAGATCTTCTGTGATTTTCGCCCTAACCTGGATTCCTGTTTGTCCCTGTGTTTTCTACCTGTTTTGTCAGAGATTACCTGTTCTCATACTCGTGGGCACCTTTTTTGGGGGGATTTTGGTTTTACTTTGGAAAGTTGTAAGTTAGTTGCACCTCTGCATTTGGGTCCAGTTCCTACATCCACTGTAACAAAAGGTGTGAAGGACAGGGGTGGATCCTCACGCCTGCCCATGCACTTTACAGCTATGACATTGCCTCCCTTCAGACATGTTAAAAGTAATTGCTCAGATAGTTCCAATGACACAGTATACATAACTCCTTTAACCTCTGTATTTGACTGTGGCTTGAACACCTCCACTCCCTTACCCAGCACACTTTTTATCTTGAGCGCCTAAGCTTGTTGCATTGCTGACTTGCATATAATAGAGAAAATTCAATTTTGAAAAATTACATCAATCTCCTTTTTTAGTTCATTTGTTGATGTAAGGGGACTGACAGCAGAAAACACAGAACCTCCCTTAACTTTGATTAGAAATTTAAACCCCTCATCACTATATTGATCAGGTCTCATTGCTTTGGCCTGCGGCCTGTCCATATCACTGTCTTCAGAACTATATCCTCCTCTCCTTTTGGTTCTATGCTCACTGTGCTCCACTCCTCCCCATCCCAATCCGCTCCCGTGGGCATGATTTAGTCTATCCCAGACTGTGTGAGATTTTAGTGCTTCAATAAGGTGCAATGTCAGCGTTCTTCTCCTTCGGCTCTATCAGCTGTGTTTGCAGAGACCTGTTCAGGAATATCGTTCCCAAACCTTATAGGCCATCGGGCAATATCCCTACAAACAGTTCCCTGCAATACTCAAACCAAACAATCCAAAATCCACAAATCCAGAAACTTCCTCCATGAACTCATCTACAGCAAAGTCCGTCTGCATGCAACATACCAGCCAGCATGCATTGGTCCAAACTGAAGTCACATTGTCAAAACTCTTTACTCTTTACGCAGAAGTCTGTGGACCAAACTGTGAATGATTTTCCATTGCTTTCACACAATCATTCAATGACCACACTCTCCAAAATCCATGAACTCTTTTTCATTCATACTCTACCAACTGCAAAACACTACATATTTGCAGCAGATTGTTCAAATGCTAAAACACTCAAAACTGTTAAAAACATATTCAAAAGAGAAGGATGGAACATTTCATGCGTTTCTGCAGAAACCATATTGAAATACATAGAAAATCTTAGCAGAATATTTACAATATTATAATATTCAATATTTACAATATTATAATATTCAAAACAAGGCTGATTGCAATTTCACCTGAAATGTCCCAAGCCGGAGAGGTGCAATCATCACAATGTGTGCAGCACTGTCCAATGATGGTTTGCCGTTATACAAACCACTTATTGGCCCCTAAAATACAGAGGGGCTAAAAAAAATTCAGGAATGACTTGCATATTCAGCTTGTGCCTGTGGGGCAGAGGTCACAGGGCAGGAAACTCCCCTACCTCTGTTGTTGCGTGGGATAATGTGGCATTGCATCATGCTGCTGCTGTCACAGAATGGTTTGCTGCACATTCAAGGATGTCAGGTGTATTCCTGCCTCCATACTCCCCCTTCCTAAATCCCATAGAGGAAAGGTGGAAGGTTTATGACCACCATCCACATGACCAGATTTCCTTACTGGCTGCCATGAATGCTGGGTCTGAGGACACTTCTCCTGAACACTGCCAGGGTTGGATCAGACATTCCATAAGATATTGTCCAACATCTATTGCCAGAGAAGACATAAGATGTGATCTTGTGGCCAAATGCAGGAGAAAGGGGGGACTAGAACCCTCACAGTACTGTACAGTATGATTGATCATCGTCATGGTCCGCTAGGACCTAGACACTTTTGGACATTTGTGAAAGACTAATGGACTTTGAGAACTCTTCATAGACCTTTGTTTCTTTGTTCACTTTGCATATGATTTCTGTGCTTGCCCTTTCCTGTGTGTCTTGGTTTATGTAAAGTTACTTTCTTGTCATCCCTTGTGTTTTGTTCATCTTGAGTTTTGTATTTCCTGTTTTATTTTGTAATTCATTACCTGTGCTCCTGTGTCTGGTTTTCTGTTACTTTACGTCTCTTGTGATTCCCTGTGATCGTCTGCACCTGTTCCCAATGTGTCTCACCTGTGTATTGTTTCCTCTTGTATATAGTCTTTGTGCCTCCTTTTGTCCTTGTTGGATCGTCTGTTCATTTCCCTGTAGTTCTGTTTAGCTCAGATTATCTGTTTGTAGCATTGTCTATATGTTTAAGCCATGCCATGTGTCCACGTTCTTTTGTTGAAGTTTTGTATTTTATTTAATTTTCCCAGTAAAGGACTGGAAGTCGGTTTTCTGTTACCTTTTATTAAATACTTTCTCCCCAGCAATAAAATTTCAGGATTTTATTTTTGTCTCAACATGTTATTTTGCATTACAGTTGTAAATTTCTATACGCAAGGATATAGAAAATAAAGGATACTGAAGCAATTTCGGATTCATTCTTTTGTGCATTCATTGTCCATTCTTACATATATTTTAGTTAATTAGATATAGTAAAATATGTTTCACTTATTCTAAAATACAATACTGATTTAAAGGAAAAATCAATTATGTGTCCCTGTTGTTAGTGTTTTTTAAGTTTGCTGTGTTGTGACTGACAGTGTTTGTCTCCAAGTGAGAAATGTTGTGAGTGTTCTGGTGGAACAAGCTTATTTTGAGACGTATGAAGTGTTGTGGTGATCAGTGACTTTTGGAGATGAGATTAATTGTTTGGGCCAGATGATGTTGGTGATGCAGACTGTATGAAAAGTTTTGAAAAAGTGTCTCCAGTACTGAACAATGCTTGTTAGCAATTGAAAAAAACCTGTAAGAGAGGCCCGCCCAGAATTGGTTTTTAATTTGCTATTTTCCTGGAGAACAAGGTGAGGCTGTGCTGCCGTGAACATGTGCCTTTTGTTTTAGTTTCCATGAGTTCATGACTAGATTCATTTTCCTTGTACTTTCTTTAATTTTGACTAAGTTACACGTGTAATGGAGTGCACTGTAAATAAACATTCACCTTGAAGAGTCAAGATGTCTGCCGAGTCCGCCTACCTACCACCTTCCTTTGACATTTGAGCCAAACTAGCTTACAATATGCAAGTACAAATTGAATTTATAAATGAGCAAGATTGAGAAAACATGGCTGCTACTAGACAAAATGTCTTCGCAAAGGGCGGGGCTAAGAGGAATATAGGCTATAAGTCATTAATCGTTTGTCCAATCATCACAAATCTTGGTATGTAACTTACAGCTGTGATTAGCTACAGTTCTACTTACAGCATTTTGTCACAAACCTATAGGGGGAGCCACAAATTCCACAAACGTGTATCTTAATAACCACAGAACAGAATTTCACCAAAATTGGTATGCATGTTCTGGGGGCAAGTCTTGATCAAAATGAGTGGCGCCACTTTGATCTGTGAAAGTCTGTGTGGCCTATAGCATATATGCTAATAACTCAAGATGCCCATGACGTGTCATGACCAAACTCGCTGGTGACATGATCACAACATCTTTTAAACATACACCAAGTTTGGTTTACTTTCCGATGAAGAGGGGACAAAAAGCGGAGGGTTGAACCCTCCAATCACCGCTTGTGGCTATATGCATCCTTATTATTATGAAGCAGCTGAACAGCATTTGGAAGCATTACTTTAGTGCTCTACCTGAACTTCATGTTTAGTCCTGTATTTGATGAGTGGCACAGGTTCCCTAGTCTGTGGCTCAAAAAGCCCTGTTAGCTGACTTTTAAAGAACAAAATTCAACAGTCAGAAAACCGATATGCTACAGCTGAAATGGACCAAATATACAGAAAACTAAACGCAGCATACTGTGTGAATTCTGGAGTATGATCCTACATTGAGAACATTGATATATGAAATATATACAGTACAGAGAGAGAATTGCTGTTAATACCTGGACCCAAAAAAAATTCCAAAATGACTGACTGATGCTGTTTGTTCTGAGGATGGATTGACACAATAAAATAAGATAATCCTTTATTCATCTCAAAACAGGGGGAATTTGTATGAAACAGCAGCAAAGTGGATAGCAGAATATTTTAAAAAGCAAGCAACATATATGTTCAAAATATTAAAAAATATGAATACTATATACAGAGCAGTAACAATAGTTGCACATGGAGAGTAAGTATTGTACAGTTAGTAATTGCACAGAAAAAGTTAAACACCACAGAGCAGTACTTAAATGACTTATACCTAAACAATACCACAGAATTATATTACAACTAAAAGTATAACAAAATATAATTATTGATTTCAGAAATCCAAAGTACAAGCAGTCTACAAACACCCCTAAGGAGAATAAAAGTAATTAGATGAAGTCATCCGTCAGCTGTCAGTGTCAGGCAGCAGTCCGAACACTTTCACGTCTCTCATGATTGTGTTCGGTCAAGCCATTTCCCCAAGCGACTGAACGGTCACTGTGTACAAAGTAAACCCCTTATTTTAATTTACAGATGGCCAGACGATGAAATTGCTTTCCTCCTTTTTTGCCACATCTTATACAGAGCTGCTGTTTCAATTTGCACTTTCTGTTTCTCCCCACAAATGGCTGCTGATGCCCCACCGTCAACCCAGATGTCTCCATTTATTTCCTTGCTCTGGATATTAATGATTTCCAATAACTTTAAGTCTTTTTTTTTTTTTTAACTCTGGCTGTAATTAATCTAAACTGTTTTTCCACTTTTGATCTGGTACATAACCCACTCTGCATATGATGTGTTACACCCAAGCAGTTATTCTTTTAGCTGGAGCAGGAATTACACTTTACTTGAGCTTTAGTTTTAATTAACGTGTATCTACCATTCTGAATGTCCACGGCTCCTTGGTAATGGCCAGTCATTCCTGCAGGTTGTTCTTCATTTTTATCGCCCTATTCCAAGGTGTTGCATTATTTTGTTCTGTCGAGAGACTTACCAGGTTATTATTCATGATAATGAGTATGTTACTCTCACTGCACGGATACATGGCACTCGTTAACTGCAGAGCACTTACTCTTGTTTCAGGATGATATTCTATTTTGCAGTCAAATTAAATAGCTTTGCGACCCCACCAAAGGTGTTTTTCTCCTTCATTTGAACATACACAAATAAAAGGCTTCAGAGTGATTCAAACCCGTTGATGGTTATCAAGGTATAGGAACGAGAGTGTCATTCGCTTTTTTTCTCTGAATGAAAGTTGAGCTGCCAGGACCATAAATCCCCTAGTGGATTGAAAAGAAGAACAAGTTTACTGAAGAGGTACTGCTTCACAAGACCTGTGTTCAGTTTATCTACAGACAAAACAAATGAATATTCCACTATAATCAGAAAGAAATGATTTATATAAAAGCTGCTGTGACATAGGTGTACCTCTGTGCCAGTGTGCACAGACAATATGGTACAGAAATTGTGCAGAGTTCCAAAAAAAAACAAGTGAAGCGGGATTCGTTTGGAGGTTTAAAGACATTTGAGAAATCACCTTCCAGTCAACTCCAACTTTGTGGGAGCCTGAGATTTGATACTGGCTTCTGACCTGATTTCACCTGAATCCATCTTCCAATGGAGCATAGTTTAGCTTATCTTTTGCACCGGGGCTTGAAGGAACAGTCCATGTAAACCAGGAGCTACTGCAAAAACTGCATGGTTATAACCCAAAAAAGACACATTTTCCAAATCCAGCCTCTTCAAGCAACTGAATGGGGCAATCGCTTATACTGTACACTCTGCCTAAGATAGGTAACCTGACTCTTCCCAGAAATTGGTTCAGGACAACCAAAAGGTCTATTGGAGGGACGAGCTCTGGACAGCCAGTGTCCGACCTCAACAATATACAGGAGTTCATGCCAAGACAGCACTCATCCGAGGAGCCTGTCAAACACTCACGTCTCACGGAGGTTTGAACGGAAACACTACTCATTCTTAAATGGGTCGATGTCAAGTATGAATCACATGGTTTCTGTTTTCTGTGCTTCCAGCCATTTCAATTTCAGTAGCGACCCGTGGTCATAAATTTTTGGGTGGGGGAGACACTCATATTCATATTGTTATTTTCATAATTACATATATTGCACATACTTCTTATAGTAACCACATGTAATAATCACAACATTTTAGAAAAGATATAACATAAACATACCAGCCAGCAGCAAACATAACGCTGTGAGTGAATAAAGGTAAACACAGTTCAAAGATAACAGGCTATAACCAGAACCATCTTCTATGAACATGGCTGAACAACACGGAAAAAAAAAATGATTGTGATGTGTTTTAGGAGCTGAAACATGTCAGGTGCATGAGCATATACCGAAGTAAATAAAAATAGTCTGTTAAGTCTTATCCGGTCACCTCACCTATATAGGGACTTGTCACGCCCATCTGTTAGATGTGCAAATGCATTGATTTCAGCTTTATTGAAATCAGGGATGTCATGCGTCAGTCGCTTTTCAATCCACAGCATTGCTAAGGCATTTAATCTCTCCTGTGACATGGTATTTCTACAAACACAGCTGTTTGCCATTTCTGCAGAAATGCGCATCTAGATGCGCGCTGTGGACTGAGAGCTGCATAAAAGAGCGGTAGGGCAGGACCCCAATGGGCCCGTCATGATCTGCCAGGATTTTGAACTCTGGAAAGACTTTTTCTTTATGGACTAGTTTTGTTTATGAATTTTGGAGCAATCTAGTCTTCTGATTTCCTGCTTTATTCTGGTCATTTATATGAAGTTGCGACACCCAGCCAGCCTCCCAGTTAGCTAGCATCAGGCCTGCTAGCCTCCAGTTAGCTAGCATCGGGCCTGCTACCTCCCAGCTAGTCACTTAGCCCCAGGTGCCCTGAGCCTCGGTGTAATGACACCTCCAGTGGTGCGTTTCCTGCTCCTGAATCGGGGGTTCGGTCCTGTGTGACTGACATTTTCTAAAAACTGTAATTTCTGCCTCTTTTATACAAATTAGATTCAACATTTTTAAATTTCTTTATAGTCTTTAATGTCCTCAACCAATGGGCCAAGACTAAGAGATGGATTTACTCATGGGTATTTTTGTTCTATTAAAGGAAATAAACAAAAGTAGATTTATCCTTAATGCCATATTTGTTGTTTTCATTCATGACTCATGTATCTAATACTATGTGTTAATTGCAATAGCAGTATTATCTAAATGGACTTTTAATTCAGCTGTATAATAACAGGAAACACTTTAGACTGAAACACAATTAACTTCTAATTTCTGTAATGTATCAACGTACTGTACAGTGAGTCCAGTTATTTGTTTTCATGAATGTTTTATGGAATCATTTGCAGTTAGGATATTTGTCTTTGACATTCCCCATTAAGAGGAGGCTTGTTGTTTTTTTTCTACATTTGAATAATTGTTATGACCAAAACCATCTCCTGGACACCGCCTCGATCCTCAGACTTGTCTGGCTTATGTGATCATTTGCAGTCATTATCTGAACCCTGAATGCTAATGATCTTCTTTGTTTACTGTGCTTCAGGGGATTTCGAGCACTCGGCAGAATCCCTTTCACGCTGCGTGGATTCTTTAGAGAAATCCCTCAGGGCTCCAGTCATTTTTCAGCCCAGTAGAATTTTAACTGGCATGAAGCCTCCAAAATATACCATCATTTTCTGTAACCTTTGTCCACTGGTTTCAAGCTTTTGAAGGTATTAATGGAGATTTTCCTGGGCTCCCTCCTCTGCAGCACAGATCTTCCATGCTGTGTGCAGTGGGTCATATACGATAATGACTTGAAATGTTTCTGTTATTCATACAACGGCTCCATGATGGTTGTAAATGTTAATGACTCTCCCCAGAGCTGATACGGTGATGCTTATGGCACGAGGGTGGCAAAGCACTCAAATGGCACCATAAGAAGTTTGAACATCATCTAGGCAACAGCTATAGATATTATTTACACGGTCTTGTAATACTTGAAGATGTCGCCTTTTAATGACATACTCCAGGGTTTCTTAGCTGAGGAGAAGAGACACCATGTGGGGGTCACTTATTTCACAACTACAGGTTGTGGGAAGTCATTAGAACTGTCATATTTCTTTCCTGTCGGGAGCACGATTGTTTTCACCCGTGTGTGTGTGTGTGTGTGTGTGTGTGTGTGTGTGTGTGTGTGTGTGTGTGTGTGTGTGTGTGTGTGTGTGTGTGTGTGTGTGTGTGTGTGTGTGTGTGTGTGTGTGTTTGTTTGTTTGTCTGCGCACAAAATTACTCAAAAATACAAGTTTTTACCAAAACTTTTAGGAAATTATTTGTGAGGGTATCTCCAGATGATTTGCTTTTGTAACTGATTGGGTGGGGGTATGGTTGTACAGAGCAGGGCTGGCGTTAGGCTGAGGTCTGTCTGCCTGATGACAACTGTTCACTGTTCACAGTTGAGGATGAATTGTGTCTCCCTGCAGAGGACGGTAACAATTTTATGGATGTTTTAACGGGACACCGACGTGGGCGGGTTTCTCCTGGTGTTGCGAATGTCCGACTGTTACAGATGATCAATGTGTTTGTGAGAGAGAGTGAGAGTGTTGTGTACTAAGTAGCGATGATGTGAAGATGTATTGAAGAGAAGTCCGCTGACACCGTCTTGATTGTATATAAAGGTTTATTACAAAAAGACCAGCATCGATTACAAGCCCTGCAGAGCTTGGAGAGTGTCCGGCCAAAAGGACAACCCTCCCGACTCTTCCTGGGGGTTACATTTATAGGTCCATTGTTTACTTGTGTAAGACCCTCTGGTTAGAATCAAGTTATGCTATGAAAGACATGGAACTTAAAGGGGCCACAAGGAAAGGTGAAGGGTCATCAGGAGGCCCCTAACTTGGCATTCCAAAGAAAGAGATGTAAACACATATTCCCCTCTCATTCCGTATATGGACAAAAAGACACTACAAGAGAAAGAGAGAGCAAGTGACAGTGGGGAAAAGAGAGCGGCATCCAACTCGATAATGAAGCAATGGTGCGAAACACCAAGTTAATAATAATAATAATATATTTGATTTTTAAAACGCTTTTCATGCACCCAAAGCGCTGGTACAAAAAAAAAAGAAATAAAATAAAAGTGGAACGGGGGGAGCTAGGGATATGCAGAGGAAAAGAGGTGGGTTTTTAGGCGTGACTGAAAGGTGGTGAGGGAGTCTGAATCACGGATCTCTTGGGGGAGGGAGTTCCACAGCCTGGGAGCAGCCCTGGAGAAAGATCTGTCTCCCAAGCTGCGGAGTTTGGTTTTGGGGGTGGAGAGGGGCTGTGTGGGTTGGTAGGGGGAGAGGAGATCAGTGAGGTATTGGGGAGCAAGATGGTGGAGGGCTTTGAAGGTGAGGACCAGGACCTTGAAGGTAATTCTGTGGGAGACAGGGAGCCAGTGTAGTTGTTTTAGGACTGGGGTGATGTGGTGCCAGGATTTGGTGTGGGTGATGAGACGGGCGGCTGCGTTCTGGACCAGTTGTAGTTTTTTGATGGAGCTGGGGCTGATGCCAAGGAGAAGAGAGTTGCAATAATCTAAACGTGAGGAGATGAAGGCGTGAATGAGTCATTCTGCGGCAGGGGGTGTGAGTGAGGGTCTGATCTTGGCGATGTTACGGAGGTGAAAGAAGGAGGTTTTGACTATGTGGCGGATATGGGGTTCGAGGGAGAGGGTGGAGTCGAAGATTACGCCAAGGTTGCGGGCCTGGGGAGATGGGGAGACAGTGGTGCCATCGATGGTGAGTGTGGGGTTGTTGATTTTGCTGAGTGTGGATTTGGAACCGATGAGGAGGAATTCTGTTTTGTCGCTGTTTAGTTTCAGGAAGTTGTGTTGCATCCAGGTCTTAATTGCTGACAGGCAGGAGTCGACATGGGAGGGGGGGGGGGGGGGGGGGGGGGGGGTTGTTAGACATCTTCTACGTTGTGGAAAAAATGTTTGTATCGTTATGAGACTGTTGCGGTACAAACATAGATCATATAGTGTATACATAGTAGCCTACATACAACGCGAGGAAAGGTATGCATCACCCCTTTGTGATTTTCATTAAAGTCCCCCTTCACTCAAAAAAGTGTTTTTCTGGCTGTCGGTTAGCTCCTTAGTGACACCAGCGCCCCATGTGTGGAGGCTTGAGTTCTCCTGCAGAGGCCACGGCTTCGATCACTTAGTACTGTCCTGTCATTAATGGCTTAAAAATGCCCGAAAAATATAATAAAAAAACACAAATTGTCTGTCCTCTAACATGTCTGACATTGAATTCAGCGTCTTGTATCTGGTGTCTTCACATTCCTCCCCTGGAGGAGGAGATTTCTGTTTCACTCCTCAGATTTGAAGTTCAACCTAGATTTGGTACGTGACAAATACAGAAAACCAATTGCTGTTGAATATTCAAATTTAGACAAAGAAACTGGAAACTTCCAGTGCAGCAGAGGCAGCGCATCCCGAGAGGACGACAGGTGTGTCAGCAGACGGTTAGCATTAACAGTAGCAGTTTATGAAGTTGTCTCTAGCCGTCTTGTTGATCACATTCTTCCAGCGGTCAACCTAACGCGAGCAGCTGTGGTGGGCGAGGCCTCTTGTTATTTGCATATCATGAATATTCATAGTGTCAGAATTCCTCAATAAGGGAGTTAAACAAATGTTCTACATCAAATGTGAAAACAGCATCTGGTATTGACATAAATACTTCTGCTCACTTCCGTCTCCAGAAAAATGTTAGTCCTTCACCCAAGATTTCACATCGCAACAGGAAGATGGATGTAAATGTATTAATATATCAATATGGCTGATATGTACTGTTTTCACAGTATGAACAGAAACTGCCGTGAGAATACAAACATGCCTCAGCATGATATGTTACCATGCAATAACTGACATTTAACCAGTTACGTTTTATTCTTTGAAATTTCCAGGATTAATACAAAGCCTCCTCAAAGAGACAGTTCAAAGTTGGGGGGTGGTGCAAGCAGGTATTCATGGAATATTTTATTCCACTGTGCTTCACAGAGAAAAGCAAGGAACATTAAGCATACATGTAGCACATAAAGCATAACTAATCCGATCTTAAGATAATGTATAAACAGTAGCTGGGGGCATCATTGGTTTGGTACTTTACTGTACTTTCCACGTACAGTGCTGTTTGATTCAGTGTTGAGTTGTGAGTCATCTCTTCACTGTCGTTTCTTTCACTTGGCTGTTTACCTTGAGCTTCATTGTGTGTAACCTGATGTCGATATCCTTACTCGGAGGGGCCAACATGTCTTCTTTTGTAGAGAAAGACTTGATGACTTCATATCACTGAACGTATCATAAGGTTGTTAGCTCACACTTGTTGGGGTGTTTACAATATGTGACGAATAACATTAATTATTAGCCTTAAATTGTGCGTCTAACAAATCAGCAAGCTCTCAAAGTCTCATCATGTGAATGTAAACTCTGTCAAGTCCCTCAGCAGGTTTGAATTGTGAAGGAGGCCTGGACAATATTGTGCAGTGATTTGTCCTGGAATGTGATTGAATAGGGCGGCCCAGTGGAGCTGTGGTTAGCACTGTCACCTGACAGCCAGCTGTATGTGGTCTGCCTGATCCCTCCACATGACCCCTTATGTCAGCCTTGCAATAAGATGGCAATGCCATTTTATGATTTATTATTCAAAGGTGCAGCATCAAATCCAGAATGAATAATGTTTGTTCTAAAGATGATGACAAAGGTAACTTTGCACTGACTTCATCCACAGCTAGAAATCTGCCCTTCAAATGCTGGACTCTGAATAAATGTATCCTTTCACATTCTGCAGGTCTGCATTAAAACTGTTCACTTTACATCTGGGCAGAAAGAAGTATTTTCATCAATAGAGGAAACCATGAGGGATGAAGTGAAGCACAAAAGAGATGAAGGAATTCAGATGGTTAAGACTCATGCAGCACACTGACGTGTACGTTTACAGATTTGATGATAAGGATAAGCTAAAGCGAGTTTTGCAGTTAGGTCGTTAGCAGCCATTTAACTACGTTTCCTTCACAATTAGTCAGACGTGTTTGCCTTGGGGCTAAATCACTGGTAGTTTGTCACTAGTAAAGCTGTCGGATTGCAGAAGGACATATTCATTGTAGTTAGGTCCCTCATTTGATCTTCATAATTTTTGCAACAAGACAATGTGATTAAGCAGTGAGGCACTTTACACTGTCCATGCCCTGTGGCACCTTTTGATTATTATTATGTTCATACAACAATTCATATTGCAAGGCCTATATCAGTGCAATTGTATCTGCTGTTCAAAGATGTACTCTATATTTTGGTAGAGGTTTGTACGTGTGAACACAACAGCAATTTTCTGTTTATTCAAGGGAGTTTGGAAAGGAAATAAAAATTAAAAAAGCCAGAAAACATTAGTGTGTCATTCATTCAATGACGTCACCTGCAGCTAGTTGTAACGGCTTTCTATATCTAACCACTCTTGAGTAGTGGGGCGTTCAGGAAGCAAGCAGATATCATAATACCTCCCATATATTCACCATAACATCCTTACTGAAAATAAATACCTCCTAAGAACAAGTAGAAAACTGCCAAAGCAAGTTACTGTGAAGTATGTTTTTTAGTGCTTTGTGAAACTCCGCCCACAAGGGTTTTATCACTGAGTGATGAGCTTCCTGAAACCCACCCCGTCTCCAACGTTTGGTATTCCCTCCGGCAAAAAATGATTTCTGCTTTGGCTTAACAAAGTCATGAATAAAGCACTTCCACCCAAACCCCCTCCACTAATGAGAGTTTGTAAATTTACACTTGTTCAACCAGTCCTCATTTAAATTGACACACTTCCCTGTCTCTACCATTTTTCTTGAATGTATTCTGTATCTTCTGATATCTAAAAAAGATTTTGAAACTGCTCGGAGAAGCTCTTTGACGTGACCATACTTGAGGTTGGGGTCAATTATTTTCTTCCTTATCTCCTCCTTTCTTTCATTGGGTGCACACCCTGATGCCAAACAGCACAATGATCACTTCTCTCCTGTCGAGCAGGCTGAATGACCTGTGATACTAACTGAACACCACAGTCCCCACATTCCTCTCCACCTGTGAAGCCACCAATCATGTGGCACTTTGTAGATAAAGGAAAAATTCAGCTCCTCTCACCGAGTCTTTGTTTCGACCGAACACCTATAGGTTTGACAAAGAGCTTTGAAAGCCAACGCGTTCCAGGACGAACGGAGAAGTCGTGTCTTTAATTCAGTGTCCACGCTGGCAGCTAAGCTAGGAAGGGTTGTGGAGAGGTCTGTGGTGTGAGCAGGAGGAAACACAGGTGGACGTCATTCGTCTCTCTCTCTCGTGTGTTCTCATTTATTTCAGATGTCAATAAAGACAAACACACATTTACTTTCACCTGTTTTCATGCAGATTTGATGAAACAAGGACTTCCAGAGGTGCAGACAAGAGATGAGCTGGATATCTGCTGTGAAAGTACACAAGAACGAGCTCTGCTCCATCCCAACCATCCCCAGACCTTCCAGTCCTGGTATTAATGTCTGTCCTGACCGATCACATCACAAGTGGACAACTCTAAGTACAGGTGTCGAATGCCCCGACACACAATCACAGCAACATGCTGCGAGTACAAAAACACAGGTCAGGACATGGTTAGACTGAGTGAAGGGGAACCCGTCACCTGATTACCTGGTTGTACCATCACTGTCCTACATCCCTCTATCTGTCCTCATCCTTCTGCAGCTGCAAAAGACCTTTTTATCCTTAACGTCGTAGTATCTCATGGCTGCTCAGTTCTATGTTTGAGGGCTGAAGCTGGTTCGCTACCTGCTCCAAGAGGGAAATCCACATTGTTTCCTGAATCTCAGCCTCCACCCCCTCTGGTCTCCATTTTCAATTACAGCAGATAAAATATAAAAGCATTTTAAAATTAATTTTACAAATTACTACTTCCACTTTTTAATGACAAAATAATGTCATTTATGTCATTATTAACAGTATTTTACTATTTCTATTGCAAAATTCAAATGTGATGAATAAAAAGCCTCCACATATTTAATGGATTCTGGGCAGACGAGAATAAAAGAAGAGATAATGTGTTTTTCATGGACTCTGAGGATGAAGCTGATGTCGGCTGGTGATTAGTTATGTGTCACGTCAGCGTGAGTTAAGATAGGAAACGCACCACTTTATGATCTGATGGGGGAAAATGATTCATAACATGAGGTGATTCTGATTTTCCCCTGATTAATAATTCCCATCAGTACGCAGGCACCTACTGACAAGTTGCATGTTGAAAAAATAATATAAAGTTATATAAATATGCTGTATATGTATACAGAGCAGAACAAATGATTTAGGTCGAGCCTTGTCGTCACAGTTCTGACGCACGTTACATTTTATATTTGTCAAGGTCAAACCATGGCCTTGTTCCTTTTTCCTTTTATTCAAATATGAAACTATTTAATCCATCAGTGGTATCAGTGGACTAGACAAAAACAGACAACTGACAACGACGGTAGTAAAACTTACACCTGTCATCCGATCTACAGTTTATTTATATATATATATAAAATGACCACCTAGATTAATTTTTCTGTAATATCCCACACATTTGGTCGTATTTAATTGTGGTGATATATCTGTTCACAAAGGAAGCACAGACGCATGGCTGCTGTTGAGACCAGGTGTAATTTATTTTATTGTATACAATGTTACTGCTGCAACCATCACAAATGGAGCAACTTTCCAAACTGAGCACATGTTCAACATTTCAGTAGTTATTTAATTGCTGGAAAAAAATGTCACAGGAAAAGAATTCCATATAAGGGTTTGGTCAGTTGCATAGACTATACTGTAACTATCTGAATGTGACCAGACCACAATCTGAAGCTGTGGATATTCCACCTGATATCTTTACCGGATGATGCGTTTATCATGTGTTTGTGTTTATGTTATATGTGCTGCATGTCATACATGGTTGTTTAATTTTTCATGCACATGTGTAAAGCAAATTCCCTCAGGGGCAATAAAGGTTTCATCCACCTCAACAAACAGGTCAACGGTGTTTTCATGTGTGGCCTGGACGACCAGTTCGTACGCCATTTAGAAGATGAGCCAATGCAATATTAAAATAGATTTGTAGTCTTAATTATATACCGTTTATTTAATAATCTGATCATTATAATTACTCTAAAAAAATACATGAATTTCATATGTAATCATATAAAGATGATGATATGTTTTAAAGTTCAAAATCAAAATGTCCTTGTATTGAACAAACAATGTAGCAAATATTCTTACTTTTGTAAGAATGCTGTCAATCACGCTGTTGCCAAAGAGAAAATCTAAATTGATAATATCTAAGTATAGAAGCGCCGTATGTGTGTTTGAAATGCAGATTATTTACCATTTACAGGAAGTGGCATGAAGTTCTCCGGAAAGTCCAATTGCCTTCAATTAAAATATTCTGTCATGGTGAAATACATTTAGTGATCGGCTGCTAGCAAATGAACACGATGTCTGCCCAAAGTCGGTGTTCATTCAGTCCGTTATCATGTTATGGATGTGAACTGTAGAAAGTCATGTGGGCCCACGCTAGTGCTGGTCGGTCTGCGCCTCACTGAGCTTGTTGGCTCTGTGGTTCAAGTTACATAAGGTGAACTTATTTAGTTGGAGTTATGATTCAAGATGATGATGAAGATTGCTCCTCACCCGGGGCAGTTGTGTGCACATCTGCACACAAAAATTTCTTATACACTCCCATCATTTGTTCACAAAAATGCACTTGTAGGAATGATTGCTGATAATTAGACGCAGTCATACCTGAGGTCAATATATGGCCATTGAATTTGTTACTAAAGAATATTTTGTCTTTTTTTATGGAAAAACATTTAACCGCATGTATTCATTAAATTATATTCTTGGTCTTTTCAAAAAAGGCTCATTTGACTGAACGAATCAGCAAGTCTTCCAAATCAAACAACGAACTATGTTCTATGTGGTAAAAATGACCAAAGTTGCCCGTTTCCTAAAAGAGCGCCTCTACTGGTGGCAGGAGGTACTCCACAAATACTTTTTTCACCTCGGAGCATCGTGGGCTTTAAACGCACGGTTAATGATCGTGTAAAGGTCAGGTTGATGGTGATGTGACATGGCAGAGATTCGGCACCATTACTTGACAGAATCTAAGAAAATCCATTGAAATACACAACGTGACGGACTGACCAGGTCCACCGCTGACCCCTAGCTGCCCTGTACATAACTACAGCTTTGATACGACCACATAAGTCATAATACGCTGCTTCAAAAACAACAAACGGTTCTCTTATGAATTTGAGAATGGGCTCCAATTAATATATTTTAAAACTCCTTCATTTTCCCTTTGACTGATGTAGCATATATTGCCTTTATCTATACTTAATTTATGAGGTTGCGCACCCCCCCCCCCCCTGCTTTTCATTCTACCTTTTGTTGTATTTCAGTTTTTAAAATGCCTTCAGGGAAACGGTCTTGCACCTTGATTTTGGTTTTCAGTTTACACCAATGTATGTTGCAGAATTTCGTATCTGCCAATCACTTACAGGCCAACTTCCTTATTTACCTTTTTACCAATTTGTGTCCTCCACCATTGAGTTGGTATGTTCATTAATTTCAGTAAAGTACGTTATTTTTGATTGATATGCGTGTTGCCACCCTTGTTGTTGTATCAGTTTTGATTTTAAATAGTGCCTACATGAGTATTTGTATCGCCATCAGTGTTTAGTCATGGTGGTTAAAGAGCTCCATCTGGGTCCCACTGGCTCCCAGAGACGACCCCAGCGCTGCCCACCTTCTGCCATCTGCTTCATCCGACACTCACTCCGTTCAGGCTGGAAGCTGAAGGCTGTGTGGAGACCAGTGATATGTGGCTGAGCAGAGTGCTGCCAGACAGGAAAGCTATTGAGCCACACAAGTCTTGAAGGAAGGGGTTGTCTATTGTATGTATGCTCAAAAAAAACATGTATCAATGATCTGTCCCCGTCCCTCAGAATCAGAATCAGCTTTACAGACCAAGCATGTGTCAACAGACGAGGTTTCACTGAGCAGAACAGACTCAGAGACAAGGGCAAACTGAACATGAAGAAACATGTACAGGCATAAACATGTATAGAGAGACTATATATATACACATAGACAAATATACATTCATACACATATATATGTATGTATGAAAAGGAGAGCAATACATGTGTGGGATCCGTCCTTTTTGTCTCATGTTAACAAGTTAACATTGGTTTGGAGTCAGTGGGTCACATTGCATGAAATCAATTTGAAATAAATGTTTTTTAAAGGTTGACACTCATACAAAGTATAACAACCGCTAAAAGGCTCTCATATAGTGTTTGTTAGACGGTCGAGTTCAGGCAGCTCTGATGTCAGAGGACCAGAGGATCAGAGAGAAGTCAGTTGATTCAAACTCAAAAAACAAAGCTGGATAATCTTTTGATGAGTTGATCTCTGATGTACAAGCAGCAGCCACTGAAAAGGAAATCAAACTTTTTGACATGGAAGCTAATGTGAGTTGTAGTTTAACATTCTACCACATTCAGCCTTGAATTAAAAAAAAGAGAGAATCCCCATGGTAACATGGACTGTCTCTCTCCCCCAGATCCACGCTGACAAAGAGACGAAGAAAAAGAAGTGTGTGCCAGAGGGCAGTGTGAAACAAAGCCCCACCCACATCCACCCACCCACCCACCCGGTTGTCACAATCAATATTGGCACGAATGACAAAGACGGAGGATCTCTAAAGAAAACTGCGAGATTGAATACGGCACTGGAAATGACAAGTGACAAGCGAGCCTGTGTCTCGGGCTGACAGACGAGCTAACGACTGGAGACCTCCGTGACAGATGCTCTCCAACGCGTCAAGAAGGAGAGGTCGCCGGGGAGCCACATGACAGCACCCAAAACCACATGAATACGCATCCAGAGAGGAAAACAGAGGAAACTCTCTGCTCCCCCCTCTGGCTCTACATTTAGAGAGCAAAGAGCCCTGCTGCTTTCATCCACACTCCACCTCTCCATTTCCTTTATCCTGTTTTCATTTCATATTGTTGAGAACACGTCTGCAGGACCTACAGCACATTGTGAAGCCTCATACATGTACAATAATTCATGACGGTCTCCTTGTTCCTTGATTCCATATTTATTTGAAATTGTTATTCTTACTTTGTGTAATATCAGATAAGATACTGTCAACTGTTTTTCAAGAAATTTGTGTAATCATTTTTCAAAAGGAGAAACTCCAGTACAAAACTTTCAGACTGAATTAAATTGGTCTTTTTTTCTACCGCTAAGGATTTGTGAGATTGTAAATTACATTTTACAAAAAAATGTAAAATGTACTTAAAGATGGAGGAATGTATAGGGAGGGGGCTGAAATGTAATCGATTCTCAGTTTTTACTGACGGAAGTCAAGGTGAATTTTTTTTGTGAAAAACACAAATCAAAATAATAATCTGAAATACATTTTGTTAAAAAGAATGACAACAACCTCTCATCCATACGGTGCAGCTCAAGGTTTCATTGCACTAAATGAACAGAAGAGAAGAGAACAAAGAAGCACACTGTCCCTTCTTGTCCTCCCGTCTGTTCATCCTCCTGCTTCACATTGAACAGATTCTTCCTTTGAACAACGGAGACAGAGGACGTGAAACTCAAACAATACAGGACTGCACACAGGAAATACTGAAGTCAATACCAAGGCTGTGAGATCTGAACATTCCATGTATTTTTGTAAACGTGTCGATTTCCATGCTCTGTGAATATTGGAGCACTCCACTGAGAAAGCCTGACAGAAAAGGTGAGTGTGCGTCACATGGCCATCAGCCCGAGACGTTTGGATTCATGTTAAATACCAAAATGTGAATTTTCACTTGAAGGGCAAGTGAGAGGAAAGGTCCGAGGTCACCAAAAACATTCTGTTTGGAGATAATGGACCTTCAGCCAGCGGGTGAATTTGAACCGATGGCACTGAACTGAAGGTCAGGAGTCGTGTTCCGGGCCTCCTTGCTCTGGGACAATGTCCTCCGACCTGGTGACGGAGCTCCTGCTCGTCTGAGGGCTGTTGTGATGAAATGAGGGGGGGGCTCGACCTGCCGTCCCCCATCAGCCTCCCTCTCAAAAACCAACCCCCAATCAAGCAGAACCTATATGGACTTTATTAAAGATCACTGTTTGAAACGTGAGAGAACAACACTTCACAATGTGGTTCCAAACTGATCAGAAGTGAAAGGACCTGACCGCGGCTGCTGCTGTGAGCCTACATGTGTTAACCCCTTCTTCTAATCTCCTGACAACCTGAACATCGTTCTCTCATCCCAGTATCTGGTCCGTTCACGTGGCTTCTTTTCATGCATCCTCATCTCGAAACAGTGCAAAGGCCATTATGTATTTTTTTGATAGTTTCTAAACATTTTGAGAAAGTACAATTTAAACGTGACATTGTGTTGTTAAAACATTCTATCATTGTCTACCTATGATATATTTTTTTGTAATAAGGACAGTTTCCGAGTCATTGAACTTCTTCTGGATCCTACTGGGATCTGAAGAGCCGACAGCAACTGCCGTAAGGTTCAGTGGGTAGATTCTCAGGAGCTGGGGAGGACTCATGTTAAAAGTGATTAGATTCAGAAACTCTAACCTGAAATGTCATCTCCCAGTTGTAGTCTGGCAAAGCCAAGGAGGAATTATCTGAAGACGAACATCATATAATGTGGGCTGCACTTGAACACACCAGGGAACCCCAGGGCAACAAGAGCCCACATTAGACTACAACTGACTGTGAGCCCAGAAACCAGAGCATACGACCAAGACCCAGATTTGCTCTGTACCTCTACATGTGGCAATTTAACAAAATTTGTTTTAATTCATTACTTTTTTTTTTAAAACAGCCTTTCAGTGTTTACTTATACAAAAGTTTTCATCGAGGCCATGCACAGGGGCCTCACAGGGAGCAGTGAAGCACATACAGTATATATCAGCCTCATGTTCCACTGTTTATGCTTCTGAGATTAAAAAGGACAGAGGGACATCACTGTCGTGTGGTTCCTCACCAGAGGTCAGACGGTCGGGTTACCTTTTTCATTGGTGTCGGTCGTGTTGTGTGATCTGCTGTTGTGTTGTGTGATTTGCTGACGTGTTGTGGTGATTTGCTGTCATGTTGTAGTGATTTGCTGTCGTGTTGTGGTGAATTGCTGTTGTGTTGTGTGATTTGCTCTCATGTTGTGTGATCTGCTATCGTGTTGTGTGATTTACGGTCGTGATGTGTGGTTTGTTGTTGTGGTTTGCAATTCAGGGCCACCGTAGCTCTCATGGTTTTACAAGACACCAAACAGTACAGCTACAAACTGCGGATCCATTTCAATGCATTACCAAATGACTGGTTATTTTACAGCTCGGTCTTAAACAACATGTTCAGCCTTCTCTCCCGAGCTCGGCAAATAAAATCTGGTCTAAAACAATTCGGAGGCAGGAGGAGTGAACAGAAATTCAAAAGGAAATCACTCAGCATCCTCAGACAGGACAGTAGAACAAGACATGCACAGATCTTACACAACAAACAAAATGTCCTCTTCTGTGATGAAGCTACTATTTCCAAATATAGCTCTGCACATGAAAAAATCCTATTGCGCTATAATACTGCATATGGTCAAAAGAATAATGAAACTATTGTGTATCAATTGACACAAATTATGAACCAGAATTAGTTTTTGAGGGAGGGGAGCTAAAGTCTATGGTGTAACACAATCAAACTTCCTTTATAATAACAACTTTCACACTAGAACACTCACACTTGAATATAGTGGTACAACATCAATCATGCATATCAAAGTTTCGATACATAAAGAATGACATTTTTATGAATTCACAAGGCTGAAAGTAGGAAATGACCAGCTCCAGTGAACATGTCCTGCTTTGATTATCATACTGGCCCTGTTCTCCAAAGACCCCATGGATCCCTCGCTCTCGCCCCATTTTACATGTGAGAGCTGGTAAACCTCTGAAATGAAACGTCTGTACATACAAATGTGGAGTGGCAACACATTCAAGGCTCTAAGTAGTGTTCAACTTCAGAAAAGCTTGATTTCCATCCAATTCCCACTTGGCAGCACAGCAATTTCAGCTCAAGGACCAATTTATCTGTTAAAGAAAAAACAACCAGCGCTTTTGCTGATGACTTTGCAGATGTGTGAATAAGAATAAAATGCTCTGTTAGTGCAAAGGTACTGGATACATTTAAACACACGTCAGAGAACAGCAGCCTTACTTTCATCTAAAGTCAAACAACCTTCTTCAAACGCTTGTTGCAATGGAAGTGGAAGAGAATTTTAGTTACTCATACATATAAAAAAGCAAAGCAATTAAACCCCACAGTCAGAAGAGAGACTGAGTATTACTTTTTTATAAAGTGATGGCAAGGGGTTGTGTTATGTGACTGTTCCCATATTTATACAGCAGACACGCAGCCTTGTGTGAATGGTGAATGGAGATGTTCTGCTGTGTGCAGCCTTGCAGTGCCGTCTGAGTAATGTCTTATTTGTTGATCAGATCAATCAGTGCTGCAAAGCAGGCGATTTAATAACATATTAATCTAGCAGAGACGCGGCTGGCCTGTCCAGCTTTAGAATTGATAATAACGTATCTGCAAAATCTGTTAAAAAGGAGCCTGGTCATCATTAAAATACTGCACATACGCTCCAGCCGACGGACTCTGGACATTTGCAGTTCGAAGGAACAATAAGAATCAGTGCTTACACTCTCCACCACAGCCCAGTCCATTTATAAAGCACATTTGCCTAGATTGCTGCTCGGCGTCTCTATACATTTAAAACACATATAAATACTGTTGTTCCTATTTAAGCCTCCTCAGTCAATCTGACAGGTGTCGAGTGTGTAGCATTAAAATAGGGTTAACGTGAGGCTACTTCGCAGCAAGTCACAGTGGAGACCATGTCCTTCAGGGCAGCTAAATATTTCAGAACATATAAATTTCCTCTCTCCCCTCTCAATGCAAAGATGGAGGTCAGAGAATGGCACATATAAAATTCACTTAGTATGCTGATTTGTCCGAGTCCTTTCAGGCAGAGCCTTTAACAGCTTTCGTTTTCCACATAAAGGAATTCAATCCCAGGGCAGAGGGGGGCTGGGGGCCGACAATAATCATGCCGCTTCAGAAGCCCTTAAGCTCATGTTATGATTAAGGCAAACTGTCAAATGCTAAATAGAAAAACATTATGGTCTCTCTTTTTGGGAAATGCACCTGTCATTCCATATTGGTTGCATGCAAACCCCGGAACAGGCGGAAAACAGTCTCTGTCACTTCTACTCTCCTAGCACATATCTCTCAAAAGGGGAGAAATAAAGCAGTGCATGGAATGTTGTACGGGTCGCAGCTCCACAGCAGCACCGGGCGAGTTCCCCCAGCCTCCAGCCACTGGGAGGGGGCTTTGAGAACAATCCATGCTTACAAGGATTAGATTGGCGGCTTGAACCAGAGGGTTGCTCCTCAAGCAGCTTCACTCGAAATGGCCTTTCCAAACTGCAGCGGCTGAGAGGCGATGGGAGCAAGAAAGGGTGGTTAGGCAGCGAGTAACATTCTTGGCATAATTCAGGGAGAATTTCACTGTAAATGCAGCCAAGTCAACTGCGAATAATATTTGGAACTGCAGGATACACGGCGTTTGGAGAAAAGCCAAGAGCCCTGAAACACCAGTCACAGAGAAAACACTTCCACAGTCAATGGTGCATTTCAACCCGTAATTAGGCCAAAGCTCATTCCTCTAATTAAACAAATATACCCAGCGTTGATTTGAGAGGATCATTATGGCTCTTCCAAGAATCTTCATCTTCATAGGAAGTCAGCTGAAATGTGCATCCTAAATGGTTACAAACGATCTCACGGCTTCTCACTCATTTTGTTTCCCCAAAGCCAAAACCCATTAGAAGTGGCTCTCCGCTGCCTGAGGCGAGCTGGGAACATGTAGGGAGACGAAACAGTCCGGGGCACCTGCTCCCTGCTTCTGGCTAAAATACACACCATCAGCAAAAACAGGAATTAAGAGACAGAGAGCTGTTGTCAGGATCTATCCATGTCTTCCCTTGAGTTGTAATGACCCTGCGCACATTTCAACGTGGCAAATCAGGCTCAGTAGTTTGGCTCACCTGTCTCCATCACATGTCGGTCTCACAATCAGAGCTATGAGCAGAGCGGAGAGCTGGTGCCACATGCCAAGAGGGGGAGTCAACAAATCTGGCAACGTGACCTTGAGAAGGCCTGTGGTCAGTGGGAAGATTGTCAACTCAATTTCACATGAAAACATAATCTGGAATAGACCATATGAAATGTGAATACTATGTCATATTGTAAAAATAACAATCATTTTAGCCCATGTAGCTGGCTGAATGTTTGAGATTGGCCTGTGGAGCAGCTCATCCTGTTCCCTGTCACACCTGCCTTCGATCTCATAAGACGTATGAGGCTCAAGGGATTGAAACGTCTGGAAATATCACCACAACTTTTAGAAGAGAAACACGTTACCCAGAGGATGAAATTAGAAGACGGACCAGCATGAAATCTCCGCTATCGGATGGATTCCCCTGAAGTTTGGTACAGATATCCAATCCCCACAGGATCAAATATAGTGACTGTAGTGACCCACCGAATGTTCTGCTTAAATGTTGCACCATGACCTGCTGAGCAAGTGAGCATTGTGCTCAGAGCGCTGCTGAAGAACTCACAGAGACAATAGCATGGCTGTGGCCTGAGCCTCTTGGCACTAAGTTAAAGGGATAGTTCAGTGATTTTGAAGTGGGGTTGTATGAGTTACTTCTTCATAGTTAATATGTTACCTTACGGAGATGGTGATCAGCGGTGTCATTTAACGGAGTTTGGAGGAGAAGTGGAAGTAGCGTAAGTCTCAGTCCCACTGTTGCAGAGGGGACCACCGGTAAAACATCTAACATATCCATTCAATTGTACACTAAAGGATCTGTTTTTTCCACTGCTTTAGTCATATGCCAGACAGACGTTTAAGTTTGCACTATTTTTTTAAAGTGTACTGCGCCGGCAGATTATCAGCTGGTCTGATCAGACTCAAAGCCACCGCAGCGAGTGGCGCAGATCTGCTTTTGTTTTGTATGCTGCTAAGAAGACTCCCCAGAAGACGGGTCATTGTTCAAAGTTAAAAAACTTTTAACATTATTGTGTTATTTTTAAAAATCAAGGAAATCTCTCTGCCATTTTTTACTTTTTGGTGTATTGAAACGCACCGAACCATGAATTTTGTGAACCGTCACACCCCTAAAGTGAACACATCATGGACACAAATCTGCACTGGCTCAATCAAGTAGTAGTAGTGCTTATAATATGTCCTTTAAATATGTCTATTAGGATTAACAAGTTCCATTAGTTCCGTTTTTCTTATTCGCAAAAATCCGCCTTAAGTGAGCAGATCTATCAGGATCTTACCACCAGGTATTTCCTGACATACATCATCACTGACGAATTTCCCCATCGTGGGACGAATAAAGGTATATCTTATCCTAATTTCATTCCAAAGCTGTGTGGATGCAACATGCTGTTGTCAATATATTATTCACATGGATATATAGGATATGCTTCAAATAAGATGCCTAATTCACAGAGCCACGCTCGGCAGATATACTAATATTTTATATATATATATACACACACATACACAGTATAGTTTAAGATTTAATGAAACATAAGTACGTGTAAAAACAGACCGTCACTTTATTGGACAACATAAAAATTATGTATATATAGCATTAATACTTTTTGTGACATCATCCTGTATGAATTGGATGTGTGCGAGAGGGAGGTCCTTCACTTGACTTGGTGAATGGAGATGTTCTGCTGTGTGCAGCCGTACAGTGCTGTCTGAGTAATGTCTTATTTGTTGATCAGATCAATCAGTGCTGCAAAGCAGGCGATTTAATAACATTTCCATCTACCACAGACAAACCTGACAGGGAGAAATGTACCATGAAACCTGAATGCTCAGCCAGCAGTAACAGCACAAATCTCACACCTCATACTCTGCTCTGCTCCGACACTCTGCATTAGCATTTGTTCGTCTCCTTCTTCGGGCCGCTCTCTTGTGCTCTATTCGTGGAATTGTCCCTATTTTCTATATTTCGCTCATGGATACGGCACCACTGTACTATAAACTAAGATTTGAAACATGGAACGGAATATCTGAGTGTATCAGTATCTATGTCTTATATCTGTATTGATATTTGACCTGATTGGAAAAGCTTTAACCATATATGATGCAAGAAGAGGTTTTTCTGCTTAGCATCAGGTTGTTCTGTTAATATCTGTGAACCGATTTCAGCAGCAAACAATACACCTCACCAATGAACTACAATAATGTCTCTTTAACATTGAAATCTGTCTCGTGGCTGCTGCTGCTGGAGCAATGACCCTGACATCCAACCCCTCAAAACAAGTTGAGGGCCATAAAACCAAAGCAATAAACTAAAAGGGTCCAGAACGCATAGGGCAGACGTGACGTGCACAGATTGGACTGTAAATAGCTTTGAGATACAAGAACTTCTTGGCAGCAATGGATTATTAGCAGCAGAGCTAGAGAGAAAGAGATAATTAATAAATATAAATGTTTTGTGGATGGTATTAATGGCAAATGAAAAACTTAGGTGATGGATCTGAGATGTTTTCATGTACACAGTATACTATGCTGTCACAGATACAGCTCACTGCTAGACTCACATAAATGAGTGTTGTTTTTAATTAGTGTGTGATTTTTTTTTCCCTCTCCTTTTCAATGAGATTACAGCAAATTTAAATCACAGACTCTGGTGTAAAGTTCCCCGCTCGGTTTTACTCCATTCTTGTTTTAATTAAACATTTACACAACTGAGACCTCATAGGTCAAACCCTGAAGGGAATTAAACCGTGTCTAAAGCGCACACACACACACGCGCACACACACACCACAGGCTGTGATTTCACAGTTTTCATTAACACTTAACAAAAACTGATGGAACAATGGCATGTTTTCTAACACAAAATTTATTCATGGACCGAAATGATAGATATTTTATATCAACCACCAGAATCCCAAACCACTGGTGGTTTCACGTGTCAAGAAATCAATATGATACATATGCCTCGGACTGTTTGCACTGACTGGCCAGGCAGAGTATCAGCTGGTCCCAGAGGATTCTTTTAAAGGTCATCCATGCAGCATGAAATGTGAATTCCAATTTGTGTCCATGCTTTGGGTGAAATATATCATCCATTCACTGACTATATATATGTTTATATCTTAAAGATTCAAATGTGTCCTGTTGTGTAAACCATAGCAATGCAAATGGCCATCCGCTACAGTATGTGCAAACACTATGTGTAGAACATTGATGTAATTTTAGCCCTTTGGTGGTTGGGGAAGTTTGATTCAGCTGAAATAAATATGATTTGTATAGCACCAAATCATAACAATCAGTATCTCAATGCACTCTGTTGAATACGGTTAGGACCATTTACTGAGAGAAACACAGTCGTTTCACATCGATTTCTCTCCCTGCATGCAGAATCTGGATTGGATCCAGACAAATCCTGCATCACCTCGTTCTCCAGGCCAGCACTCATCTGGTTCTCCACCTGAGCTGCGTCGCCTCCACGCCACGCTCACCAGCCCGCTCTGTTTCATCAGTCTGTCTGCATTGCTTGTTCGAAACACAAAAAACAGCTCTAACTACACTATAATCTTTGTCAAAGAGGAAGGATTTAGAGAGGGTGTCTGCCTCCATGGTTCCAGAGGAGAGGAGTCTGGTGGCTGAAGGCTCTGCCTCCCATTCTACTCTCACAGACTCTGGAACCACAAGTAGTCCTGAGTTCACAGAGACAAGTGATGTATTGAGATAATATGGAACTATGAGCTCTGTAAGATAAGAGGAACTCAATGGCTGACTTAAACCATCCTTGTGCAGATCCTTTAATCCCAATAAATTGTTAAATTCTCTGTAATAAAATCTTATGATTGATGTAGCACTACAATCTAGCAGCAGGAGGAGGGAGGGAGCAGTTTGACTGCTATGTCTCTTGGCCACCACACTGCAAGAATTGATGACTATAATTTCATAATCTGTCACAGTGACCATTTAAACTTGTGGTCCAAACCCCACATTAGACACTTTATGACCCATCTGTAGGTCTTCATTAGTTGCACTGTTAATGTAAATCCAAAAATAGAAATGTTTAAACTCAGTAAAGCGCTGTAATGTGAACAGTCGGTAGTGCGATAGAACAATAAAATCAGAATGGACCACCCACTCAGCGCTCGCATTGTGAGACAATGGATGATTCTGGCTCCATGAGCCTTGATCACTGCACTACTTTTCAGAATGTCACCAAGCACAAATATTTGGAAGGGGGATTTAATTCTTTTGTTGCGCATGTGTAACTGTGTACAGCCAGACGAGTGCTGTGCACTGCAGTGTGTGTGGACCTCACTCATGGACACATTAAGAGACATGCTAGTGGCTACTGCTAGCGATCGCCACTTATGCGGAGGTCGGGGTTCGAAGCCGTCCTGTGACACATGATAGTCATTCCCCTCTGATTTTTTTTCACTATTCGCACCCTGCACATGGATAATGAACTTTTCATCCAAAATGATTGGTAAGACAGAAGAAAGTGAGATGGTAGAAAACTTTCCTCAACCATCCCGTTGACAATGATTGTAAATTCATACATCCTTTCCAAGCCCTTTGCCAATGGTCCATCAGAGACTGAATAGGATGCTAAGGGATATGTACTGTACATTCTCCTCTGATTCTATGGAGGGGGTCTAAGAAAGAAGCTATCAGGTTGCATTATCAGAATCTGAGGATCCAGTGTTTTCAGAGTTGGACTCGGGCTAGGGTGAGGTTGGGATATTATTACAAATTTGAGCAGTACTAGATTATTGAAATAATCATTTAAATACATTTATTTTTTATAATGATAAGGAAACAATATCTAACCCAAAACTATATGTTTGAAAAAATGTCAATTTAACCTGGTTGAACCATTAAGTCTTTTAAAGGATATTTTAAGAATCCAATCCATACAACCCTGTCTACACTGATTTTATGTGAATCTACTTTGCACTTGACTCCTGTTTTATTCCAGCCTTGAGCAGGAGCTTTTTGTTATCTACATTTAAACATAGTAATGTTGTTGACACATGCTGATGCTGCCTGGTATACCCCCTGACCAACGGTAGCATTCAGGGTTTAGCAGATGTACAATATAAACAGTATTACAAAGTACCTTGAGGAAGGATGTGCTTTTTCCTCAAAACATATTTCCGTTCATAAAACATTTGTTTGTGTTATACATCCTTCTGAAAGGATCTCTTATATTTCTATATGGAGGAGAGGGGACAGCTCTGAAAAGCGTCTGCAGATGACACCTGAATCTTTCATGCTCAGTGGTGTCCCCCTGCTCCAGGGAACAGGCTTCACCACCCTGCTGTGAGAAAAGATCTAATAGGCTGATATAGGAACTGCTGTACAGCCCACATTTGGACTCGACAATTCTTCACATCACAATTGACATTCAGTGGGAACTTTCAGTAATAATGCAAGAAGTAGTTCTTGATGTAATGAAACAGAAACTAACTGTTGGGGTTGTAGTTGTGGATCTGGCTTTAATTTAACTTTGTGTCCAGGGATTCAGCTGCAAAATATTTTCCTTTTTTCTTAACGCTGATCACAGTGAGTTTACGTCTCTAGCTAACTATCAGTTGACTCATGAATGGAAAGCAGGGCATGGCCCAGTTTGTATCCACAAGAAAGGAAACTGTTGGCTTGCTGACTCAGTCAGGTGTAGGACAGATGACTTTGAGGTGCTCCTCAACTTGACCATCATGTCCTCTAATGACGGGGCAAAGACACAGGGAGGGCTCATATCTCGGGAACTCAGGGACGGTGCATGTAAACTGGCAGACAAGGGTGGTGGCTCCTCTTATCGGGGTATCACACCATCAGCTTGTTGAAAAGGAATCGTTGCACTAATAAATGCTGTAAACTGCAATCACCAATATAATGTTGTTCAGAATTTTTTTTCTATATCATCATGAATATCGTGAATCTACAACCAAGCCGAGTTGCTCCTGATGAAACACCCCTGTGGGCCCAAATGATTGAATTACAGAACTTTGTACCAAACCATCCACCATGTCCTCAGGTGTTTTGCTATATCAGTGACTATGTGCAACTTTACTTCTAAGAAGAGACAGTCATTATTTACAGAGAGATCCTTAGAAAATGACCTGCGCTGATGTTAGAACAAAAACAAATGCTGTAATTTTCTGGTGAGAACAGTCTCTTTTGTCCCACTGCTAGATACTACAGTAAAGATGATTATCACATGGATTATTATAGGCTCTTTCCCTAAAAAATGAACACTTGCAGACACTGGAAAAAAACTCTGAAATGAACACCTCTGTGGATATAAGAACCTCATTAATCAAGCCATTCTGTTTGTACAGCTGGCTGAAGGTCATTGTTTAATACTGTAGTGGGTGAAAAGGAGCTCAGTGCTGGAACACTTAAACGAACACGTCATGTATAGCAGTTCTTACAGCAGACCTTATAGTAACAACTCTCCATTGTGTGGGATACACATTGATTTTGAAAAGTCACTATGTATGAAATAATATGGCATGCAATGGAGCATAACACAGGGCTACATGGGAAATCAAGGCGGTAATTCATATTGATTACAGTGCGGCTCAAGCTGAAGTGTTTGTGTTTTGTCAGATTGGGAATAGAACATGGCACACTTGTTGCTGTAATTACGACAGTACCAATATCTCCATTGCACCTCATAATGTTCCTTTAATGCACTAACAATGTATAGCCAACATATCAGTGAGGCCAAACACAACCTGACTTCCGCTTGCTGGCAATGCAGAAACAGGAGAACACTTTGCACATATGCGTCAGGAGATAGCTACATAGGAAGGGGAGAAATGAATCCAAGGAAGCAAACTAAATTGTGCACATGGTCTGACAGTGTTTCCTTTCTCTACTATGGAAATGCAGATACAAACAACATGATGTGAATGTAATATAGATAAATGGAGATAAGGTTAAATGAATGCACAATGACAGCTGTTACGGCACATTTGCAAGAAAGCCGACTAAGTTGTTTGTTCCAGCGGGAAACTGAATGATTGTTGTCAGATAGATAGACAGATGAACTTTATTGATCCCAAACTGAGAAATTCCGGAAATTCTGGTGAGTATCACAATTGTCACTCAAGTGTTAAAGCAAGAAGTCGGTGATGCTCAACTGGCTCCTTCTGTTGGTGAGCTCCATCATCCAGGAAAGTAAAGTAGCGACTATTGTTCATCAGTGCAATTTTCTAAAACCTCCATCAACCTAGCCTGGCGTAGTCAGACTAATACTCAAATGTCAACAGACTAGAGCAGAGAGGAGATGTCTGTGATGATGAAGGGGCATAACAGAGGTTACACAATATATATATATCACAGAAGTACAACACAATACTCACTCTCTTCATGAATGCATTCCCCATAATAATGAGAGCTACGGCCGCCTGGTAACATGTATAAACATACCCCTAAATTGTAAACGATGGTCAAGACCCGAAGCTGGGCTACACGGGCTGCAAAAAAGGTGCCTGAGTAAACATAACTCAAAATAATGGGGAATTTACAACAATATTGGGTACTTTTAGTCAAATGCTCGTTCATTAGCAACAGCCTTGGTTGTTTACAAAAGTCACTTCTGTCCATGTGGTGGTATAAACCCCGCCCATAATCAGATAATCCGTTGTGATTGGACCTGCAAGTTTTCTGCTGGAGAGAAATCACTTCCCAATGGAGGGGACCCAGACCGTATTCTGGCAGAGCAAATTCTGGCAAATGTAATGAATCTGCCGAGTCCCAGGCTAGCATCAACCTGCATTCTCCGAACATTTGAAAATAGCTAATGGGAATGTTAATGGTAACATTATGGGAACTAAAAATATCTGAATGTATACCATGTTGCCTCCCTTCTTTGCCACTGAGCACATCAGGCAGAATAAAGCTGTGAACATCAAAAATCATTTGGAGGAAGCGCTCTATCCAGTAGAAAACATTATATTCACTCCAGTATTCCAACTGTAGGGCACAGAACAATAAAGGCACGGGAAATACATGTGAATGATGTTACACAGCCCTAATAAATGTAATACAGGCTGAATGATACATCAATGAGCAAGTGCTTCAAGTTACAGACTATTAAGGCACTGTGTGAAGATGGGAATGCTCACGAGTGCAGAGTGAGTTCCTCACAGCTGGAAAGGACATTAGCACAGTGTGGAGGCATTCCATCACAAAGTTATCTCATTTGAAATGTGAGAGGAAAGAAAAGAAACCCGAGTACTCTGTCTTTTTTATGGCCTTTCTTTGCCTAAAGGGACCTCATATGTACAATATATCTTCACTGAGGTCGGAAGGTAACTCTTCTCTCAATAAAATCCAGGCTGGGTGAGCGGTGGAGTCAGCCTTTGTCAGGTATAATTAATGTGGAGGTGGACGTGGAGTGATTGGCAGGCAGAGCACTGTGGGGAGTTTAGAGAGCTGGTGCACAAAGACAAATTAACCTCAGGTATTCCTAGACTAGGAATAATCTAGACTTTCATTCCTGTTTCACTGTGTGAGTTCCCAGAAGGGATTTCAAACAAAGTCTTTATTTTTTTTCAAAGTGAAGCAAATAATCACACCTCTACTCCATTCGGTGAAATAAACACCAAACTAAACCGTTCACAGCCGAGCATGCTGCTCTGTGAGGCCGGATTTAGGGACCACAGTACTTTGACCTGCATTTTAACATGAGTGTGCTACCAAGCTCATGGTATAATGTGTATTGTGTGTAAGAATGCTTACATTTGCTCATTAGCACTTATCTCAAAGGGGAGCTGTGGCTGATGGGAGTTTGTCATGGCTGCCGCCTGATCCTTTCCTTGGGTTTGACCATTATGTGTTTGTGTGGGAATATGTGTGGTTCCCAGTCGGGGATTGGTCCAGCCAGGTCCAGGTCCTTCCACTTCCTTCGCAGACACCGTAAAGACACAAAGTAAAGTTATTTATTTAACAGAGTTCAAATTGAGAAATTACTGACCCAGTATATATACACAGGGGTGAGTTGATTGTTGCTCCCCGATTGGAGTGGTATCCAGCTCCATTGTCCAATCGGGGAGCAACAATCAACTCACCCCTGTGTATATATACTGGGTCAGTAATTTCTCAATTTGAACTCTGTTAAATAAATAACTTTACTTTTACCAAAAAAACACCTGGTTTTATGTTGCTTCCCTTTTCCCTCCCGAGTTGGTCGTAACAGAGTTGTTGATAATAATTCAAGTATTAGTCATCAGCCAAAGAACTGGGCATATTGAACTTTTCATCTGATGATGGCACTGGAGGGAAAGTCAGAGGATCTTCAAAGTTATTACAGGCAAGCAGAAAACTATACTAACCTATACTAGTTACCTATACTACTACATAAAGTTTCAAATAATTAAAACCAAATTACTTGGTTTCATGGAACTCTCCCCTCTTAAATGAATAAATGATTAATAACAAGTTTGGGAATTTTTCCTGATCATTCAAATGATTTAAACATTTGAAAATCTATAAAAACCACATCTAAATTTTGTTATAATTATATTACAACGAGATTGGATGGCTCCAGACTTGAGTCTCTGTTTTCCTATTCCAGGCAAAGTGCTGCATCTCGATTCCATCCAAAATGTATTATCATCATTGCACTTTGCCAACATTTCTGCTTAAAGCTTCTCCAAACACTCTTCGCATTTTGGTCACAATAACTGCCTGCTGGCAGGGATACTTGGATATATAGCAAGAAAAGTGCTTTCCTCTACGGTGTTTTAGTGCCTTTGTCCAAATCATTCAGAAAGTAGTTCTGCTTTCCGGGGCTTGAGGGTAGCGTCAAAGAAAGGTCAGCCAATATAGTACAGTAAGTTGTGCATATGGTACTAGAAAGATACCTCAGCATGTTTCCATTCTCTTTTTGTCCCCTTTCCAAGAGCTCCCTCTCTGACCTACCAACATTCTGCGAGATTAATACAGGGGATTACTCTTACATGTGAAGTTTGGCTTAACTGAATTTTAACTCTTCTATCCTACCCAGTTTGCCATGTTTAGAATGTAAAGCACAATTCCTGTTGAATGTGAATTGTATGCTGTGCCCATCCGAGGAAGGTGATACTGATCAATAGTCAGCTCAGTACTTGCTCAGTAAATGTTTGTTTCCTCTATAATCAGGTAGAATCATAATGCTGTTCCAGCACATCATTATTGACATGTGTTTCCATTAGCGAAAGGAATCATTTGAAGAAACTTACTTGCAACATGTACTGTAGAGATCCAAGGTGAGTAACACTGTGCCACTGGCTAGGGAAATGCAATTAAAAAACAAATAGATAGATGATCATATTGCTCTTTTACTTCCACATCCGGAACCACCCCGACCAAAGTCTGACATACTAAATGAGATTGCATACAGACTGTGGTGATTTGTCACTGAGGTAATTAGACTCAACCTTATGTAAAGTATCATTTGCTTTTATTACTCTGAGATATTTGACAGTTCTGATATCTCCACACGAAATAATGAAATGGGTCAGTAGAAATAAAAAAATAAAATTCAACAAAAGAAATGAAATTGCAGGGTATGATTTACTTCTACATCGACTAAACACTACTACTGAATGGAGAGAAAACAACCGAGGAGGGATTATTTGTTACAATGGTAACTAGAGTGACAATTTTGGCAAGCGGGTGGTCAGTAGTCCCTGATTATTCATTATTCATTGGTTAGTATTCAAAAGACTTTGTTGTCCTGCAGACCCACCATGCACGCCATCCCGCTTATTTGCATCCCTGCTGCTTGAAAAAAGGTTCAAGTTATTTTCTCCTTGATGAGTGTTAGATTCTATAAATCAGTCATTCACAGAGCACAAAAATGGTTGTTTCCAAAAAAAGGGGTTTCATTGGAAAGCCTTCATCAGCATTACGAGACAAAAAAGAAAACACATGCATCACGAATTCCTGAGGCCTAATGTTCTGTCAGCTCCTCATTTGAGACACTTTGGAAGTTAATAGCACATCTTTTCACAAATCTAATAAATTTCTCCCACATTTTCCATTATGGAAAATCTTTCCTGAAATGCTGAGGTTGCAGCGTCAACGACAACATTGAAAAATGTCACCTCCAGCTTCTTCAGGGCATCACTCATATGAAAAGTGATGCTTTGTGGACCTCAGCGTTTTCTGTTGTAGAACGGCCTCTACATTCATGTCCTCACAAATATCTTTGTCTGACAGTGGCGTCACAAAGCCTGTTTTTCTGGAGACCACTCTCTGTCCTTCTGAGAAGACTGACTGCAACATCGAACCGCGTGCTGGGAGACTGCATCAGCTTGCTTACATGTTGTATCTGACTCAAGATGTGGTACCAAACCACTGTACACATGCTGAAGTGGTATGATCCACAATTGTGCACAAGGACTGGGCCTCAACCTTTATTCAAGGATCTTTGGCCTGATCCCTCACTGCCGAGAGAAAGTGGCTGGACAATCTTCACTTCACTTTGAAAATGTGGACGGGAAAGTAATGTCCACGTGTTTTTTAAGGATGGCCCATCGCTGTGTGTACAGCTTTTGTAAGTTGCCAAAGTAACCGGTGGCATCCACAGAACTTTTTGCAGCATCGGCCACAATGAGGTTCATTGTGGCCGATGCTCACATGGCTCTATTTAGAGCTTGTGGATTCATTTCTAGGAGTCTGGCTTGGAACCTTTGTTCTCGCCTTTCATGTTGGCCCAATTATCATAGGACTGTCCTCTGCAGTCCTCAAAAGGAAGTTTTAGGTCCTCTTATCTTTTAAGGATCAGGGATGCTAAATGTTGGCCCGTGGACTCCTCTGCCTCCAAAAACCCCATTTATCCTGTATGTTCCTGAAGGCTGCTCCTTCAGTGACACAATCCTGATCACTACAGACAGCTGTTCAGTGTGGCTGACCTCTGGGTTGCGATCAATGATGATGGAAAAATATTTCATTCTGTATTTGGTGGCCTAGGCAACTGGTGTGACTCAAAAATTTTTCTGTGTCCCCTGAGTGCCAGATTCCTAATGACCAGAGACTGCACAATAGCAGTCAGACGTGTCAACACCTCTCTCCATCTGAATCTTTCAGCCTCTAGAAGTCTCATCTCCTGCTTGTCAATTGTTTCCCCTTTCTTCTTCCTCATTGCCAGTTATTTCCATGTTTTCTAACAGTGTTGGTGTTCTGGACTATTGTCATGAGATGTTACCAACAAACTTGCGTGTTTCCAGTCTTTCAGTCCTGTGTTTGCTCAATTGTTTTTCTTTTTGGAAAAGAATTTGCAGCAGAAGCAGAAGAGGCTGTTGTTCCTTAAAGAATACATAACCCTGTCACAGTCTGCTCACCTCCATACTGGCTCCAGTAAATTTCCCCTCACCCCACCTCTGCTCCTATCTGCCAGCCAGCCACACCCACCTCATTAGTTCATTGCCCTCACCTGGTCTCTCAGCTGCATCTCATCCACAATCCGACCCAGTATATAAGCCTCTCCAGTTCACAGACTCAGTGCCAGATTGTTCTTTGCATCGATGACAGACTTTCCAGCATTTGGACTGATTTCCTGGCTTCTACCCTGCTTCACCCCGACTTCCCTGCCCCCCCCCGTCTCTGCCACGGTAAACACCTCTGCCTTCTGCCCCTGACTACGAGCTTTGTCAGCGTGTTTCTGGTGTCCTGTCTGCCTGGCTTCTCCCCGCACCTGCTCTTCGTCGTGAGTCTCCAGCCATCAATTCTGTGGGTTGCCTAATCTTACGGACTCTAAGCTGTGTTACACCCCTCCTGGGTGCGTGGTATACGCTACAAGCCCCCCAGTACAATCTGGCTAGTCATGGGCCCAGCAGACACCTCGTCACCATCAAGTCGCTTAGAGGATTGAGAATGTCCTCCAGCGACACGAAGCAGCAGCTTATAACAAGTACAAACTCTTGCAGCGTTAACCACCCAGATGCAGCAGCTTACAACTGCTTTAACCCAGTAAGCTGTTCCTGCACCCACAGCACCGCCGGCTCCTGCACCTTCTCCGCCCAGGTATGCTCCTGAGCCCAGAGTGGGGACCCCTGAACGCTATGCTGGGGAACCTGAAACCTGTGGCCCCTTTTTGACAAACTGCTCTCTGTTATTTCACCTGCAACCCCACACGTTTGCCTCTTAGGAAGTTAAGGTAGCATTCACCATCAACCATCAGACAGGGAGAGCTCGTCTCTGGGGAGAGACAGACTCCTGCCTGCACCTCATTCCAAGCATTCTCCCAATAGCTTCGTAAGGTCTTTGGCCTGGGGGTTTCCGGCTCAGACGCAGCACGAAGTCTCATGAGCATGCACCAGGGGAATCAGTCGGTGGCCGACTTCTCCATAGACTTTCGCACCAAGGCCCGCCGGAGAGACTGGAACTCGCCCTCTGTGACACTTTTCGTCATGGTCTGGCTGACTACATCAAGGATGAGCTAGTCTCTCATTATCTCCCGTCGACGTTGGACGAGTTGATTTGGCTGGCCATCCGAGTGGATCTTCGTGTTCGGGCTCGGAGATACGGCAACAAGCAGGCCTCTTCGGGTCATCAACCTCATGGCCGTCAACAGAGATTCTCCCCTGCCACCAGCTCCACCAACCCTGCAGGACTACAGCCAGGGGGGAGGAGCGGGAGCATCGTCGACAGGCTAACCTCTGCCTGTACTGTGGCCAGGCCGGCCATTTTGTCTCTCGCTGTCCAGCAGAAGCCAGGGCTCACCAGTAGAAGTGGAAGTACTGGTGAGCCATACCTCCATGGAACCTTTCCCAAACCAAAGACCCCTGCTTCACATCAAGCTTCTCCTCCAGGAGGGTTCCCATTCCCTTTCCACCTTCATCGACTCTGGGGCTGACTCTGGGGCATCATGGATGAAGGGCTCGCCCGCCAGCTGGGGGATTGGTCGGTCATTATGAATATTTGGTGATGCCCTTCAGTCTCACCAATGCCCATGCTGTGTTCCAAGCTTTGGTGAATGACGTGCTGAGATATATGCTAAATCATCATGTGTTTGTCTACCTGGATGACATTCTGATCTTCTCTAAATCCTATGACGAGCACGTCCACCACGTCCAAACCGTCTTGCAGCGTCTTCTGGAGGACTCCTTCTTCAAATCGCGGACCCTAGTTTGCCTCTGTTTTCTGGAAGGAGTTCTGCGGACAGCTTGGAGCCAAGGTCAGTCTTTCCACCGGGTTCCGACCCCAGTCCAATGGCCAGACGGAACGTAAGAACCAGGAGATGGAGACGGCGCTAAGCTGCATGGTCTCACACAATCCATCATCCTAGTCCCAACAGCTATTGGGGGTCGAATATGCTCACAACACTCCGGGTCTTTCTCCATTTCAATGTGCACATGGGTACCAACCTCCACTCTTCCCGGCCTTGGAGAAAGAAGTTTCCTGCCCGGCTGTCCAGACCTTCATCCGCCGTTGCCACCGCACCTGGACCCAAGCACAGGTTTCTCGCCTTCTATCGGCTGAACTTTATGCCACCTCTGCCAACCGTCGTTGGGCAGAAGATGTGGCTGTCAACCCGAGACCTTTCTCTACGGGTTGAATCCAAGAAATTGGCACCAAGGTTCATCGGCCCTTTTACCATCGAGAAGGTCATCAATCCTGTGGTGGTTAGGCTCAAGCTCCCCCAGTCCATGCGGGTTCATCCGACGTTCCATGTCTCTAAGGTCAAGCTGGTCCGAGAGAGCCCACTTGTCCCTGCTGCCCCACCTTCACCGCCTCCGCGGTTCATCGACGGGGGTCTCACCTACTCGGTCAGTCGCCTCATCCGATGTTGAGGAAGGGGCCTCCAGTACCTTGTCAACTGGGAGGGGTATGGGCCTGAAGAGGGATCCTGGGTTCCAGCTCGACACATCCTGGACTCCCGCCTCATCAGGGATTTTCATCAGCAGCACCCTGACCAACCCACTAGGACCTTGGCTTCCCCGGTAAATCCCCGGTGTGAGGCTCCCACAGCTCCTTCTCCGAGGAACCATCCTCGGAGGGGGCAGGAGCATCATCTGACGGCGAGGCCTTTCTAATGGATAGTACATTCACAGCATTTATTGTGGTGGAACATCACACATACACATCCATTAATGATCAGACTGAGAGCACAGAGACTAAATACACAAGGGAACAGAGATGATTTACCACAGGTGGGAAACATTCGGAACAGGTACAGACAATCACAAGGGAGGGAAGCACAAGAAAAGTAAAATAACAGAAAACAAGACACAGGAGAACAGGAATGGTTTTACAAAACAAAACAGGAAACATGAAACTCCAGATTAAAACACAAGGGGAGAGACTACAAGATAAAACACAAAGGACCACAGGAAAGTAACTCAACATCAAGTGAAATGACCAGAACATAAAATCAAAAGTCCAATGAAAAACATTCACAAGAGTTATAAACACAACAAGAGACCACTGAGGGATTGGTTCCTCAATACTTCACAGATGCAGAATCATGACACGTCATTTCATCACGTTTTAAATAGGGAACATTTGACCATTACTTACTCACAGAGAGTAACAACAAAATTCATGTTATTGAAAATAAAAAAGAAACAGGACTGAAATGTTGACATAATGACTACATTAAAGGAATATACAAGATGTGAAAGTTGAGCCATTAAAATGATAACTGAATAAAAAAAAGGGTCCAGAGTGACATTAATCAACACAAGTCTATTTTCATGACTGTCTTTTTTATAAAGGTTTGTTTTTTCCTTTATCTTTCAGCGGTTCATTGTACATAATGACTCAAGAGAGTTTTTTGAGGTGGCCGTGTCAGTTCACTGCTTACAACCTGTTCACTTTATACAGTGCTGAATCAACGGGATGTATGCTGGTAGGTATCACCATGTCACATGACAGTTGAACCTCCTGGGAGAAAGGCGGTGCAGTTGCTCTCCTCAGGCTGCCATACTGGGATCCAGCTCTGTGATGACGGAACTTTGCCATAATTGGCTAGAAGCTTCAGCCACATGCAACATCTCCTATGTTTCTCTGTCCCAAAGGGGATGTGATTTATTTGATCTCCTCCCTTTGGCAGGTCATATTTTCCATCATTTTGATTTTATTTCTTTTCACCCTCTTGGAAATATGGTGGCCTTGTTATTTATTCTCAGTAGGAGAGATAAAAAAGATAATCTCTGGAAGAGTGTTGCTCCAGCAGATATTCCATGAGTGTCTTCACCTCTATACACCTTAACTACCTAACCTATCCACTATGGAAATTTCATACTTTTATACATGACTTAGATCATATCTTACAGAGCTCATAGTTCCATATTATCTCAATAGATCACTTCGCTCTGTAAACTCAGGACTACGAGTGGTTCCAGAGTCTGTACAAGTAGAATGTGAGGCAGAGCCTTCAGCCACAAGGCTCCTCTCCTCTGGAACCAGGGAGGCAGACAACATCTCTAAAACCTTCCTCTTTGATAAAGTTTATAGTTGTAGTTGGAGACCCAGGTCGATTGCAGAGTCATTTGACCCAGGGCTGAATGCCGATTAAATGTTTTCAAACTGCAGAATATGCTGGGTGTTAGCGGGTTTAAGCAGGTTTTTGGCCAGTGTGAAGGGAGCTTTAGTGAAGAGCCTCCAGTTCCTACATCAAAACACTCTGCAGACCAGACCACCACCAGAATACCCGGCAGGCAAGCTGTCGCCTTTTATGAGATGCAGTGTGAGGCCCCTGCTGAGAGGGGGACGACTTGCTAGACTCCTTGCTGTGCCTAAATAGGGAGGGGAGGAGGACGCTAAACAGGAGAAAGAAAAAACCTTTTGGAAAAAATATTCTCAACCAACTTTCAAGGATAAAAATAATAACTTTTCTCGAAAAAAAAAGTTTTTCAAGCTCAAACAATTCAGAAAACGTGTATCTGTGCCATTGTTTTGACATTCTTTTGGGGCATTCAGCATTTTAACATTTCTATTTGCAAAGATAATGGTTGGTTAGTCTCAGTCTAAACTAGCATAACTACATTACTCTGGGGGCCAGTGTAAGTCCAAGATCCCCTGCTGCTTCTATTCTCCCGGTTTTCATGAGCTGCCACATGGAGGCACAGCAGGAGTGTTGAGGATTGGGAGGCACTGGCATTAAAATGTATATCCTTCAGGCCGTAGACCTATCAAATACTGCAATGTGATATTTAACATTTTATGGAAAGTGCCATCATATCACCCGGTGGTACTGTATGATTACCACTTGCTCACAAAATAAAGTTAACCAGGAAGAGGGGGGTTAGTTTGGACTCTGCCTGCTTATTATGTCATTGTAATGAATGTGGCTCATCACCCAGAGCCTCTTTCTCTACATCCACATAGTGCTTGTGCTCTGGATCATAACCAAGGTAGGCCCAGGCGACTGTAGAGAGGGATGACAGGGTGAATGATAGAGCACAGTTTGTCAGCTGTGTCCCCGCTTGCAGGCTGAGGTTGTGACCATAGTTTGGTGCCATGACAAATTCAGGACAAACAGAGCCCCAGCTAAAGAAATATAGGAAAACAGCATTAAATTAGGGGACTCTTCCTGATCCAACAGTTAACATTTTGGGTGTGGCTCCTATTTACAACAAAGATGACATTCACAAAAAGTGAACATGACAATACAGCATGCCGCTTTCAATTCAACGAAGAGATCATGCTGTGGACCTTTCACAGGTGGGCCTTAGCTGTAGTGATCGCGCATCACATTGGGTGTCATCACAGTTCAATGAGACGCTTGCTTGAGCGAGGGAGAATCAGAAATCACTAGGTCTAGGATTTTTGTGAAATACATGACTAAATACATTACTAAAGAAATGTGCCTGCGTGTTGGGTGCTAGCGAGGTGTGATTGTTGGTTTCGTCTGACGTGTTCGAGTGTATTTACTTAAAAACAGGATGCGGAGGACAGTACAACATGCTCTACAGGTTTGTATAAGTTACATCAATGGGTTTGGGGAGGGCGAAAGATACTTTGTAGTTTAAGGAATTGTTTGCTGTAGTGTTTTTGTTATTTAGTGATTCCTAATTCATCAAAGAGATGATGTGAGTGAATATGTTTGTGAGGCTTTCAGTAGCTTCAAGTGTGTGTTTGTAATGTACTTGTTAATTTGGTAAATGAGTATGATTTGTCAGCTTCAGTTTGCTCAACTTGTTTCTCACATCTCTTAAACAAACAGTAACTTCATTGGTTTTTGCCAGCTACAATGTATTTTCTCAGAAACTTTATTTTCCAAAAACATTAAGCATAATTCCTCAAGGTTTATACCTTTAAATCAAAGGTTTTCTACCTAGTGGAGAAAGAAAAGTCAATCGTTTTAACTGATAGGTCATTAAACAGTTCTTGAATATACCAAGGTTGTTGAAAGAAGCAACAGCACTCGGCTTTCTACCACCCAGGTTCCACTAATAAAGTCTTGATTGTCGTTGATTGCGATTGAAAGAAGGCAAAGACAACATTTGTGGAAGAGAGGGGGGAATTGAACTAACTGTTGTATAATATAAAAAAAGAGCACAGGTGTTCCATTTCATTTGAATCGTTATATTCGAATAATTGGTCTTGTTCATATTTTTTGTTAATGTAGCAGAAAAAAAACTTTAAATATCATAATTTTAATTTAAGGTTTTTTTGCATGTTAAGTTTCCACTGCATACTTATTGTCAAGCTTTTATACAAAAGATGTCAGAACTCACTAAAATGCATTTGGAGATGTTAGAGTTGGAGATGAGTTACTCAAAAGCACAGTGCCATTCTTTCTGAGTGGTGGCTAGTTGTTTGCTTTTGAATCTATTAATTGAGAAACTCCTTAATGTATATCGTTTGATAACCTCCTTGATATTGCTTTAACTGCAGCACACAAAATAGCTTAGGCAGTTAACAACAGTGGCTCCCCCAGAAAATGTTCAGAGGGGTGGCCAGATGGGGCCACTGAAAATCTCAGGGTGGCACACCAAAATTAAAAGCCACACTGAATTCCAGGAATCCTATTATGACATTGTAGTATATAGACTAGACTATCCATGTCAATATGAGAGATAAGAAATTGCTTACTGATATACTTTGGTTTCTTATTTTACAGTTCATTTTACTAATTATCTGATGTGCATAGACAGACAGTACAGTACAGTTATGTAATGTATTTGTATACATGTGTTAAGAAATTCATATTTATTTAAATAGGCTACATGTCCTTTTCCTTAAAATGACAGATATACAGCTTTGATCTGAAGGAGTACAAGTAATTCTACAAACAACACATTTCCTTGGAACAAGTCTACACAAGTTGAGAAACACCACACACAGGCCTCAAATTACCTTCAAATACAGATTTATTGTACTGTAGCTGTGTCTTTCTGCAAACAAATATATTTAACATGTGAATATATGATTTCTTTGATTACCCTTCCTTCCTTCTGTGTGTGTGTTTATGTGAAGTTACTTTCTTGTGATCCCTTGGGTTTTGATCACCTTGACTTTGGTATTTCCTGTTTTATTTTTGCGTTCACTTCCTGTTCTCCTGTGTCTTCTTTGGTCACTTTACATTTTCTTGTGTTTCCCTCTGATGGTCTGCACCTGTTCCTCATGTGTCTCACCTGTGTTCAATTAGCGCCGCCCTCTTGTGTGTATATAGTCTTTGTGCCTCCGTTGGTTCGTCTGTTTAGTCACGTTTCAGCTCAGCACTGTGTCTGTGCTGTTTTCTGGTGGTCCCTGTCCATGTTGCAGAGTTTTTTCCTTTGTTCTGCGGCCTGAGTTTGAGTTTTGGAAAATTTGATTTAGTTGTTACCTTAGTTATTAAAAAACCCTTTTTTTTTTTCTTATTTGCATTTAGGTCATGTTCCTTCAAACACATGTTTGTACACTTAGACCTAACTATACTATTTAACTATTGTAAAAAATAACTTAATTGATTTAAATGAATTGTACCTCGTAAAATATCAGATAGAAGCAGAATTAACTATAATTCTGCTGCTCTTGTAAACATCGAATACAATATTGAAGTGCAACTACAGGTGCTGGGCTGGCTGGCTGGATTTCTTTAGTTTTGTATTATTGTACGTAGACCTAACTATACAATTAAACTGTTAAGTAGAAGCATTTCACCAGTATGTAATGCGACTGCGACTTATCCAGGGAAAGGGGCCGTGGCCCCTCCTTGATGGCTCATTGGTTAAAAAATGGGAGTCTTTAACGTGTTGTTCATTGTTAAACGGACTGCATTTATATAGTGCTTTTTTACTCTTATGAAGCTCACAAAGTATATTACAGCACAGTTCACATTTACACATAGATTCATAGCAATTTTCTATCAGTCATGCATATTATTCATTTGGGTTCAGAGGCTTGCCCAAAAACACCAAAAAACCGACCCTATGATTAGCGGACTATCTGTTGCCCCCTTGTTGTGGTGTGATAAGCTTGGCATTAGAGTTTTCTACTATTTTAAAGGAAAGAGTCCATTCTTGCATGTGCGTAGTAGGCAATTTAGCTGTCCGTAAAATTAGTTTGTGGAAAACTCAGCTTGACGTGTCTCGATTTAGTGCTCCAGTCTGAGTTGAAGTGATACAGCGATGTGACCTTTGAGTCCAACTATAAAGGTATTCCCTTACAGAAACAACAGTTCAATGAACAGGATTTATTTAAATAATAATTTGTGGTGTGTGAGAATCTCCCATCCAGAGAGGCATCCATTTGATTCAGATGTGCTGATAATATAAAATCTGATTATTTAAACATCTTACCCCTTCATAAGTGCAGCACAGACAGTCCATTGATCCATTCTCCTCACTTCCGGGAACTATGGAGAGGCTCCATTATACGCCATTGCTGGGGGAAAAAAAAGGTCTATTGAAGTGAACAGAGTTGTCCTGAATCTCATTAGACAGCTCTGGGTTTCCAGAGAGGAAGTCACGCCCACAAACGATCCCACAGCCTCACACACCAACACATAGAAAAGCAAAACACAACACCACACTACACTAACTGAGTCACGACGACAGCCATGACCATTTCCTCATTAAGAGCAGAAACCATAGACACTGGCTGGTCAGTAGCAAGCGTGGACATAATCATTACGCAGAGGAAGGTAGCTGCTTGAGGCACCCAGGGACAAAGGGCCCCTGCAGTATGTCATGAAATATGCAGAGTAAGTTGCATAAGATGATGAAGCAAGTTGTAGCTACTACCTGGGGTGTAAAACTAATTTTTGGAGATTGTATATGTTGAAAATTTGCTGCTGAGGGTGTGCCAGTGCCACCCACACTGGCAGCTGGCATACATTAAAATCAGATGCAGTCGGTTTTTTTTAGCCCAGCACTCACCCGGCTTCTACCAATGCATCTTACGGGCCTTGGCTTGTGCAAATGCAATTACAATGATTACAGTGCCCTAATACAAAATGCCATGTCCTTTTGCTGCTTGATGTGGCTTGCTGTTAACTGCCTAACATGTTCCTGTAAAAACTGCCCAGTGTTGAATAGATGAGCTTAAAAGTTTTTAAAACCTCTGGAGAACACCAAAGAATGCGATGGAGATAACTGAAGATTTGGCTGCATCTACTGCAACCAGATTGAGTGTGACTGCTGCATGGGACACAGTGCTTTCTCATTTAGTTGCAATATTCTTGCTTGAACACCCTGACTATGTCCCATTATGTTGCTCTCATTATCATAGGATTGTCCACGGCAGTCTGCAACCACTCTCAAGACAACAGAAAGTTACTCAGTGTGGCTGGTGTTGGTAATACAGTCCATTAAGATGAAAAAGTACTTACCTTTTTTTCACCCTTCTTACTATCTCGTCAAGTACTTTGTCTCTAATTAGTGCTATGATTTTGTTTTGAATGTGGCTGCTGAGGCAGTGCACCTTTGTTTCTTTGTTTTCAATCCTCCTCAAATGTTCGTTCATGACAGGATCAAATTGTGCAATCAATTCCACCTGTGATTGGAAATTGCCATTTTGTATATATAGGACATTTGTATGCCCTCTAAATGCCTCGTTCCTTTCAGCTAGGTGCCATATTATGGCAACCCATCTGTGTATAACTCCTCTCCAGTTATTTTTATTGATCTTCTTGTTATCAGTGCACACTTATCAGTATGGCTTAGGACATTTGGCCATTGTGAGGGGTCGTCAGATGTGATCAAACCTTTTGTAGATGTGGTGATACTACTGCTAGAGGTAGGGGGTGATGTGTCATCTTCAGGATGAGAATATATTGCAGTCTTACTGGAGGTGGATGTTGACTGAAACTGAAATGACAAAAAGTGCCATATATTATCATGAAAAATGTTCAGAGGGCATGGTATATGTTATCAATTTGAATGAGAAATTTGTATGTCTCACTGATATCAGTACAAGCACTTGGAGAAAGTACTTGATCTGGGCCTTCCTGATCAAGACAGACAGGAGATGGAGGTGACTGCCCGCTGGAGGTAGATGTTGACTGCCCGCTGGAGGTAGATGTTGACTGCCTGCTGGACATAGCTGTTGACTGCCCGCTGGAGGTAGATGTTGACTGCCTGCTGGACATGGCTGTTGACTGCCCGCTGGAGGTAGATGTTGACTGCCTGCTGGAGGTAACTGTTGACTGCCTGTTGGACATAGCTGTTGACTGCCTGTTGGACATAGCTGTTGACTGCCTGTTGGACATAGCTGTTGACTGCCTGCTGGAGGTAGCTGTTAACTGCCTGCTGGAGGTAGCTGTTAACTGCCTGCTGGAGGTAGATGTTAACTGCCTGCTGGACATAGCTGTTGACTGCCCGCTGGAGGTAGAGGTTGACTGCCTGCTGGAGGTAACGGTTGACTGCCTGTTGGACATAGCTGTTGACTGCCTGTTGGACATAGCTGTTGACTGCCTGTTGGACATAGCTGTTGACTGCCTGCTGGAGGTAGCTGTTGACTGCCTGCTGGAGGTAGCTGTTAACTGCCTGCTGGAGGTAACTGTTGACTGCCTGCTGGAGGCAACTGTTGACTGCCTGCTGGAGGCAACTGTTGACTGCCTGCTGGAGGCAACTGTTGACTGCCTGCTGGAGGCAACTGTTGACTGCCCGCTGGAGGTAACTGTTGACTGCCCGCTGGAGGTAGCTGTTGACTGCCCGCTGGAGGTAGCTGTTGACTGCCCGCTGGAGGTAGCTGTTGACTGCCTGCTGGAGGTAGCTGTTGACTGCCTGCTGGAGGTAGCTGTTGCCTCCCTGCTGGAGGTAGCTGTTGACTGCCCGCTGGAGGTAGCTGTTGACTGCCCGCTGGAGGTAGATGCTGCCTCCCTGCTGGAGGTACCTGTTGACTGCCCGCTGGAGGTAGATGTTGCCTCCCTGCTGGAGGTAGCTGTTGACTGCCCGCTGGAGGTAGATGTTGCCTCCCTGCTGGAGGTAGCTGTTGACTGCACACACACACTTCCAGTGACCTTGTCCTCCCACTGTCTGTATGGAAGACAAGCCCCATGTAAGAGTGGATGCGAAAGGTTGAATCACACCTGGCCAGCCATGACAAAAATAGATTAGTCTGAAAAAGACGGACAGACAGACATGTGTGTGTGTGTGTTGTGGGTTGTGACGACATACCGTACACACAAGGCTAATATTTTACTTGGAAATTTTTTTTTTATTTCAGATATTACGTGAAAAGGGTTACATGCTTTAATGTTCAGTTAACACATCAGTTTCCTCAGTCTATCCATTCCTGTAGCTCTTCTTTATGAAACTCTTTTACGTTTTAGCTCCTGACTCTTTAATGCCCCCCTCCCTATAAATCCCAAGGGTGTCCTTCGGCATGCGGGGATCAAACCACCAACCTTCCAGGTTTGTGGACAACCTCTCTACCTCCTGAGCCACAGGTGCCCCTCAGGTGCACAGCCTCTGGTCCTGAGATGTCTAAGATCAGGAATATGGAGTCCAAATGTCTGTACACCTGTGGTTTGATTACAGTCTGTCACCTGTTCAACATGTCGTTTCTCATGTTGGATATAGATTTATCTGGGGAGCGTGTCTGCAGCTGGATTTAATGGAGTCAGTGTAAATTGTGGGTGTAGAATGGAATGTTAAGCTTACTTTGCCTTTCAGTGGAAGATGTACATCTTTACATATTATGAGTGACTTTATATCCCAAGGTGCAGGAGCTGTGACTCCTGCTAGCTGATGGGAGACCACTTCCCCCGGGCTGCTTACTTTTGTCTCCATTTCATACAGCTCAGCTTCAGTAAAGGACATGGTCCAAGCCTTTTGTCCCATTCGAGTCATGATTCACTTTAATATCGACACAGGTGGAAAAGGCTTTGGCTGTTTTGTATTTGTTTGGAGTGGGATTTATCCTCTGCGACCTGCCTCTGGTTCTCAGCCTGCTGTAATCAGGACAGCGTCAGGTGGAGACAGCCGACATCAAATGCATCGGCACAGAGGCATTAATGACAAATCTGACATCTGATACCAAACCTGTGCATCAACTTCTTTAACTGACCAGAATGGAAGCAAACCGTCGAAGAAGGAAGGTTCTGGACTGTAAAGACTTGTAAACGTGTTTCTACGTTTGGGTTCCGATGAAGCTGTACGTCGTGAGCCTTTTCAATAAGTCCTTCACCAAGCGCCAGTCTCATAAAGTTAAGTCAACTTTGGCTCTGTATGCCATATCCATCTTCGTGAGTCTGAAGACTGTTGTTCCTAGATTACTTACAAACTGCTTGTTTCCATCTGTAACAGCAGGTCATCTGCTACATGAACAGAGAAGATCAGATTCACCGTGGTAAAAGATATATAAAAGTAAGCACAGCAGGGATAGAGGAAGTGCAAAATAGTTTTTCTCTTTCGAAGAAAACGGAAAGAGTGAGATATTGTTTATCTTTGGTCCCTAGATTAAAATGAGGATTGATATTAATCATATGTCTAGTTCTGTACAGTATTTAGGACAGACTGATTTCCATGTTTCCATCTTGGTCACAGAGAAAAAGAAGATAAGAAGTGTTGTAAGGATTATGAAGTATCTCTTAGATTAGGTTAGAAAGCTACAATTACAGGCCCCATTATAATGTAGTTTTCCAACTGTTTGAGATGATGATGTCATAGACCAGGCTTGGTGGGTTTGATAATACAGTAGTATAATTACAGTAGTCCTACAATGTGGAGAGTACATGTGGTGATAAGAATCAAGTGTGTGTGTGTGTGGGTGTGGGTGTGTGTGGGTGTGTTATTGATGTACAATATCACTGCCATCAACTCATGTTAGCCATAGCCTGTAAATAAAAATGGTATGAATGTGACTTGTGCTGTATAATGGCTTAGATTGGTCGGTGTGACTATATAATATAAAAACAGACCATTTACCCTTTATTAGAAAAACAAATGGTCATTACTTTATTTTTTCCATTTCAAGGTGAATTGCAGCCAATTTATGGATGAACAGGAAGTGGACTGTCCCTCCAAAGACAGGCTCACTTCACCTCCTCATGAAAACTAAAGGCAGTTCTGTTTCTTTTTGGCAGGTCTGTACTGCCCCCTGCTGGACAACACCAACATTTAACACTGTGCAATTCTGTTGCTGCATTGAAAAAAAGACATTCGGTCACTAAAGACAAAAGGTTGATCTTCATTTAACACCTTTTTCAGTAAATATGCCAAAATAAAAACATAAAAGAAAAATTCAACTCACAATGTGTTTTTTTATTTTACTTCATGGAGTCATTCTGAAGTCTTTCATACATGTGTAGTCCACCACTGAGATACTATGGGAACTCACTCAGTGGGAGGATATGTACACACACACACACACACATACACACAAACACTGAGGACACTGCTGCTTTACATTCATCTTCATAATGACATGCTCATTGCGTCTGCCTGCCTGGTGATTCTCCCTGTCCTCCAGCAGCAGACCTCCCACGCCCCCACCCTGTCCCACTGTCAGGCCTCTGCCCTGTCCCACTGTCAGCTCTCTGCCCTGTCCCACTGTCAGCTCTCTGCCCTGTCCCACTGTCAGGCCTCTGCCCGGTCCCACTGTCAGCTCTCTGCCCGGTCCCACTGTCAGCTCTCTGCCCTGTCCCACTGTCAGCTCTCTGCCCTGTCCCACTGTCAGGCCTCTGCCCTGTCCCACTGTCAGCTCTCTGCCCTGTCCCACTGTCAGCTCTCTGCCCTGTTCTGTCCTGTCAGGGGCAGAGAGCAATTGAATCTTGCACAAAATTTAATTGGATCATTTATTTTTTTTAAACTGTTTGCACAAATAGTACTTTTTTTAAATGTATTTGTGAAAATTGTTATCGTTATGTAAAGTGTTTTTGTAAAACCTAAAAAATCTCTTACACGCACACACACAGCGCCAATCTGTGTAGTTGTCTAGTCTCATATTCTTTGGTCCTGACACACAAACTTTCAATTCAAAAAAAAATAATTCTTTAAACATTATATTTCACTCATTTTAATACAATGAGGTAAGATATGACAACTGTGAGGTGTGTTGTGATTGTATGTGTATTTAAATGTTCTACAGTTTTAAAAATGATCCATGATATGGAACATGCTGCATTACATGTTTATCTTTTTTAATTCCACGAGAATAAACCATTCACTCTTAAGAATCAGGAAAACATTATGTGATGATAACATTTACTATTGTTTCAGGGGGCAAGCATTTGTATGCAAAATGAATCATATTGCATAGAAGTATATAATATTCCAGCTCACTTCATCTACTTACTGCAAGGTAATGAAGAATTCTTTAAACCATGACCAACAGCAGAGCATCAGATCCAGAGTCTGCACAGCTACCCGTTGGTCAGAAGACGACATTAATTGCTTTTATTCCCAACGCTGTGCAAATTGTATTTGGACTTGTTTTCTTAATCTAAATTTTTGAGATATTCTATCTCTTTTCTTTGTATGTACATGGTTACAATGACAATAAAGAAACTGGTACCTTCATGGTTGGGGTTTGGTTTGATTTCAAGGTTCAAGAGAGGACGACAGTCAAATTCATTATTTCTGTCATGATCTTTCTTCCTTTTTTTTTTAAAGATAACTCAGCTACCAAGGTTCTCCAAGACATACTTATATGAAGTAGTGATGTGAGTCTATGGACAGTACGTCTGTGATGGATGGACTGTCATGAAGGCTCTACATGACCACAAGATTACTCTTACTTAAACTGTACATCTGAAAGTGTTATAGATATAAAGCAATCATTTTGTCCTGAAGCACAATCCTTGGCACCTTATCAATACATCTCTGAAGTGACTCGTGAGCGGTGGCCCATTGAACTGTTTTTCCCACTTTGTACATTTGAGGACAATGGTATGGTGATGGTTATACAACACAAATGCCAACACCGACTATTAGAAGGAAACATGATGTGAACTGGGTCGGATCTCATACACCCGACATGACCCCCTGACCTCCATCATGACTGTACAGCCTTGGATATGAGAACTTGAGCCATTGCCTCGGACTGTAACTCACTGCGCCGCTCCCCTCACTCACATATGCTCGATCTCACTTTCACACAAGAGCACAGTGCAGTCAAACAGAATGGTAACTCATGAGCCATGCTTCCTCGTGAAGGACTAATCAGCAGCTTCGTCCTGTTAGGCTGATGGATTCATCGAGCCGTGTGGAGCTGCATCAGCAGAAAAACAAAATGAAAAGCCTCAAATGTCTTTGAACACTAAGGCTTTGGTACATGTGCTACACAATACTTACTAACACTGATCAGAAGCAGTTAGCACACTACACTCATTCAGTATTTCCATCTCTTTGTGTTGCACATTGTATTAAAGACACTGTGTTTTAAACCTGCTGAAGCTCCTGGTCTCTGAGATGACACCTCAGCTCACAAGACACGTTTCACTTTAAATTCTGAAATAGACAGAAGGTTTCCGACAGTCAGTATTTGGGAAACCTGGAAAACTGTCCATTTTGGGTTTTTGGACTTGTTTTAGTTTTCTCCTTGTGGCAGAAGCAAGTGGAGGGAAAGAGTCGACAGCGTCACCTGGGGGACTTCCGGCCCCAGGAAATGATAGAATGAGGTTCACTTCATAGAAAAGGCAACACAGGTCCGTTAACACACTGGGCGGGGTTCAGGTTGGGGTCAGTTTTTGAAATTTTGAAGTGTTGAATTCAGAGGGAAAAAATTCATATTCATCATGTCAATGCAAAAAAACATGCTAGCAGGTCTCTGAAGGTGTCCGGGAGGGATGATGTTGTGTGCTGCAGCCCGCGTCACTTTTTTGTTTTCATTTTACAGAGCCAGAGAAATTAATGCTAAAAACCCTTTTTTTTCTGCATTTGCCTCATTAAAAATATTCACCAATTTTTTACAAAAACTGTGTTGGATTCAAATTGCTTACTGCCCCTTTAAGGGAGAAGTGATCAAGATAATAATATGCACATACCTAGGTGGGTGCACCGTGTGCTTGTTCCACACACCGATGGTCTAATGTGTGAAGTGAAACCGTTTCCTCTGCAGAGAAGCGTTGACTCTTACTACCTGGCAAATCTTCCCTTATAGTATCAATTCTCCAAGGTGCAATGTGGCTTTCAAAGGGAAGGGAGAGAACGCTTTGATTGGTTTAATGCATGCTATGCACAACGAGACCTAGTACAACCCCTCTGCTGGAGCAACCTTCTTTCCCCGAATCTAACAACTGTGGATTTGGACACAACCTAAAGGTACTTGTGCTATGAGCTTCAATCGTTAGAGTAGAGCCCTGAGACTCGATACAGCCGTCAGCTTTAGAATGATTTTTTTTTTTTAAATGGCCAAATTTCAGTAATTCAGTTAATTATAGCACGAAAGAGACTAGAACAAGTGGTTCGATCCTCCAAGATACTGAACCCCAGCCTGCCCTGGCTGGGCTGTCAGTGTGTGAATGGGAGGAGTGAGTGATACACAAGTGCTAGAAATAAAGCACTTTGAGTGGCCATGGGCTAGAAAAGGGCTCCATAAACGTAGTCCATCCACCATTTACATTGAGAAATGGCTCAGATAAACCTGTAAAGGAGAAGTTCTCCCCCTTCAACAGTCTTTTAGTGAGTCAGGAGCAACTGGACGTCCCTCTACTGTGAAAGGCTGAACATTCAAGTGAGCGAAGGTTTGGAGTGGAGGGGGATTTTAAAAACAGAGCATACAAACAAATGCTAGGTGTAAAAAATGAAAATCAATTAGTAGAGATTGAAACTGGCTTGAATATCTGTCAGATAATAGTAAACGCTGAATCGACCTTATGTACATGCTATGTACTGTATGTAGAGTATATAGGGCGCAACCAATAGACTATTGGGGTTGAGACTGATAACTATACATACGTCAAGGTTTTGTTATCCCATAAATTGGATTTTAAAGCACTGTGACCATCAACAAATTATCTCAGACCTGTTTTTAAATGTGACATATTATGTTCATATTCAGGGTCATACTTTTAATTTATGTTACCACTTGAAAAGGTTTACATGCTGTAATGTTCAGAAAAGGCATCAGTGTTCTCGCACTGCCCATTCCTGCAGCTCCTCTTTTCACCCTCTGTCTGAAACGCCTGAATTTCACTTAGCCCCGCCTCCCGATAAATCCCAGTCTGCTCTGATTGGCCAGCTGGCCCAGTCTGTTGTGATTGGTCAACCCATTTCAAAATGTGTAGGAAATGTCATGCCCCTTCACCAGAGAAGTGGAGATTCTCAGATTGCAGGCGGGGTTACCCCCAAAAGAGTCCGACTGTGACATCACAGTGGGAGAGAAATCTGAACCAGTCGTTCAGAGCTTCAGGCTGTAGGGTTCAGTCAGCTCACAAAAACCACAGAGGGGTCTTTGTTCACAGTTTGTGGGCCGGCCGACTGAAAAATTTGGATTTTTCCATAACATGGAAACCTGAGGGGTCTGCAATTTCTTTAAATTGGGGAGAGTAATTCATTAATTTACCAATGATGGACTCTTTTGTAGGACGGTAGCTGAGGAAAGATCCTTTTTCCTGATTGTAACACATTTACAAAAGCAGACTTTGTCTGTAGACATAAACTGTACGTGAATGCATCTTCTATGTCCACCGTTGGTCTGGAGATGTAAATGATAGTCTTTCCACACAACATAATAAGTGGCTTGTTTTATTGCTGAATGACAGCAAAGCAAAGAAAAGCACCGACTTTAAAATCAAAAAGGAGGGGAAACGAAGGAAGAGGGACGGGTGAATCGACCCCCTCAGGTACGATGCCTCAGCAGATGCTTTTAACTCAGAATGGCTTGTTTCACAATGACAAAAATTTGCGTGTGGATGTTTGTTGGAAAATGACTGACTTTTATATTTTCAGACACCTGTCAGCAATACAAAAGAACATGAGGAGAACAACATTCAAAACAAGCAGAAGGACGAGATTTTGAAAAGGAAGAAAAGATGAAACATGAACAAAAACAATGACAAGGTGGAGGGGGAAACAGAAAGAAGTGAAGACAAACATACAAATGACAAAAAAGGAGAAGCCAAAGAAAACAAGAACAGGGATGGGGAGACCATCCTTCTTCTCCTTCACTTCCTCTGTGTGTACTGAAGCACTTTCATTTTCAGAAATCTGCAAATGGAAAATATTAAAATCCAGATTGACCCTGTCAGAAAACTCTTATATTCATATATTAGGTTCCATGTTGTGGCTTCAGCTCCTGCTCAGAATAAATTTCTATACACTGACAAATGATAGTTGACAGGCAGTTCCCTGCGCTAAAGCATTGGTAATGTGTAGTATCACTACAAATTAATAAAAAAGTATGAATCTTTAGACACATAAGACCCTGATCTATGAATAAATAATTTCTCACAATGTGATTGGTCACACTGATCAAACATCCCTATCATACTTATATGATATATTTGAGTAAGGAAGGTTGTAGTGAAGTTGAAAAAGTGATTGATTTGTTACACTGGGAATGATATCTGTGTCTGATGTGTCTGATGTTTTAAATTGTGTTTTCTTTGTGGATGACACAAATATTTTATGTTCTGGTGATGACCTGCAGCAGATTTAAGAAAAAACGCAAAACTAAAATCATTTTATTTGGAAATCGTAAGATAAACACATATCCTCATCTAGAAATTGATCATGTGAAAATTTAAAGAGTGTAGGAAATTAAGTTTTGGGGTGTTTTAATTGACCATAAATTGACCATAAGTATTTGTATTAAAGATAGGAGATTATGTTGAAGTCTTGGGGAACACATAAAAGCAACTTACAAAAGATATTCACATTACAAAAGAGAGCAATTAATTGTCAAGATCACCCAAATCCCTTGACTTAAGAGGGAAATTTAACAACCTACTGTTCAAACTACTCTTGAAAGCATCACGTGCATCTCAGTTTGTGGAGTTCCTCTTTGGAACGACCTTGATGAGGAAAAAAGAAATTAGCATAATATTAAAGTTTTCAAAAAAAGATAGAAACGAATACTCATTGACAAGTATAAGATGGAGCAGCTCAATATTTAAATTGTAGAATTGAATGTAGATAAATAATGTTAATTTTGCAAAATTATACATTTAAGTTTTGTGAGAGTCTTTATTTTTTTAAATAATATGTAAATTGAAGCTGTAAAGATCGAAGGGGCGGGACCAGATAACATTCAGCTTCTTTCTGTCCCTTCTCAAATCCAAATGATGTATGTACAAGATATATGTTGTCCGAAGATTTTTGTCAGGGAAAATATTTAGTTTTTCTATTTCGTAATTGATATATTTTGATCTTCATGACCACTTCCCATTAGCATGATATTTCAGAACATTAACAGGGAACATTTAATTTAACATGATGTAATATTTTAAACCAGCATCTACTCAAATTCAGACATTTCAATTTTACAACATTTTTTACACATATGTAAATAAGTCTGATTTATCACTCCTATTTATCGTTGGCTGTGCCTTAGGCCCCCCAAAGGGTTGAGAACATCTGGTATAGGCTAGATAGTTGTCAGAGTTGAAGAGTCACCTCAATAGCTATTGTACATATTCAGATCAGGCATTAGAAATGCTATGATAGTGACTGACAACCAGTAGTGTCTGACGTTACCTGGAAGTGCCTCATGAATGCAGCAGAACCACGGTACACACTGAAAAGTGAAGAATATTACGCACTGAGAAACTGCAAGAGATGTACCACAAGGCTGTGGATAAGATACAAGCCCTGATTCAGCCAGAGAATGCTGACCACTCCTCCCGTCAATGCATGCTGGTCTGGTTCAAAAGAATCACAGATGAGCCGAACATGTCACATCATTGTCAATGAACGGACCAGAGAGCAGGTTGTGTTAAATAATTGGATCCAATACCAGTAAGTACATCAGACAATCATCACTGGATATGCTTGAGGAATGGAAGATAAGCTCTTGTGCTTCGAGACAGTGGAGCGAAGCTGGTGAAGGGATCGAGGCTTGCTGAACTGCCAGACCTCTGCTGTACGGCACATACTTTGCAACTTGTGGTGCATGATGTGTCTGGCAAGTCAGAAGGCTGTCACAGATGTCATTGCCATGCATAAGAAGTGTGCCACCCATTTCCACCACTCTGTCCTGGCCCAGCAGCGACTGAGGGGCATCCAGAAGGACCTTAGCCTACCAGAGCACAACCCCATCCAGACCGTCCCAACAAGGTGGAATTCAACACTCCACAAAGGGCGCTGGAACAAAAGCATGCTCTTAGTATCTACTCCGGTTGACTCAAAGGATTTGAATGTCCAGTGGGACATTGCCCAGTTGGCACAGTACAGCTAGGTGTAAGTTTTGCAAAGGTGGTTGAGGTTGTTTGTGTGTAGTTTATCCAACATTTTAATAAATCATAATTTACCAGCTGGGGAAAAAGTCACCTGGGCAGTGATAAAAGTTGTTTTTTTTCATGTCTAATTCATTGCAATATGCAATATGAATGCGCATTTGATCTAGTTGTGCGTTGAAAAGCAGGAAAATGAAGTGAAAGCAAACCAACCTTCTTTCATGAGAACAGAGGGGGAACAAAAGCCTGTGCTCTGTCACACATTTCAATTCAGGAAGCAATCTCTTTGGATCCAATCTGTGACCACTCCAGCCAAAGGTCAACAAATCGAAATAAGGTTAAAAATGTGAAGCTCCCTTGAAATACTTGGAAGACCCGAGCAGTTGGTCTGAGACATGACAGGGCTGAACGGGGTCAATACTGCGACATTTCATCTGGAACGCTGGAGTCAGTGAAACAGTGGAAACTCTCACTTTCGATTTCTGTCGGCCATTTCCAGAATGTTAACTAGTCGGTGGCTGTACATTTCCTCCCATCCATCTCATGGTTTCATCATTGCTAGGAACTTGTAGACCTCTATTTAACTGTGTTCAAAGTGCTACAATACATACCTGGATATTGATGCGTGTAAGTGGGAAAACACTTTTTGCGTCTAATGCTTTCTTCATTTATTCGACCTATTATCCAGGCAAAGTGCTGGCAGTCTGTGAATTTCATGAAAGTATTCTCTAATAGGAGCCGCAGAGGCCACAGGAGCACGAATCTGTAGGGATAAGAACCAGAAATGACAAACATTACATCTGTCAAATAAGGTCTTTCATTGAAAAGAATCAGTTCTTGGGCCAGAAAATGACTGACCCGCTTCACCAATACTTAACAAAATCTCACAATTGTCACACAATTGCTCAAAAGACACTGGAGATGATCAGAGTTTCGATACAGTAGAGTTTATTCTTCCATGAAGAAACAAACCCGAGCCGTTCCCGGACGACAACTGATGTTTCACAGATTTATGGCTCGTTATACAGTATGTTCGTTCTGCCCAGTTTAAAAAAACAACAACATTTACTAATGTTGGCATCGCTCCTCATTCTTGTGAGCTGATTGGCTGATCTTCATGTGCTGGCTAACCCTCATTGACCTGAGTCAGCCGATTGCTCGTCTAAACCTGTTCAAACCTGTCCGGAGGTGTCCTCAGCCTGACCTGCTAGTCTTCTGGATGAACCCTAACTGCAATCCTAGATTTAACATAGAGGGTAAAATCATTTCCGACAACAGTGGCATTCCCAAAAACCGGACTGATTTCCTCCAGGAACCCTCTGCAAAGTGATGAATTACATTTTCACATCTGGGATGTGATGATGGTGATGACGCAGTGGGTGTATGAATGTGGCTCACAGGAGACAGATGGTCACTGTGGATGTAATGGCACGACTGATAATGTTCAGCTGAGGACAAGAAAATGTCACTCCATCTTTCTGTTTCAGTTGGTTGCAATCTGCACCTTCACTGTGGGATGCCACTAGATCCTAAAAACTGAACCTTTAACAGCACAAAAGTTGGCAGTTGAAGTTTGAACCTGCCTTTCCCTCTTTCATTTGGCCCAACAATAGTTAAATATAGTATGGGAGCTTAATGACTTACTCTAAGGAAGAGCTTTAATGGATTTCCCAGAATTTTTTAAAACTTTTAACTTTATGGCACAAGCTGTATCAGAAAAGTTTTCTGATCTTTCATGCACTTTGATATCTTTTTAGGGGGAAAATTCAATTTGGGCCAGCCCGAGGGTGAATCAGTTCAGAGGGAAAATATCTAATTAAGGCATGTAATGAGATTTTTCTGTGAATGGTGTGAAATGTGCACTTTCCTCAATGGTGCAGATCACATTGTGTCTCAGGAATGCTGGCTCACTTGTCATGGAGGTGGAGTCGAGTCAGGAGTAGACTCTATTCAAAACCTTTCACCACTTCTCACCTCATATGCAGTCGAAAGAAAATCTTACAACTGAATAATATTTTCATCAGTTCGACTCAGGTACTTGATGAGAATTTGCTTATGTACCTTTTAATTCTATGATTTTGATTTGATATCATAAATGAGCAGTTTATGATGTTGTCATCAGTCTTACATGGTTTTCATGAAGGGTGGGATGATGAAATACAAAGATATTGTAAATTTACAGACCTCATGGTCTTCTCTTGAGTGTTGTAGTTGTAAGTTGCTTTGGATAAAAACATCTGACAAATGAACAAACATAAAGTCAGTGACAAAGACCAGAGGCAGTGTGGGGCAAGATGTTAGATCTCATCTTTCCATAACACAATGGACAATAGATTTTTTTCACGCATTACCATAGTTACTGTTGTGATGACCCAGTCCAGTTTGTGTTGAGCTTGTCAACCCCTTTCTGTGCAGGTGATTGAGGAGGCGTGTCTAATCCACATCAGGGCTCCTCCTCCTTATACGAGATGGCTGCAGGGTTCTGTTTGGTTAGATTCATTTCTTACACTGCACTCCGTTCATTTTTCATCTCCACACATACGATGTGCATGCATATTGTGTCACGCGAGAGCAGCCCAACAGGATCTGTGTGCAACTCTGAGCTGAGCCTTCAAAATAATCATATAATTACTTACAAATGAAACAATGTGTAGAGAACAGGGCGATTATGTCATGCTCAGCAAAGACCTAGTGGAAAAAAAAGGAAAGACAGAAAAATGACAATGTTTAGCCTTTTGCGCGGGTCTGTGATTGTACTGAACTTCTTCCTGAGAGGAACACGTACAGCACAGGGGCTTTCTTCCATTGGTAAACTGGTGAAAAAGAGTAAAAATAGTAATCAATATCAATTTCTCACCAGGGAGAGAGAAGCCTTATTCTCACTCATGGCCGCAGGAGGAGATGATGTTGTTCTGGAGTTGGTTTATTTGATTCAGAGGAAACATGTTGCCAGGGTTGAATATCACATGAGGAAACTTCAGGCTGAGCTCTAGAGGCGACATTGATGCGCCTCTGATTTAATCATTTGAATAATATTTCTCAGTACTTCTCTCCTCTGCTTTTCTCATCAAACCAACATTCAGGGAAGCAGCCAACTGATGTTCCATTGTCAGACGGTTATAGGAGCCATACCTGTGAACGACATCAGGACTTAGATATTGGTCAAAACTATTATAAAAATGGCCAAAAGCCCTCCCCTTTGAACCTTGCATCATATTCAGTATTGAACAGTATTTTATCGCTTTTGTTTTAAAAATGCTGATTGTCATTATTACATGAAATTATTCCTTATTCATTTGCATAGTACAAGAACTCTTATTGGTGAACAAAGTGAAAGCTAAAGACACAGACATTCCACTTTTTTAAATTTGAGCTGTTACATGATTGTGTAAGTGACCTATATACAAATTGAATGATCCAACTCTGAACTCATTTTCTAATTGTTGTAATGTCATTACATTGTCTAGCTTTAGGTTTGTGTGTTATGTCTCTCACGACACAGTCATCCAGTGTCACCACTTGTCACCCCTCCAGTGTCTCTCTCCCTTTCCCTCGTGTGTCGGAGACAGAGCAGAGCCTTATCCACCAGCCGCATCCCGTCCTCCTATCGACCAGCCTACTTACACTCAGCCGCTCCCACAGATCACAGAGACTATAGACACAAGGTGGGCGGGGCTAAGTGAACACAGTTTGAGACACATCAGGTACAGGTGCAGACAACCACAGGGCAGGTGACACCAAACACAAGAGAGAGGAGAACAGGAAGTGCAGAGACACGAGGAAGGTAAATCAAAGCCTAAACAGAATGTCCACAAAGAAAACCCAAACAGTCTTACAAAGTGTTCTTTAAAGTTCATGACGAGTTAATGATCCTGGCGGATCCTGACTGCAGCGGCTCCTCCTCACGCAGATGACAGTAACCATTGATAAGCTGCTGCATGCCTCTGATTCTTATTTTGTAGAAATGTACATCATATCAGATTCATGACCCAAGCTGCTAAATGTTGCTGCAAAATGGCCGTGACTTGAATGTAACAGCATTCGTTAGTTTCTCCCATTCTTTGGCTTTAGCAGGTCCCTTAACTCCAGTGCTGACGCTGCAAAAAGGAACCACCTTCCCTTTCTGTATTTGTGAAGGCAGGACCTCAATCTCTAAACTCGAAAAAAATAAATAAAAGTGTTACTCTTTGATGGCATTTTCATGAATGAACACTTCTGACACACAAGGTCGGCCTTATATGGTATTATAGGGCCGATAATTATGCTAATTTGCTATCTTCATGCATGTTTGCTCAAATACGCAGCGGGGGCATCATCATGTTTACGCAGGTCTTTAACCAACGGTTCTGAAGAGAGAAGCGTTTGATGAATACGACGTGGCCTGTTTGAACGAAATCACGGTACGAACGGATGTAAGAGAACTTTTGGATAAGAATATAAAAATGTTCTTGCATGAGGCCTGGTGTTTTTAGTCTGCAGAGTGGAGTGGAGAGGAGTTGACCTTCCTTACAACCCAACTCAAATCACATTCAGCTGTTCAAAATGACGATTTGTTCTTTTTTCAGATGGACCATCAAGCAATGCTTGAACCGCTACACTTTTCAAAGTGGAGTGATTTTTTTCCTCATAGAGCAACGTGAAAGTGAGTGGTGCTCTGCATCTACTTCTGGGGGGCCTTGATGTAATTCCTGTGGTATTTTCTCTTTTTCAAATTTCATTTTTATCTTAAGGCTTTTTTGACCCTCTTGTTGTCTGTCCTTAAGTACCTGCAGCTCTTCTCCACAGGTTGAAGAAACCTGTGTTTGGTATATTTGCTTGATGAAGGCTCAGTGAGCAGGTGTTTGTGTGTTAGTGTGAAGACCCTCTCCTCAGGCTCCCTCTGAGCACTGCGGACCACCCGGCACCTGAACTCAGCGCCCTCCGCCTCCCTGTTGGGAAAGAGTTTGAGAAAACTGAACATGGAGTAGAGGCCGTTGATGTTCAGGCTGGGGGGAGTGTTGAAGACGCCGGAGAGAGTCTGTCCATCTTTAGTGCACGTTACTGACACGTCCTGAGGACTGAAGTCTGTGATGCACAGGTGCAGAACACACTCTTCACTCAGCGCAGGATGTGGTGGATCACAAGTTGAACATCACATTAGGAGGACTTCCTGTTTCAACACACATTGGATATATTTCGTAATACATTTATGACTGGATGTGCAACATTCCCACACCAACAACGTCATATATTTCTTGCATTTCCTCCAGTCTGTGCGCCGATGTGTCCTTTGGCAAGACACTTAACCATTAACTGCCCCTAACGGCTGTACCGACAGAGTATTAATAATAGCTAATTAGCCAATCACATGGCTGCAATTCAATGCATTTAGGCATGTAGAGGTGGTCAAGACAAATTCCTGAAGTTCAAATTGAGCATCAGAATGGGGAATAAAGGGGATTTAAGTGACTTTGAACGTGGTATGGTTGTTGGTGCCAGACGGGCCGGTCTGAGTATTTTAGAAACTGTTGATCCACTGGGATTTTCACGCAAAACCATCTCTAGGGTTTACAGAGAATGGTCCGAAAAAGAGAAATTATCCAGTGAGCGGCAGTTGTGTGGACGGAAATGCCTTATTGAAAGTTTGCCACGAAGAATTAAGGCAGTACTGAAGGCAAAAGGGGGTCCAATCTTTTACTAGCAAGGTGTACCTGATAAAGTGGCCGGTGAGTGTATATGACCCTGAGGTTTTGTTTGGGTGCAGGACAAATAGGTCCCAGCTTCCTCCTCTCTCTTGTATTAAAGGACAGTGAATGTGTACGTGCAACTTATAATGAGACTCAGTGGGCAAATACATTTTTTTTACTACAAATTATACATTATTGTCACTAACTAAATGATATTCACCTTTCTCATTGAACTATATACTGCAGAATAATATCATTAATGTATGTCCCTGTGAATTCGTCTCATTTGGGTAGTGGTGTGGCCACGACTCTTTCCACTGGTGTTTTTATTAAAAACAGTTATCCAAAGATACTTTCACCATAGATATTAGGTGCTGCTACCTTGCGTGTTGATTTGGTACAGGACGTCTTTGTAGCCTGCAGCAGGAAAGCTGGAGTGGTACACACAGCAAGTGAAGACGGCCCTCTCATCCTCTCTGGCAATTTGCAGCTGGATCTTACTCCACACACTGTAGAGGTGGTTGTGATCAGAGAATGGTCCAAAGTGTCGGACGGCGTGGATCTGTTCCCCATCATTCCTGGACCATTACAGGCTGACGTCCTGGGGGTAGAAGTTCTCCACCCAACAGCAGAGAACCAGCAGCTGGTCCGTCTTGGGAATCTGAGGGATGCTGGAGATCTGGAGGGAAGATGGCTCCACTGAGTGTGGTGAGAGGAGAGGGCGGTGATAAACAGGTTGTTACTAACAGAAGATAAGAATGCCATCATATTTATAACAATGTATATGGTTCTAATGTAATGTTGGTCGAATGTAAAATACAAATGGAGTCGGTTTCATGTTTCATGGGTTGTGATTAACTTGAATGGTTGGGGCTAATTCCCTCTAATCTAGTTGGTTAAATATCCATATGTGCTGGTTACATGACATGATATTTTCATATTTTGTATTCTGAGCTTTCTATGACCTTATTTATGTTCAGATGGGGTCCCGTTAAAGACTCATCTTTTCTTCATTTCCAATCGGGGTAGACAAGGAGAAGTTGAATATGTATATATAATATATGTGTATAATATATGTATGTATATATGTATAATATGTATAATATATGCAACATACATGGAATAAACCAAAACAACTAAGGTTGTGACCAGCCTATTAAAGTGCACTAATACATATTTTGGTATAAAGAGGCGGGCGTGAGGATCAGCACCTCTAAGGCTGAGGCCATGGTTCTGTGCCTGGAAACGTAGGATTGCTCTCTTTGGGTCGGGGATGAGTTGCTGCCCTAAGTGAAGGAGTTCAAGGTTCTCGGGTCTTGTTCAGGAGTGAGGGGAGAATTGAGCGGGTGATCGACAGGCGGTTTGGGGGCTGGGGCCACAGTAGTGGAGGGTTTGTACAGGTCGGTTGTGGTGAAGTGGAGCTGAGCAGTGAGACAAAGCTTTCGATTTACCGGTCTATCTCATAAACTCTGGGTAGTGACCCAAAGAACAAGATCGTGAATACAAGCGGCTGAAATGAGTTTCCTCCGTAGAGCGGCTGGGCTCAGCCTTAGAGATGGGATTCGAGAACCGCTGCTCCTTTGCATTGCAAGGGCACAGTTGAGGTGGTTCAGGCATCTGGTCAGGACGCCTTCAAAAATTAGCATCTTTCAGCTCATTGTTTTGTATTTGTGGTCCCGGTCCACACATTGAGGTTGCAGCACCCTTAGGTGTAGTTGTGGTAAACGGTAAAAGGACAGTTTTTTCTAGTCTTATGAAGCACCTGAAGCACTTTACAGTACAAATCACATTTACACATCCACACACATTTCTATCACACACCATTCGTACACTGCCGGTACCTCAGGAGCAATTTAGAGTCAAGTGTCTTGGCCCAGGACACCTAGGATGAAGGAGCCGGGGATCAGACCATGGACCCTCTGGTTAACGGATGACCCTGAGCCACAGCCGTATCCAACATGCTGTTCTTTTTTCTACCATCAGGTGTCACAAAAATGCTCTCTCACCACGGCTCTGTGGCGATGCAGTGGGGAGACCCACAGCAGCTTGTGGATTGTCTCACTGTCTTCACACTGACTGTGGTCTCTTTTACGAAGCTCCTGCCCCTGCACACCACCACACACCGGTACGTGTTCAGGTCGTCTCTCACAGCCAGACGAACCGTCAGGACGGATGTGGGGAGGTTCCCATCTGAACGGAGACAAGCCTGGTCACTGAGCTCCTCACTGACCAATAGTGAAACAGAATCTGACTGGTCCGCAAGGTCTTCACCTCTCCTGAGTTTGTACCATTTCAGTCTGACCTCTGGCCGTGTCGCTCCCTGAATGGTGCATTGGAGGTCGGTTGGCATCTGAGCATATATGATGCAAGGTTGGCTGATTTCAGAAACACTGAGAGGAGCTGTATGGAGAGATAAGTGCACGTTGTTGTATAATGAATTAACCATAAATGTTCTCTTCAATGTGAATATGAATGATACATTATAGAGGTGACAAATGAATAAGGAAACAGGTTCACAATGATGGTTGAACTGTAATTGATTCACATGTCATGGTGAGAAATACTGACTGTCAACATCATTTGACCTTTACTGTAACTTAACACCAGACTCAAGAGAGGTGTGCTTCAGCACAGACATGTTGCATGAGACCTGACATCCACTGGCTAGAACTTCATACAGTCTTAGATATCCAATATGTGCTACGTTGTATAAATCTTTCAGTTAATTCAAGTTAGAAACAAATGAAAGGGCCGAGTCCTCTGCAGGTTGAGGTCCACCTGTGGCCCTTTGCTGCACGTCGGCCCCTCACTCTGTCAATGAAAAGGCTTTTGTGTTAAATGTTAATGATTGATACGATGATGACATTATTATAACCTGACATTATATATATATTATATTATATATTATATTATATTATATATTATATAAGAGTGACGCAGGCCAAACCTTATGAGTATTATATGTTTATTTTGTGCAACACAAAATAAACATATTGTCCTCCACACAGCAACATTTTTATTGGTTTTTTTGACCACTGGATTTTGAGGTATATAATTTTGGTGTTTGTCTTTTGTGCAAATGAAGTAAACACTGTTGAAATAAAACAAGGTGCACGTTGTCCACGTTGAGCCAACCTTTGCAGAAATGCCTGAGCAGCAGAGTTCCAATAACGATGGTAACCAGCACACTAATGATGCTGGTGACAGCTATCAGTCTGCCCGCACTGTACAGGGGCTGTGACGGAGCTGCAGGGAAAACAGATTTGTGTAAATATATAAATCAATATGGATATTGACTAGAATAGAACGAGAAGGTGCCACCTTGAACAGTGAGTGTAACAGAGCTGTTCAATGGCCACGTGTAGGTTTGATGATCCACCTGGCAGATGACATGAATCGGTCCGTCCTGCACTGCTGAGGAGGGCAGTGTGATGCCACTGCGGATACTGTAAGTGCCGTCTGGACGGTGAACCGGCATTTCCGTGCAGACACAGGAGAGCTGGCTCACGTCTGCATGGACCATGACAGAGCCGTTTTGGATGAGCCACGTCACTG